>NW_024039474.1:0-662500 GCF_016077235.1 Cyprinodon tularosa | reverse complement strand
TTTTTGGGAAAAACGCTCTTGGCCGACGTGCACGTAATTTCGCACGCACACAGTCTGCTGAATGAAAAAACTCCAGGTGGGGTTAAAAATGCCCCGTTCTGTGCCAGAGCAACAGGTGGATAGGCATTGTTTTATGATGTCTGGCCTCCTAATGTGCACTTTTCATGCTGAGCAACTTGAGATGTAAGAACTTCCTGCAAGGTAAAATTGACAGAAAACTGCTTTTAAAGAAATGGAAAGTTAAAAATATCTTTCCTGGTTTTTTTGACAGTTTTTCCTGTTGACTTATTGCAGTTCAAAATTTGTAAATGGTGTCCATTAGCAGACTACATCAACTTGTCGTGAGATTAATTTTTGATTTGGGTAAATGCAAGTTACAGCGAATCTATATACTTTCTGTAGTAACCAACACATTCTTTCATAATACTGAATCTATCTGGATTTCCTTTAGTACCTCTTCAGATTTCTGATTATGAGGCCAGGACTCCTGTGAACCTCCTTGACATCCTGCCTTCCTTAGTCTGCTCGGATCTGATCTCCTGCCTGTTCTCTGGTCTCCAGGGCTTCAACGTCTGGGACTCTCAGGGAAGCACCGGCTGCATCTTGTTTAGCAGCTGACCGATCAGAACCTAGCTCTTCCTCTGGGCACAGACTACACTTTGAGACCAGGTTAGTGACTCATGTTCATAATCATCCTTCGCCAGATTAAAGTGTTTACTAACTCGTGTTTTCTTCCTGCAGAGGTTCCTGCCTTGGATACCCTTGCTGTTCCCTGCAGATCTGTCAGTTTAAATAAATTGCCTTGACAAGTTTATAACAGTGTAGACTGAAAGCTGTCCTAATCATGAGCCTCTTGAAATCAACATTTTTACGCAAAATTTAACTTTGCAGCCGGCCTCAAAGACCAAACAACACACCTCTGGGGAGTTTTATTTTTGCGCAATGCAAGAATTGTGCTTTATGACGAAATTAATGTTGGCTGAAAAAAGACAAAATTGTTTTTAATCTAAGAACTCTACACCAATAATCAAGCATGGAGGTGAAAGCATTATACTAACGCTCTGTTTCAATCTGCAAAGTGCTTTCTCAGCAAGTTTTTGTATATGTATTTAACATGTATAAAGTCAAGATCAAAATGACATTCAAAAGTGTCTAAGTCATTGTGCAACAGATTTTTAATGTAGCCTGCAGCTATTGGTGTTGTTTCTAATATACTAAAACAATAAGAACATTGGGAAACTATTTTAGTTTCTTAATTGTACTTGATTTCATTGCCAACACTTTTAAAGCTACTGGACATATGAAGCAATCTGTTTACACTGGGATTACTGAAATATATTTCCAGTGTAAATATCTGCTGCATAGCAGATCTGGAACTAGTGCAAGGTGAGAATAATATTGTCTTCTTTGTGTCCTTGTAATTTTATGAGCTGCTGCTTGTTGCAGATTTTTTTTTCTTGCTGTACATGTATATTATGTGGGTAAACAAAGTTTGTTGAACTAAGAACTGTAACATTTTAGAAAGGGAAATTTTAATTTAGGAAAATTAGCTACATGACGTCCACAGCGAACAATAAAGAAGACTTTATGGTAGTAAATCTTTTTTAATAAACATGGTTTATCTCTCATGTCTTTTCACTGAGACATAAGCAATTGTTCATATTTTTATTTAGTAACGCTTTAATCATATAACTGTATCTTAACAAATGAAGGATACTTACTAAATGGTCAACAAGGAACCTAATTCTATATTACAGTGTATTTTAACATTTAATAAAAATTGTATCTAAATATCTAAGGACTTGTAATCATTGGAGCTCATTGAGAATGTAGATATTATGCCGTTATACTTAATCAGGTTTTCTTGTATTGAAGATTTTGTTATATTGACATTCTTTCAGTGTTTTTTTTCTTTTTTGTCATCTTTAAAGGAACAATAACAAAAAATTCACTATATGAGATAGCCAGCTGATCAAAAACATGATCAGAACATGAGAAACTTTATGGCCTCACACACCATCTCTTTGTGTTTTTCAGTCTTCAGTTTACAAGTCTGGCTGGCCATGCGTCCATATAAATAGCTGCCACTAATCGCAATGTCCCTCCCAGCACAAAAACTGCCACCAATAGAGGTGCATAGTGTTTGCAACACATAAAAGGATAGATGTGCTTCTTGTGGCACATTTTTTTTTTGGTCTAACTACAGTGCTCTACTCCCCACCAGGTAGCAAAACTCCAAATATTGCTCCTTAGCTTTCTTTTCTGAACAGCAACACCAGACAAGGATAGCCTGAGTAAATACAAAAGAAGATGTTTCCAAGGTATTGCCTGTCAAACAGATTTAGGTCTAGCCTTTCATTTGGGTTAGTGTCCTGTTGAATAATCAAAGTCTGCTTAAGGTTAGGTTAACCAAAAGACATTTAGAGGATCTTCTCAGGATTTTCCGCTCAAGAGCAGAATTATATTTTTTCTAGGTACAGAAAACAATTTCTTAAACTAATTATCAAAATGGAATGACCATGTTTGAAAGGCAGTAATGTTATTTTTCAAGTGTTTTCTTGTTGTTTGACAGAATATGTCTCAATAGTCTTTGAGATCATAAGGATTTTTTTTTCTTTAATGAATTATGAATGAAGAAAATAGATAATAAGATAGGATTGTCAAGCTTGCCCTGTTTAGATTTTGTTTTTGTTTTTTGTGACCACCTGAATTTTGGTGACATGACCACTCCTTGGAAAGTTCTCCACTCTTGCCAGTTGTTCGCCAGATATGTATAAAAAAAATTCTTAGTAGCTAATATAGTTTGTTAGAATCATTTTTGTTCACATCTGTTCTTCAATGGTTTGTTTCAGTGTTATGATTCATCACCTTTCACGTTCAGTGAATTTATGAGGGTTGGGGTTCTATGGCTAATAAATAAAATCAATATTATCTTTATCTGATATTAATAGATGTTTGAAGGTCTGAAACGTTGGTCAAGCAGGATTCCGGAAGAGGACTGCAGGTGAGGTGGGGTGTAGAAAAAAGGTGTCAGGATTTGAAAGCACAATAAAGACACAGTCTGAGGTTTCTATATGTTGAAAATTTCAGTTTGACTTTGTCAAAACACAGCTGTAATGCAATAATAAGAAAAGGTATATATTTCTCAAAACATTAAAGCAACCTTTTTTCTATAACTTTTCATGGCAACTTTGTTAATGTGAGAAAATTCCCACTAGATATAGTAAGTTCTTACAACCAGTGGAGCAGTTCTGTGGTTGATTACCGGTATTTGATTTTTAAATGCTTGCTAGCAGGCAAAATAACAAAAGTCACTTTAATACATTAATAAAGTTAACATAGACACCTAATATACAAGCCAAGAAAAAATGTTGATGTAATCAAAAGAGAGTCTAAGTAAGGAAGCAACTATATAGAGGATATATGTTTTTTTTTTGTTTTGTTTATTATTTAAGTGGATTTTGAGTACCTACATCAAGTTTTAGAATTTTCTAATAGCTTTTGCTGAAGAGAAAATAACATAGCTTATGCATAGCATGCTTTCTTCTAATTGTATCTCCTACATATTGCTGCAGCAATATTAGTGTGCAATTTTGAAAACATTCCCCTGCAAAATACTGGCACTATTGAATGAAACCTTTTAGCAGGAGTTTACGCTGATAATGTATCCGGCAACCATCAGCATATGGGAGGATGTGTGTAAATCTAGTGTAAAATGCTTTGAAATTCCCTTACTTTAAAAGGCACTACAGTACATAGGCTATTTACCATATTATTAGGTAAAAATACAATATTCTTTTCTCGGAATATCTCATATAGATCTTGTCAGTTGAACAAGAGAGAGGATTGACCAACTGCAGACGAAGAAGGACCACCTAACAACCCTGGCAAGGAGAGAATTTATCATAAAAGCATCCTGGATCAACTCAGGAGGAGTTGCAGAGATCCAGGGCACATGGCAAATATGTGAAAGAATATACCATGATCAGAGGAGACCAAAAGTAAATGTTTTAGTTTAATTGCAATTAGTGGTCAATTGAGAATTAAATAGGGCACATACACTTCCCCCGATATAAGAAATTGAGGTGGCATAATCATGCTGCCTTTTCTTTATTCTTTGATTTTGTCCTTCTTAATTTTTTGTCTTTTGAAATACCTAGAAATAATAGTTTGTTTACTGTATAACATCACAAATCTCAATAAACATAATTACATAGCATTTAAACTAAGAAGAATCTTTGCATTTGGGTTACCCAAAATCTATTTTTGTGCTTCACTATATTTATTCTCAGTTCCATCTGTCTGTGGTTTCACTGATAAATATCTACAGAAGAATGTAAAGCTTCATATTACCTTGGCCTTTAGATATGACTACTGTAAAAAAACATGAGATTTTTTTTGCTGAAAAGTACATTTGTCATGATCACAAGGTTCTGTGTACCAAAAAGGATACTTAAATTAGGCATTTACAAAGATTATGATAAAGCGGTGCATAAGCAATAAATGCTATGCTTCAGTTTGTGGTGTAGTCAAGACCACACCAGCTGAGACCAAGGAGTACCAAGACCAAGACCTTTAGAGGCCGAGCCGTCTTGGCCTCTAAAGGTCTTGGCCTTGTCTTGATCTCTGTACTACTCGATCTTCACTGTATAAAGAAGTAAGTTTGCTCTTTTAATGTGTTACCAAACAGTTCTATATATATTCTGTTACAGTGCTCCATTTTATTAATATCATTCCAAGTTTTAGAATGAAGGTGATTGTAATCAATATCAGTCCAACCAAAGAGCACTTTTATAAATAGTGTCCCTCACAATGTCCATGTGTCTAAGTTATGGCACCATTTCCCCTACTCTGTTAATCAAACCAAACTCTCCATCAGGTTTCCAAACATTCAGTGTTTCTCCATTTTTTCATCTCCCTGAAGGGGGCAACATGCCTCAATACTCTGAGCTATGCCCTTTAAGTGAATCTATATCAGGAGTCTCCCATAGCGCTGTACGGAAGTACTAATCATTTTCTGTGCACACCGGCCAGTGTACAATATGATCAAAGTTAAGCTCAACCATATCAGGAATGTGTTCCCTCTGGGATATTTTTAGGTTCTCCTTGCTAACTATCTGCCTTTTGGACTTGATTGGAGATTAGCACTGGTTTCTTTCTGGCAATGAGTAAACATCCCTCTCTTTATTTCCAGGCTCAGAATCCCCCCAGCCTAGTTAAGTGATCAGGGCACCTGCTATTTTTGGTAGGATATGGGGAGGGTTTTCTAAAGCGAGGAGGGCTTGTTTTACACCCTTATAAGAGCCTATAAATAATATCTGTGTGTCACAGGGCAGCAGGGGAGTCAGCGCTAAATACATAGGTGAAGATGTGTGTCTATGTGAGTGTGTGTATGTTTGTGTATAATTGTGAGGGAGAGAAGCTAAGACTGACTCAAGTGAGTGTTGAAATGTAACGGCATATATAGTTTCTGCCTGTGTCGTGTCAGCTTGATGCTCAACGAGTTGATGGATTATTTTCCATGTCATTACATTAATTTCTTGGTAAATTGCATTTGAGATTCACTGATTATAAGACTGATTCTATTACAGAGATACTTTCTTAAGAATTTCCTTACCAGGTAAATGAAGGTATGTTAATCAGACATAGTCGGTCCACTCTCATTCTTGTATGGAAATCTGTGGAATGCAATTTGTTTTTTTTTTGTTGTCTTTTTTTTAAGCCATGCAAACCTTTGAACTGCTTTCCATTCAGTCCCACAGGGAATGCACAATGTTTAAAGGTGGCTGAATGTCATAACCCACACTCTTAGCTCTGTTTCTAAAAAGTCCTTTGATGCATTTGACCATTTAGGATTTTCTTTTATTTGTGTAATCATAACTTATTAGCTGTCTGCTACAAACTGGACAGCGTTGTTCTAAATCATCTTCCAGTGTAACAAATAAAATATTTGGGTGTGATATTTAGTTAAGGTCAACAAATGTCTTAAAGTACCCAGTTTTAGCATTAAAAAAAGAACGAAAAATCACCATCAGCATGAATTCTGCACATTGTGTGTAGGTAATGATTAAATACACTGATTTTTACCTTGCAAGCAACTTTACTTGCTTAAAACTCTCAAATAACAAAACACTGGTGTTGGTTTTAACCCACGTTCTGTTCTGCATCCAATTTCAACAATTGTCTACTTCTGCTCCTAATTATTATTTTTTAAATCTGTCTAAAAACAGCTTTCAAAGAGACTCACGAATTAGGCCACCTTTAAGGGAACATTATGCTATAAATGTTTGAAGTAGGTATTCAAAGCAAGGCCATGTCATCTGATTTTTCTTCCTATGAGTTATTCTTTTTTTTGTCAGACTCCCCCTTCCCCCTCTCATTTTCTTCCTCTTTACTCCAGCTTTTTCTGCTGCTCTCCACTGTCCCTTCACGCCAGCTGTGGTCTGCACAAAAACTGATTTTCAGAGTGTTAACCACCATGTTCTTCCTGCCGACAGCAGGATTTCATTTGCAGACCACAGGGGGCCAATATCTAGTGTAATTCTCAGGGTTTAGTGCCACTGATCTCTTCCCAGCTCACCTTGGGGGAAAAAAAAAAATTAAAGCAGCGATAAGGCCTTACCCTGCCCAGCACCGTGTTCACCCTGTGCTGCCCACTGCCTCACTAATGATGGTTCTCTCATACAACACCTGATCAGCCATATATTCTCTGTTTGTAGAGATCATTTACAGCTGAACCATAAAAAGATGAAAAACATGGCATTTTTTTGAATATTGTTCAGTTTGTTGACTCTTCTATCCATTCTACATCTGTACATGTAATAAAATAGATTATGTTCTAAAGGTGTTACTAACTAGAATGTCATTTATCGAATGAAAAGAAATGTTCTTTTATTCATGTACCAACGAAAGTGTTAGTGTAAATGTATAATCCTGGCATGCTTTGTGTCTGTGTGAGAAGTACTGAAATGGACAATGAACTGTAAACAAAAAATAATTGTAAGTCTGAAACCTAAATTATTAAATAACAATAAATTGACCTTTTTTAATTGGATAAACTTACTAACACAAATGCAATGGATCTAGAGCTCTCTACAGGAAGGAAAAAACACATATAGATGCCAACACAATATTTGGTTCCTCAGGGTCTGATAGAGCACTGTTGATAAAGAGTGTTTTTTAGATTGAAAAAAAGAGTGTTGAAATTGGAATTTGCCAAAGCAATGTGAAGCCACTTCTTGGTGACAGAATAAGGATGAAGTGCATAGAGGACAGTAGATGCTGTAAACAGGTGGATAGGAATCCTTAACCAATAAAAACAGTTTCTATGTTTAAAACATATTTTGGCACTAGATCAGAAAACTGGAATTTTGGCTTTAAGGGAAGGAAAAACTTTTAACCATGCATAGTTGTTGTTTTTTTTACTTGCTTTGTTGCTTTTTTTTAAATGCATTATGAGAAACGTGTTCAGATGTGCCTTTATAAATGAAAGGAATAATGTTGGTCAGAACAAATGAAATTTTATCCTAATACTGGCGGATTTTTGCATATTTAAATAAAACTTTCTGCTACAAACATTTGAGAAGCACTTTGTTGAATAAGTCTGGCTGGGTTGCAACATACAGCTTTGGTAATTTGTCATGCTCCTTCAGTCAGAAAGAATTATATATATTATTACTATAGTTGTTATTATTATTATTATTATGCATTATGCAATTAATACCAAATTTGACTCAACTTGACGATCATTTGCTCATTTATCGCTTACATTTTTTAAAAACTTCTTTTACGTTTTGATTTTTGATTGTGAAAATAAAATGAACATTTGAAGGTCCAAATACGTATGAGCAATGAAAAGAAAAAATGTTAATACATGCCTCTTTAACAGCTAATTAATGCTTCATTAAATCACTACAGATTCATGAAAGTTTAAATTAATTGGCAGCAACATCAGATGTTAAACATGCATTGAATAAATGAATAGTTGAATAATTAAATAGTAATTGGAAGATGTAAATATCAATTTTCTAAAGCAGTATAGTCAGTTCTGTTCATATGTTTCAGTAAACTTTGGTGAAAAATGACTAAATGTCAGAGAATGTCATTCCCAGTGAGCAATGAATCTAAATTTAATTTTGAAGGTGTTGAAACCCACATTATTTAATTTAGAGGAAAAACAGACATAAATGAAAAAAAAAAAAAATAATCAAAAGCTTGAGTTCATGTTTCACAGTTTCATCAAGGTGGGTGTTGTTTCTTTCTTATTAGGAATATATCATTGGCCGAGCATGGGAGGGGCACATTGAGAAAGAAGTTAAAAAGAAATAAGAGAGTCTCTTCCTCAAGGTTTACAGTTGGATATGTATTCAAGGACTTTGCCTGTCATTGCCTTGGTAGCATGCTTCAGCTGTGTGTAATGGGAACAATTAAGGGCCTTTTTAGCCACGCGCTCCGGCTCAACACAGGAAGTAGAAAATAAATAGGTAGTAAAAACACACATGTTTGCATCCCCTCTTTCATCAGCTGGTGGAGACATCTGCTGCACTCTTTGAATCAGTTTATTCATCAACATGAAATGTAGATATGACAAGAAAAAATTAAAAATCCACTTAATTCTTAAAAAAACAAAAAAACAAAACGATGTTAAAACACACACACAGAGAGCCACACACAGCAGTTGGGAGTGGCGGAGCCCGCAACACAAGCTATCTCTTCACATCGGGGGGGGAAGGTTTAGGGGTGGTTTGTGGATTTAAGTGAAACCAAATGAGCCGATGTCTCCCTGATTAAATGCCTAAGTTATTCTATCTTTAAAAACACATTGCATCACACAGCTCTTCCCCCTGTTTCTCATACACGACATGACTGTTGGTTTGACAGTTTTTCATAGCGAGTGCATCGCAATGTGTTTCTAATCGACAGGAGATGTGAAGCTCGTGGTGTTGCCCTTTGAAATGATGCGCTAGGAGGAAAACATAAACAAATGTTTGCCACCAAGCACGTTCAACCCCCACTCCCCCCCGAAATGGAGCTCGCCCACCCCGGCTTTGCAAAAAGCCACAGCCACACATGTGACACATTACCAGAGAGGCAGAAAACATGTTTTTGGAATTAAACTATTACGAGGCCTCCAAACAAGATAAATTTTCTAATTGGCTCTTTTCACAACATTTACATACAGTATTGTGTGTTATTTTATTTTATTTATTTATTTTACTTGAAGGTGTGTGGCACTGTTAGGCTGGGTGTGAAGTAAAGAAGATGAGGTAAAGTTTATTTGAAGGAAGCTAATGGACTATGATGGCAGGACAGAACCACACTGGGAGCAACAGATCAGTTCGCCGACATACGAAGCAAAACAAACAGTCTGACTTCTAAGCCTTGGCAGGCCCTGCTGACGGGGCTCTCGGTTTCTCAGCTTTCCACTCAGTTGCCTTTCAAGTCTTTAATTCTGTTTTTTTTAAGCATTTAAATGCATGTTTCTATATTTTCCAGTAGAACGGGAAAAATAGATGAATGCTAAATGAAGAAATGTTTAACCTCACCATATGCTGCATTTGATAAGCTCAACATCAGCATCGACACTGATGCTGTAACTGTACACACAGTCAACGTGAAATGATACTGCCAAAATGGCCAATTCCTGCTAAACCCAAAATAGCTTTGCACCGCACTTTAACAGCTCCTCACTTTCCCTGTCAAGTTGAGCAAACACAGACGTCACAGCTATCAGACGAGTCATCCTCCATCTCCCTTGGCCACTTTTGAGTTTGTGTTGCTTCTGCCACCACTGAGAAACCCAATCTATTGTTTGATGTGCGCAGACAGATTGTCTTCCAGAGATCGGCAAATACCTTGTGCAAACAACCCCCATTTTACCCTTCCAAAAACTGTGACTTAATAAAGATGAAAATGCGAGGTGTCCATTTCCCCTCTGGCTGGGCCCGTAGAAATCAAAACCATATGCGTAAATACAGCCCGGTGTTCAGCGTTAAGTGCGCACATGAGAGAAGAAACAGTAATCAGATTGGTTTCCTGTGACAAACAATAACATTTATTTTAAAGCGGCAGCATTTTTTCTCAGGCAGAGGCAGTAGCTCTGGTGGTAATCAGAGCCAGACTTGGCTCCAGAACAGACGGATGTTGCTACCTAGCAGATCTTCTTGTTTGGCAACTTGGGGGTGAAATTAGTGCCTCTGTAAGACTCAGTGATACTGCTATTGTTTGGAGTACAATTCAGAGAAAGGGATCTCAGTTAATTACATTAAACGCAGCACCAAGTTTTGTTTAATTAGCTTGCTCTACAAAGAACTTTTGTACTTTTTAAGCAAAACAGCTATTTTTTCACCTACAAACAATGATTAGCTGAAGAATATTTTAATACAACTCTAGGAATATGTTATGAGAATTTAAGGTTTGATTAGGTTTAGAATAAGAGGAAGCAAAATGATGCAAAGCATTAAAACGTCTAAAAAGTGTAGCATGCATTTTAACTCAGTTCCCCTGACTTAGTTGTTTAATCACACCTGCATGACTTTTGGGACTAATTCAGATGGAAAGCATGTGTAAAGCTCTCTTTTTTGGGTTCTTTGACTTTCACTTGACCATTCTAATCCCTTATTCTTTAATCTAAACTATCAATTGTATCTCTGGGCTACTAAAAGTTGAGCCTTAACTGTAGTCTCAAGTTTCCTGCAGCTTTAAATGCTGCAGGTTTTATTCATATTCCTCCTGAATCCTGTACATGACTTCCTTTCTCTGGCTGCTATTTTAGACACTTCTGGTTGTCATACACTGTTCTGTTACTAATGAGGTGACTTGTTAAGTTTTTTTCAAGAGGTATCAGAGTGAAAAGAAATAAATTCATAGCATACCAGACTTTTTTTTTTTTTTTTAGGATTTTATTAAAAAACAAACAAACAAAAAAACAGCATATATTTTTCTTACTCATCATAATTATGCCCCACCTTGTTTTGGTCTATCACATGAAATCCCAGCAAAATACATTACAGTTTACAGCAGGGATGCTACAAAATGTAAAAATAAAAGTCTAAGGTGTGTGAATAATTCTGCAGGCCTCTGCATAATGTAAAGCGTCTCAGGTTTCCCAGCGTTTTCATGATGACAAATTTCTTCAGAGCCTCGTGTATTTGAGCTTAACTGTGATCAAATGGAGGTCTGTGGGAGCTCTCAGCATGCTCACCGTCCTCCAACAGAAGAACGTGCCGACGATGATGGATCACATGGTTTGCAGTGAGGAGTGTCTGCTCTCCTCATCTTAAAGGACTCTGACCTGTGATCACCCCCCACCCCCCCCACCCATGTGGTGACCTCCATGAGACAAATTTCCCCTCTGACTGGGTCTTTGCTGGCTGTAAGTGGAGTGGCTACAAGATCCATCTGTCTGCTATTTCTCTCAAAAAAGCCAATGCACACACAGCTGATATGTTAATTCCCAGAATATGTTGCAGAAATATGCCATGCAGTCTTAGTCGAAAAAAAAGGAAACTTATTCCATGGCTTGTTGCACTTTGAGGGGAACCAGAACTCTCAGTTTATCTCTCCTATTACGCTTTGTGCTATGTTGTTTGGAAGAGGAGGGTAGCTAGGATATTTCATGGTGTTCCATTATACAAGGCACATGTGGGTATTTTCCTTACAGATGACTTTGGAACTTCATAAATAAGCAACATACTGTTTTTAGTTTTGCGCCTGTGGCTCGCTGATGTAACCTAGAACCACACAGCGATACAATGTTGACTTCTGTAAATACCAAAGTCACTACACAGCTGCTGTGGCATAACCTCCTGCAGCCTCAAAACAGACCTTTGTTCAAGGGCCAACATTCATTAAAATGGATTTAGCAGTAAGAAACATAACCAAAATTTGATGTGTCACTTTTTGTTTTAATGTCTTCTAACAGTTTAAACCTTTTCTCATAATAACCAAAAACCTCTCGTGTCATAGAAGTAGATATTCACAAGTTATTTTGATGAGCCCATACTCCCACACACTAGACATAAGAGGGTGAGGATCACCCTGGAAAGGCAGTTAGTGGTGAATAGAGTGCAAGGGAATTGTGGCAAGAGAAGAGAAACTCTCATGGTAGCAGTCGGTGCCAGTTGTTTGATATTTCAGCTTGGCATATGCTTTGGCATGAAGGGTCCCTCGCTTAGCCCATAATGGATCATGCATGACCACAACACTTAAATATAGAAGTGTAGACAGCAAAACTCCTGCTATTCTAGGAGAAGCTGTCCTGTAGTACAAGGCTTTGGACGACCACAACTTACTTGAATTTTTTTAAAGAGATTTTAAGGAAAATTTTAAATGTTACATCGTCCCTGTAATTCGGTGGAATGGTGAAGTAGCACAAATTTTGCACACATACAGTAGAAAGGGGGCAGGACATGAGAAGTTTATCTGCATATCAATAAGCATTGAGCATGGAATAATTGTACAAGAAGTGAGAGGCTTGCTGGTCTGCAAAACTGTATGTGCAGTGACTTACAACCCCCCCCCCCCCCTTTTTTTCAACTTTTGTCATATTTCGACCACAAAGTTGGATATTTTATTTGAAATTTCAGGTAATCATCTGACACATCATAGTGCAGGATTTTGAAGTCGGAAGAAAATACAATCAAGAAGAACATTTGACTTAGCAGACGTGTTTGTGAGAAGTTTGTGCAGAAGTAAGAAACAGGTTTAGGTACTATAATAATACCCCAGCTTTGATCATTTCCCACAATTCTGAAGATGGACTAACTGCAAACCAACCAAGACATGTTTCCTAGACTGACAGCTCCAGGCATGGAACGCAGTTATTGGAGTAGCAGAGAAAAAGGAAACCCTGGAAGACCTGCAGAAATTCGCACTTTAGGAGGTATAATATCATGGCGATACAACTATTAGCTGCACACTCAACAAATTTGGCCTAAATGGGAGATTAAGAAGAAGAAAGCTTTTCTGGAGAGAATGTTTAAGACGCGCTGCATCGCAATGTGTTGGATTGGAACCAACAGCTCTGAGAGTTGGCCCTTTAAAGCAAACAAAAGGAAGGGACTCATGATTCTGAGACATTTTTTCTCCTGCTTCTCTCACCTGTTTTCCCTTTGAGTTGCAGGTGGTTGGCCAACATCTTATTGGAGGGCTGGCAGTTGGCTGATTACTTTAGTCATTGGCGTGGTCAACTACGCAACACCATTAGCAATACTGTTGTTACAAAAAGTGACTTCTGTTCAATTTACATTGAGCTAAGGGGGTTAGGTGCTTTCTGAAGCTAGTTTAACACAACACATGTCAACCCTTATCCCCTAGGCCCTCAATATCACAGCATCTGAACTAGTGCTGCATGATTAATCTAATCGCAATCACAATCACAATGCCATGCTGTGCAACTTTATAATCGCATAAGAGACAGCGATTTGTGATGTTGTATGAAGTGCCGAATTGTACAACAACTGGATAAAACAAGTGAGATCAACAATAGAAAAAAAGCCTAGCGTCTGCCTTAACGTGTAGACACCGGCCTAGAGTCTGCTCGGCCGATTGAAAGTTTGCGAAGGACCAATCAAGAGCACGTGTGGAATTGTGTAAATGTGTGCAAGTGCGGAATTGTGAAGATGTGTGCAATTACCTAATGTAATGATGAGATCGAATTAAACTCTTGTTTTTTTTCTCTGAAAAACATAACTTGCTGTTTCTATGGTTGCTGCTCTTTTTTTCTTCTTTTTTAGAAAATGTTGAATATCATCCATTGTGTTGCAGTACTATCCCATATATATATATATATATATATATATTAGTTTTTTTTTGTATATACAGAAATTAATTCAGCTATTCATTTAGTGTCAGCATCACTTTTTATGAGGAAAATATGAAATATTTGATATCCTTTTGACCAAGAAATTTGTTTATGGATTTTCTTTGGGGGATACCTAGCCTACTATTGTAACTTTTCTAATTTTTTCTGACAAAACTGGTTCAAGAATCCAGATTTTCATGAGAAGCTTTCCTTCTACATAAAACAACTATATTGTCTAAAACAGGGATTGATACAATTTCAATGAAATTACGGATATACTGCAATATTACTTGGGCTTTTGGATAGTCACAACAGTTTAAGACTTTTGAAATATAAGTATCTGACTTATAAAATATTAGAGTGGGGCATCGAACCAGATAATCCAACATTCAGGCCTCAGAAACCATGCTGAGAAAAACAGAAAAAAGGAGGTCAAAAGATTTGGCTAGATAATCAGTAAGATGTTAGAAAATATACAAATTTAACACAAAATACACACCCACATGAGGAGAAAGGAGAGGTTCAGTTGTGTCTCGAGTCTTCTCTTTCACAGAAAATGCTGTAAAAAGTAAGGCTCATCGTACCCACAAGGCTATTGGAACATGCAGGAAGCTTGTGGGCTACTTTTCCTATAGCGGGAAGAAAAGAGAAGCCTGTAACTCTTTGTACTGTCCTTGATATTCAAGCAGTCAGACTCATGACACCATTCATTTCTAATAGCGTAATCACAGTCCTAAAATAGTCCACAATAATTGCAATCATACATTTTTATGAAATCATGCAGCACTAATCTGAACCTTTTATATTGTAAGAAAAGCTTGGACCGATACAAAACAGCTTTTTCTCCAAGAATAATCAACATTTATTATTATTCCTAAATACTCTGTTTCAAAACTGTAGTCAGGGAGACTAACAGTCCAGGGAGAGGATGAAAGGTCTGGTGAAGTGAATATCCAGCAAGACATAAAGGGATGTGAAAAAAAAAAAAAAACTTCAATAGAAATGTGTCATGTTAAAGAAATTAACATGACACATTTTCTTAAACACACCATCCCCTGCAGCATCATGCTGTGATAAAGCTATTTTTCAGGACTGACAGGGAAACTTATACAGGACAATCCTAGAAGCCCTACTAAAGAAATAAAATCTGCATACATGGGTCCAACATCAGCAATGTTTTAGACATATGTAAGCAAATGTAGTTGATGCAGAGACTGAGTGCCCTAGATAGGTTTTATTTTATTTAAAAAAATAAAATAAAACCACTGATTATAGACAGCTACTGGAAAACCTGAAAAGTAAGGTATCAGGGCAACTTTTTAACCTTGGGTAAAACGTTACTTAGAAAATTAAAAAATGTATGTTAACTAGAACATTAAGCATCTTACTCTGGGACTATAAAACGTGGAATACTACAAGGCTCTGTAAATCACCCAAATTTCTTAACTGATTTCACTAATTATGTTCGCAAAATTTCCAATTTGTATAAGTTAGTTATTTTTTTCTTAAGACACAACAATCGTTTATTCTGGTACGACTGACTAAACTCTAGTAACAGACCAAGTACTTAAGTTATTCAAAACAAGGATTTGAAGTAAAAAGATGTCCTATAAAAAATATAACATGATTTCTGGTTCTGAAAGAGATGAAACCTATAAAAAAAAAATGGGGATGCAACAGAGAGTTCCTAGGGACCAGAAATAATGGCAAAAAAAATACACTTGGTATTTAATATAAAACTTTAGACTGCTCGGTAATAATCTGCCTTAAACTTAAAATGCAAGATTCACATGTGAGTTATGTGTAGAACATTGGGGGACCATTTTGTGCCTAACAGTCATTGTGTCATGATCTTGTCATTTGATGACTGGCTTAATGGTTCATTTAATTCACCTGTCTAGCTTTGCCCAGTTTCCCATCATCGTTAATCTGTGTCATCTGCTCCAGTCCCTTTTTATCCTGCTTGCTCCCAGTCATCAGGGCCAGTTAACTCTAGTCTATGGTCAGAGTTCTCTAGCGTACATGTTTGTGTTCTGATTCCTCTGAGCCTGCCTGTTCCTGTTCTGATCTGTTTGCCTGACCTGTCTTTGGACTCCTGCTGGATTCTGCCTATTGACCGATTCTAGATCTGCTTCCTCACACCCTCCTGGATTTCCCTTTGTTAACTCTTTGGTTCTCTGATCTTCTGGCTTCGACTCCCGTGAACCTCTTTGACATCGGCTTTGGCTTTATCTTCTGGGAAGTCCTGTTTTCCTTTATCTGCTTTAATCTGATCATCATCCAGTTCTGCAGTCTTTAAGGCTGCAGCATCTGGAACTCTCTGGGTAGTGTTCGCCACATGGTGCTGGCAGCTATAAGGCTGGAATCCATTCCTTCCTCTGGGCACTAACTGAACTTTAAGAGCAGGTTAGCGACTCACATGTTTGTAAAAATCCTCTGTCAGATTTCAGTGGTCACTAACTAATTTTTCTAATTAATCCCATCAAATTTTAAGACAAAGGCTGTGTCTAAACATTCACCCTAACCCCTAAATCCTTCAATCCCTATATCGAGCGGAACTATATAGTGGACTTTATAGTGAACTCAGTTAACCAACCATTTGGACAGATGATCACTGCTTTTCTCTCCCCGTTGGTTACCTAGTTCCGCCTCCCCGAATGGCACATGCTCCATCTTTGCTATGTGCCACTGTCTCAACAAATCCCATGTTGATGATGAGGAGAGCTCTTGCGAAGCATTCTGGGATATATCTGCTCATCTAGTGACCATGGAGGATCACTACTTGTCAAGGTGCATTGTGGGAAATTTCGAGTCCACTACTTTTTCATCCGCTAGCGGTTTGGACTCTCATATAAAATGGCGTGGTTACGGCGGATGTTCAGACACAGCCATAGTTGATTACAAAATGCTCTAAATAATATTTTTTTGCTAAATGAATGATCTTGCCGGAATCTGTAAAGAGAAATTTTGTTGTGATGAAAAAAAGTACATAGGAACTAAGACATGAAATAAAAAAAATTCTTAACAGTTAATATGGAAGAAGGTCAGATCGTTTTTCTGCTTTGCATTTATGTCCACATATTAATGGTAACTTTTTAAAATCTGCAAAATTTGAGTAAGATATACAGGTATTGTTTAATGTTTTAGTATTTTTCTTCTTTTATAATAAAGAATAATTTTTTTCTTCTTTTGACAGCTCATTGGTGTTTTGTGATTGAAAATAGATAAAAATTGAAGCCTTGGACCTAAGTCATTTATTGGTTGTTTGTTGTAGGCTACTAAAACAAATGCACCGTTTCATAAAAAAATGTCTCCGAGATTATGAGTTCTTCAGATTTAAGCTGTGAAGTTAGCTGAAATTTAAAGGAAGTGTGTACATTTTGGGTTTTTAGGCACTTCTTTGGAGGTTAAAAGGTAAATACTATTAATGTGCAGTTTTTATTTAGCGTTTAGTGTTGTTTCTGCCAAAATAAGCTGCTGTCCGTCATAAATAACACACTTCAAAAACTTGTTTAGAAAAATGTTAAAGCACAAGATTTTCCTTTTTCCCGGTCCAGAAATATTCAAGGGACTTGACTCTTTTCCTTAGACTTTATGTGAACAAAACACAGTGTTTTACTATTAAAAGCCAATCAAACAGCAAACGTTCCAGCCTTGAACCCACAGAGTGAAATATTGAGAAGGGAAGAGGATTGAAAACAGCTTGGAGGTTAAATTGAATTAGCTCTTTAGAGATGACACCCTCTGCCTGCAAGAAATGCAAAACATGTGAATGTGAAGCACATCATTTTTTTTCCTTCTATCTCTTCATGTATGCTGCGTCTTTTTAGTGTACTGTAAGATGTGTCAGACGTATAACTCATGTGAGAGAGGATGAGAAACAGCCACTCCTTTAGATACCCAAACTCAGAAAAAGATTTTATGGTGTAGAGTGGGTTATACAGCTGTCCTTAAACCGTGTCAGTTTTTAATTTGGTCGGACTAATTACCTCCTGCATCGTTACCGCTTTCATCAACAACAACCCCAAAACCCTTTCTAGATTTACTCATAACTTAGTAACTAATGATGTTGACCACATTTCCTAAGAGTTTATGACAAAATACGTAAAAACAAATCTGCTAAGAGTCGACGATGCAAGCCTGCTTTTTTTCCATTTCGTCTTTAAGAACTCTGTATGCTTGGTTGTAGTGAGTAAAACTGTATTTAAATGTCCTCCAATTTCAAATCTGTAAAATGTTTTGGAGGTATAGCAATCATTCTTTCCATGTGTCGGCTTCTCGGAGCGGAGGAATAATCAAGTATCAAATCTGAAACTCAAACTCAGGGGTGTTTTAGTGAGCTTGAGCTCAAACGGCCAGCTTGTAGACGGCATTATCATGTTTCACATCAGGCACAAACTGCTCTCTCACTGTTTTTATAGACATGCAATCTTAACCGCTGCTCATTTTTACCCTTTTCGAGATAGTTATGTGGAGTTCCCCGCAGATGGATTTGAAGTTGATATACAAGAATCACAGGAGACAATAATGTTGGAGGAAAAAGGCTCCCTCTGCCCCTGCTGTGATGGTGTTGGTAATTAAAAAGGCTTGCAGATAGGGGAAGCTTTTGAAAAGTTGGTTTTGTTGGGAAGATACCTAAAGTACTTTCATGTAACAATCATCTGCTTTGCTGTCTGCTGTCCAATGCTAAAAAGTCCTCTTTAAATCTTTACAAGTTTACAGTTTACGGGTGTACATTTAGGACAGGACCCGCAGAAAATACAAAATAAATGAATTTTAAAGAAAGAATACAGAATATTTATTTCTATTCACTCTCCCTTTAATAGTAATGACACAGCAAACCTATATTATCTTATTATTATTTCTGAAAAAAAAAATGCTATTCCGCTTGCAACATCACTAAAACTTAATCAGATTACATGGATAAGTGCTTTAAAATTTAAGTTTTAACTTTTACCACAAATTCCTAATACTAACCGTATTTTAGAGTGGACTTTGACTAGACCATCCTAACTTGCTACGGTCTGCTGAAGGTCTTGCAAATAAGGAAACTTCCATGCCTTCTCCCAGCTCATATTTTATCCCCAAAAGTTCTGTACTTAGTTACATTATCTGTAACTTGCTATCTACCCATTAAAAAAAAAAAATATATATATATATATGCGGTGATGTTGCCATCATTATGTTTCACTATGGGGATGGTGCATTTTGGATGATTTTTGGTGTTAATGGTCCATTTATTAACAAGTTAAAAAATAATAATAATTAAACTTTTCATTTGTTCAGAGAAAACCCCACCTTTCACATGACTACTGTCCCCACTGCATCCTCGTTTTAAACACCTCCTAATTACCATCATTAACCTTTCTGCCCTATTCCTTGCTCTTCATTTTAAAGCTGTGACAGAGATAAAACTACACAAATGGTAGTTCTATTTATAAATATGTGAATAGGATAATCATGTCAAAGTGAACTCACATATGAACTCCACTTTTTAGATTTGCAAAAACATTTGGGGTTTTACCATTTGATAACTAATTTTTCAGCAGTGTTGTACTTGTGCTTGTCCTCATCATTTTGTTTTTATCATTTTTTGTTGTTATTACATCTGTATTAATGGGCAAATCTAATTAGTGATCAGCAGCTAGGTAGCCGAACACATTCCACAGCTAATCAGTTAACAAGTGGGGATGAAATCTTTTAAAGCTTGGTTCATCTCGCAAACCAAGCTCAGTCCGCATATTCAATCTGTGTCTGGAACATGTTCAGTGTGTGTGTGTGTGTGTGTGTGTTTTGACGTGTGTGTGGGGGCTTATTTCCCAACGCATACAAGACACATGCTGTACAGTGATGATGGGTCTGAAACAAGGTTATCCATCACCGGTCCTCCTCAGTCCGAGGGGCCCTGGCCAATACCACATCCATTATCAGGTTGTGGGAATACAACTGAGAAAATGAAGGGAGGGTATAAGACTGCATTAGAATCGTATGGACAGATGTGAGAGGCTGACTGATCTTCACGCCATCTTTGTAATAAAACACAAACATCAGGGTGTCTTCTTGTAAAGGAAAAAAAATATAAAAAAAAATCTAAAGCAAAAGAAAATTACCACATTTATTATGGGTCTGTTAAACCACAACTAACACTAGAACAGTGTTATTCATTTAAACATTTCTGTTTTTTGACGATACTGCATGGATGAAATATCAAGCGCTGTGGAAATACATGCCAAGCAGCACAAACTCCAGTAAAATAAAAACGCTTTTACTCTGCAATACGAGGCAAGAGGGGGGAAAAAATCCAACAGAGTCCGCCAAAAAAGCTTTTTTATTTTGTAAAAAAGAAGGAAAAGACTGTGGCTTTCAAAGCAAACCGTTCAGATAGTTAACACTGAACCAGCTGCTGCTAAAGGCCAGCTGCAGGAGTGACGTGAATAATTGTGTTTAATTTGTCTAATCTTAGACGGAGCCGTGGGTGGCTTGGTGTGGGGGGACTGGTACCCTTATGGGACATAAAGAGAACTGCTTCCACCACAACGGGGTGTAAATGCCCCAAATCATTATTTGGCTTTGTTGCTGCTGTTATTTGTTGTATATATGTTTAGGTTTGGTGTGTGTGTACGTGCGGGGGTGGAGGCTGTGTGCCGTTAACATGGACACCAGGCACATGTTTGGATTACACTAAAACTTCAGGACTGTCATGTGGCAAGAGGTTGATTGAAGAGACTATGGCAGTTGTCTTCCAAGGGCACTCAGATTTACCCTAGCAATGAAAAATTCCAGTGAATAACTAACTGAAGAAATTTTAATGATGCAGTTTGGAAAGTATGTACAAGGGCAAGTTCCCCTGAACTAATCTACTGTGCCAAAGAAATTCTCGTGGCCACATTATAAGGCTCCACGTATGGTAAACCTTCTTGAAAACTGCAATAAAATTGTCTCCTTTTTGGAAAGTTTTTGAGCGTGGCATCGCTCCTGGTGAGTGGTTTAAACATACAAAATATTGCAGACACCAACAGTTTGATGAGTAATCATCAACCAATGTCAGTGGTTCATGCTGAGCTATATTTCCTGTCTTCTTTCGGTACCAAGGCTTCTTACTTCAAGTTAAAATAATCTCAATGTGAGAACAGGAATATTTTTCAAGGATACATTAACGTAGAGCTGAGATTTTAATTTTTGTTTTGTTCAAAATAAAATCACTACTGACCAACATGTGATTAAGTTTGGTCTTCTTGATGTGGATGTCCTGTGTTAGCTTAATATTGATGTAACCAAAGATGTAAGAAAAAAATTAGGAAAATTAGACAAAAAAAAAATAGACAAAAAACTCATCAGACAGACATATAGACAGAAGTCTGTTGTTGATCTCTCTTCAGCTCTGCTCAGTGCTGGTTTGTGTTGTAACAGGAGATATATGTTGTCCTATACACTATAAGCAGCTCTATAGCTCCATGCTGTTTGTTGTTATAATCCCTCAGCACACATTGTCATTATGTGACAGAGCTAATATCTCCTGGGCTGAAATATAAACTTTTGCCATTAAATGCATGGATAAGATTTCAGTTTGGTTTCAAGTAAAAAGAGAAAAATGTCTTTTAAGTGTTAAATGATAAACATGAATGTCTCTTTTAGCTCTAACTAAAACAAAGCCTGGTCATGGGCTGCAGTTTTCAGCAGGAGAAGCCACATAATATGCCTGTGTGTGGATCTCACCTAAATTAAACCATGTGGTCAACCAAAAGAACCCCCGATCTCACAGCCCCGCCACCCCTCATCTCTCATTGACCTTCCAGGCGCTTATTGTCCAGAAACGAGACTTGATTACGGGACTAAGCCCTTCGAAGGTTCGCATCAGTGGCCACAGCTGATCTTTTATACTAATTTCGGATTAATGTGGGGTCTGCAACACTGCGTAAACACAGCCACTGAGAAGGCCCCTGACACACAGAGCTAAACATTAATCCTCCTTAATGCTGAGAGTCAACTTCCAGTCCTTATCAGAATTTGTCTTAATCTCTGCCTAGGCTGTACAAAACTCCACTGCTCAATAAGTAAAACGTACACCACCAAACAACAAATGAGATGAGGAACAGTGCTGGAATTTACAAAGCAGTACAATGGAGGTAGAAAAAAGAAGCACAGCTTACCTTAGCCATGTTTAATTAACTGGTTTCCAGATTCTAATGGCAGAAAAGGAAGACAGCAATTACTTCATGTTTTCTTAGAATTTAATTTCAAGCTTTGCTGCTGCAGTTTTTAGTACTCCTTCCTCAATTTCAGCCACAGCCACAAGCTTGCTTCCTTTCTCTCCTTCTCTCGTTCGTATTTTTGTCTCTCTAGCCGTTATGGATCCACTGATGTGTGGGTTCTGACCATGTGGGTCCTTGTCCCTATCTAGCCTAGAGCCCGTCTATAGAGTGAGGCTGCTTGTCTCTAATTTTCAGAAAATGAGAAATGTGAAGCACTATTTCAGCAAATATCTGGGCTTGGTTCAGCCTTATTTTGAAATCTGGGATTTATGGCTGAATGTTTCTTTGTATCATAATTCCACCATAAACACATTTTAGTGGTGCAACATTTAAAATTCTTAATTATCTTTTTTCTTTATGCTTTATAGAACAGCAAGAACCACATTACATATGCAACAGAGTGAGACGTCCGGAGCTCTTAGAGTATCTATCCAAATGTATTTTAGCTGCATTTTTAAAGCAAAGTAAAACCTTTTTTTTTCTTTTTTTGGCCTACAGATCATTTTGGAAACAAGCAGCCAAGCTGAGAGACCAGAAGCAACGAGCTGATTAATCTCTGAGCCGCTCAGTGCAACTGCAGAACAACATGTGGAGGAGTTGTGTGTTCGTGGACCTGACCTTGTTCTTGTTAAGCTGGCAAATGTAAATACAGCTTGGTGAGGAAAAGGAAGCCGTGTGATCGTGAAGTTTAAAAGTAAATGCCATAGTGAATTGTGAGCTTTAATAAAACTGTGAGGCATGGAAGACAGATGTATTTCCCTACACCCATACCACTGTGTAAAATTGTTCATATTCCTTCAAACTTGGCACATTTTGTCATGGTGTGACCTCAAAACTGCATACATTTTACTATGATTTTTTTTGTGTGACAACCTACAAAATATTTACAAGAGTATAAGGAAATTAAAACCTGTTTTTTGGGAGTATATATATATTTTTTGGATAAAAATCTAAAAAAATGTTGGGACACAAAACAGCTTATTCTGATTCCCTTTGTCACAGATTGACCACATAAGTAAATTGGTCAATTTGTGTTTAATTCATTCTAAGTAGGGCTGAAACTATTATATATATATATATATATATATATATATATATATATATATATATATATATATATATATATATATATATGTGTGTGTATTTAAGATTTAAAAAAAGCAAAAAACTCCTCAATTTAGAAAAGTTTTAGTTTCACCTAGTTTACTTTAGTAATTTGGGTATCCGATTATTAATTCAAAAATATAATTGAGAGATTAATAGATTTGCAAAATAATCGGTAGTTGCAGCCCTAATTCTAAGTCTTAATGCCGCTGTTTTGTTTTTAGATTCAGTTGTTTGTCAGAAAGCATTCATAAATAAACAGAATGATATCATAAAAACCAAGGAACCCAGCAGACAGGTCAGGGAGAAAGTTCTGGAGAAGTTTAAAGGGAGGTTATATTCTAAACAATATCCTAAGCTCTGAACTCTTCAGAGTTCTGCTCAATTTATCCCCTTAACGGGAACAGAATAAAACATCTACAGACCTACAAAGACATGGACTGACATGGACACTGACAGGCTGGACCGGGAGATCATTAATCGGAGAAAAGGGCCTTGGAGATCTAATGTGAGAATATACTAACAGAACATTTATTGTGTCTTCCAAACAACCATTTTATGGCAGAACGATAAAAGCAAAGACCCGATTAATAAAAGCCATCACAAGTCCCTTCTCCAGTTACAAGAATTTTTTTTACCTACATGCAAAATGCCATGCATGAAAATATGAACACATCTTTAGGATACATCCCACTTTGAAACATGGTTGTGGAAATGTTATACTGTGGGAATGCTTATCATCTGCAATGATCATCTAAACATGGAAAAAATCCACTATATTATTATTATTTTTTTAAACTGCAAAAGATTGGGGAGTACCGTGGTTATTTCCCCTTCTAACTGGACAATAGTCCTACAGCCAGAGGTACACACAGTTTTAAGCAGTTGTTTTCAAGTTTGTTTTTAAGCAAGGCCCTCAGGACTTGCTGTCTTGCCTGTTTTAAACATTTTCCTGCCTTCACTTATCTGAGTTAAATAAATGGCTGATTAGCTGACTTCTGAAGGCTATTGTGGCTGCTGAGTAGAAGGTGCTTAATCCTACAGTCCAACAATATGACTGTTAAGCCGGGCATACACTCTACAATTTTTTCAGTCATTGCACGCAGCTACAGCTCACACTGTAGGACGAAACTGCAGGGTTTCATCCTACAGTGTGAGTTCACAGCTCAAGAATTATGTTCACACACTATGCAGCCCGATGCTCTGATGCGATCTACCTATTCACACTGTAAGTCTAAAAACCATATCAGACTCAGCTCTGCAGTGAGATGGCGCTACTCGGACTCATGTATCTGGAAGCCACTACAGTGAAATGTGCTGCCTTTTGCAATTTGTGCAATTTTGTATGCTGAAAGCCCTCAAAAGAAAATGCGACAACGTATTTGGACAAAGACATGGCGGAGCAAACATGGCTGCTACAGTCTGTCAATTTTACAGAAAGAACTCCATTTTACTTGCACCCCGTCCATGCTTCTGTGTTTTTCTCTGTCAGGATGAAGAAGAAGAATCCTTGTTTGCGGATGGCCCTTACAGTTCCTGATCGGGAGGTGGTCGTGAGAGGCTGATCGCCCCTCATTACCCCCTGTACACTACATGACGCATGATCAGGCTGAAAGTTGGCCCGATTGCAAAAGTTTCGCCTGAAATTGGCCCGAAAACGGAAAAAAATCTTACAGTGTATGCCTGGCTTTAGGTTATCAGCTCCTCTAAATTGGCCTTAAAGGAAAAGTCCTGTATCATCCAGAATACAAACTACTGAAAGTACTTTAAGTATGAAAATTATTACATACTTTCAATAAATGTTAAGTGTTTTTAATTAAAGAGTAATTTCATTTGAATGTTCTTTACCGGAGACATCCGTGTTTTTCAAAGATCACTACTACCTACCGGTTTGCGACGTCACAGTGCGGTATCGGCTGTTTAGCAAGTCCCAGTGCCGTGCTGGTGTTTGTCACAATGCGCTATTATCCATGATGACGATGACCAGTTCACTATACGAAGCAGAGAGTAATGGATGAATGACGTGTTTTTTCTCTGGTCAGAAGTTTGATGGAAAATCCCCCTTCTTCAAGTTGGCAATCCAATGACGAACCCATGGTGTATCGTAAATTGGAAAGGAGGAATAACAATTTTTTTTCTTCTTTTACCCAATGTATTACAATATCCAACTGCCATTCTGATGGGCATTGTCAGGTTAACTATAGCTCGAATTTCAATGGTGAAGTCGTCTTGAAATTTTAAATAACTGTTGTTGATTGCAGGGGTGTGAATTAGTTCCCATTGATTTTGCTTGCAAAGCGGGGAGAATGGCCTTGGGTGACGTCACTGCTGGAACAGTACAATACAAACCTTTATCATTTTGTTATCCTATTAGTTGACTATTTGGAGTACACACATTGCATTAAGTTTATTTGTCAATCTGATATGCTTTTGTGTATAGTTTGCAACAGATTAAAATTCATCATTTTTGTTATCATTTTGTGAGTTACCGGCTATCTCAAGGTTGCTGAGTGAATTCACAGTAACAACCCTATCTTTAGCTGTTCTGCTAAAAAATTAGCACTTAAATGGATCATACCGCTCACTCATCATGCAGGGAGGGTTTGTTGGTTTTAAACTTTCTCTGTTAGTTTTAGTTTTTTTCCCCTAATAAGTTAACTCTGCTCTGATCAGCCGCAATTGTTTTACTTGAGTTTGTTGTGTTACTACATGATTTTAAGTTTTTCAATTTTGGCCTCTTTTTATTGGGCACAATTTGACATTTTGAAACCCTTTTTTTAACTCCTATGTAAATAGATTCAAAATCATTTCTTTTCAAACATGTTGAGTCTGACTGGTTTGTGGAATCTTATTACAAAACATTCAAGTTTGTCGTGGTCTCTTTGAAAACAATCTGAGGAGGTTTGAGGTGGCATCTATACCCATATGACCACTACAGCTTTAAAAAACCTGTTTGGCTGACATTTTAAACTAACACTCTATCTCTTGCCTGAGATTCTGTTGACTTTTTTGCATCTTTTTCTGGCCACACTCTGCTTTGCAAAACAAAATTATCCCACGCTGAGGTTTTGGGCAAGGGCTTTTAATTTAATGGTTGCATTTGGCAAGAATCCCCATCACTCTGAAAATTCATCACTGCAAATTTTCAGTTTTCTTCCCCATGAAGATTCATCTTGCTGCCCTGTAATTATGCTGGTGAGGAGATCAATGAACTAGCTTTTCCCCTTGACTTGGGTCAATAACTTTAGTATTCTTTAGTAGGGTTCTGTTCTGTCTCTAGTCTCTCTACATTATTCAATATCTTCTGAGGTTAGCACTAGTCTTTTATGAGCTGTGAACTGACCACAAATGTACGAACTAGTCTGTCCCAAAGCACATCTTTTACCCCTCTTCCCATCCGCTCTCAGCTAGTCTTCTTTGGGTCTATGGGAAAGGGCAAAAAAAGATGGAACAGCTTTAAAACAGAAAAATCCTTTAATGCAATTCCTGCGTTATCTAAAACACCTACATATCTGTCTCCAGTCTGCGGCCTTTGAAAGGATATTTGGGGCCTGGGATTGAGGGGGGAAAATCTCCCTTCAGAAGCAAGACTAGGGATGAGTTATAGGCATCTAAGAGGCTGGAAATCTCTGGGGCCTGACCATGGCTTTAGCTTACAGCTCCAACTACCACCGGAGTCTGAAGAAGAAGCAACCCCACAGTGGTTCTGTTGAAACCAGAAAAATAGAAAGGGATGAGAAGTTAGCATTTATTCTTTAAATTAGGTTGGTCAGGTTTTAGTTTCCTACTTATTGTTTTTGTTTGCAGGTGTTTCAAATAGTGAGAAATTGCAGAGTTGTCTTTTTAAGCTGCAAAATGACAATTAAACTTTGCTGGTTTGCATACAGCTCTTTACCAAAATATATGACAGACTAGCAAAGTAGTGAACACTCTAAGTAGTACCACTTGCCCTAAGAAGCCTCCTTATCAGCTGATATGATGGGGAAGGATCACATCAATCAGACAAGCAGCCCATGTGCCCATGGTATCTCTGGTGGAGCTGCACATATTCACAGCAAGACAAACATCCTTATCACTGTAACAAGAGATTTTTTTTTTAAGCGTTAGATTGTCCAAATCAAAATACAGACCTAAAAACTTAAAAACTGATGTTTGGACTTTTAACACCCAATCTGTCTCAGCTTTGACATTTTTTTTTGTAAGATGGTGTAAATATTTGGAATATTTGCAGATGCAACTGCATTAAATCGAGGCTCTAAACATTGGAGCCTATAGCAAATGCACAACACGCTTCTCAGATTTTGTTTCATAAAAAAAAAAAAAACAAAAAAAAAAACAACTCTCAGATTTTTATATGTTTGTGTATAACAAAATAAAAATTTGTGTTTTAAAAAAAGGCCAAAGGGTGGACCTACAACTGTAGCAAAATTGACCCCCCTCGTTATTTTAACCCAAGTCCTTAAAAGCTGGGATGTTCTGTGTTGCTCGGCGTCTGCATTATCCTTTTTCCTCTCTTCCTCTGGCTTCAACACACTACTCCGGTCAAAGCCAGTAAATTTTCTCGCGGGGGGATAAAGTTCACAAAGATAAAATCAAACAGATGTCAGACTGAGGGTGAGACCTTCTGACCTATAAAAGTGCTTCCATCAAAGGGCTGAATCATTTGTTTTGAATTATTACACTGTTATCAAAAGCGACGGCAGCAGCCTGTTTGAGGAGGAATCCGATCTGTTTGTCCAAAAACGCGCGGGGGCGCAGCAGCTCGGAGAAACCATGGGAAAAGAGTGATGGCTGACAGGCCAAAGCAGCTGGGGATGGTTTTGACTGACAGCCATCAGCTATCTTTGGACTTTGTTTGCTTTTGTTCAGAGGAGTCAAGTGCCTTATGTCTGGCACCTTGCTCTGCAAGCACAGTTTCTCATAAACCTCACCTAAACAGACACTTGGTTTGAACAAAAGTGTTGTTATTTATATGGATCTATTGATAGTATTTAAGATCTGCAGACACTGCCTGTTTCCTGTTGAAAATCCCTATGAGAATTCTTTAATGAAATTTGTGATAAGATCAAAACAAAACCAAGATTTTTCACAGATTTATTTGAAGTTTATTAAATTTCTACTCTCACGATGTTATTTAGCACACACTGGACTTATTCAGTCTTATGCTTGAGGAAGATTAGAGCTTTTGAGGTCAGATGTTTGCTGAAAGTTCATGTTCAGGTGAAATTTCGGAGTTATCTTAAAAATCTTGTTTGAACTGATGTGAGGGGTTAAGTTCAAGACTGTAAAAAGGTTGAAGAAACCCTGCAACCCTACAAAACCTTTGACCTAATTTGTGCACACACTTTAATATTTGTTATCACAGTTCAGTTTTACCGAGTTTATACTGTAAACCAGTAAAAAAGTTTTTTCTTTTTGTGCATAAGATCTGAAAATTGGCTGGTGGCTTAAGGTCGTGTTTGATGAAAAAAGAACAATAAACTATTGTTCAAATTTTGAAGACTGTATTTTTATGACACAAAGGAAAATTTTTCTTATATTGTGCACAACCTCCCTAATATGACACTCTCATGCCTAACATTTGATAGTTTCGGCTTAAGAGACGTCTCTTAATATAATTATTATTGTCAAAATAATAATAGTAGGATGGTTATAATAAATAAGGTATTTTTAGATGAAGATTGCATAAACTGGAAATATTTTTTACCTTTTTTGACGGCGGTGGGATTCAGATAAAGATGTTAGGTAATAAGCAGACGTCAGAGTGCTTTTCCTGCCAGCAGGCTGTGCTTCTGCTCACAGTGAGGGGGCAGCATACCAGAACACTTTACTTCTTCACTGCAGACGTTCCTGCATCTGCCTTTAAAATCGTACTAATCTGCTTTCTACCATTTTATTATAGTTGGACATTTTTTATTACCACTAAGAACAAAAATACTTAGCAAACTAAGAAATGTTACTGCAAAATGTTTACTTGAAAAACATTTTTTTTTTCTTTGATTGTATCTTTTGAATTCTTTGAAAATAAGAATCTAGTTCGTTATTTCAAATTTACTTGTGCAGCATCCATTTTTGTATATAGGCCTACTAGCTACTGTGGACACAAATCCTGAGTTGTCTAAAAAGAAACTTAAAGCTGAAAAATACTTACACTGTTTTTGTTAACACAACTGAACTTTTCAACATTTTCTTACTTTGCAACTAAAAACTAATTAAAATGTAAACATTAGAATTTTTTGTTGGTAATCTGACACAAAACAATGCGTCTTTAGTGGGGGGAAATTTGCTCAAAATCTGAAAAGTGTGGCATGTTTTTCTATTAACTCAGAGGTGGTAATGCTTTAGAGAGTTAACTTAAGGACAGCTGCCAGTGTTATGTAGAAAATCCCAAACAGCTTTACACATCGGGAGACAATCTTTTTCCACATTCTTTTTACAGCCCTAGAGTAGTTCAGTTTTGTGGTAATATTATCTGGATTCTTGAATAGATTTAAGTCTGGACGAATGTATCTTTGTGGTGTTTATCCTGCTTCCACCCCTGCAAATTAGTTTTTTGTCATCTTTATAGTGTTTCTTTCTAGAATTATGTGTTGTAGTCCATGCATTTGTTTCTTCTAGGCTGGGCTATTGTAATTATTTACTATCAGGAAGTCCATAAACTGTAGTTAAAAGCCTTCTGCTGATCCAAAATGCTACAACCAGAGTTTTGAAAATTTAAAAGATATAGTTCTGTCCTACCTTACCTTCTCTTCATTGGCTTCATGTTAAATCCAGAATAGATTTTAAAATCATCCTTCTCACAAACAGTATAAGGCCTTAACTAACCAAACTTCATCTTATATCAAACCCAGAACAAAGTTTAAAATCATCTTTTTAACATATTAAGCTTATATTCATAAGACTAGATCCATTAAGCCAAGATCCATCTTATATCAGAGATAGGATTGTTCCTTATGTTCCTAACAGAGCACTACTCCCTCAATCTGAAAGTTTACTAGAATCTTTAAATGTTTTAAGACCAAACTTAAAACTTTTTGACAGATCTTATAGTTAGTGGCTCAGGTTACCCTGAACTATCTCTATAGTTATGCTGCTATAGCCTTAGACTGCTGGAGGACATAAGGACCACTTTTCATCATTCAGGTTCATTCTATCTCTATTCTCACATTTTGTTTTAGTTCAAACCTTAACTTTATGTCCTCTCTGCTTTTCCAGTCATAGAAGCTTAATCTGGTCTGTAGCCAGCAGAGACTAAAAGGGCTTGGTCTAAAGACTGCTATGAAATCATCCCGGAGAGAACTAGCAGGTGGGCTGCTGCCATCAACACATTTGTTTATAGATGTAACAGTTGGGCTTGTTTTTTTTTTTTTTGTGTGTGTGACTGACTGTACAGTACATGCTCCCTATCATCCTCTGAGATGGGGACTGGCTAAGAGCTTGTAAGCTTGGCTGTGTCTTTCCTGGAAAGAGTCTCCTGTATTTAACACTAGTTAACCTTTATCTATTGCATATCTGCTTCTTTTTTTATGTCTGCTTCTCTATCCTTCAACCTGAGTCATCCTCAGCGGAATACTGCTCACACTGAGCCTGGTTCTGCTGAGTTTTTCCATTCCACTGTCATGGCTTGCATGCATGGTTTTCCTTGAATGGAAAACCTTGAAATAATCTGACTGTATGATCTGGGTGAACTGTATCTGCAAACTGACTTGAGAAGACATGTGTTGTGAATTGGCGCTATATGAATAAACTGAATTGAAATTGAATTTTTGCTTGACTGATAACCACATCAACTTTGATCTGATTTGCAGGTGCTGGTGTAGAAATGTAACCCAAACATGATGTTGCCACCATAATGTTTGTCTATGGTTTCGGTGTCTTCAAATTCATCTGTAGCATCAGCTTTCCTCTATATGTGGGTGTGTCAATTTAGGGCATAACGTTTAAAGTTGATGTTATTTAGCTGGAGTCACATCAGCAGAATATCCCATGGGCCTTATTTACAGATTAATGTGGGACTTGCTTGGTTTGTCTCTTTAAAGAGATGGACAAGTGTTGGTAGATCTGTAGCTCTGCCATGCTATTTCCATTTTGAATGAAAATGAATGAATTAATGAAAAGGAATTTATTTTAGACAATTTTCAGACAATTTTGACAAACAACAATAAATAAATCAACCAAATACATGCAGAGAGAGACTGGCTAAGATCAAACCAAACCAAACTCCAATTTCCACTAAATTCACCTGAACAAAAGTAGAACCAAAACCCTCCACCAAATAGGCCTGTTGGTATATACATCCAGAGAAATGACATTGATTAATGTTAATTGTCTAAAAAAGGGTATGAAGAAGTAAAACCTATTCTTCAACGTAGAATAATGTATCAAAGCATAACCCTGCTGTAAAAATCTCCTCAAATTTTTCCATGAACTGTTTGCTGGATTCCTTGGTCTTCATGATTGGTTAAGGAGGGTTTTCTCAGGTTGTTCTTTAATATTTTTAAACAAACAAACAAACAGACGTGGACTCTCATTATTAGTTTTGTGTCTTCTTAAAAAAAAAAATTGTTTAGGGGTATCATAGTAGAGGGGGGCTATTCATTAGATAATTTAATCAAGGCTATTTTTATATTTCCGTCATATATTTTAAAACAAACAGTGTTTGAACTGAATGCTTCGTGAGTCAGTGAGCAACAGTTTTAAAAAATAAAATTCCTCTACTGACTGTATAAACTGTCTCAAGACTTGAAGCAGGATAAATAAAACGAGGATTTCACCAACAACATCTAAGAATTCAAATTACTCAGTTTTTATACTCTAATGTAGCTAGAAAAAGGGGAAAGCTATTACGGTATTTGAATTCTGAAATCTGCTAATTATCTATGAGTATTACAAAAAAAACTGTTTTACTAAAACTCTGCATGGAAGTTTCTTGAGCTAAAGAAAAGATCCCAGTCTGAACAGGAATGGTCCATGTTCTCCCAAATAATTAAAGGTTATGTGAAGCTTGTGCTTTAGAACTCCAGCGTCAGGACTCTCCTGTGCAGATTTTATATGTCACGTTGACATTTACCAAAGATCCGTGACTCCTCTGCAACAGCTGCAATCCTCCTCATCTGCCGGAGGCGACACAGACTCTGTAATGAATTGCTGAGGTTTGCTCCTGGAACCCCCAGCTCAAATTATTGATACAGTGGGAAGATGGCTCTATTTTCTGCAGGGGTGAAAGATGAGTGTGGCACGTTTACATACTTTATTTCCCTGTGTTTACCCTATGGGAGGGAGCCTGACGGAATTTGTATTGACTCTCCAAATGTTTAACGAGCGAACAGCAACAGCAGCTGGTCGCTCGGTGCTGATGACATGACACAAGACACACGTGTGCTTCTCTACACTGAAACAACCCGACCGCTGTAGCAATGGGAACTCTCTACAAGCTGCCCTACAATAAAAAATATAAAAAATTATTTAAAAGAATATGCATACATATATATATATATATATATATATATATATATATATATATATATATATATATATACCGGTATATATTTTTTAGGGCTGAAAGAATTAATCAAATTAATCTTGACTAATAATTTATAATAATGGAAATAGAAATAATCATCAACTAATTTAGTAAATGATTAATCGTAAAACTGGAGTATAGAGATTATAAAACATGCCTTTAGCTGGCAGAGCAACTGACTAAAATTTTTGATAAATTGTATCAAAATTGAAAAAAAATGTATGTATAAACGTTTTGTATTTAAGATAAAAAAATAATAATAAATTAATAAAAAAGAAAAACTTTTTTGTCTGTTAATATGCTCCTGAAGTGGAAAGGTTTTAGTTTCAGCTGGTCTAATTTCATATAAATTCTTTAAGGAACCCTGTGCTATCAACAGATAGATAGATAGATAGATAGATAGATAGATAGATAGATAGATAGATAGATAGATAGATAGATAGATAGATAGATAGATAGATAGATAGATAGATAGATAGATAGATAGATAGATAGATAGATAGATAGATAGATAGATAGATAGATAGATAGATAGATAGATAGATAGATAGATAGATAGATAGATAGATAGATAGATAGATAGATAGATAGATATGTACAGTATCTATATCTATATAGATACATATATTTATGTGTGTGTGTGCCTGTTTTAAAAATAAACATTCTGCTCTGACTTTTTTCTAACTTTATTGTAGACAAAATTATTGTATAATTGTTGCTGTCAAAACAGCAATATAAAATCTGGAATTTATTTACTTTTTCCTATTAATTGATATGATTGTTTTTAAACTGTGACTTGGATTGAATAATTTGAGTTTCCTTTCCAAAGCCTCTTAGGATATTTTGGCCCATTCCTCCGTGCAGAGCTGGTATTACTGGGTCAGTTTTTTAGAGAAGTTGCCTGATCACACAGTGTAGCAGTAATTAAAACAATGTTGTTGTTTTTTTACGGAGATTGAGACTGGGCTTTGTGCATTGAAAACTTGGAAGACCAATTTTTATGTGAGCTGTTATAGATAATATCTTAGGATGACTTTTTTTCAGTTCACTTCTTTTCAGTTTAGTTAAATTGCGCCAATTCACAACACATGTCATCTCAAGACATTTAACAGAGAAAATTAAATCAGATAAAACAGTCAGATTGGTAAAAAGTTTTGCATTAAGACATGCATGTCCTGGATAAGCTTGAGGTGAGGATATTCACTTACACTCTGTCATTGACTCTTCAGCAATCCCTCACACCAACCATGCATGCTTGAAGCAACATTGCAGAAGAAAAACTCCCTTTTAACAGGGAGAAACCAACAGCAGAACCAGGCTCAGTGTAAGCGGCCTTCTGCAGAGGCTGACTGGGGTTCACAGAGACAGAAGCAGACATACAGAAAGAAGCAGAGATACATGAGGTAACTTTTAACTGGCTCCAGAGGTGGCTCTCTCTAGAAAGAACCACATAACCCAGTTCTCATTTCAACTGATTAAAAAGAGCACACACACTTTGTCTTTGTAAAAGCTGAGTCCAAAGCTATGTCCAGCAGAGAAACAGGACTAAACTGAAAAACAGGCCCTACTCTAATATCTGTAAAAAAAAAAAAGGTGTTGATGGCAGCAGCAGAGCTGATATTTCAATCCATGATGGAGTTGCGGTAAAACAGAAACATACCAGATGAAGCAGCTATTGCAGGAAAAAGCAGAGAGAGCCTAAAGTTATGAGTGGAACGAGCAAATATAGGAGAATAGAGATAGAATGAAGCAGAATGATGAAAAGTAGTCCTTATGTTCTCCAGCAGTCTAAATGTATAGCAGCATATATATATAGAAAATTGGCCAGGATACTCTAACCATTTTTGGTGAAGTATAAAAAAAGCTAAACCAAGAGAGACTGCAAGAAAATGTCCACTTTTGCTAATGCAGGATTATTGTTAGTACCGGTAAGAATGATATTCTCATGCTTGAAAGCTTCTCCCTGTTTTCTCTGAACTTAACTTTGATCCTAAATGTTTTACACTTCAACTTTGGTTTATTGAACCACAGATGTATTAAAAAGTTTAATATTTAAATCCTATTACTTGCTAACCGTATTTTCTGCCCATGTATTGTGGGCATATGGGTGGTTTAACTGTTAATAGTGAGAATTCTCTGCCAGCTTTTGCTTTAGTGGTGGATATGTATTGCAGACATTTCATCAAAAGTGTCAGTTTTTGGGGCACAGATACAAAAGCCACAGATGAAGATAAATAAAAAATGTTAAATATGCTCAATTACAAATACTTTATTCTCAAAGGCATCATGAGATCATACAAAAATAGTATGATACAAAAGTTTTAATAATCACAATTTATTTTGACATCTGGAGACATCTTTAACACCAGTTGCAGTTTTGAGACAAATATATTCTCCTCCAATATATTAAAGCAGTAGAAACACAGTGTCATCAGGCACTGTGTCGATCTTAAAGGGAAAACGGGGAGCTGCAGTCCACAAATGCTAACCCTGTCATCTGGCAGCAGATTTGCAAGAGAGATAAACTAAGATCCTGCTGGGGATCAAACCCAGCCTCTATCTCTAACAGAGGATTTAGCCAGCAGAGACTAAAAGGGCTTGGGCAGAATTACTGTGTATGGAGAGTGAATGAGTCGTTGCATTTACCCCGCAAGTTGTCTCTTTTTGTGCTTGGACACTGGTGAGCAGGATAGTAGAATAGATTATTTCTCCCTTCAGTCATAGGTGAACTGGCAAGTCTGCTTAAAGGGGAGGAACGCGACAACAGTAGACTTTTAAAAACAATAAGGAGAAAAAGAAAACAATTTTTTTTCCACCAAGAAGTGACCTCTATATAAGTATGACCAGTCTTCTTCAGAAGTCACCTAAATATCAGATAGAATTTACCTTTGTGTGGCAATAAATCCAACTGTTCTATTAAGTTTCTAAAAGTATGGTAGGGTATAGAAGAAAATTTGTCTCATTGGAATCTGCCTTTTTTTTTGTAAATTGAATTTTAAACACTGATTTTTTTACACATTGAATTTCCTTGAATTTTCATTTGGTAAAAATTCACCTGCAAAAAATTTGACTGCAAATGTGTTGACCTTTCGGTAAACTCAAACCAAAGCAATTTACACTTGATGTCACGTGACATAACAGTTGGGTATAGTTTTGTTACCGGCTGAATGAAACTGAACGAGGGTTTTTTCCTGTTAAATATATATGATTACAAAATGGCAAGTTAGCTACTAATAGACAGCCATTAGAGTTTTTCATCTAATCGTACTGGGTAAAATAACTGAGCCGATCACAGCTAGTGCAGCACCCCTGACTGCCAAGGCTTTTGGTTTGATCTGGAAGAAGCAGCCAGTGCAAACTTTTTTTTTTTTTTTTTTGACCAAATGAGATAATTTCATTGGCTAGAAGTTGTGTAGATTGCTTTGACTTGAGTTCACCTAAAGGTCAAAACATTTGCAGTCAAATTTTTAGCAGTCAAATTTTTCGAAACTGAGTTTTTTGCACCTGAATTTTTTGGAGCTGAATTTTCACCAGATAAAAATTCAATGTTTAAAATTTGGTGCTAAAATAATTCAGTATTTAAAATTCAGTGTACAAAAAAAAGGCAGATTCTAATTAGTTTTTCTTCCATATTAGGTAACATCAAAGAAAAACTCCTGATATATTTGCATTTATTGGAGGAATGTAACGTCACTCTTAATCTAATGTCCCCATCCAAAGATCATCCATCCTTTATATATTTTGGCTCAAAACTTTAGCTGAGGAAACTTGATATATACTTAGTGGACCTAGAATTTTAATTCAACGAGGGGAAATCAGATACATGCCACACTTATTAAAGTATTTTCTGATAAAAATATGACACACAATGTGTTTGAAGCTTATTTTTAAAAACAGAAAACAACAAGTTTGAACTATGCAGCTAAAAGTAAAACCTCAATCCAAATATTAATATAAATATGTTTAGATAAATATAGTAAAGAACAACTATACTATAAATGTATTAAATAGGACATGTACTTCAGATTCCCTTCTTGCTCCTTATAATGTATCACCTACCAATGGATCTGGTCGAGATGAAAATGTAATGGGCTTACATAAAGGTCCACACTAATTAATGCTATAAATAGACATTTAGATGAGGGCTGAGGTGGTGTTGGGTTGTGCGCCTTCAGCTGCGTATTTAATTTTGTTGACCAGCCAAGCCAGATGCCAATAAAAACAAAGATCATCTCCCTGCAGGAACTTTAGAAATGTCAAGCCAGCCAACAAACAACAACAAAAAAGGATAACATTAATTAAGATTAATATGATTTTTTTTTTTCTATTTTTGAATGCTCCTGTTCCTGTTCTAATAGTGTTGCTTTTTAAAATTTAACTCATATATATACTTTTGTTCTTATTGTTTTGTCTTTTGTTAATTTTGTCTCTGCTCGGGAAACAATGTGTAATGACAAATTAACTCACTTATCTTAAATGCGGGGGGTTGTTATCATCAAGGATTCTGATCATAAGAAAAAAATGACTTAAATAAGAATTATTTAGCCAATAATCCAGCTACATGATTCACTGCAGATATATGAAAACCATAAACACATAAGATCCATTTACAAGTGCTATGCTGCAAAACTAATTCTTATTAGAGTCTGGTAGTACAGCCACCCTTTGGTGCATAGATTTAGAAGAAATTATTTTCATTCAACCCAAGAGTTTCTATTTGATAGAAAGTGAGACTGACATCTCTCGAAACACAACATAATAATATAGTGAAAGCTTGAAAATGATGGTAAATAAAATCTACATACATGTTATCATTCACATTTCACCAACGATTAGGGTCCAAAATGATCTTCTTCTCAGTTATCAACCAACCAAAACACAAACCCTCTAAATAATTACTGAGCAGCTTATTTTGCAAGTTTGCTCTGGTCTTCAAACCAATTATTTTTTATAACGAACCTCAGTATTTTGGGTTGCAAGGCCTCCTTGGCCCCCATATAGATTCTCAAATAGCTTTAAGTTAACATTTTAACATCTTTAATCTGTTTATTTTACATTAAAACAGAACAACAGAAAAAGTCTGCTGGAATAGATTTTAAATAAATTATTAATTTTAGTAATTTATTAATTAATGATTACTTATATATATATATATTAATGTTCAAGAAATGATAGATCAATATAATATAATATATATTATATTACATATCAATATATATATTATAATATCTTTAAACGAAGTGTAAAAAATTAACACTTTTTAATATAGTCTGACATACATTTTTTATAATATAGATGATCAAAATATAAAATATCTGTTTTGTAAAAGACACCAATCCCTGTTGTAGAAAAATATGCCCGCATCATGATGCTGCCACCTCTGTATTTAACACTGGATGGTGTTCTTAAGTTTGTAATGGTCAAAATCATCCTTTTAATGTAATGATGTAAAGATTTTAATGAAACTTCACTTATACATTTCATCAAACCTCAGGATATGTCTTCAACAGCTGAGGTTTTCATCCATAAGCGCATTCAGAATTTTTTTCTAAGAAAGTTTAATATTGAAAAAGTTCATCTTTAACATATTTTGCTGATTTTAGAATAAAAACTTTTATGTGACTTTAGTTAGTGTTGAATTTCTATAACTGAAGATCACCCTTAAGTTGGAACCCAAGCACCAAATTTCTTCTAGAAGAAATTATAATATTTACATTTCAAAAAGAAATAAATGTAAATGTGATCCAATGCAGAACATAATGTAAATATTTACCGAAGTGTGAAGCTTTTTCTCATTTCATTATAATTTTTGTAATATAAAGTGTGAAAAGACAAAAGTTTTTTTTCAAACTAGCAGACTTTTAAGAGCTATGTTAAGACTCTTTAAATGAAATGGATTTGATATTATGCTGACTGCCAGGTTTGACTACATTTAATTTAACAGCACACCGTTTTATACAGCAAGGAGTAAAAAGAAAGGGACATGACAAAAATGTTGAGCAAATTAGCATTCTGGATGGCCGACGCGGACGGGAGGTCAAAGTTACAGTGCAAGCTATTAGCCCACTGTCCAACCCCTGTTGCACACTCCTCCCTCTTATTACTACAGCACTGGTTTCACCTTTTCAGTTTAATCATTCCAGTAGATATTAAACTCTCCCAGCAGGCTGGGGGCTATATAGTGTAGGGATTTACAGAGGGATTTGCATCCTTCTTTCTGCTAGTTCAAATCTGTGTGTCTTCTCAGATCAAATTATCATAACCATCATCGGGCACAACTGCACTGTGAAAACACACAGTAGGAAAATCACTGTCAGCGATTCTGGATGCTCCGTTCTCAGAAATATGAATTAACGTTATGTGGAATGCTATGCAGAAGAATTAGAGCATTATTCTGTAGAACCAAAATCATTGTGGAAAACATGCCTTACTGTCAAATAGCTGTGTGATTGACATGAAAATGTAATTCTGTCGCAATTCATCCATTGCCTCGGTAGAAAATAAACCCATATTTGCATATTGTTGTAAACTAATAGGAGAAGAATTTACAATTGTGTAAGGATTTTTATGTGGTTAAGTTTATGTATTTTTTTTTTCTATTGTACTTAACATTATCATGCCCAAAAGCTGATTGGTCTTCATAACACATAGCAAAAGAAACTCAACCCAGAGGCAGAGAAAAAGTTTTCATTTTAAGCTACTTTCATCTGTTACGGCATATTATATATCCAGCTTAAGACATCATCAAGGGGCTTAAAACACCATTGCGTGACTGGCTGTGATGCTGTAAGGCTAAAAGTAAATGAATGTGGTGCAGCAGGGCCTGGGACTCTTGATAAACGTGGAAACCCTTTATTATTATTTATCTTATTTTGGGCCTGTAAGCCGAGAGCAGACGGGGCGGGTCAGCACAATGTCCAGATTGTTCCACACTGCACGCACCTTCATATTGGGAGAGTGAGATGAAGGCTTTCACCTATAGCGGCACCTCTGTACCTTCTGGTCTTTAAGCCCTAAATATGGCTAGTGTGGGAAAAAGAACGTTTTTTTTTCCTCCCTTCTTCTGGCTGTAAGGGAACAGGTCAAATCCTCTGCCAGGTGCCCCAGGCTATTTTTCCTTCGCTCTCTCTCTCCCTCTTTTCCTGTCTCTCTTCTTATTTAAGCACCTCCACACCAGAGAGTAAAATCTCCTTCAGAGGAAGGGAGGGGGATACAAAAAGTGTTACACTTGGTATATCTGTAGAATATTTTGGGGCCGAAATAATTAGGATCAATATATATATATATGAAGGTTCAAGAATCCCCCCTCCCCCCCCCCCCCCCCCCCCCCACAAAAAAAAAAAAAAAAACACACCAAGAAAATTGGTTATTTCAAGATAATTAAGGCCTAAGGTCTTTAGTCACTGAAGATATGTGGATGTACAACTTTTTTGTGATTTTTGAGGAGGGAGTCATGAGCTTTTTTTTTGGTTCAAAAAAGACAAAATATGACTTACCTGAAAACTCATTAATATTTGTAAATAAAAACACAGATTAAACTATGCTCAGCTAATTTGAAAAACTATAAAAGCTATGTTGTTTTTGCATTAGGAACACTGAAAAAAGAACGCAACCGCTTTTGGCATTTAGTTAATCATATTTAGTTACTTTAACGCAAGTCTTTTATGTCCTACCCTGCTAACATAAAAACTATTGTGTCAAAGTTAATAAATATGATTAAGTAAATGCCAAAAATGGTTGCATTATTTTTTTTCTGTGAAAACACAATTAGTGCAGACCTTCGCTGCTAAAATGTTACTTAAATAATAAATAGAATAGCAGTGAGAATTAAATACAATAAAGATAATATAAGTAAAGACAGAACTGAGGTTAAAAAAAAATTAATTAATGAAAAAGGAACAAATGATCAAAAAACAATTAAAGGAAACTGGAGGTCTGATTACAGCAAATTTTGAAAATTTGTTTTTTTCTGCTTCTGTCAGTTATTTAATATTTGGTCATAGGGCTTCTAAGATACAATTTATTATTTAGTTTTTGTTTTAAATATTTTATGCAGGATCTAATTCAGTTTAAGCAGCACAATCTCAAACTTGAAAAATATAATAATAATCAAATTTTCATTTCAATAACAATTATTCAGTACGAAAACTTTTTTAAATAATTTTTTATTTAATATTTGGTACCCTGACTGCTACCCCTTTGGTTACCAATTCATTAAGTTCCCCTGTAGCCAATAGGATGGTAATTTGTCTTCTTAAATGACATTTTAAAACAAAGGGAAGGAGAAAGGTGCCTTTTATGTTTCCTGTATTTATAATCTCTCTAGATGTGACAATGACCCATTTCAGAGGCAAGTATTCTTTATTATATATTTAATAAGTTCATTATCCGATTCTAACAAAGGTCCCAGGTCACATGTCATCCAAGGTCTTTCATGATCTGTTGTCCATGACCACAATGCTGACATACACTGAGAAGCAGAATGGTAAGCAAGATCATTTGATAAAGAAATTATATACAAGAAAAACAAATGTAAACAATAAAACAAATGTCTGGAGTTTACTAAATCTTTAATGTTTCCTGGTAAAGGAAAAAAGCTTAATGAGGAAACGCAATTAAGAAACAAAGAGAATCTATCCAAGAACACGGAAATAATAACTACAGAAAGTGAAAAAACTTAGAAATACATAAGGAAAATGGGCAAGTATAGAAGAATATGGCAAGCCATACTACTTCAAATCAGAAACCATATTTAAGAGCTCCTCCAGCAGGGAAAGCTAAGACAAAATGACTTCTGTGTTATGTGATATTTATACCCCCATGAACCATAACCATTTGAATTTCTAATAGAAAGTGCCTAGAAGGTATGCTTAACTATAAAATTGTAAAAAATAAATTATATAATGATTCATTTTCTTTTATCTGATATGCAGTGATGAACCACTGTTTTTCTATTATTACATATATTTTTTTTCCTCTCAGTGAATGTAATCAAAGGTTGGGATGTTTTTTTCTTTACAGTTATGAGATTAGTCTTGACGACGATAAACATTTTGTAGGAGTTTTCAGGCATTTACCCTGGATGACAACAAATCTGTTCCTCCCTGGGTTTGATAATACATGCAGCATTTATTTAATAATTTCCTGTTTGTTTAAAGAAGAAGCAGTAAATACTATATTTAAGTGTAAGATTTCCATTACTTTTTTATAGAGCATCATGAATAGATGGAAAAGACAGTCTTCAGTGAAAAATATTAAAAGAAATGCCAAGAACAATTTATGTGAGTGGAGTTATTTTCCTCCCCATACTTTCTGTGTAACCATTACTCTTTGAAGCACCTCTGGTCAGAGTGACACCAGTCCATTACGCCACCAAAGCCCTCAACTCTTTTCGTCAGCACTCTTTAAAGGTCACCTTGGAGAGGATTCCACTTTCCACCAAGCCCAGCAGACAACACCCTTCCCATCATGCCATTGTTCAACCCATTTCCACCTGGGATGGATAGAAGAGGATTTGAGGGAGGCTGAGAGGAAATGTTTGTGTGCATGTGTTGAAATGGCACTGTGTGAGAGTTTGTGCACACAACCAGCTGTCCTATGGCTCTTGGTGGAGGGCTGCAGCTGTTTAGGCAGCAGTTTGCTATCAAAGATGTGAACTATTTATTTAAAGGTATGGAATGCAGCAAAAGACACATGCTTACTTAGATCCCTATTTAGTCCTTTATTAGGGATCCAGTACTGAAATATTTAAGAAATGAAATATCTTTGATGACAGGCTTTAGATCATTTGTGCACTTTGCAAAGTTATCGTTTTTAATTACGACCAAGTAATTTTGCTATATAATAGCTAAGAGCCAGGTAATTGTAGGCAGTTTAAAATTAACAGATGACAATTTATTATCTAATTTAAACAGGTTCATATTTATACATGTACTGTAGGGACAAAAACACTGCGTGCAGATAGGTTACCTTGCAAGCAAGATGAATCTTTACAAAAATTCCCAAAAGATACATTAGCCTCAAATACAGTAAATTTTTTAACCGATTAAACACAGTGATGTGTATGACATCAACCAGAAACGGTAAACTGAAACAAACAAAAAGGCTACACCGGTGGATGTACCTGTAGACTCCGCTATTCTATCCGTTTTAGCTGGAATACCCTCTATGTCTTCTTTTAAAATGAGCAAAGGGATGCAATTTGTGCTTTTGAATTGGAAAAAATACATAGAAAGTTCAATGTATGCCAGTGTTTTAGGAGCTTCTGGGATGTCAGGCTTACGCTGGCTAAATGGTCAAGGTGTGGCAGCGCTATTAGTTGTGAAACAAATCAAGATTGTTATACCTAACAGCTGCTACTGTTAGTGTGATTGGCTAAAAGTTTGAATAGATTTCAAAATTTTTTGGTTTACAGGATATTTACAGTACAGTTTCTGTAGCAATTCAAGCAATAAAAAAACCCGCATGAATTAAAGCTACAGTGTGTAATTTTCAGCGACATCTAACGTTCAGACTGCAGACCGCAGCAACATGAACATCTCCCCCCCACCGCTTCTCCCTCCCAAATGTACGGCGAGCGTTACGGGACAAAATGTCTTCCACGACGTCTGCATCACCTACCTTCTCAAGTGATGAGGTTTGTTTACATAGATAATTTTAATACTGCCATCTATTGTTCAGTACCGTCTCAGTTCATCTCTCTCAACTTGCCGTAGTTACTTTCGAGCGTAATGGGCGATCTCGCAATCGCTAGTTTGTTGCCTCTGCGCTGCCGTAGCGTAAAGATGTCTGCCTCCAGACCCGCTCCTATGTAATTATAAATAACGAATTCTAAGGCAACGCAAATATTAAGGTTAAGAGGCTGAGCTCGTAGAATATGATAAATAACATAGTTATGTATAATATATTACATTTCTGACTGTATATCCCTGTAATTATTACACACTGTAGCTTTAAAGAAATCAGCTGAAATTAATAATTATTTCAAAACTATTTCTGATAATTTGTTATAATTCAATACTGACTGTTTATTCCGTAAAAAAAAAAAATATATATATATATATATCCACTGGACTTGGTTTCCAACATTTGATTTCAAAGATTCAGGAAGCTTTCTCAATTCAAGCTTCCTGGAGAGGTGGCGAAACGTCTTCAAATCTTTGAAACCAAGTCCAGTGGATATTAACCATTAAAAAGGTGCTCCTGATAAGGCTTCTAAATGAGGAATCAGAGGATGGGTAAGGTTTTCCAGGAGCTCAGGGAAAGTAATATACTCAGATTGACCATCAACCGTCAGTATGGAAGACTCCTTAGCTAAAGAAAAGTTTGTTTAATATCTCTACATGGATTGTTTCACTATATGTGTGTTTTTCTGGGATAGTGGATTCTCATGAAACATCATTCAGGCTAGATTACTGTTTCCGTCACAAGTATGCATCCTTCTGCCAAAAAAGCTCAGAGATATAATGCGTTGCAGCATCAGCAGAAGCAAATTGAGAATCTAAGTTCAGTTCAAAGACAAGAAAGCAGACTTTCAAATTGTACCTAGGAAATCAATTTATTAAGAATAAACCCACTTTAAGGTGTAGTTTCTGAGTTTTATTTAGGCTGGGCATACACTGTACAATTTTTTCTGAGTTTAATTTAGGCTAGGCATACACTGTACAATATTTTTAATCAGTGTACTCAGCTACAGCTCAAACTGTACGACGAAACCACAGGTTTTACAAGTTCACAGCTCACTAAATCTGTTCTTATAATGTACTGCACGATGCTGTGATGTAATCTGACCCTCCTTACTGTACGTCCAAAAAAACAACCGCTGCACTAAGGGGAGTAGAGAGCTGGAGCTGCTTAGACTCGATCCGGAAGTAAAGTCAGAGAAAAACAAGGATTCCCTTTTTTGTACATGGATGATGTGCAAGGTTGAGATAAATCAGCTCATAGACGTGCATTACTTTGCTTCAATAGCAAGATATGCCAAATCTATTTGCTTTCTTGAAACTTATTTTTGCTTCCTGTTCATATGGTGAAAGAAAAAAATATTAGCTTATTTCAATATAGTAAAAAGTTATGAACATGATCAACCATGACAGAAAAGCAAGCAATTTGAATTAACTCACTTTACATTAACACAGAGGTCAGATATACAGTAAGCAATTATTCAAAAGTAAAAAAGTAAGAAAAGTACAAAAATGATCACTCAGGTACTGCATAATTGTTGACTCATAACATCTGATTTAATGTTAGAATCATGTAGCAAACAGTAGTGTGCAAATTCTGGTATAACAAAGTGTTAAATGGAGTAAAAAAAATACAATTTTGTGCTATAGAAGCAGATATCTGTTCAAAAACTTATAAAACAAAACAGAACAAAACTATACATACACATAACATAAAAAAAAAAACTTTCACCTATAATATCTACTGTTTTCTGCTTTTAAACCTGATCTAAGAATAGCTGATGTTACGTATGGTATGTAGAGTTACCATAAAAAATACTTAATTAAAGCTACAGTGTGTAACTTTTAGCGACATCTAGCGGTCAGACTGCAGCAACATGAACATATCCCCCCCACCGCTTCTCCCCCGCAACTGTACGGCGAGCGTTACGGGACAGAATGTCTTCCACGACGTCCGCATCACCTACCTTCTCAAGTGATGAGGTTTGTTTACATAGATAATTTTACAGATAGTATTTCATTAGTCTGTGTAGGGTATAGATTTCATGTAGACTTAAGATAATAAATATACCCGTTATTTTTTCTACATCGTTGTGACGTTTTGGCGATCTCGCAATCGCTAGTTTGTTGGCTCTGCGCTGCCGTAGTGCAAAGATGTCTGCCTCCATGGCTGCGAGACCCGCTCCTATGTAATTATAAAAAACGATTTCTAAGGCAACGCAAATATTAAGGTTAAGAGGCTGAGCTCGTAGATGATAAATAACATAGTTATGTATAATATATTACATTTCTGACTGTATATCCCTGTAATTATTACACACTGTAGCTTTAAGAGTAAAGATGCACTCACAAATATTACTTTCAGTAAAATCAATTATTTTTTTCTAAAAGTTGCTGAAGTAAATGAAACTTAGCAAGTATAACTGGGTAAAACTAAATCAATATTAGCAGTACTGTTTGTTAGCTTCATTTTGAATCTTTATGGTTGAAATAAAATTTACAGTACAATTTCTTAGAAGCATTAGTTCTTGTTTTAAAAAAAAAAAATATTTATAAAAAAAAATAAAAAAAAAGTATTCCACAAAAAAAGTGCAATAAATATAAATTCTTAAAAGCCTAAAACGAATGTAACACCCATACACAATGATGTCCATAAAACTTTTATTAGCTATGTATTTAGCTATGAACAATGGATCTGTTAAACTAGCCAAATATTTACCAGTGTCGATGCCTCCTGAAGATTTAGTGAGGTATAAAAGTGTTGAGATGATTCATCCTTTGACCTAAACATAAATAAGTTCAGAGAGGCATCATCACTGCAGACTATAGAGCTTACATTTCTTGTTTATGGCCTATTTACATCAACAGCATGTCTGAACCGATTTGCTGTTAAGCCCACCAGCTAAATATCATGCTGCAATCCTGTGTGTGTAGCAGCTTGGGATTAACCAAAGCTGGAACAGTGAGGAGCCACTCCGTTCCACTTGGTGCCACCTAATTTACAGCTGACATCCCATGTCTCCTTGTATGATCTGAGACGGATGCCTGTAGAGCTCCTCTATGATGACAAATTTGGAAACAAAGTTGTTGCGCTACAGATGCAACATGATTGATCACCTTTTACAGCGAAGTCCAGAGAGGTGCTGGACTCCACTGCAGCTGTGGCCGTCTTATCAACACTGTCACTTTTGATGAGTGGGTTAATTTTGTAACACGGGTAGTCTTAGTGTGATGCTAGTTTTAAAGCATTTTTGAATAATATAGAAAGACTATAAATGTCATTGTAATCTTTTTTGTATGGCTTCCAATAAAAATACCGAAATGATTATTCTTAACATAGCATCAAAACAAAGGAACAGTCTCCATATTAGAACTATGGATGGACACCAGATGACTGAAAACAGATAACCCTTAATACAAAACAAGATGTACTTTGCACCTCATTCATTCTTATTTGTAACACCATCAGTTGTTTTTTAATTTTGAACCTCTATGCTGACTTTAGCTAAAGATTTAAATTTTATTTTTGTAGCCTTTCTCTTGCCATTTTATTGAAATGTTCTTTTGTCCTTATTTTTGATAGCTTAAACTGCACAGGGAACATAAAATCACTGACTACTCATTGAAAAAAAATAGGATATCTTTGAACAAAAGACCTGTACACTACAAAAATATTTAAGCATGCATTTATTTTATAGCATTTAGCTCAAAGCCAGAGTTGTTTTTCCCTCCTGCTAATTAGATATACTCAAATTAGATTTTTATATGGGGATTTTATTGGCCTTTAAATTTCATCAGGTGTGCACATAGGTCCTTTAAGTGTCCAGAAAGTAAACATGCAATTTATATTACAGTCAGGTTAAAAGTGTTGAATGCAACAGCTGTGGCAAAAAAACGAAGCAACACACTAATAGGAACACGTATGACACAGAGTTTATCCACCAAAATGTCCACAGTAGTACTGGTGGATGCCATAAAAAAGAAAATAAATATCTAGAGCAGATCAACGCTTCGCAAAAGTAAAGAAATATCATTCCCAGAAGCTTTCCAAAGGATTCGGGGAAGTCTTTGGAGTTAGATGCAAGGTTATGTGGAAGGCAGCCAGGATGGATGTTTGGTTTGAATGATGGAGTCAAACAACGGCAACAGAATACAGAGGATACAGAAACTTCATTCAGTTTGCAGCAAGACAACACAGGCAAAGATCAAAGGTGGAACTTCATGGTGAGGTTTACCCACAGAAGTGGAGTACTATTTAGAAATTGTATAGTTATGTGATTATAACTGTTTTGCAATAAAACAACTCTGAAAAATATATGTTTATTCTCTTTATCTGTGAACTGTGGGGAGAATTTGACACTAGACTGGTTCACCTGGGAAAGTTAGCCACTCTGACTGCAGGAGGATTTGCGAGTGTGGCTCTAGGGTGAGTTCTGGAGAACACACAAGCTCTTATTAAACTTCCTGTTTTCATCGAGTAATACCTAAGGACATGCCTGTGCTGATATATACACATGAACACACATAAAAGCAGCTTTTAATGACTTTTACTACCTCCCATTTTCAGAGACTTAAAGAAAGAATAATGTTTTTTTATTTTTATGTCAAATGTTTGTGTTCTTGGGGCTCTTAAATTGGTATTAGTTTTATATGACAGTGATCATTGCTTGGCTATAACACCAAAGCTACTGGTGTAGATCAGTGTCCATTCTCCAAGGTCAAACAAGCCAATAAAGAGTGTCAATCACGCAGAAGTAGAGATGTTCGGTTCTTGATTAAAAAATATTTTCTGAAAGATTCAGTCACCATCTCATCACTCCTGTCTCAGATATTACACTCATTGTTGTTTCTGTTGCAATAAAAAAAGCAATATAGTCGTAAAAGATCCATAACCTGGCGTCCATTTGAATCCCATCTTCATCAGAACTGGCTTTACTTATGGTAAAACAAAATAAAGCAAAGTTAAGTAAAAGTAAATGGGTTTTCCTATTGAATGTTATTGCTTCAGGAATGGGTGCAGATAGCTATTGATCTCCCTCATCCTTGGCCATTACTATTGGGATGGCAATCAGGGAGGCCAGTTGGTTTCTGGGTAAACAAACATTTTCTCTTTTCATGGCAGAGTGCCGGATTGAGAGCAGGAGAGAGCTCGAGGAAAAAGAAAATGTGTTTTCTCCTCTGCTACTGACAGCACAATTGAAAACTATCATTCATGAACGGTCATAAGATAATTGTTTCTCTTGTTGGGCTGGCCCATGAGAGCAGATATATGCCCTGGGGTAAAGGGACATTTACAAGAACAAACAGTGATGCAAAATGCATGAGAGTGGATGCATTTTTATTATTATTATTATTTATTTATTTTATTTTTACCATGTATTGTTTTTGCAACTTAACCAATTTCCCCTTCTTCAAACAGGACAGTCAGGCAAAATATCAAGACACTCAGAAATATTTTTTTCCATTAACTGTAAATCTGGAAAGGTTGTACAAGGAAACCCTTTAGTTTGTCAAATCTAACGAGTTTGGTGTTTTGAGTGTATCATTCTAGAGACAACGCTCTACTACTTTGAGCAACTCTTTTCACTTGAAGCAGTAAAATATTTCAGTGCTCCCATTCCAAAACAGCTAACCTCAGTGGATCATATTATTTTACTTTTTACTTATACACATGCATATCTATTTTCTAATAGGTTTGTTCTTTCTAGCTCTTATTCTTGTAGCATACGGGGGATGGGGTTATTATGCTGCTGCAAAGATTGAGCCATCTACTTTCATTAACACTATCTATTCTTTCTGAATCCATACTGTGATGAGTCAGGTGAGATCCTCCAGCCTCGCACTTCTCTATATGCCATTCCAAACTCATTACCTCTGTCTCATGTCTGGCCATCCAGCCATCATGTTCTGACCTTGAGAAAATAGATGGAGAGGTGACAACTGAGTACCTGTACTGACTCTATAAAGTAAGGAAAAAGGTAAGAATGGTTCTATGCATGAGGCCTGGAATGACCAAAGAATGGGATGTGTAAAAAAGAATAGCTGTTGGCCTGTTGAGGTAGAGGAGCCACAGTTTGATCAAATAAAAAAAGAGAAGATAATACTTGAATCCTTTTTGTCCCTCAATGGGGTAAGTTAAGGCAAGGGGACATTAACTGAGGTATCAATGTAGACTCAGTTTAGATGGAGTAGGCCTAATAAAACGAATATCAAAGGACAGACACAAATAAAACACAAAAAGATAAATCAGAGATGCAGTTTTTACCTAAAAAACAAATAATTATATCTGTATCTTGCAATGGGTCATATACTGTACACTGCAAAAGCGTTAAATCTATGTACGTTTTTATAAGTGCATTTTTTTTCTCTTGAATTGAGCAGGTAAGTGAGTCACTTTGCCAATAAAACACAACAATTTACCTTTAAGATAAGAAAAAAATATACTGCAGGCTCTTTTTTTCAAGTAAATATATCTAATTATCCTAATTTAAGGGTAACAATATTCATAGGGTTAGGATTAGAGTCATAATTGGCAGGTCATCATATTTACCTATTCAGATTAAGGGTAAATACAGATAATTGAAGAATTTTTTTTTCTTATTTCTAGATAATTTTTGCAGTGTAGGGTTTTTTTTTTTAGGCATCAATACACCTGAGAGTGTTTAGTGTTTATTCCTGGCTAATAACAATAACAAGTAGAAAAGTATTAACAAAAGTCCCTTTGTAAAAATGTTAGTTTGACGATTACTCCAAAAAAAGTTTTAAAAAATGGATTTTCTGATTTTGATACTTTGAAAGAAAACTTTCATATTTTAAAATTACTCCATGAAATTCCAACCAGTGTTGACTGATTGACCATGGTAGCTTTCACACATGGAATGAAGGAAGGGCTTAACATTTATTTCAACAAATAATTGAGAAGCAGATTAAGACAATTGCTAGTGTTAAAAACTAAAAGTGAAACAGTGTTTACAGTTCACAGTATGTGGATTTTGCTGAAAAAAAAAAGAATTTACTGCAAATCAATGATTTAATGCAATCATTTGAGCTTTCTTTAAAAAAAAAAAACATTAATTATTAGCAAATTTCAATGTATCATAAACCTTTTAAGTATTTATTTTGCATTGAACTGGACCTGATTTAAATATGTCTGTATGAATTAATTATTGAAGTAAAAATCTAATGCATTTAAACAGAGTTTGGACAAGTTAGTACTGTATGTACATAACAGAATATAATTGATTGTTTACATGATTTGTAAATGCATTTGTTAAATAATGCATAGCATTCTATTGTTTAAGTATGTCAAATTAAATAGATTAAATTAATGTATGACAATATAAACAAATGGGTGGCGAAGCAATATCCAATTGTGTTGTTTTTTTCGCAACATTACTGTAGCAGCAGATTATAGAGTACCTCACATTCCGCAGTTCATCCAACCCTAACAATCATCCTTCACCCTCTTTCCCCACAACGCCAAATGACGGATAGACTACATGCGTTCCCTCAGCGATTTACGTTTTAATAAGATGTGACAAAGATTTAATTTGTGTATTTTAAATGAAGGTGGTCTTGCGTCGCTGGAGGTTTTTCTTTTCTTCAGAGATTGACAGGAGTCCTGCAGTCTGATTAACTCATGTTTCTGGCTCCTCTTTGAACTGAGCTAATCAAAAAACATTGATGCTGGAATCTTCAATATGGGAGGTGTCATTTAGAGTCAAACACAATGCAAATTACTCATACAATTGAAATGTCAACTAAAACATGTTTTGTGCCTGACCTGTGGCTAGCCAAAGAAGTAATTTCACTGATTCAGATTTACACTAATCCTTAATTTCTCCCAGTCTCTGAAGAACAGAAAGAGCCATGAAAAAAATATGGTCTGGGGAGCAGTAGGGAAAAGTTCTGCCTGTTGGAACCAGGGGGAAATTTTAACGTCCAGTAGATGGCTGATTGATCGTAGCTACAGTTAGCCTTAATTTAGGGCTTCTTTAATATTAAAAGGTGACCATATAATTTAAGTAAAATTGAAGTTTTGAGATCTTTTACTGTATGTGACACTGTTTAAAGATAAACCATTGAATCCAAAGCTACAGGTACAGTATGTGTTATTCTATGGGGCTTTCAGTTGTTAAATTGTATTTAAAACAATAATAAAAGGTATATTAAAATGGATTAGGTCAAAGTAAGCCCTCCCCGTTTCGAGATGTTCTTTTATGCAAACCTTGCCGTCTTTATTTATATTTTTGTGTTTTTGTTTAAGAATTGACAAAGCAGTGGTGTCTTGTTTTGTAAATGGTTTTAAAATCTGGCAGAGACCACAGATTTGACAGAGACAAATCTGGGGTTGTTGTCCTGTCGGAAGGACAGCATGTTAATATTTATTCCCCTTTGCAGCATCTACCAGTTTGTTTTCATGGATTGTACCTTTTTTTATCTCCGTCCACACAGCATGATGCTTCCACCACCGTATTTCCCTGTTGGAGTGATGGAATGAAGCTGAGGTGCAGTATTACTGTAGTTTTCCACACTGCATTTACAAGTTAGACAGAGAGTTAAATTTCATTTTCATTATTCGGCAGGGCATGGCTTATGGGATACATCTACTGAGAATTTTTAAGGTTTTCCTTCAAGCTTAAAATCTCCTCTAGTCACTAATCCATAAGGGCAAGATTTTAATAACTACAATATTTGTGACGTTAAGAGATTTTCCCTGAACTATGGATTCACGCAGAACATCAAAATTTAGAAGACATTCATGGCACCTTTTTGATCAATTATATTCCTATAATGACTTTGTTTTTATAGTAGGACAATAAAAAAATACACAGATTTCTGTTACTGGGTTCCCAGTGGCAAGCACAACAATTTGTAGTAGTTGTGACACAGTTATGACACATGTCTCACTCATGTATAAACGGGTCATTCCAATGGTGGGTTATATATCCACTTCCCCTGAATTTCATAAAATGTTACTACATAATAAAACTGCAGGAAAATACTCCAAAGAGCCCTTAAAAGGTGTCAGTGCATGAGGAGGTTGGTGATTTACACTCTCGGTAAGAGCTCCACTGTAAACTTCAGCAACGCACATGTATAAACATCCACCCTGGGACATTTACCTTTCGTCTTCATTGTCCCAATCTCATTGACATATGGCCATCAATTTCTGCCCCATCTCACACCGGATCGTCTTTAAGGTCGATTGGATCTGCCCATGCTGTGGCCTGATGCTCAGTTTGCCTCCCCTGCTCGCTTAAATTGCCTCCTCCCAGGGGAGTGCTTGTGTTTGCTCCCGTTGTGGGCCGACGGCCACGATCATAATTTATATGACAGATAACATTTTTGAAGTATGCTCCTTTGAAGCACAATGTTTGCTTTTGTGCTGTGCTTTCTTTATCTCACGGACATATATTTGTATGTGAAAAAAATGAAGCAGTACGACACTCTGTTGGTTTATCTATGAGTGTGAAGTTTCTAACAACACAACCATATCCATATCTTTATTTCTTTTAAAGTTGATATATTCATAGCTTACACCTTTACACTATAAGCACTGGTTACCCAAATTAAGCTGATTATAAAATTCCCTTATTTTGAGAGAACATAAAAATATATCTCACAGCTAATAACGATGTAACTGAGGTTTTATTAAAATGATAGTAGGTTTCACTCTACGTTTGCCCTTTTAAAAACAAAAGTGATGAAATCCTCTCTTAAAAGTAACTGATGTGGCAGTAACTGCCTTGCTTTGACCTTTGGGAGCTGTTGGAACCTCGTTGTGTCTCCAGTAACAAAACATTGACAGCATTTGAAATTACAGAGCTTATCTATCATTTTGACAACAGGCTGAAGCTAAGGCCCCCTGCCACCTTGTTCTGCCTGCTCTCAATTCTTGGGTCTTCAGGGAGCTATTGAGGGTCCCGACTAAGAAATAACAGCAAGCGACATTGCTTATCTTTGCCAAAACATTTGGTTTGGTTTGGAGTCTTCTAGTATCCTTGGAAGACATTCTTAGAAGTCTAATAAATTACTGTGAGTTTTTACATGTATTTAACCTAAATGGAAAAATAAAATGGTTTTATTTGGAAACCGGCATAAAGTACGGGAAATGAAAGAGCAAAAACAAATTTAGGTTACCTTAGTAGCCAATGTATGGATTTAGTTTGATAATAGATACAAGGCAAATATTTTGTTTTGTTTATAGCCAAACTCTAAGGCTAGGATTATAATATCTGAAATGGTTCCCAAGCATGCCACTCTATTAACACTAAATCCAATCTTTTCACCAAGTTAGTTACTTCCTGTTTCCTTATTTGGCTGTGCTCTACTAAACCTTAGGAGCCAAGTTGTGACCCGGGGCTCTTGTTGGTAAGCATAGTGTGAAGATTTTAAGCTGAAAGTTAGTGTCTCTATGAAAGAGGCAATGGTCCTCAACTGTAACACTGTGGATTTGTCAAAGTTTGATGTATTCAAACACTCCTTTATAGCCAATTCTTTTTAGGGTAATATTGTATTTGAAAAAGGATAAGAGGCAGATTACATGATAAAATACTATTCAATCAACTGCCACTTTAACACAGAGAACATTAACATGGTAGTAGGTAATTACTTATTTATTACTTATAAAGTATATATGATTGTGGACTATGATGGGAAACCAGAGCACAAAAAAACCTAAGTATATGTTAGAATAATTATCATTCAAGATGTGTGAGTATTTTACACCTTGGTATCGGCTGCCTGTTGCATGTCAGAACTGATGTTTTAATCTAATTAGGACAGTTCCTCTGTCTGGATATATAGATATAATCTTCATTTTGTACGTGGCAAAGATTTGGGAATGGAATGAGAGCAGTTTTCTTCAGCAAAGAGCGAAGTGTAAGATTTTGATAAGGCTGGCGTCATGGATGTCTAATCATCTGCTAAACTGTATGATGTAAAATAAGATGATGTGTTAGACTGGAGATGTATAAAATGCCTTTTAACTGTTAATTGGGGCCACTTCCTGAGAGGTGAGCCTGGAGGTGAGCAGCTGCCTTCTGTATATTCTAAGCAATTTCTCTGATCTGAGTAAGATTACAATTTCTATCAGAATCTGTTGTCATGTCTCATGGTTATTTAATACATATAAGTTATGAAGTGTTATTTAAAGAGTTTGTCCCAAGTGATCTCTTTTCAGGAAGAAGAACCGGAAAGATAGAGCATCAGGGTGCATAAACAGAGCATCTTTAACACATGCAATAAGGAGAACATGCAAACTCAACACACACATTTCTTAATCCGATATTAAAAAAACTGAGATTATGTAAAGAAAAAAGTGCTAGCTACTGCATACTATACAGTTGTCTAATAAACCTGTGTGTACTGCACATTTGCTTATCATTTGCTCTAAAATAGTGAGTCTATTTTGATTCAATTAGATTTTGCAGCATAGCTGCATTTATTAATCTACTTATTTCTCCATTCAGGTTTTAAGCTACTGATTTACACCTTTTAGTGTTTTCAGTTGATTATATTTATCTGTTTTCAGTTGCTTTCTGTGTTATAGAAGGCCATGTATCTGTCTACCCTTCATCTGGTTCCTTGTTTTTATGTACGTAGTTGTTTAAGGGTTGCTGCTGTGTTCCTGGTTCCCTTATGTCTCCAAGTAATTATTTTTCATAAGCAATAACTCTTGATTGTTGGACTTTGACAGGGTGGTCCTCTGTTAGTAGTCCTGTTTAAAAGCTTTTTGAAAATGATTTTTAGGGGAAGCCAAGAGTCTGAGATGGTCTTGTTTGTTGCTTTTTGCACATGATGTGGTTCTGCTGGCTCCCTCATGCCAAGACCCTCAGCATGCACTGGGACATGATGAGAATCAGCTCTTCCAATTCCGAAGCAATGTTTCTTGACTGGAAAAAAGGTGGCTTGTCCCTTTCAGGTTGGAGGACAGTTCCTGCCTCAAGTGGAGGAGTTCAAGTATCTTGGGATCCTGTTCACATGTGAGGCAAGAATGGATCGGGATAGATGGATCGTTGCAGCTACTGCTATTATGCAGATACTGCATCGGTCTGTTGTGTCGAAGAGAGAGTCTAGTGAAAGGAAAAGCTCTCAATTTACCCATTAGTATATGTTCCTAGCCTCATCTATGGTCATGAAATCTGGATAAAGATCCAAAGAACGAGGTACATGCAGACAAATTTTACTTTCTGTGCAGGGTGGCTGGGCACTCCCTTAGATATAAGGTTAGAAGGTTGGTCATTCGGGTGAGGCTCGTTGTAGAGCATCTTCTCCTCGACATCGAGAGGAATCAGCTGATGTGCCTCCACAAGGAGGAGGCCCAGGGGATGACCCAGGACACTCTGGAGGGACTTTGTCTCTAGGCTGACTCGTCAGTGTCTGAATGATCAGCCCTTATCTCCGGCTTACCACACCAATCAACAGTTTATGACCTCTGCTTATTTAGGAGGATGTCCAAAGTAAAGAAATCATCAGTAACTAATCTTTTTTCATGCAATAAATCTAAATCTGTAATATCCTAAACTAACGGAACTGTCAAACTCATCGCCATCCTTTCCTTTCTTGCACAACATGACCTTTTCCTTTCACTACTGAACTATCCCAAGTAATAAAACCTTCAAAGTCAGATGCTAAATGTGTTTAGATTTTAATTATCACCCTGATCCTTTTGGCAAATAACAGTACCGATCAATACAGGCTACTGGGAAATATTCCATTTGGAATGCATAGTGGGGATTATCCCAATCTCCATCATTGTCATTGTCAATTGAAAAATCAAATTACATGTGATGATGAGTGGATCATGCTGTGAGAGGTGTGACAGATGGATGTGGATGTGAGGAAATGTAGAATGAAATGCTTTTATATCTTTGACTTTGTGATTGAGTATGTTCTTTGTTCTTTCCTTAGATTTGCTGTTGAAGGTATAAAGATTTTGTCAATGTTTATGTGGCAATATGTTCTGCAGACAAAGTGAGGCAGTAAGTCAGAAGTACCAAAGGCAAATACCAAACCAGAAAAAAAGAATTATTTTATAAAATTTAAGTTAAAACATTTTATTAAAAACAAAATAGAACAATGATAAAAACAAGCTCCATATCTAATACAACAAAATAGGATTGGACTGAGAAAAGTAATCTGCTACAACAATGGCTTCACCATTTTATGTATTTTATCACTAACACCTCTTGAACAACTGAAGATACCACCTAAATGGAACCAAGGTAAGCAATACTTCCCCAACAGTCTCACAAATTATCTGAATTTAGACATAACAAGAAAAAAAAAAAAGAAAATATAGGGACCCCCTTCAAGGATCCCATGTGAGTAAAGATTTGATCCCAGAATGAAAGCCTTAATGGTTCATTTGTTTAGAACTTATTTTCTAGAACCCTAAAGTGACTTTCTAAAGCAGTCTGAGGAGCTCTTGATCATTGAAGCCCAAGTATAGTTTCTGTTCTCTGAAAATATGACCTATTTCATGCTAACATGCATTGAAGTGGTTTGTAACTCAATATTAATCTGCCAGGGGGCAAGCTGGTGCCCCTTGGGAGTGTAGTCATGGAGTAGATTTCTCAGTCAGTCTTTAGCTTATTTTGGAGCATTTTTTTTTAAGTCCCCTTTCACATCCAGATTATGGGCTTGTGTACATGAATATGTGCTTTAACAACATGCTTGCTACAACTCACAGCATTGTCCTGATATGCATAATACCTGTTTGGGAATTCCCAACAGGTAATCCAAACACTATTTTTAAATTCACTGACTGCTTCAAACATAAGTACCTCAGATTATAAGTAAGGCAAAGCAAGTTTATTTGTATAGCACAATTCAGTACAAAGGCAGGCCAATGCTTTACATGAATTAAATATAAGAGAAATAAAAGCACATAAAGGCAGCTAAAGATAAAAACATGAAAAAAGCAGGTAGTAAATCAAACAAAAACAGTTGGACCAAAATATTAAACTAATAATGCATCAGTTAACAGTTTAACTTCAACATTCAACGGCAGTTCTAAACAAATGGGTTTTTAAGGGCTTTCAGCTTCTCCTTGTTTGGTTTAAGTTCTTGTTGTGCAGATAGGTTCGAACTAGAAAACCTGAGTGGTCAGAGAGATTGATACACTGACAACAGATCTGTTATGTTTTTAGGTGCTGATACATTAAGTGATTTATGTAAGAGGATGATTTTAAAGTCTATTCTCTGAGCTACAGGGAGCCAGTGTAAGGACTTCAAAATATTGTGCATAGTGGTAGCTGTCTGATGGACTTTTTAGAGAAACCAATGAAAACACTGTAGCAGTAATCAATTACACTAAAAATAAAAACACTAGATCCTGCTTGGATATTAGTCCTGTAACATAATCTATTCTAAGCATTTAGCCAATGCTCTGAAGGGTTCATAGTCACCAGATGACATTTTAATATAAAGCTGTGTATTGTCTGCATAGATATGGTAACTGATATTGTTGCTTGCTCTAATATGAGCAAAAAGACCCATGCAAAACCTGCATAGGAGATGCCCCACAATGGAGCCTTAGAGAACTCTGCATGTGATTTTTCTGCTCATTGATATAAAGTTGTATACTGTACTGACATATAAATGTTCATGTCCTTCAAGCAGGATTTAAACTTGTGAAGTGCTATAAAAGAAACGCAGACACAGTTTTCCAAACACCTGAATAAAAATCAAGAGTGTCAAGTGCTGCACTGAGGGCCAGTAATACCAACACTGGGGTTCTTCCCGTTGTAATATTATTAGTAATTAATTAACTACATCACATGTCTGCAATCCTGCATCATCCAACAGGACAAGCAACAATACCTGCCTGTTTGGGTGTCATACACTATGAGTAAAGAACTTTCAGGCCAATATCATCAAACATTAATTCACTATCAAAAAATAGAGACAATATTGTGTGAACGAGCTACTGATATTTATGTAGTCTTTGGATTTTCTCAACCTTTATACCGACATATATTTGTTAGTGATCTGGTATACTTCAGAGGGGCAAAAATAACTGAATGCTTACCAAATGTTTTGGAATGTGCCCTCATGACATTTGGACCCACACAAGAAGCGTTTTTAGAGATGCCAACATTTGTAAGAGGAAATAGAATGGTGCAACAGCTGTATCACTACCAAATCAAAGCCATTTTTTCTAGTCCCTCTAGATTTCAAAAGAATCTTAAAGCATGAACACGAAGTCATGGTGCATTTGCTGAGCCATGAGAAAATGAAATCTCCTTTTTCTACCTTCTACTTAACATTGTGCCAACGTACCAATCTGAGTAGTCACATTTCCATTTACCTGTCGATAAATCTTTTAATATAGAAGTCTATATTTCTGGCATTTTTTTTTTAAGTGGAACAAATTATTAGATGTAATATCATGCCAGTATCTGTCTAATCTCTTTTTCTTTTTGTCTTTTGTTTATTCAAAAGCCAGCTGTGGTCAATGAAGACAAAAAAAAAAAATCCTCTGAGCGGCAAACAAACATTTAATGTGCCTCTCCAAACTTCAAACTCTGGCTGACCTTTTGCCTTTGTGACAAGAGACTAAGTAAACTGCACTTATGCTCTTAAAGAAGTTTATAAATGCTGCATGTGCACCACTGTTGCCTTTGCTAATCAAGCCCAGCGAGAGAAAACAAACTGTCTTTAATTTTAGCTTATGACTTGTGACTTGTGAGAGGTTACCTCTGTAGTTCACCAGAAAGGACACATTCCAGCAACATACCAGTTTCTAAAGAAGATGGTCTGTTTGCAATTTGTTGTCTCAGTGCTGAACTTAGTCAGGAACTCCAACTGATTCGTTTAGCACTAAATCTATAACACAGCTGTATTATTGTGGATGCTAAATTTATTTTATAACAGTTTTCTGTTGTTTTTACTGCTGATACTTTTTAGCATGATTTCCTGCTAATAAGTGCTAGTCATGCTGTAAGGAGTTGGTTTAAAAGAAAAACTACGATTTGCAACATTATGTCATAGATCAAGGTGCAGCTGAAATGAACAATGTTTTGTTGAGACTGGCTTTGACAGTACCTGAGCTGTTGTATGACTAAACCCCTGTCTCTCCTGTTTGCACAGGATACCTTAAGCAGCACCAAACTTGCCCAACCCCCGGATAGAAACAGCTAATTATAGGAGAGAAACCTAAATATGCAGTTAGTTTGGAGCAATTCTTTTATGCTTCATATTCACCGACTTAGTCCATAAGCCCAACAAAGTAGAGAGGAGATTCCTCTTTCCTGACTGGGTAATCCATTAATTTCTCATTCCCTCTTTGCATTGCCCAGTGGCATGTCTCGTCTCGGTGATTTCTCTTACCTCCAACAGAGCTTTGGGAAAACATAAAATTCACCTTCTCATACTGCCCTGACCCTTTAGCTACAGTTTGAGGTTTGTTCGTTCATTAAGGGTTTAGCATTCTCCTTAAAAGGAAATTTAAAAAAAGAAAATACTAGGTTTTTCTGTTCATGTATGTACTGTAGGTAAAAAAAAGTACAGTAAAACTCCATAGAGAGGTTATCAGTGTGAGTATAGAAGAACAGGGTCAGTTCTTCTATACTGAGTAAATCTCTAAACTGTTTCTTTGATCAAATTAGGTTTTAGAGAACAATCTGGCTTTTTATCTGCACATACATATAACCTGCACTTTGAAAACATTTGTATTGATATTTTCTTTTGATGATTAATCCATACATTTGTGTAGAGTAATTAAAGCCTTACAAGGTACAACAGGTTTGACTTTTTACCAAAAGCAATTGAGGAAAATGTATGGTATGATTAAAAAAAAAGCTTAATTCAAACAAACAAGGATACAAAACCACAGCTGCTTGCTTTCAAACCGAAGAGCGACTAATTAAATGGTCAAATAACCTGATTTGCATGCTTTAGGTGGGAGGAAATCAGTGTAGCAGATGAAAACCTGCACCAGCATGGGAAAAACCTGCCTGAACATAAAGGTTCTGTCTAAGATTAGAAATAGTTTTTTATGAGATCATGATTCAAAGAAAATTAGCAGAAAATCTTAGCAGATATTTGGTAAGAAGTTGTGCAACTGTGTTATAGAAGTAACGCATTGGAAAAATATTAACATTAGGCTTTATGTGAGCTTTGTCAACATGCATTGATTGTCAAAAAAGTAGAATCAAAACTAAGCTAAGGATGAAGTGGACCATTGCTTACCGTTACAAATTAAGTCTGACATGAATTCTGGATTATTGTGGATCTGGTTATTTAATGCAGCTGGTGCTTATCAAAAGTCCACCTTTTTTAGTATGTCATACTACAATTACAAACATATGTAGGAAGGAATGTATCTTTTGGTTATTTGTTAAGTGTCTTAACCATTCTGTCCTCTCTACTTTGACTACTCTAAATGAAATCCAGTTTAACCAAAGTATTGGTTTGTTAAATGTCATTGAAGGAAAGAATCTTTTCGAAAGTAAAAACTCTTTAGCTGACACTGGACAGTAACCATTTCTACCTAAAGACTGGTTTGCATGTGGAATGGCTTAACAAGCATTTTGATTATATTGCTGATAACCTTCTGGATACTCTGACAAGGAAAGATTGTATAAAAAGCCTATGCTGATGAAGGTTCTCGGTCATCCAGGTCTTAGTCATTCCGTAAAAATTCAAAAAATATCCACTGGACTTGGTTTCCAAGATTTGAAGACGTTTCACCACCTCTCCAGGAAGCTTTCTCAATTCAAATGTCTGGATCCGCAGTGAGTTTGAGTCTTATATATACAAAGCCTTGTAGATATTACAGGCTAACGATGGAACCAAACGACCCATTCATTGGTTACCAGTTGCATGTTTCCAAGCGATACAAGGCTTTGTCTATATAAGACTCAAACTCACTGCAGATCCAGACATTTGAATTGAGAAAGCTTCCTGGAGAGGTGGCGAAACGTCTTCAAATCTTGGAAACCAAGTCCAGTGGATATTTTTTGAATTTTTACGGAATATAAATAGCCTAATTCAATTTGAGTTCATGTTTAATATTCATTCAAATTAAAGAATAAAGTATATTGTTCATCTTGTAATTGATAACTTTGTACGGCCCATACAAGTTCAGTTATCAAAGGAACATATGAACAGACGTTGAGCCACATCAAAGCAAGAACCTGCACCCTGTTTCAGCTCATGAGCAATCGATGTGTGGCTAATATGTTTAAAAAAAGTCTCATTTTTCATAGCCTCATTCAGTGACTGTGCTGAAAGCCAAAATGACCACTTGTGCTGTGGCTTCATGTGAGCTAGTTTGGAGTTTTTTGTCATACTCTGAGTTGAAAAGTTTGATCCACATCAAAGCATCCACACATCTGGTTCTGGGTAGTGGAAGGGGGCAGGTGGAAGCAAAAGGTCTTCATTTTAGCAGCAGGGGGATGTCAAAGTATAGTGAGGGGTTATTGGCAACACAGGAACCTTCACCACACTTCAGGGAGATTAATTGGAGTTTAGCGGAACAGGATTGTCATTTCCTGAATGAGTGTTGGAAAATTAGCAGGACCATAAATCTCAGCAGGTTTAGTTTTATGGGTCCTGACTTTCACAAGCTGATAAAGGCTGAGGAAGCCATTTCAAACAATTAGTTTTCGTTATAAACACATAAACTACTTAGTTCATTATTGCATTTCATTTAAGGCATCTTTTAGGTTAGGGTGACCAAACGTCCGTATTTCCCGGGACATATCCGTATTTCACTAGGGTGACCAAACGTCTGTATTTCCCGGGACATATCCGTATTTCACGTCCTGTCCCGGGCGTCCCGGGTTTTTTTTTAAAAAGTGAGGAAATGTCCTGATTTCACTGCGCACGATGCTCCGTGTGACGTAATCCCTGAGCCGCGTCAGTGCAGGCAGCCCTGTTCTTAATCAGAGGCTCTGTTCGAAAACCTGGGCTGCATCCTCCAAGGACGCGGTCTACCTAGACTGGATCCTTCGAAGTCCTTGAAAATGAGGAGGCCAGAAGAGTTTTGTCTGTAAATTCGAACAGGTCCTCCCTTCAGCGGGTTTTACAGCCGTATGCTCTGTTGCTTAGCAACAGTGTAAGTTGACACACAAAGCATGAAAAGAATTAATACCAAGGTTTTCAAAACTGTTTGTTTATTTATTATTTTTTTTTAAAGTTAAAGCGAACAAAGACTACACTCACAAGAATCCAGAGTGGAATAAAGATTCCAACAGCCGGGAGCAGGAACTAATAAAATCAAATGTAATGATAGAAACCTTAGTCAGTTAAATAACCTGCTGCTGTCATTCTGCACATCTCTGATGTTGCTGCTATTTTCAAATATCCATTACTGTAAAAATGTCCATAGCTGCATATTGGTTATTAATTCTCCAGTTTTATATTGTTAAAACACTTTACAGTATTTTATTTTTTATATTTTAACTCTTCCCTATTATGTTATTCTTATACATTTTTCTAAGGTCCTCATTTGTGTGACTATTTTCAATAATCTTTCTGCTGCTGTAAATTTGCCCATTACCAATAAAGGGATTTTCTATACTATAAAAGGGGTAGAAATACATAAGTAAATCTAAACAATGTATGTATAAAAATATATCTGCAAAATCTCTAATATTCAACAACAAAAAATACTTAGTTAAGAATATTGTGCAAAACAACAATAAAAAAATTAAACTCCTATCAGATTTATAGTTCCCACTCTGCAGATCTATTAGAATCTGTCCTTAAATTACAGCCAAACTCATTTACACAGTAACAGATAAAAACCTTTAGATAAATCAAACACTACCGCCACATATCTGACTCAATAACCATTAAAACAACTATTTTCATTAATCTCAGACTATTCACAGAGTTGTATTATATTAAACTGAACTTCCAATTTTCACCACTGTTCTGCACCAAGTAACATTCCTCTGATCACCGAGCAAATCCCGATGATGAGACATTTGTCCTCCCCCCCGCTCCAAGGTGTCCTGGTTTTCCCAAATGAAAATATGGTCACCCTATTTTAGGTGCCTCAAGCAAATAAACTGATTTCCAAAAGGACACGCTGCTTCCAGCCTGTTTGATTGACTTCAGGAAAACAGTGCTCTCTTTAAGCAGATAGAGACACTGCTGCAACTTAGAATCCTTGTCTATGGTTTACATTCTTGGATTTGATTGGAGTCAGAATCTAAAAAAGCTTTGTTGCGAAGTAGAGATTAACTCAAACAAGGAATTTGTTTGCAAGGGTGTGCCCTGTCTTTCGCCCATAGACATGGACGGACAGACGGAGGGATGAACAACAAAAACTATGCAATTTGAAATAAACAAATGCAAACTCTATAGCAACATTATGATAATAGAGAAGAACAGGCAAACTTTTTGCACAGGAGGACCACCATGATAGATATTAAAATCATACAACAGTAAAAGTACCGTCAGTGTCGTTATGGGACCCAGGCCTTATAATTGAGGCTTTTAATTGATGGGAAGAACAGTGGAGTGTTTGAAATCTTTGTGTCCAGATTGAGAGGAGTCAGCTAGAATTATACTTGCTTCTAGATCCTAAAGGGGTACCATTACTGAGGAAAAGAAGGATTGCTTCCAATTATCCTCTCTGTAGAGTGAACTATTCACTGCCCTGAGGTGGCAGCAATGTACAAGAAGGTGACGGGGAACGAAAGTATCAACTAATTGTTTTGAATGTAGAAGTGCACCATCTTTGTTTGTGGAAGAAGATTCTGCAGAAATCACATCCTCCTCGGTCCCTTTTTTGTGAAGTAACACTGATGCATTTTCAGGAACCTTTTGCAGAGATACTCTTTTATTAAAAACCCAGCTAGATGCTTACATTTTAAAATATGTTGTGTTATTCTAGAGAATATTCCACATGATATAACATTTTCAAAATTTCCATCTCAGGATTTCAATAAAGTTCAAAGTTGCTGTTGCTTTTTACATATGCTTCAGAAAAAATGCAACTAAATGTCTAGAGACCAGTGTTAATTTCGTCAACCAGGACGATGACGAAAATGTTTCGTCAACGGCCCTTTTTCCCGTGACGATGACGAGACAAAAACGCATCAAAATTGTTTCCAGAAAATAAAAAAATGACAAAATAAAAAATCATTTTCATCAACGAGACTTAGACAGATGAAATTTACGATCCATGGACGAATGGACATTAAGAAATGTAATTGTTTATAATGAATTAGTAATTGTTAATATAAGTGCTTCTTGAGCTTCATAGAAGATTACGCAATGTTGCGCTGTTTGTCTGTACATGCCGCATTTTCCACAGTCCCTCGCGCCACTCAGTCAGTAGTAGCACAGGGCTTATACTCATAGCTCAACTTCACAGTCATTGCGGATACCGGTGTGCAGTTTGTTAAACAAAGCATGGATGTATGGAGCCATTTCGTTTACGATGCGAAGGAAAACACTGGAGGAAGGACGCCACCAAAGAGTCTGTGTCTTCAAAATGGCAGGAAAGAACACAGCGAATCTCAAGCGACATCTGAGGTGCCTACACACTGCCATATGGAAGAAGGTAAGGAATGGGTGGGCTTGTAGTAGTGGTAACGGGTGGGTGTGTGGGCGCGCGGGCGCATGCATGTGAATGTATATGTGTGTGCGCGGGCGCGCATGTGGCTGTGTGTGTGTGAGCCTTCCTGTGCTTGTATCTGTCTGTCTCTCTGTCATAGAAGAAAGATGTTCTACTGATACTCTGGATATCAATTGTTTAAAAGTCTTCCTCCCAACTAGATACCTGACACAGTGACACCACAGCCAAATCAGACATTGGGGAAGGAAGGGAAGTCTGTTGCGGAGATTTTGGGAGCACCCCCACCATACAAACCTGACGCCAAAGAGCAGAAAGCCATGGAGAACTCAATGGTAAAGTGGACTGGGCCATCTGGCCTGCCTGCTAGGACCATTGAGGATAAGGACTTTGTGGATATGATGAAACAAGCCGAACAAAAGGTTCAATGTGTACAGTGGGATATATGTTAAAAACAATGTTGGGCACGTTACTTTGAAAAAGTAATTAGTTATAGTTACTAGTTACTTCTCCAAGAAGTTACTAAGTTAGTAACTGAGTTACTCCACAATAAAAGTAACTAGTTAGTAGTAAAAGTAACTATTGCGTTACTTTTGGGAGTGCATGAAATTAATAACTGGGGATGTCTAATTCTGAAATCCTGTGTTTGGGTTGTTATAGATACTGCAACATGTAGCTATATCTATCTATCTATTCCATCCATCCATCCATCCATCCATCCATCCATCCATCCATCCATCCATCCATCCATCCATCCATCCATCCATCCATCCATCCATCCATCCACGCCTTTAGCGAGCATGTGGGTTTCCTGTCGCTTGCGCGGTAAATCGTACCGCCGCGCTGTGCGGAGATGCAGGGGAAACCGTATCTGATGGGGAAACGCAGCTCGACGTAACACCGGTATTTCCATGTGGAAAGCGCTGTTTTGCCACTGGAGTCCTCCTCACTCTCCATCCTCCCCTCTCTCATGACGCGCACGAGTCCTATCACGAAAAAAGGTTAATTGTGCGACCTGAGTAACGTGCAGTAACAGGGTGTCAGCAATTGTAACATCGTTATAATTACAGTAAGAGTAATAATTTTGATTACTCGTTACTAAAAAAGATAGCGGCGTTAGTAACGCCGTTACTTTCAACGCCATTACTTTCAACGCCGTTACTTTCAACGCCGTTACTCCCATCACTGGTTAAAAAGAGAATCCGTGTGTGAAGTTCTATTCTCTAACCCTAACCCTTCTGTTATATAAATAAAATTGAGAAAAAGAGAAGCAGTGTGTGAAGTTTTTTTTTCCTGTATAGTGTGGTATATATGTTAAAAAAAGTCGTGTGTGGAGAAGTTCTATACAGCGTTGACTAAAATGGCAAAAAATGACTAAAATGACTAAAATTTGACTAAGAGTAAAATTTATTTCGTCATTTAGACTAAGATTAAAACTAAATTGGGAACGCAATGACTAAATATGACTAAGACTAAAATTGATTTTTGTCATTGTGACTAAGACTAAATTAAAAAAATCTGACGAAATTACATCGTACACTGGCGCCACCGGGCTCTCTGACCACCATCAGTAGACAATGCAGGTTAAGTCTTGCCCAAGGACACAACGACACTGAAAGACGGAGTCTGGGCTTGAACCGTCAACCCTTCGATTTCAGGGCAAACGCCTACATCCAACGCTACTGTCGCCCTGTCCCCAATTAACACTGCTAGAGACTGAAACTGTTGATGACAAAGATAATAGTCCTTTTCAAGCACCTTTCAGTCAGTCAGTCACATGACCTAAACGCTATTGGGGGAAAAAAAACCCAATTTACTTAAAAAAAAAAAAAAAAGAAAATCATAAATTGGATAAATCGTAGTGTGCTTCATCTTTGTGGCCTAAAATAATGATTCACCCTTAATAGGTCACAAGACATGAAAGTTATTAATCTATGTTAAATATATGGTTTGGTTCGTCCCAGATACATTGGTTCACTATAGGTCCCTCTCAAAATATTAGCATATTGTGATGAAGTTCATTATTTTCACATCTTTCATATACTATTTTTTGACAGAGGGATGTGAAGTGACATAATTTGGGCTCTATGAGACCAAGACTCAAAGTAAAAACAGCAATCTTACACCTACTGTAAATAACATCTGGATAAGGAAAGACTTTGAAGTTTCCTCAACTCTCGCTCCACTAGTGGTCTTTATCCATTAGTTGGCAGGAAGGAGAGCAGAAAAGAGATGACATGCAGCAAATGGTCTGGGTTCTAAAGATGTTTGTGAGACAGATTGTGGTTCAAAACTTTTATGAAGCTTCACTTTTTGCAGACTTTTTGCAGACCCGTATTCAGTGTTGTGCATGACGCATTCAATGAATGGCGTTCACTAAATACGTTCATATTTTAGTGAACAGTGAACTAAACGGATCAGTTTTGAAGTAATGAGCATGAACGAGAGCGATGTTCAATTGAGAATAATGAGCGACACACACAGCTCACGTTCACATTTATTTGATAAGGAAACTTTGAAAACATCAGGTTGAGCTGGTTCATTTCATCTGCGTGAACTAAGCTTTGAGCTTGTTGGTTTTAATTATGAACCTGTACAACATTGCCTATGCGAATATCTAATATTACTACAACCTCCTTCTTTTTTGAGCTGCATATTGTATAGAGTGAGAAAGGGTACTACTCCTTCCGGAATCCAAGAAGTCTAAACAGACAGCTAAGAATAAAATGTTGTGTTTTATTCGGACTTGTTCTTTTAAGTCTCAAGATAAGTCTAGATTTTTCAAAATCAGAATTCTAGTTGATTGGCAAGTTTGTGAGCACAAACATACACTTTCAATTATGTTTTGTTTTTGTTTTTTTTATCAATGATTATAAAAAAAACACCTTAAACAATAACCTAACAATTGGAAAAAGGAACACTAAAGGAGGGAAAGGATGGGATAAAACAAAGGGAAAAAGATCCTACAAAGGATTTTTTTATTTATTACATAATGACAAAAAACAGAGCAAATATTCAGACAGATTTTATCAAGAGAATAAAAAGATTGTGTGTTTCTGTGTATGTGCTGCTGCATATAACCTCTGCAACCATGGCCAAGTCATCCTGTGGAAGATTGCTGGCAGGCCTGAGGTCAGGGGTCACCCCTCTGAGGGAATAGTCCCTTTAAAAGGTTATCTGGGGCTCAGTTTTCTGCCATGATGTGATTTCAGTTTGTAATTGTGTATGATTGAAATAATATATAATACCAAACAAACTCTGAAGGTCATATTTTTCCCATGGTTCCACTTTTTTTTTCTTCTAACACTTCTCCAAACACCTGCTATGTGCATCTGCAATGAGAGTTTAGAGTGACTTCAAGGATTCAGGACATCAGAAAAAAGATATTTGATACAACAAAACACATAATGTTGAGCTACAATAGATTTCATATCTGTTAGCTTAATCTACATACACTTACTCTCAAGGTGCTTTAATAATCTCCTCTGAGAAATGTACAAATCATCCAGTCAGTTAGATAAAATGACATTTATTCCTTTTCCTCTATTCCCTATTTGTTGGTTATTCATGATTAGAAAAGATCTCCATCTGCTTTACTGGAGCTTGTAAGTGTTCTTTTAGATCTCTGCCTCTTGTTGGGCAAAGGCTCAGCTAAATCCATGCAAGCCTAATGTTTATCTGATTTGAAAATAATTACTCAAAAGTGTTTGTCTTAATCCTAATAATTAGAGCACAAAATTGAGATCAGTGTCACTGTATATGGCGGGCTCCTGGCGATTGACTTGCTGGTCGCTGTAAGTTTCAGGTGGAGATGGGAGCGGATAAAGGTTAGATTAGGCCTAATCCAGAGCAGCAGCAGCCCTTAATCTGTTATGATACGAGGATGATCACTTAAAAAGGTGTGGATCCAGGGCTCTGCCTCCTGGTTGGGTGAGAGAGAGCCCGACTGGGACCCATCTTAAAACCTGCTTATTGGCACGGCGGTGCCAACAGCTGTGAGCAATCGGCGACAGCCGCGGTTAGAGAGGGAGAAAGAAAGGTAGAGAGGGCATCATACAGAGGAAGACATCTTCATATCATTCCATGTCTGGGTTTCCATACTAATAGCGGACAGGGTTTAGGAGGGAGACCTGTTGTTGGCCTATAATCTCAAGATCAACAAGCAGGTTTGAAACCAGGGCAGTGATTTCACTGTGGCACATCAGAGATCTACAAAATGAAGCCCAGAGTGGCATTAAGGGCCCAAATGGAAAACAGCTCATCTTGTTGGAGCCCTGGAGGCATGAGACTAGCAACCTGATGATATTGGACGAAGGAGGAATTCATTCTGCTCTTCAGATTGTATTATCGAACTCCAGCGGGATAGGAGTGCAAGCAAAGGGAGGATTAGGGGAGAAAATCTGTGTGGTTTGGTGAATTAAGGCTGGAAAGGATGGCAGAATGGCATGTTGTGCAGCTGGCATCCTTGTGATTCTGAAATAGATGATGCTGCAAAGGCAGATGCCAAGTAGGGCATGGATATGTGGCACAAAATCCCTTTAACTTTTGATAATGTCGAGAAGAATATCTATCTAAAAATATATACATACACATACATATATATATATATAATTTTTAATCTACTTCCTAAATATCATTTAATATGACTTTTTAATGCAAATATTTGTTGTTCAATATTGTTTTAACAGGCCATATTGTGATGTTTTTCAGATTTGTCATGTCTTATATTGATTACAAGCATAATAACATATCCAAAGAAGCATCACAGACATTACTTTTGCAATTTATTGAATACTGAAACATAACCGGTAATAAGGTGCATATTTACCAGGCTGCTTTATATGATAATAGGCAGATGAAATCAATTTACGCATATGTTTATTGACTTTTTTTTAACAGTTCTATTGATTGGCACAGAAATACCTTTCAAGATCGAGTCATCTGAACAAGGCTCGTTAACTCAGTTACCATTTTTCAACTACTTGACAGTTAAAATGAATCTGTGGCAGATGTCACCAGTGGAGAATTGTTGATTTTGTTGCTAAGACTTTGCATCCATTGATTATTTGTCATCTGAATTTGACAGAACCATCAGTAGAGCATGTCACTCAGATCCAAGTTAAACAAGCTGATGAATTATCTAACTCAAGCTTTAATCACCCAATTTATATTCACTAATATGACATGGTGTCACATCCTATTCAAATTACCTTTTTAATCGTATTATTGATGTCATTAGGTTGAATGTGCAGGTGTAGTTTCACACACACAACTTTAGTGCAATGGCGAGATCCGGACCTCCATAATAACTCAGTGAATCATCTTGAAACCTACCATTAGGCTACAGTGAGAGAACTTCAATTTGAAATTTACTTTAAGCCTAAATCTAACAGGACTATGGATGATATTCTAATAAATGGCTTAAAATATGTTTAACTGATTAATTTGAGCTGCATTTGTTTAAACTCTTAGGTTATGACAAGGCTTTATTTTAAATACAGCATTTCTGGTAATACACTTCATTTACACTGTTTTTGTTGTTTTTTTTAACAACACAGCCAGCTGTTAAGGCACTTTCAGATAGCAGGTTTCATTCTGAGCAGCCTCTCCTACTATAGCTTGTAGAATTAAGTCCCTCAATATGATCTTATTTCCTGGAGGACATAGATGTATTTTTGTGGCATTATGGTAATTTTCTGTAATTAAGAATCTAATCAAAGCATATGCTATAATGGGCTTTTAATAAACACACAAGCTGCCGCTGACAGGGGACAGGGAGCTGTTGGGTTATGTGAATGATATTAAATTTTTGCTCGCAATAAAAAGGGCAAGAAGAAGAAGAGGAGGAGGAAGAGGAAACCTAGAGCCGCATTGTTCCTAACAAAGTAGAGTGCTCTGTTTGGGCAATTTCTAATGTTTATGGGGCAAATTTTAAAATGTCTAAAACTATAAATACCTTTAATAAAGAAAAATAAGTACTAAAATCTTTTGACAAATGCTAAAAAATGTGCAAAGCAGAGAAATACACAACACATATTGTTTATATCTATTTAATCCACAACTTCACTAAAATTGTCATGATGTAGACTAATTATATTGGGGCTGCGTTTGATTTACAGGAGGGACTCTGGCTTGCACAAGAGGGCATGTACAATCTCTTTTGTCTGAGTAGAAAAGAATAAATATCCCTGTAAATCCAGAGTGCTCGAAGGGCCATGCTAAAGCTGCTGCTCTGTATTCACCACAGTGTCTCTCTCTGGTCTTTGGTTTCGCAAACCTGGAACTTTCTTCCTTTCTGCCTCTTACAGGAGATGGAGTGAGCGAAGGGAAGATGGGTGGGGGGGCAGAGAAAGGATGGGGGCAGAAAAATGAATTGAGGCTGGCGTTTGATGTGTTGATTGGGTGAGGAGCAAGGACAGCAGCTGCACTCGGGACCCTCCCTGGGGAGAGCAGGCTTGATAGCTAAATGAAGACCTCTAGTGCTTTCTTGTTAGCCACGATGGATCCTGCACCCAGATGAAGCACAATTAGTCAACAGTGGAGGCTTTAGGTGTCCACCGATCACAAGGTGTGAGTGAGAGCTCCTCTGGTTTGAAGCCATTGGCAGTTAGTGCCCCCAGGCTGTGTCCTCGCCCCGCTGGCCTTTTTTGGCCTCTTTACCACTACAGAGGAGAGAAGAGAAATCCTCAGCTGAAAGCGGCTTGCTGATATCTCTCCTAAAATGATCCCTCTGGCATTTCAGATACAGCTGTGTACATCTGATTGGGGTGAGGCAGGCACGGTCCATTTTGACCAAGAAGTGTGGTCTCTTAGATCTTAGTGGCTTTCTCATCTAACACTCCAAAAAAAAAAAAAAGGGGGGGGGGGACTCAGTAGATGAATACTTTGCCCATTACTCAGGTTTAAAAGCCCCTGTCTGAGGAAACTCACCTGCATACTAACTAAGGTATGGACAGTTTCTGCTCCTTCTCGTGTTAAAATGGTGCCACTTAGCATGCTTTGCGACAAGTCATTTAGAAACAAAACATAGATTTAGCCAAGAGACGACTACAAGCTGTTGCTATCAGGCAAGTTGTGTACTATCACTCTTTTTGATGTGGACTTATTCTCTTTAAGAAAACAACTATTTAAAACTGTAGCAATCAGTTTTTCTTTTTGTCTGACTGTCGCTCCATCCATCCAGCGCTTCCTCCTTCTCCTCCTCCTCCTCCCTCATCTGCTGCTGCTAATGCCACTGGAGCAATGCAACATTGAGAAGTTTGTGCCACTGCATGATGAAGCGTTCTATTTGTATTAAAATGAGCCTGCTCCTCTGGGAGATATCGAGGGGAATGGAACAACAAACATGAAGGTTTAGAGACGAAGGAAAGTGCAAGGAGGTGGGGGTGAGGGGGTGGTGGGGGGTTGGGACCAGTGACAGCAAAACGGCAACTGCCTCATCCAAAGTGGCCCTAAGGACCTCAGGAAGAATTATAATACAAACGGTGGCATCTAGGAAGGCCTTGTGGGTGTATTGTATACACCGCTTGCTGCCATAAAACAACACCCACAGTAATAAAGCAAATCCACAAGCAACACCACCCTATCCTCTCAAATTGTTCTTCCAGGGAGTTTGTTTAATACATTGACCACTGTTGCCATAGATTGACTTGACCCTTGATGGATTATTGAAACATCCGGTTGGTTTGATATTTTCTTATCCTTTTATAGAAGGCTGTTGGTTATCCTTTATGACTGATGGACGGAAAGACATACGTACAAACAGACGGACGGACAGAGATAAAGATAGATAGATAGATAGATAGATAGATAGATAGATAGATAGATAGATAGATAGATAGATAGATAGATAGATAGATAGATAGAGAGATAGATAGATAGATAGATAGATAGATAGATAGATAGATAGATAGATAGATAGATAGATAGATAGATAGATAGATAGATAGATAGATAGATAGATAGATAGATAGATAGATAGATAGATAGATAGATAGATAGATAGATAGATAGATAGATTATTATTAACAGGAGTTTATTAAAAAAGTTTGTTCTTCTTTACAACTTGCCCTAAAAACCTGTATTAAAATCCCAACCATGATAATAAAGGCCGATGTGCAATAACAGCTTGGTTTCCTTACTCTCTCCAAGAGCCAGTGAGAGAATGGACCCCGGTCCTGCCGTCTGTCTACTTAATTAAGCTCAGGGGTGAAGGCGATTTATTTGTGGGAAAGAATCCAATTATTTTTTTTCTCCTCATTGCTTCCAAAGAAGAAAAGGGTTTGATGATGAAGATGATGATACCACTCAGAGGCGAGATTGCCACTTCAGGACTTAAGAATTCAGTCTTTGCACCTTGGCTGCCCTCTTTCCTCCCCCAAATTAGCCAATTTCAATGAGTCATCCCTGAGAGACCATGTGGTATTTTACTAGTTGTGCAATTGGATCGTTACTGAATCAGAATAAAAGCATAGACGGAAGGTTTCAGTGTTTATCTTATGTTACTGGTGGGAAATTGTTAAATAAGAAAGAATGGTTCCAAAAGGATAACTGGTCCAGTAGTAGCTTCAAAGGCAAAGAGGCTTATATGAAACAAAAGAACCAATTAAGAATTTCTAAAACCGCAATTACTTCTTAAAGATCTAAAAACAGTCTGTCTCAGATTAATAGGTGCCCCATTTTAAAAGAGTTTTTTTTGTTTTTGTATCTCTATTTGCTCCACTGTACAGAGTCATTGAACCATGGTATGAAATAACCAAACAAATTTGACAGTATTAAGTTATAACTTCTAATACTGAGATCACAAAATAAACATGCATCCCAGACGAGAGATAAGAAAGGAAGTTCTGTTTTAATTTAAAGAAGGGTTTGGATCTAAAACTGTATCCCAAGCTTTAGACATCTCACAGTGTCACAACTTAGAACAGAGGGACCCAAAAGTTTAAAAAGCGTTTATTAAAACACCAACAGATCGGAGTTGCAGAGGCTAGGGCGTCTGTGGCAGGTAAACACAGTTTACTGACCACGTAAATCTGATGGAGGATAATCTGAAAGTGTGAGTCACTAACCAGGTGTAGAGCACTGTCCATGCCCAGAGAACGAGGTTGATACCAGCCGGTCAGCTGACAAGACGCAGCGGTTGCTGCACAGAGTTCCAGACGCTGAAGCCTTGAAGGACACAGTACTGACAGGAGATGAGATCTGAACAGACGATGGAGAGCAGAATAAAGAAGGCGAAGTCAAGTGGCACATCTATATTTAGTGCACAAATAGAATCAAGCGGGACCTGAAGACAGTTCAGACAAACAGATCAGAACAGGGGCAGGCAGGCTCAAAGGTCCAAAGACAGAAATGGGTCAGGATCAGGCAATCAGAACACTATAAGTAACATTATAATTAATATAACCAAACTGGGAGTAAGTAGTTTAAATAGAAGCTGGCACAGGAGGATATGATGAGTGGTAATAAGAAACCAAGCAGAGTTACACGGGTGAATGAAATGAATAATTAAGCCAGTCATCAGCACCAAGATTATGACACACAGAGCTTTGATCAATCTATCATCTGAAAGCAGAGAAAAGATGGACCGATTTGAGACCTAACAAGACATGAAGGACTAACAAACATTTGGCACAGCAATCACAGCAGTGCAATATTTATAGTAGATACGTTTTAAGTAGGTAGATAAGTTTTAACCCAGAATATTGATAATACCATCTGAATTAATTGATAATGCATTAAAAGAGACCAGGTCTTATAAAATAAAATATGATGATTGAATGGGAAAAAGATCCCTGCTGTTCATTGTTAGAGTGGATGTTCAAATCAGTTTCAGTTATGAAATTAAAAATAGGTTTAATGACAGAACTGATGTACTCAGCCTAACAAGTCCCTGGGCTTTATGTGTTTTTGTAGTATTATTTTAAATTCTTTAACCGTAAGCTTACTGTGAAACACTGTAGCACCTGTCCAAGAAAGGTGCTATATAAACACAATTAACTTACTCCTTTTATTCATGCAATTTTTCTAATTTAGAATGTTATCCACACAAATGTTTGCATTCATAGCTGTTATTCACACTGTCAGCGGAGGGTGTCTTTCTGTTCTTCCTTAGCATCATCCTAAACTGCTGACAATATCACAAGTGACATATTTCCCATATACCTTTAATTGAAGTGTTTGTCCCAACAAACCAAATCTTGTTTGATGTGACTGTTTGTGAGCGCTGTCGTTCGTTCAAAGAAAAACTCTGTCATTATGCACTTTCATGTCTCCACAGGGAGAGTCAGGGCCCCCTAATCTCTGCCCGGGAGAGCTCACCCCGCTCTCCCCTCCTGAACTTTATCTCACTGCGGGTCACCTCCGCGGAGCCGCTGGGGAGTGGCTGCTTCTGCCATACTCTAATCCTGGAGAGTCGATAGATGCTAGCATGGCTGGAGGCCTCGGCTTCACATAAGAGCCCCAGGGAGAGATGCTCATTTCAATAAATGTAAAGTGATGCGGTTCGCAAGCAAACAAGAAAGACACACACGTGTCCGTTTTCGTTTGTGTTTGCACATACCCACACATGTGATCCAAAACTCACGTGTGCGCAGATGCAGTGATGAATTGGTTGTCCTAGGGGCAAAATACAGGAGAGCAATGCAGTGATATAGTTAAATGACAGGCAAGCAAGTGGAACATTTGCTCACTTGATGCTGTTGATGCGTCGTTGCTGCCCCGATAAGACCTTATTTACATTTGTCAGGGTGGAATTGATTTCTTTTTTGCCCTTTACAGACTGCTCAAATTGCAGAGTAGATGGGAGCTGTGTGGCACCCTTTAGAGGAAGCAGAGAATGTCTGTCAAAAGTCTTATCAATTAACTGAAAAGAAAGTAAAAAACTATGAAAAGTTAAAAAGAATAAACATAATTTAATTTCTTCCACTTTCTTTGATTGTGCACATAATCACGTTTTGATGTCTGTAACCTTTACCCTAATCGGTGTAAAAGGGACATGTAGTAAGTGTTTGTGCTGGATATATGTGTTTGTGCAGATATGCCTACAGCATATCCTCCTGTCTGCATTTGCTGAATTTGTGTGCGTGTGTGTGTTTTCACAGGAGGACACAATGAAATGGGTGGCTGAGCGGGCCCTCCCACCATTAAAGCACTAAATGGGCAGCCAGAGGTCCTAGAGAGTGTGAATGGGGAGGGTTCTCCAGGGAGGTGAAGGTCAGTGGGTTTCTGATGGGATCGTATGATTAAGGTCAGCTCTGACCACTAATGGGACTGTGCGGGGCTCCAGGATAGGTGCCTTACTGTAACGGGTTAAGTTTATGATTTTTCTTTTGAGCAACGGAGGTTACAAAAAGACACCAAAACAAAGTTACAGTAATTGCTAAAAGTGACCTGCTAACTACATAAGAGGGTAAAGTGGTAATGGTGAGAGTTTTCACTGGATCTGTGTTTTCTGTAAGAAAAAAAACAACCTACTCTTTTACCTTCTTCAGAACAAGAACTACAGCAGCAAGAAAAACATCAAATCACTTTAAGACACAGAATCCTTTAAAAAATCTGTTGTTTTTGCAGACTTTGAAACTTTTATTCTCAGGAAAAGCAGCTCAGAAACATTCAACATTAACTGTTTTCAACAGTGCAGGTGTTTAGTTGAAGTGGCAGCATCCCATTTTACTGTGTCTTCCTGTTTATCTTTGCACTACATATGAAACAGGATTGCGGTATTGATGTTTTACAAGAGTGCTGTGTGAATGTGGATTAAAAAAAGGTTCTAAATCTAATCAGGGATCAGTACAAGGGAAAAATAATTCACTTTTCCTTTGAACCTTTCCTATCACACATTTAAAGCATCAGTCACATTAAAATATACTGTTTTTAAGAATCTGCAATTGTATTTGATCGCACTTTAATTTATTATTATTTTATTTTTGTTTGTTTGATTAATTAAATCCCCTTTTCTACTGCAGCAGCATTAAAAACTGTCTAAGGTCACTTTAAACCAGCCTTAGGTTCTGGTTCAGTTGCTTGAATTCCCTGGTAGTTCCTAAAATAAAGTATGATGTTTAGGAATTGAAGATTTTTTTTTACAAATCATCAACTATTTCTGGTGAGAGGAAAAAAATTTAAACAGAAAATTTAGCAGGACTAATGGCTCTCACTAACTCGGTCAGGCAATATTTAGGGGTGGTTCTGGTTCTTTGGTTCTTGTAGGCTAACATTGTTCTCATTTCTTTTCCTGCTGAAATAATAATTTTATTATCTTAATTTTTGGTCTCTTGATTACTTAGCTCTGCTCTTGGAAGCTTCCTGGTAGGGAAAACTCAGGAGGGCCTATCTGCCAATAAAAACAGAACAAGCAGTCAAGCAGGTTATACTTAAATGAACAGACCATATTAGAAAAATAAATTATTCAAATGGATTGAAGTAGAAAACTTACCACTGTAATAGATCATAAAATGTAACTAAACATTAATATTTCTTGACTTTTTAAATTACTGAAATTTCATATCTAGCCCTTTGACATGATTAAGATGTGATCTAATCATTAAAATGTGGTGAAAGAACAGAGTTTGCTATCTAAACCAAATCTATATAATTTTTTTATTTATCAAAAAAAAAGAAAATCTTTGATGATACGACGAAAAAAAATGTTACTGAGGTTACCCAAGCAACATCATCAAACTTTAATGGAATACAAACAATGCAATAATATTTGTACATGTATGAGAGGGCACCTTCCAGATATATCATCAATAAAACATCATTGAGGATAATGACATTCCTGATGATCTTGATCTACACCATTCCTGTGTCGCTTTTTAACTCGACTGACTGACAGACGCACAGTGAAATAGATAAATCTGACCTCCGGTTCTAAGGGTATTTCACTTATAGCTGCCAGACAGGCCCTGCATCAAAAAAGTGTTTATTAAGAGCCCCCCGACCTACCGCTAAAAAAATAAATTAGAGGTAGTGCTGCTTGCCCATCTCCCTCAAATCAAACTCTAAAAGATTATTCCACATAATTATACTAAAGGGCAATTGGTTGATATGTGGCAGGGTCGGAGGTCGTGGCCTGGTATAAGCAATCTGTAGGCTTTGGTTGGCAGGCGGTAATACGCAACCAGGCATCAGCCTCTAACCCTATTCCCCAGGCTGATTGCTACCTGTCACCTCCCTTCAACTCATGTAAATTGTGTCTGCTTTCTGTAGGAGGGGGTGGATGTATGTGTATTTCTTCATGTGCTGGGTGTGAATTTGTGAATACAATCCTGCCTTGGCCTGTGCATGTGTGTAAGTTAGGGCATATGTCCAGTCTCTACTGGTGCCGTCTTGGTGCTGCTGCTCAGTGGTAATGGTTTCTGCGAGCAATCAGGAGGAGACACTTTCTTGACTTATCTCCTTTAATGGTGTGTCTTCCTCAGGCTAAAATTGAACGGTCTTAACATGTCCCGAGGCATCCAGTAAAAATTCAATAAATCGCCCCGGTCAGCATCACGTCGTTTTTGTTGGACATGCAGAGTGTAAATATGCGGCCGTAACATGGCGCCTGGGCAGGGATGTGAGTTTGTTGTTTCCCTCTTAAGGTTGTTTAACTGACAGCTGTAGCATTGTAATCTGGAAGATGAAGGGTCACGCAGCAGTAACCTTTGGTGTAAAATAAATAAACATCTACCTGCATTAAAAATAAGTAAATAAATAAAACTTTACTAAAAACAATATCTGGTCCTGAAAGCTGTTGGTTGGCATGAAAAACTCAAATGTTCAACCTTTCCCTAAATATATTTTTTTAGCCTCTATACGGTATCAGTTTATTCATACATTTATTTTTTATGATTTTAATCCAATAAAAATGTATATCTAAATCTAATGTTAAATTGTAGTATTTGAAAATAAAGCTCCTGTGTGGTTAAAATTACAGCAATTCTAATAAAAAAAATTTTTATTTTAGAATATTCTACTATTTGTGAAATGCAAAATCATGTCTCATAATGTTATCATTTATCATCAGAGAATATTTGTAAATAATTAGGATATGAATAAACTAAAAGGATTGAAATATTATGTCATATACAATTTTATTATATTTGCAATATCATTCGTGTATTATTCAATCTCTAAAACAAAAAAACATTATGTAGGAGTAACATCTTACATCTTGTGTATTTTGGTGTGCTATACAGGCACTTTAAATACAATTACTATTACATATTATTATTATTATTATTATTATTATTATTATTATTATTATATTATAAAGTATGCAAAGAAATCACTAAGCATAAACTGTGTTATATTATTATAGTGGAAGAACTGTGTAATGATCTAAGATAAAAATTCTGATATCTATATATATATATATATATATATATATATATATATATATATATATATATATATATATATATCTAATATATATATATATATATATATATATATATATATATATATATATATATATATATATATATATATATATATATATATATATATATATATATATATATATATATATTAGAAAAATAATATAAAGAGAAATAAATCTGTCCCAAAATAATGAAACCGACAATATGTACTGTATGGTTAATAAATTTTTATTGATTTTTTCCTTCAGTGTCAAAACACAAATGTTTCATTTTCTTGAAGAAAAAAAAAGGGTGAATCCATTTGAAATGGAGAGTGGCTATGACTCCCACCTGGTCTCAGTGGAGAGCAGAGATGAATTGGGGGTCCCTCTTTGGCTCCATGTCAGTTTTTATATGACATTATTATTCTCCGGGTTATAAATTCTGGCATGTTAAGATCTTGACAACAGAGACATAAAATTCAATCAATGACGCCTCTTCTCTCCACGTATCAACTCTCAGCCCGGCAGCTTCGGGCCACACTGATAGTTCCTAAATCAAAGCCAATGGGATTCTGCATAATTGGAGACCAGCAGTGTCCATGTTTGGGGTCATGAGCGATGGCTTTATGGAATTAATGTGAAGAGCAGTATAAAACACTCCTTCATAAAACATTTCAATGCTGACACTAAACATGGTGCTGATTTATGTATGAAGCCTTGCATTGGTTGGGCAATGTGCCAGGGTAGGACCAGGGAGGCACCTTACTGAATTAATATTTGGTTTAACACCTCAAGAAACAATTATAAACATGCACATTTAAAATTCCTCAAATAAAAAAATACATTATTATGGCTTGGAAACATGCTTTCTGCAAAACAGAGATAACTCTATATGTTTTTCTTTAAAGCTACACAAACATAACTTATGTCAGCTGTATTTCCTGTGTAGTATTTTATTATGCTATAAATAATTAATTAGCTAATATAGTTATTTTAAATTGGTTGCACAAAACAGTTTTATTTAATCAGGTATATTTCCTGTTTGTGTTTTAAAACTGTAGCTACAGCTTTCCTCATAAAGTGATGTGCATCAACACACCTGCAGTTTCCTTAGAGGAAGATCACTCCATATATATGCCACTATCTGCATGCTGCTGTTGTCGGACCGCTGAATGCTCTGATTGATCATTATCTGATGGCCTCTTGATTAGAATGCTAATGAGGGGGTGGTCTTCTTTCCTCCTCGATGCTTGTCTTTAAAATGAGGCATAATGGAAATGCAGTAATGGAAATGACATGGACGATGTGGGATGGATGATCCCCCAGTTAATAATTCCAATCTGTTAATCAATGCCCCAGTCGATTGGCTGCGATACTAAATGGGGACACAAAAACTGAAAACCAAGCTTTAGGCGAAATTACAGAAATTTTAAAGTAAATCTCATTAACTTGAATTAAATTATTTATTTTTATTAATTAAGTCTTGATATTTGTTGGTCTATAAATCTTAAGTTACATTAGAAATGAACTGTATTCTATACTCCAGGATTCTGCTGCTCTGTTTGCAAGGTTAGACGAGCATAGAAATAAATTCTTCTTTTTCTAAGAGATTGCTTCACCCCACTGAGAGGTTTTTCTTCCAAACAGTGTGTGCAACAAAAACGTATTAACAGCATAATAACAAAAGATTATGTTCATCTGGGGCTAGGCCCTCTGTTTTCTCGGCAGGCGCTGACTGTGAAGTCTTTATTTTGTGAGTCGGCGGCACGCTGAACCCCTAAAAAGGTTATTATGTTCCCTCACCGTGGCAGCACCGGCCCATGGAGCTCCGATATTGTGACGAGGTCGCCTGTACCACATTAGAGCCAATAAATGTGCGTTGGCACTTCCTCAATTTAAAGTAAAGCCCCTTTTCCCTTCCACCTCCCTTCTTCATTCCTAATAGGGTATTCCAACAACGCATCTAATAAGTTGTAGGATATTTGGTGTAGAAAAGGGCTGAATATCTATTTTCTTTGCCTGCTATCATCCTGTAACTGATATTTTAAATGAAAATATGTAATATATTTATTATACATTTTGAAAAAAGATCTGGTTTTATGCATATTATCCTTAGATATAATAAGTGTACAGTGTTTCTTAAAGAAATTATGGTTCCAATATACAGAAGAAAAGAAATTACAATACAATAAGTCCAGTGGTCTTATTATAGCTTTTAAGGGTTAAGGTCGGTGCATCCAAACACAACATAAACTGGGTTACTCTCTCATGCCTATCATGGGAGCTAATATCAACCTCGGGGATCATCTAAAGCCTACCGGGTCCACAGAGGACTTCAAATTCATGAGAATCTTATGTATGTGTGTTAGTTTCCTATATATTCTGGTCAACAATATTGTGGGTTGAAATACAGTAGATAGAAAAGGAATTCACACCCCTTGAATGTTTTACCCCTCCTGAGTCAATGCATAGTAGGAACACAGTAGGCTGCTAATAATACCAAAAATGTCTATTCGTATACTTTTTGAGACTGATATTTTTATGCTTTAATAAGACCCATTGGACGGAACCAATACTCGGATCTGAGGCCTCTTACTCAAAATTTCCTGTTTTGACTTATTTCCTTTTTCCATCATTTGTGACAAGTTTCTACATCACTGCTTAAGGAACCACAGCATGGACCTACCACCACCGAAAGTATAAAAATTGTTCTTATCTGACACATTCTACCACATTTGTGCTTAAATCCCTACATGGTTTGTTAGAAATTGCAACTTTCTTCCTTTCAGTATTTATATATATATATATATATATATATATATACATATATATATATATATATATACATATATATATAATATATATGTATATATATATATATATATATATATGCAAATTAAGAGGAATGAGGTATCTCTGTCACAAACAACAAAACACCCCGCGCCCCACCCTGAAAATCTTCAGAACATCCTCAGATTGCAGGACAAAACTTTTAATGACTGATTGATGATTGATTGCCCAAAGCACCCCCACCCAGCCCACTTCAGAACAGTCTCTATGGGATGCTTTACCTTATCTTTTTTCCTCTTACAGAGACAAGGTTGGATGAGCAACAGATAAAAGGAGAAAAATATATTAAACATATCATACCTTTAGTACTGCTTTTGACCAGTGTCTGAGCTAAAATCTAGATTCTAGATTTTATTCCATTGCAGAACCTTGATCTGGAGGCAAATGCATTACGCTTATTCAGACTCTGTAGTTCCTATATCACAACATGCATGATCTAATTAAATGAGCTTTCTTCAATAGTATCTGAAAGCTTTATTTCTTAAATGTTTTTTGGGTGGTTACTAGATTAGCAAGACTCTTTACAACATCCAAGGGATTAAACAACTGAAGAAGAAATGAACCACTTGTCGTCCTTTTTACAATCAAAATAAATAATAGTTTAAATAGTTCAGGAGAGGGACTTCAGATGTACTCATCTGTCTGAGTCAATTAGCAAAATACTATATCCTGCCTACTCATTTACCCCTCCCACCAACCGTAAAGAGACACTTCTGTCCATCCACCATCCAATGGTGCAATCCACCAGTACTGGCCAGGCCTTCATGTGTTTTTAAACACATTGATTGGAGCATTCGCCACATTAAACATTAACAGAGGAGCCTCAGCTTGTCACGAACTGTGGGGGCAATTAATAGAGCGGTAATGGTGGTGGGCAGAACAGGGGGGGTGACAGATAGCTCAGACAGTCAGTCACGCGCTGGCCGGTCTGTTACCACCTGTTCTCTTCGAGGGGAAATGAAGTCAAACCTTGGCACCCTGCTGCGAGACGTTGATTGAAATTTACAAGGCTACACGCACGCCTCTGACAACCATATCAGGTCAGACACTTTGAGGAAGTCCAGATGTGTAAAGCATGCATCACATAAGGCACGAGAAAGGCTGTTGCAGGAAGACCAAACAGAAATTTACACTTGATGACTAGTTTAACTCACAATCAATTCGGTCCAACATAAAATACAACCTTTGAAATTATTTTTGCAGTAGACATTAAAGAAAATGCCTCTTGCTCTTGATGTGTTGCCTTTTTCGTCATTTGCTCCCTCTAACAAAGCTTGACAAGCCTAAAGAGGCCTGTTTGTTCTCCTTTATCAGGCAGGCAGCTCCTGGCCGCTTGTATTCAACACACACTACAGTGGAACCAGATGTCCTTTTGCCAGCGGCACAACTTTCAAGTTGACAAGGTCCCCCTGGAGAATGGGGGATGGATCGGTGGCAGGCAGAATTTGTGACTAATAGCCAGTTTGATGTGACAGGGCCCCGCTGTCTGGGGAAATTGAAGCGCTCTCTGTGTCGATACCTTTTGTGTCTCGCTCAGTTGTAGGTTATTGTTGGCCTGGCCTTGGGGACCAGGGGCCAGGCAGTTTACATTGCAGACACTACGTGGTCAGCACCAACTTTTTTATTGTGGCTATTGATTGGTGCTTGGTACCCCACTGTGGCTAATTTGCTTGTTAACATAAATTTGTCAGAGGGTGAAAAGCAGGGACATGGGGGTAGGAGGGGGCTCAGCGGCTCTGAAGTGTCCCAGGATTTCTTCCCTCTGTCTTCCCTTCATCTCCACAGCTCAAACACTTAGCTCATACCGCTGTTTTTGTTTGGCTGCTTGTTCATCACTAGTCCAATAGAGGGGCCTATTTATTAAACAACTAGTTAATTTGTCATTTAATCAATACGGCTTTTCTTCTCTTACCGTCTGGAATCCAACACGAGTTAAACACAAACCAGATTTAATGACCTTTTTATGGGACCCACTCAGCCAATGAAATTAACACCAGAGATTGTCCTTTTTATACCTATAAGTCTGTGTAAGCTATTAACTTCAGAAAATATCATTCTAAATGGCAACACATGGCAGTGAGTGGGGCCACACACTTTCTGCTCCCACATTCACTTTCATATGTCAGAGTGCGCAGGAATGCCGTGGCTTTCTAACTAACAACAGGCTGAATTTATCCACGAGAGAGAGACAGAGAGACAGACACGGAGGGGAAAAAAGAGCAAAGGCATGAATTTTATATTAAATTCCTTTGGCTAATCCAGCTTACTGTTCAGTCCAGGCTGAGTTTAGGCAAAAATATTAATAATGCATTGAAAGGAGCTTATTTTCTTCCTCCTAGAACAGGTTTTATGGGACTAGTACTTTCTCAAGTTATGCATCTTGGTTATTTGTAAGCACCCAATAACTAAGCAGGTGACAGTTCATTTTATGAGATTTTAAGCCACCCAAAGCCTGAAAACGCCCCAGGTTTGATATCCTAATACAAAAGAGAGATGGTATGAAAAGAAGATAATGAATTGATGGAATATTTTCATCCAGTTTCTTTGCATCCTTTACATTGCTGCTTCAAGGTATTATTTAACCTTTTGCCAGCCGGTTTGTCAGCTTTAAAGTAAATGGCCACTTCCTTTTATTCATAGTTAATGCCATTGTGGAAGCAGACTTAGCTCACAATGTTTCTGACATCTTAACAAATATCAAATATCAAACTTTTTCAGCTATTAACCACAAATTTGGGTTGATCCTTTAAGTCTTAAAAAGAACCAAGGGGATTTGTCTGGTGCAGGTTTGCAGTGTTCCCACAAACACAGTAATGTTCTGGACTCTGACTCCGACTGCACAAGCCTTAGCTGTCGTTACCTCATCTTGGTGAAATATAATTTTGGTTTTGGGAGCTGTTGGAGTGCTGTGGTAGCAGGGAAGCTGTCTGATATGACGCAGTGTCTGTGCCCCCCAGCACCACACATGTGCATGGACTCATCATAGGCACTCATCTGGGGATGGTGTAAGGTTTCCCAGCAGGCCACAGCCTCTGAAAACAGGGAGGAGTGGCAGACATATTGGCGTTAGCCAAGGTTGACATCAACAACAACTGGTTCATGATACTATAAAAACATAAATAATATTTTTTTAGTCTAATCCATGGGAGGTTAAACTATCTTTGTTAAGGCAGGCAAATATTTATACAAATGCTCAAGCACAATTTTTCTATGAAGGTTTTGGTTGTCTTTAGATCTTTGGGATCTACTTGAACTCAGATCTCAAAACAATATAAGAATATAAAATGAAACTAGACCTAGTTCTGAGGGCTAGGGAACTCCATTTTACTGTGGAAACAATTGTGGAAACATCATTATTATTTAAAAATTGGAATCTGCAACAATAAATTAATCTAAATGGAATATATGCCTTTGGTCTAGATATGTGAAATTAAATATGTAAAATCTTTTTATTGCATTTTGTGTTTGTTGTTTTAAAACTTGAAACAAGATCTAGCAGGACCTCAATGGGGAAAGGGACATTGTCAGAGACAAAGCAAATATTATTTGTTGATTTAATGAAAACAACTGCTGTACAATGATCTAGAATGAAACCCTTTAAAATTAATCATTGCTCTGCAGGTCAATTAAAACTTGTTTTAAATCACATTTTCAAGAATCTTATATTATGCATGAAGGGAAGATTAGAGATGGACCTTCAATTAAATTGAAAATAAAGACTAAGGTAAAGATTTTTTGCTCAAAGATTAAATAAACTAGTTTCTAAGCCTAAGCCTGTAGTATATAATTTGTTACAAAAAATTGTTAATGACAAGCAATTGTTAAAGGCAAAGTCCTATGAAAATGACTGGACAGACAACCTTTTTTCCCCCCTCTAGGTCAACAAGTTAAATACTTTTTTCTCTAATTTTTTAATAAGCTTATATTTAAGCTTAGAAAAACCTCCAGCAACTTTTACAGAGGTCATTTCTCTTAACAGACACAGCAATAAACAAATAATGCCCTAAGGTGTTTATGCTCCTTTACCTTTCCTCAACCTCAACCCGGCCATAACCCTGACCTTCATTTGGCCTCTGCCCTCTAAATTTAACCCTAACACCAAGTCGGCCTGGCCTGCTCCCTTCAACCTGATGTCCTATGCCTCCAGGGCACATCTGCTTCAGAATCCAGTCTTTGAGGATGGAAAATAAAGTCAAAGAAACCTGAACCCTGGATGAAATTCACTTAATTTCTCAGTGATAAGCTACTGCAAGACAAATGCGGATCTGTCGTCACCAAGATGAAATCAACAGCAGCCTTAAGCATCCCACCCCTAACAATACATCACGTACAGATGGATGTGACCAAACTTTCTTGTTTTCTGGTTCCAATACACATGAAGAGCCTATCAAGAAAAAAAGTTCAGCTTTTTAATTACATTAACAAGGTTTTGTCAGTAAGAGGAGAGCATTATGTGGATTATTCCTTGTATTCCTTGTACTTTTTTTCTTATTGGAGTTCTGAGACTGATACAGATGATGGATTTTAGCTCTACTTCAGATAAAACAACTTTTTATATGTTTTATGTGCCTTAGACAGCAGCGCTCATGGGAATTATGGTAACAACAACAATATGTCTTTGCATTTAGAATTTTGGCTGGCTACGTCAGAAACTGGCCCACTGACTGGTCCTGAACTCGGTGGTCTGTTTGATGCATGGGCCTGTGGACTGGCCCAGGAGCAAGAGAGTAGGGATAAATTTCCCCTCCCTTCCTTTCCTTTCCCTGTGTCAATGTGATTTCTAAGCTGGAGCTGTACTTTTCTTCCCGGCCTTTAAATACTCCCCTGCAGCATTTGGCTTGAGTTCTTTTGCGCCCTAAATCCCTGGTCCTGGAACCCGCATTGGACCAGCTTACACTGGGTGGTCACCAATAATGTTCTGTATATTAAGAAACCCCCCCTTTAATGGAGCAATAAGGCCACTATCACAGCTTTAAGCTGATATCCTGTCAAAAATAAACTCCTCTTTTCTAATGCAGATGTATTCGATAATTGTTCAGTTGTGAAGGTCAGGCTTTAAAGCATCTGGCTTTCTGTTTCTGTTTTCAACTTCAACCTCTTTGACTGTAATGAAAGCAAAACAGTTGAAAATTCCCACATTATTATATAAAACATGTCGGTGGTCAGGGGCCAAATGTTGTCACGCCACGAGGGGCAGAGTCCACACTGATATTGGTGATATTCTGCTCGGTTCTGATTCTCTAAAGCTAGAGCTCACTGAAGTTTTATAAAAGATTATTAATCTACTGTTTGATTTCTATTCATTTGTTTCTTGCCATCTCCTTGAATTAAACGTAAAAGTATTACATTACAGTCATATTTACCCTTTCACATCCCAATCTGTTTGTTCAAATCAGTACAAAATGATATGCTATGTCAATCTCAACAACCTATTACAAATTTGCTGTGTGTTACACAGACTGAAAGTACCTTAAGTACATTGTTTGATTGATGGAGTTGTTAGACTTAAACAGATCGTGGGCTGCAGAATTTCAATGCACCTAAGACTCACATTGAAAAAATATTTAACTATTAATCCAAAAAATAGGAAAATCAATTAATTGCTAATAAATGCTCTGGAGTATTTTGTTTATAGTATGAAAAAAAAAATATTAAATATAATATAATATAATATTTATATATCAGCCATTACCATCAATGCAATCTCAGAAATGTAGTTCATTTTTTCCTGTAATGCAATGCTTCTTTTGGCTAGCACTTCTTTTTTTTGTATTTATGTTGAATACATTGTCTTTAAAAACACATAAACAACAATAGTTGGATATTGGTAACACTGTGTAAATGGTGTGTCTTTTTTATGAAACATATACACAGCACTTAAAGATATTTTGGTTTATGGTATGTTGGAGAAAAATCAAAGCTTAGAAGAAGGGCACTTTTTGAATTCAGGTGTGCAGTAATTTTGTTTCAGATGTTTATTTTTGGTAACTGCTTAGGCCCACCTTGTTTCCTGTAGCTAAATATAAGTCAAATGTCTTTTTAGCTTATTGTAGTTTTTTGTCAGTCTAATTTTGAAATATACTTGATTTACCATAAATGGAAACCGATGTTTAATTATTTTCCCGATTAGGTCAAATATTTTTACAATTCTATTTCATTATGGTTGCTAATTTCTGGAGCATTATGTTTGGTAAACAATGAATGATAAAAAAATAAAAAAAAAATTAAAAAAACTCAAATAAAACGTTTAAAATTTGTAGAAATAAGTAAAAATTCAATGTAGGGAGAAATAAATAATAACAAATCTATCTATCTATCTATCTATCTATCTATCTATCTATCTATCTATCTATCTATCTATCTATCTATCTATCTATCTATCTATCTATCTATCTATCTATCTATCTATCTGTGTAGCCCTGTGATAGACTGGAGAACTGTCCAGGGTGTACCCTGCCTCAGCTTTAGATAGGCACTAGCACTCGACCCCAGCAGGGAAGAACGTGACAGAAATAAATAAATAAATATATATATATATATATATATATATATATATATATATATATATATATATATATATATAGATAGATAGATATATACAGTGTATATATATATATATAGATAGATATACATTTCTTTTTTCCAGAAAGAAAACATTATAAAATTGTTTGTGTGTTTCTTAGTTTATTTTTCTTAGTTCTTTTCTACATTTTTCTTTTTTTCTCCACACTGTTGATGGCCTTATCAGAGGAATCCTTTCTGTAACAGAATCCAGATGGGAAGAGAAGAGCAGACACAAGACTCAGGAAAGATGAAGACATTAAGTAACTTTAGGGAAAAAAAGAGGAGTCTCAGAGTTGTGGATGAATTTAACATAATAATAAAAATGTCTCCTGATTGTAACCAATATATTTAGGGTCAGATGCATTGTTTTGTATGTTTTTTTTTCTTTTGTTTTGTTTCTTTCTTTTTTTCTTGCTTCATGGAATTTCTAAAGCAATAAATTCTACCTTTGACTTACTATGTTTGTAGGCTTTGTATGTTTTAGTATGACGAATGTTTGAGATTATGTTGCATTTACGGTCTAAATTTATTCAATATAAAATTCTACATAGGTTCTATTGGACCCCATGCAGACTTTTTACAATAGGATTAATATCAAGTAATATATGCTGGAATTGTAAAAAAGAAACAGGAACTTTTCTACACCTTATATGGGAATGTACCTTGGTTAAACCATTCTGGAACAAGATAATTAAATTCCTAGGGACATGGATGGACATGACCCTCCCACTGTGTCCGCGTCTATGTCTTCTTGGAGACAAATCAGCAATACCACAGCTCACAAAAGGGGTACACTCAGTGTTGATGGTTGGGCTAGCTTCAGCTGCAAGAGTTATACTGAGACACTGGAAGGCATCTGAACACCCCACATTCCAGGAATGGAAAGTGTTAATGACTGAAACGGTATCATATGAGGTTATGCTAACTAGACTGAGAAGCAAAGGACAGGTGGGGTTAAATAATTGGCATTTCTTTCAAGTCTACCTGACTTCTCAGTAGCGACCCTTTTTTATTTTATCTTTTTCACCTATTTATTCTTTAGTTATTATTTTATTTTTTATTTGTTTCCCCTTCATCATCCAGGAACACCGTCTATTTCTGCTTTTATCCTTATAGTTATGTTAATTGTCTGACCATGTGTTATAAGCTGTTACTTTTTGTATACTATGCCATGCAAGCTTTGTATCGTACTTGTTTGATTGTTTAAAGGAAAATAAAAAACTTTAATAACAAAGAGATTATGTTGCATTATTTCTTCAATCCTAACTTTAAGCATAAGAGAATTGAAGACTGCTGTTTGAATGCTGAAACAATGGTTATTTCATATATTTTCTAAATAAAACTTTTCATGTTTACTTACTTAAGATATTTTAATTAGTTGGATTTTCCAAATAAAAACAAATGTGTAACTCCGGAAAGACAATGATTTCTTTAAACAGTAGGACACTTTTTGTTAGTCTGGACAATTTAAAATGTTGGACAAACTCAGCAGTGATGTATTTCAGTTTGCTGAATGTTGACATTATATTTTATGCCCTTTATTTAAGCCTTCCCAATTCATCTTAAATTAGCCAAGCATAGAGATGCACGAAATATTTTATTTTTTATTTTATTTTTTTCTTTCTGTACAAGTTAAATGTGTAAAGCCTTTTGATGATCGAAGAATCAAACATTTTATGTTAGTTTAATGTATTTATTCTAAAAAAAATGGGGTATGTTTTGGTTGATTTGTTTACAAATGTAAATTGAGACACAGTAATAAAATAAAATAACATAAAAAATAAAAAAAAGAAGAAATAAAGCAAGAAAGGCAGTTAACTTAACTACCAGAACCCAACTACCAAAGCTCAACATATAACATTTTTACATTATTTAAGTTTCCTTCTTAGCTCTATTTAGCTTATAAAATGGTGAAGTGAATCATATTGACCATAAGTTGACCATATGTACTTATTTGCACAGAGCTAAATTACAGCAAATCTTGCAAGTAAACTTTAAACCAGTTTGAACCGTAATCTACTAAGGAAAATACTTGAAAGTGAATTGAACTGTTGAGTTCATATTTATTCTTACGGGCTTTTCTGCAACAGGGAAGAGAAAGACTTACCAATAGCAGAAATAACACAACGTGTATATTCCAGCTAAGTGGGAAAAATAAAACAACAACAAAGCATTACAAGCACAATTCTAATATCCATCTCAAACCAACAACTTTATGAAGATTAGTTTCTAAAATCAGACTCTATATCTATATACAGGTTGCGCTGAAAATTAACACAGATTAAATTTATAATTCCATCTTTTTAGATGTATATTATTTAGGAAATTAGATTTTATGTGACAGCACCCAATGATTTATTTGTGATAATGTTACCCTGTTTTGACAGGAGAGCTGAAGTTTAAAGACCAGTAAAGGTTCCATGAAATTCACTGAACCTTTACTGGTCAAAATAAGACCAGACAGAAATCCACTGTATTGCAATATCAGGAAAAAAAAAAAAAAAGACATAATGCTCCTTGGGCAAATGAGAAAAAAAGCGTGCATACCCTCAGCACCTTTCTTTGGGATTTACCTGGCATATGAAAGGATTGAAGCTACACCTGGCTTGACAGACACTATGCTACTTTATTAAAGCTCATGTTCCAACTTTGGCAACGTATTAAAAACTGAAAGAGAAGAACCTGATTCCTCAAGATAGACAGAGAAAAATCCATGGTCGAAGCAACTTCAGTCCGTATTGGAGCACCAGCAGGCTCTACCGTTACTTTTTTTTTTTTTTTTACTTAGATGACGCTATCAAATGTTAGACAATCACTTTCTTTAATGGTATTTATTTAATTTTCCACCCAAGTATTATATTTGCAATTTCTTAAAGCAGAAGGAGATGCAATGCATGCTCCTTTGTAAGGTCATAGTAAGAATCTACACAGATTTTTTGGGGGCGAGTGAGTGATAACGAGTGAGTCACTAACCTTGTCTTATAGTTCAGTATCAGTCCAGAGGTAGAGGATGGTTCCGGACGGCTGGCTATGCGGCGACCCCCACGCCGCACAGAGAGTCCCAGACGCTGATGTTTCCGAGGTCGGAGGACAGGCAGGAGATCAAAGCTGAGCAGAAGGATGTACGTAGGCAGGATGATCCAGAGGGAGAAGGCAAAACTGATGTCAGTGATGTGGCGGGTTGTCTGGGCCGGGAGGTCAGAGATCAGGTAAGGCGCTAAAGGAGGATCCAAGATGGAGTCAGGTCACAGTTTTGGGTACAGTACATAGTGGGGCTGACAGCCTGGAAAAGAGCAGGCAGACTGAGTGGTCGGTAAAACGGTTCTGGTCAGTAAACAAGCAAGCAGGGAAGACAGCTCGGAATAGAATAGAATTCAACTTTATTGTCATTACCTTGTCAAAAGTGCAAAGCAACGAAATACACTCTGCATTTAACCCGTCCCTTTGGTGAGCAGTGGGCTGCTATTGTGCTGTGCCCAGGAGTGTGGGGGTTAAGGGTGTTGTTGGTGTTGGGCTTGAACTCAGAACCTCTGGGATCCCAATGCATTGCCCTAACCACTAGGCCACCACTCCCCTCAGGTCAGGCAAAATGTGTGAAATTAAAACAGGCAGGCTCAGAGATTGAAAGGCAGAACATGTCAGGATGAGGTTGTCAGAACAAAGGTACGCTAGAAAGTCTCACCAATGACTCGAAATAGTCTGGCACTGATGACTGGTGTGAAGGCTGGTTATATAGTGACAGATGCAAGTGAATCAGGTGAGCAGAGGTGAGAACTGGATAGAGCTAAGCAGGTTTCTGAAATAAGTATTCAGACCATAAGTGCTGAGATCATGACAAAATAATTATTTGTAATATTGGTTAGAGCAACAGTCAATCAATCACAGCCAAACCCATCAAACAACAGCAGCTTAAAGTTGTTGTTTCTTTGTTTTGTTTTTTAGTTAGGTTTAGGACCAGACAACAAGATTTGATACCAATTCATTTCTGGTCAAAAACCTTTCTGTCTCTCTTGAGTTTTTACAGCACTAGTGGCTCGTTTTTATGGACAGTAGGCTGATAGGAAAGGGGGTATAAGAGAGGGGGACATGCGGGAAAGGACCACAGACCAATTGCCGGGTTAGAACCCAGGTAGCCCGCTTCTAGGACTAAGGCCTCCATACATGGGTCATGTGCACTAACCACTGCACCGCCAAAGCATACCCACCTTTCTGTTCCTCTGTTCTCTACTGTAGGTGTTCCCAGGCAGGGTGTTATTTTCTCTATGTACAGGTGCTGGTCATAAAATTAGAATATCATGAAAAAGTAGATTGATTTCAGTAATTCCATTTAAAAAGTGAAACTTGTATATTATATTCATACATTACATACAAACTCATATATTTCAGATGTTTATTTTGTTTAATTTTGATGATTACAAATGACAACAAATGAAAATCTCAAATTCATCATATCAGAAAATTAGAATATTACTGAAGACCAATAAAAACAAAGGATTTATAGAAATGTTGGCCAACTGAAAAGTATGAACATGAAAAGTATGAGCATGTACAGCACTCAGTATTTAGTTGGGCCTCCTTTGGCCTGTATTACTGCAGCAATGCGGCGTGGCATGGAGTCGATCAGTCTGTGGCACTGCTCAGGTGTTATGATAGCCCAGGTTGCTCTAATAGTGGCTTTTAGCTCTTCTGAATTGTTGGGTCTGGTGTATTGCATCTTCTTCTTCACAATACCCCATAGATTTTCTATGGGGTTAAGGTCAGGAGAGTTTGCTGGCCAATTAAGAACAGGGATACCATGGTCCTTCAACCAGGTACTGGTAGCTTTGGCACTGTGTGCAGGTGCCAAGTCCTGTTGGAAAATGAAATCTGCATCTCCAAAAAGTTGGTCAGCTGCAGGAAGCATGAAGTGCTCTAAAACTTCCTGGTATGTGGCTGCGTTGACCCTGGACCTCAGAAAACACAATGGACCAACACCAGCAGATGACATGGCACCCCAAACCATCACTGACTGTGGAAACTTTACACTGGACTTCAAGCAACGTGGATGAAGTGCCTCTCTTCTTTTCCTCCAGACTCTGGGACCTTGATTTCCAAAGGAAATGCAAAATTTACTTTCATCAGAGAACATGACTTTGGACCACTCACCAGCAGTCCAGTCCTGTTTCTCTTTAGCCCAGGCAAGACGCTTCTGACGCTGTCTGTGGTTCAAGAGTGGCTTGACACAAGGAATGCGACAGCAGAAACCCATGTCTTTCATACGTCTGTGTGTGGTGGTTCTTGAAGCACTCACTCCAGCTGCAGTCCACTCTTTGTGAATCTCCCCCACATTTTTGAATGGGTTTTGTTTCACAATCCTCTCCAGGGTGCGGTTATCTCTCTTGCTTGTACACTTTTTTCGACCACATCTTTTCCTTCCCTTCGCCTCTCTATTAATGTGCTTGGACACTGAGCTCTGTGAACAGCCAGCCTCTTTAGCGATGACCTTTTGTGTCTTGCCCTCCTTGTGCAAGGTGTCGATGGTCGTCTTTTGGACAACTGTCAAGTCAGCAGTCTTCCCCATGATTGTGTAGCCTATAGAACTAGACTGAAAGACCATTTAAAGGCTTTTGCAGGTGGTTTGAGTTAATTAGCTGATTAGAGTGTGGCACCAGGGGCCATCAATTTTGAACCTTTTCACAATATTCTAATTTTCTGATATGATGAATTTGAGATTTTCATTTGTTGTCATTTGTAATCATCAAAATTAAACAAAATAAACATCTGAAATATATGAGTTTGTATGTAATGTATGAATATAATATACAAGTTTCACTTTTTAAATGGAATTACTGAAATCAATCTACTTTTTCATGATATTCTAATTTTATGACCAGCACCTGTACTTGTGTCAGTCTTACCTCCCCACCACTTAAAAGACCATACTTTGCTTTTAATTTTGTTACTTTGGTTTAGGCTTCTTGATTGTATTGAGTATTAAATAGTGAACGGTGTGAAAAATCATTTGCCCCTTTTCTGATTTTCTATGGTTTTGCATTTTCAAATAATATCTAAAGCAACACATGTCAGTATATATAAATGTTTTTATTGTTTTATTTGAGAAAATGATTGCCCCGTTACCAGTATCACCAGTTGGGCCATGTATAGCTACAGCAACTGCAACTAAATGCATAAACTTGCAGTAAGTCTTCTACAGTGATATGTAGGCATTCTGGTTGACTAATCTTTATAGAATTGTTGTAATTCAGCGGAACCAGACATTTAAAGTTCAGCCATTATGAGTTGGACATGCTGGTGTGCTTTGGATCATTGTCCTGGTTCAGAAACCAAGTTTATTTCAGCTTGAGGTAACCACAGATGGCCAGACACTCTCCATCAGGTTTAGGCAGCAACATTTAAGGTTAGCTTTATCATAACAAGTTTTCCAGGTCCTGAAACAGCCCCAGACCATCACACTACCCCCACCATATTCAACTCATGCTCTTTAACGGAAATTTAGTTTTACTACATTTTACCAAATGTGTTAGGACACACATCTTCCAAAAGGTTACACCTTTGTCACCAAATATTTAGAAACACGAAAACTGATATTAACTGAGGCAAGTGAGGCCTTCAGTTTTTTTGGATGTTTACTAGGTATTGTTTTATGACTTCTTGGATGAATCATTGTTGCAGTCTTGGCATAATTTTGTCTGGCCGGCCATTCCTAGAAAGATTAAGTTATGAACCATGTTATCATCATTTGTGGATAATAGCTCATGCTATGATTTTTTGGACCCCTAAATCTTTAGAAGCCTCTTTGTGACCCTTTAATTTTTGTTAAAGCCCTGATTTTATCTTGAAAGGTACAATTTAAATATATTTTTTTTCTTTTTTAGGTTACTTGCACTTGGGAGAGGAGAAGATTAATCATTCTCAAGAATTACTAACAGGAAGCAATGGTGAGTTTCTATGTTTCTATGGCTTACTTGTCTGTGAAGAACGCAGATATCCAGGAGGGAGGGTGAGTGTATCCACCGAGGTAAAGTGCTAAATGGTCTATACTTAAATAATGCTTTGAATAAACACAACGGATCTCTACATGGATAACAGCAAACAAGTATTACAGTAACCTTTGCACTCAGAATGAAATAAAAATTGTTGATTAAATCAGTTATCTAGTATGTAGTATATCTAGCATGTTTACCATAGTAAACATGATCTGATTTTGCCCATGCCAGCATACACACACCCGCACAAATGAAACACCATCCTTATTATTAACACGTAAAGTAGACATCCACACATAACTGAGATCATGACAGACTAGTTTTCTATCAAATTTTTAAATATAATGCTAAGGTGTTTTACACATTGCTCACTTTAAAATTCACCTTGCCAGTGAAAGTAATTTGCACAGTGGGCGATGGTCTTCTTCATCATGGAGTCTGATGGTTGTTGGTTTGACCTCATCATGACAGACATGGATTTTTGTGAGTGACAGGAACTTTGGTTTTCTTTGAAGACCGAAAAAATCTGGCCGCATTCCTGTTTTCACCAAATTACTAGAGATGGAATCAATTTGGGGAATACCACCATCTCCTCCAGAGGGTAGATCAGGATGGCCATCTCTTTCCGTAGTACTTACAGCAGCAGCCATTCAAAATGGCCCTTGCCAGTCAAACGCCAGCCGAATGGATGCTCACTTCCCTGCAGCTCCCAGCAAAATCCCATCCCACTTCCAGCCACTGTCCTTCTCCTGGGAGTGCAAATCTTTTTACTCTGACTCCACCCTTTCACTGACTTACAGGGTCTGACCAAGAGATGACACTGATCTTTAGATCCTAATGTCCACTAATTATGACAGAAGGAATATTTTCTTCAAATATTGATGTTGAAAAAGGAATTGCAGTAGACCAGCCAAGAACCAGCCAAGGTCCTATAAAGGAAAGTGGGGAAATTTTGAGGGGCTACTACTTAATGGCCTATCTGTGACCCAGTTCGGGGCCCTGCTGCCTCGCATAGGGGAAGGAATTACCCAGATAACAGATGACTCCAATACAAGAAAATACAATACTTAAAGTCTGGCTCAAACAGTATTTATTTTTAGATTGTTGTCTACTGTGAGACATGTTTCCTGGGTCTCCTCTGTTTGTAAAACATAAAAAAAAATAGTGAAAGAAACCTTCCTCCTCACTGGAATTTAATGGTCCGCCATAGATAATATAAGGCAGGTGTGTAAACTTCCTCCAAATTTTATTGAACACAAAGTACGGTCAATGCAAATCAAGCAAATGATGAAAAGCAACCTGGCAGAGGGTCTTTTTTCTGTCTCTGAGGTGATTACAAAAGAGAAGAAGAGCGAGTGGCCATCCATGGGCCTCCCTTTTCCTGATTTAGTTAATTTTTCTCTTTTTCCCACTCCATCATTCTCTGCCTGTTTCTCGTGTCCCTCTATAACAGTCCTCTCTCTGTCTCCTCCTCTCACTCCCTGTACTCATTTCCCTCCCCCTTTATTCCCCTTTAGAATTAAAGACCTTGATCTCACAAACTATACATTAGGCATAAGCAGAACAAGGTATGGGTAGGGAAACAGTGATGCACTGAATAAATGAAGTTTTGAAAAACCCAATCATACAACACACTTGCCTCCACAAAGAGAGACTGACTATTCCCAGATGCTCCTGGATGCTTCTGCACAAAGAGGACACACAGACATGAAATCCCTTTGGGGTTTGAGGCGACAACGTCTTTTAGTGGGTGCCAGCAGAGCTTTCACTCTCTATGGCTGACTGTACTTTGACATCACAGGGAGTAGAGGATAGACTCCCTTCCAATGAACAGTTAGATGGAAAATCCATTTAAAACAAGCTGAGTCACAGACAGAGAAAAACTCTGCTTTCACGATGAATTATTGAAGAATCTACCACGTATGGGTGGAAATGTGAATACCTAGTCTTGGAGATAAAAAAATAAAGCTCTCACAACTTTGTAAACTTTCAACATGTTTGAGTTGGTGGTAAACAAGCAAAAGAAACCCGACAGAAGTTGGAAAAAGAACATTTAAATGCATAAAAATAAGCTCTATTTTGGGGGGTTAAAGGATAAAACAGTTCTAGAGTTCAAGTGAGGATATTCACCCTTTACAAACGTCAGAGTAGTACATAGATCTAGTAAATGGAAATTAGATTTATGGCAGCCTGTTGTTATTATTAAATAAAACTTAAACAGGAAAGCATATCGTTATCGCAATGTAGTCCTTATATACAAATTTGCTCAGCAATTTTTTTTAAGTGCAATTTTTCACTCTGTATATTAGAACGCTTGCGGAGTGGGACGTTGATTATGTAAAATGGGGGGCTTGCATGCAGAGCCTCCATGGCTATTACTACAAGCATATAGCATGTTTAACATTTTTCTATTTTTAAGTTTTAAACATCATGGTCTCTTTTATGAATTGGCTGATTTGCTATATTGACAGTATCATGGGCTATTTAAAAAATGTTAATGTCTATAATGTAAGAAATGTCAATAAATATTACACAGGAAGGATTTATACCCAAAGTATGTACAGCCAATGTTCAGATCTAATCATGAAAAAGACTTGGGTAAGCAGCAGTTGAGAAGAAACGGTTTTATGGTTGAGTTTAAACTTTGATGTTCAGCACAGGGCTGTGGCAACATATAATAGGCATCAGATGAATATGAAATGCAGAACATATTTGTCATCTCTGTTGAGTAAGAACCACTATTTCCTTCGAGCTAGTATGTTGCCTGAAGTATCTCCTAGATCCATGTGTCTTCACTTGAGATAACATACTGTATCTTTACTGAGAGATCTAAATTCTCCTGAAGTATTTGTATATCACAAACTTTTTGCAGAACAGGTCACAATGATAAATATCCTCACAGATGTCGAACTACGGTACTATATTTAGGTTGAATTATTTAGCTTTAACCATAGTGTTTTCAGAATATTCAAAGTGTTTTAACTGGTATGGCCCAGCAGCCAGGATTTGAAACCAATTAGGCTGCAAGGTGATAATCTGAAAAACCGCAAGCAAAGCAAACCCACATCTACATCTAATACATCACAGATGTTAACTTGTTTCTGTTTGTATTGAGTTTAGCAGTAATTGAGCGAAAAAAGGAGGCCATAGTTAATTGCCTCTTACAAAAAAATGTAATAAATACATTTGAGCACTCAGTTCAAGGCAAATGCTGCAAGATTTTAAGACCTTTTTAAATGTAACCCCCATAAAGGTCATACATTTTTTTTCTAAGAAATGTAATCCATAACAGTTAAAGAAAGATCTGATGAAATTCCTTTTTCATGGGTGGAAAAACAAGATTATTTATGGTGTTGTTTTCGCTTATGTATTTCCCTAATTAAACCATATTGGCTTCCAAAGGCAATAAAGGAAACAAATTGCTTTGGCATAACTGTGGCAGTTGGAGGACAGACTCTGCATATTGGCAGATAAAATGAGATGGGATTTGGAGTCTTTGAAACTACAATTGTGCTTCAGTCAATGTTAATGAAGCCTATCAGAAAGATAACAGCATCCCAAATATTTAAGCTGTCATTTTGTGGTTAAAATTTATGTTTTTGTGTATAAAAGTAAAGTTTTACTTTTTTTTCATTTTTACTTATATACTTTATAATCTAAGCATGATGATTGGAACTAATGCAGTTATTAATGTATATCAGCAACTGTTATATCTCAGATACCACATCTTAATAATCTATATAAAGACATTTACTAGCCATGTTATTTTTTATATTCAATTATTATTTTATAATTTAAGTGTCTTATTTAAAATATTTGTTACTAGCCTGTCTTTTTTTATGTAGCTTTGTACATCTGTCCTGTGCAGTGGTGTGAAAAACATGTGTGAGCTCCACAAAACATGGTTTCAATAGTCTGACTGTGACAGTTTGAACTGGGACCCGAAGGAGAAACCACAAAACAAGCCTTCCTCAAATAACAGTAAGGGGTGGCGAAGTACTGCAGAGATAATGGCCTCTTTGAAAACAATCAGGCTTTCCCCTCCTGTATTTTGGAGGGAACATATGTTTGCCTGTCTCTACCTCTGTCAACACCCACCACTACAGTGCAGAGACCAAAGAGAGCTCTGCTCCTCATATGCTGAGGGCGGGAAAGTTTCCCTGTCAGAAATGGCTGATATAAGGAGTCATTTCACAGCAAAGCATCTATGCGGTTGCATCGTAAACAGGGTCAGGAAGGAAGACATTTGTGGTGAGCACAAAAAAATAAGGTAGACAGATTATTATACTGTAAATGTAAAAAGAAAAAAAGCTCAAGAGTTAAGTTGTTCTCTCTAAATTGGTTAAAGTTTCTATTTGGTAAAGCAAACTCTAACTCTTGACCTCTTCTTGCCCTCTAACTATGAATCTACCCCTTTCTATTCTTATAGGAGCGAATAGCAAAACCAGATGTTTTTAACAGATAACAAATGTCAAAAGCAATCCCAGCCAGAGCACCTGGGACAGTACAGACAAAAAGACTCTGGACAAATGGGTACAGATTCCTCTTCCTCTTACTTTGCATTATATATATATATATATATATATATATATATATATATATATATATATATATATATATATATATATATATATATATATATATATATATATATATATATATATATAATTGCTTTAGCATAGTACAAGACACTACAATTCTTATTTTTAAAAATATTATTATTATTGAATGAACTTTTTTTTTTGATCACATATGTTTTCAAAAAGCCTCCCTGATGTAACTAACTATTTTATGAACCGTGAATGCTTGGAATACCCCTCTGTGAATGGTTACACAGCTGTCATCATTAAAAAGACATAGTACGTGATTATTTGATAGATATTTGAAGCTGGACATTTAATTCCCGAGTGACCCCATCACATCGTTCTTGTGTGAACTGATGAGAAATGCATCAAGTGAACACACAAGCTAAGTATCACCATACAGGTTCCACTTAATCATAAATAGTTATCTATGGTGCTTTTATACCTCTGCTGTAATTTATATTTGTATTAATGTCTTTGCTATTATTAAAAGAGTTAATATATAAAACTGGTGTGTATTATATTCATGGTCTAGTTAATCAGTTAAAAATCTTTGTGAAAAAGCACGATTTGATAAAGGCAGTACCTCTGCCTCTCTGTAAAGGATGGGGGAACAGGGTTGTGAGTTTTGGTTTTCATGGGGGATATCCAGGGAGGAAGCTGTTTCTAAAACATCTTTTATACCCCTTTCCCAGTGGCTGAAAAACCTGTTGAAACCCAGTTACACTTGGCTTTTAGTTCCAGTCGGAACAAGCTCACTGACCCGTTTCTGCCTGGTTCAAACGACTTGGCAAACAACTCGATAAAATCGCCCTGGCTCCGATCGACATGCAGTGGGAACACCAGAGCCATGTTTACCGCTAAATTACATGACACCATTTAACGCAACATATGGATGTCAACACACCGCGGCAGTTGCTTCTGATCTAACAAGCCGAAAGAAATATAATAACGAATACTGACTATGCTCTGGCCCCATATTGCACTCCATTATTTACTTCCCTGATTTCTGTCGCATTGGTGACATCAAAGCTCACCCAGCGTGATGCCGTCATCAGACATGCAGTGGGGAGGGACAGTGGCCATGCAGCTTGCCAGCAGGGGGACAGACTCAGCTTTTTGGTCAAATACAAACAGAGACAAAACTTGATTGTTTGTGGGTCAGCCAGGTTTTGAAAGACCTGGGTTTTATTGGGAAAGCAGCTTAAGCTTTATTTGATTAAATACTACTGCACCATTTTTTTTTAAGAAGGTGGGGCAAACTTGCCCAGGTGGGTGAGACCTGTGCCATGTTTCTGGTCCTTACTAGACATGCAGCACAAACAGAGTACACATCCATTAGATGGTATCACACAATCCCCTACATCTTTTTGCTGGGTAGGCCAGAAGAGTCTTAGGGTGTTTTACAAGCTATAAATAATTTTTTTTCCCCTAAAAAAATGTGGTCCTGGAACTCATTCCAAAGCAATCAAATACGTGCACTCATCATGATTCAAATAGCCTAACAAATGGACATATAAAATAAAAGACTCCAATAACCCAGGTGGACAACAGATTGGTTATTGATATCACCTGACTTGGAAAGTGCTTACTGTAGGAGTCAATTTAAAGAACATCCATGCTGCTTATAAATATCAGCGCTCCAACTACAAATTGCTCTAGTTCGAGCTGACCTAATTGACTCCTGCATAGGCATCAAAACATTTTTTAAAAACTAAGAGCAGAAGTCCGGTTGCCTACAATTCAGGTCTGTTTTGTGGTTGCCATGATCCAGATGACTGAGAATTCACACAAGCATCTTTCTCAATCATCTTCAACTGGAACTTGTACATGTTATTATTATAATTATTTATTTTATTATTAGTAGTAGTAGTAGTAGCAGTAATAGTAGTAGCAGTAGTAGCAAATTAAAGTTCTATATAAGCACTGACCATTAACCACTTTACCAAATAAATATGAAATGACTCATTTTCTTCAGTGGTTGCAATTTTCTGTATTATATGCTTTTGTGTTTTGAAAAGTATAGCATTAAGCCCTTAATGTCTAAATCTGTGTGCTCATTAATTTTTCCTCCTTTCTGCTAGTCTTCTAGTTATCATCACTGCTGATCTCTTTTGATCATATTAAACCATCTCCCTTTTCTTTCATCCATTTCATCTTTTCTGTCATTCTTCTTCAATTTTTAATTGAGACTGCTTTCCTAATTACTTACTAATATACAGTATTAAGATCTTCATCTAGGTGGATTGATTCATTACAAACCATGTCTTTTTATAGAAGCAGGGTTGAAAAGTAACTAGTTAAATTTTTGACAATGACCATGTCAACATAATAATATTTTAGCAACATATGTAATGATTTTAGTGTTATCGACCGTGTCATCTAAAACTATTTACCTAATAATGTGGGATGGTGCTGAAACATGTGTCTTGTTTAGATGTTCTTGTTTCGATTTTCTTTTTTGTAAAAGAAAAAGTTGATCAGACAAGCTCTGAAACAGTTTTCAGGTCAAAAGGATCAGAGTTATCATACAGCTAGTCAAGGTAAAAGCTTAGCCCATAGATATGTCTAAGAGAGAAACAGGAGTAAGTACTGTATGATATGAAAAGCAGAGACAGCATAGAGTATGATGTTGAAGAAACTAATACAACAGAATTGGAGAAAAGAGATAGAATAAAGCAGAATGATGAAAAGTGGTTCCGATGTCCTCCAGCACTCTAATCCTATAGCAGCATAACTAAAAAGATGGCTTGATTAAAATAAAGGAAGGTTTAAGCCTAGTCTTAAAATAGTGGTTACTGAATCTAAGGAGTCCATAATAACTAATTAGATACAATGGAGTGAAATTATCCATTTATGTCCAACATTTAAATCTCATGAAAAATGTTGTTAAAATGTAGGATTAGTTACCTACAATTTCAGAATCAAGCTAACAACCGGTACCTGAACAATGTTAAAATTATTTCACCAGCTGGCCCCTCTTTCACAGCCAGATATTCGCTATAATGTTCGGTATTTAACAGTCTCCCTGAAAATGTTGCTTTATTACTATTGATTAATAGCTACCATTATAAACTTTCCAGTGAGTCATTTGCTGCCAGTGTTTTAGGATGGCAACCCTGTAGAAAGCTACAGAATTATTGTGCTGGTATTGAAATGTGCTTGAGGAACAAAAAATAAGACATCATTAATTATTTTTAAATTTAGAGCTTGATTTACCCTCCTTAGAAAAGTATAATGTGTTTTATTAAGAAATTTCTGACTTTCAATCCTGTTAAAAATCGCCACAAGACGCTGGCAGTCATTCAGACAACAACTCAGTTTGATTTACATTTGGAGCTGTGACACCTTCAACTAAAACTATGGGATACAGGAATGGTGTTACAAAAAGAGCATTTTATTTTGGTTTAGACTTTGTATGTTTTTATACATCGTCTCTGAGCTAACCAGAACTAGTCCGACATCCTGGGGCATATCTGTTATAAAATCGGGTGAATAAACAGATAGAAGTATATCAAGTAAATTGAAATGAAAGAATACATTCTGACCGCCTGCTTTAGGGCTGACATCATATGGGCTGTATATAGAAGTCTATCAGGACTCATTGAGGGAGACCAGCAGGGAAGGGTGGTCTGGTTCCCCAGCTTCTGATGATTAATGACACTTCTTGTGACACTGACAGAGAGGGATCAGCGGAGCAACCAACCACGTCTGCATAGCTCTGCTTGAGCCAGACGCCAGCCATGCTATTGTGTCATCGACACTGTCACACACACACAGTGGGACAGAAGTAAACATGTCTGCCAACAAGTCAAGCGCTCATAACAAGACCCTTTAAAATCATGAGATTGATTTATTGTTGTTAAAATGCAGGTTCTGATTTATTTTTATGTAAATACAGGACATGTTTTTAGCATTATACTCAATAAACCTGCAATGTTTTTTTTTTGTCTTTTTTGTCTTCTTTTGACTTTTTAAGGGTCCTGATAGAGAGCAATGCCAATACTGATTATTCTCACATCAGTCCAGCCAGTCCTCGATATGTACCACCCATGTTTTGCAGGGCACCTACTACAGTACTGTAGATCTTGATATTGCACATTCTCCCCGCATTTACATAACAGAAATGGAACAATTATAACAAGTCTTACACAAGTTTCAAGTTAAACAATACAAAAAAATTAACAAATCATATAAAAATGTAATTATGAAGGGAATGGCGATGCCTGAGCCTTACTTGACCTCAAGGCACGGCCGCTGAATGTAATAATGAATTGGCCAAAGCTTACACTAATCGGATGATACCAGTACAAGAAAAAAAGCACTAATATCAGCCAGATAATTTATCGATCTATCATTAATCCTTGAGGATTAAGTCTGGCACCTGCAAAAAGTACCTCCGTCCTTTCTGGTATCCCATTGGTTCAGTTGTTCCCAAACATCTTGAATGTTTGGCTTAAATCCACATTAAGATTTTCGATCGAGGTTCTAATCAAATATTTTTGCAAACAGAACCATCAAAATCTTTGACTGTTTTACGGATTTTTAGCGTTACAGATATGTCAAAAAGAGTTATTACTGTTGGAAAGTTCAAACAAGAAATTTGAGAGAGCAGCTCTCAAAACGTATAAAACTGTATTAAAGAAGTACAAATTTTTTTTTTTAAAGTACCCTTTACCTAGCTTATTTACATTTTGTTAAAAACTGGAATGACAAACTAATAGAAAACATTTTATTCACATTTATAAATTGAAATCTCTCTCTCAGCCTTTTGCATTTTTCCAAAAATAATGAAATAACAGTGTCCTACTCTGCTTGCACATTCCTTAACGTTTTGGCAGATCAAACAACATCATGGTCTATAGAGACTTAAAAAAACAAAAACAAAACAAAAAATTCATGCAGTTAAATGCAGAACACGGTACTGCAGCCGTGCAAACCACAACTCACATTGGCTACAACAATCCTTGAATGAGGCTAATATATATATATATATATATATATATATATATATATTTAAAGATTTTCTTACTGTTTGAAACACTGCTATAAAGAAAAAAATCAATTATTCAAGATAAATTCATTACAATGCCTCCGATATATTTAAGATATTTGCATACAGTGCCCTACTGATACCCTATATGTATTCTGAGTCAATCTAATGCAATCATAATAACATATCCATTTATTTCTACTACTATGCACTATGATGACAAAAAAAAAAGGTAAAGTCTAATTTTAAGCTTTTTGCAATGTATTAAGATCCATCATACACAAAGGTTAAAGTTAACATGCTAACTGAAAATAATTTGTCAACTAATTAATTGTTTAAATTCAAGAATGCGGCTTTCTTTTCTAGTGTGGCCACTCTAAATTTTTTTTTTTTTTTTTTTTACTTCTCCTCTGCAGCTGCCCAGATTTATGATTTACAACACGCATGTCTCCGGTCACCATTTTATTGAGTTATCAATTTCTCAGTGTAAAAAAAAAAACTTTCACAAACTCCTGTTACAACTCCAGGCTCACATTGGATGACATTTAAAGAGCTGGCCGTTAACAATATATCTGGTTGCAGTGAGAAAGCAAGATTTTATTGCTGAACGCATATCAAATAATGGCGCTCGCTGGCACGTCCGTGTGAACGGGACAGAACAATATCTCCTCAGTACCAAGTGGGCCACGGGGAGCGTTGTATCCGGCGCCAACCAGAAAGACTTCATAGAAAAAATAAAAAAAAATCTGGACAATCATACTGCCTGGTAATCAATACGAAGGGCACAGCTGTCACACTATAAAAAACAGCCCTAAATTGGGAAGAGCCCTTTTCTTTCTGTGTCCTCCTCAACTGGAGGACATCAGGATTACCTAGATGTAGGTAAGTGATAATTTGTTCTTCGCTATAACTTGCAGCTGCAGTACTTTAGAGCGGAGTCGGATGACTGTATTAGAACGCCATAGCTACTCATTAAATGATGGTGTTTAATAGATCACAATTTGAACTAATAATAACTATACCATCCCTCTTCAGTGTAAGTCCTTTATTTCCTAGAAGCTCAGTAGTGAAATACTGTACCACAATGCTGCTTTGCAATCTAATACATTTAAGATGAGACCTTGAAGAAGGCCAGAACCACATCTATCAGTGACTAAATCTGTCCTTGCATTCTCAGGGAAGACTCTCAAGGATGAGGCAAGTCTTCAAAAGCATCTCTGCCTTTTGATGTAAACTTCTGTGACTGCCGGGGTGCCTCTTCAGCCCTGCCGTCTTTTAATTGATTATGTGAGGCAGAGGGCACTGTATTGTAAATGAGGTGCAAGACAAAGACTTGCAATGCTCACTAGTTTCGCCCTGTTATTTTCCGCTACTGCGGCGGTAGAACGCAGAGTGCCATTCAGGGAAAAGGTCATGGGAACACGATGTGCCAAGAAGAAATAAAAATTTCAGTTTGGGAAAAAAAGGAACAGACAAAATATTACTTGTTCAATTATTTCTTTAAAGATGAAACACAGTCTTCAAGCTTTGTCCTTTTGTCAGCAGCCGTCCCGTCCTATCAGGTCTTTCCTCTGATGGTTAAGGGAAAGTTGCTACCCACAAGCTGCAGGAGTGGAAATAAAATAAATCTTCAATCTCTAGTCTAGTTGCTGTTCAGGGTAGGGTGACATTTAACAGTCTTTTAAGGGGCAGAATGAGGCAGGTTTGGGGGGAAAAAAAATTCAATTGCGCCATATTGATTCCCGTCTGTCTGTCATTATTTAGGTTGATTGACAGGTGGAAATTGGTAACGTTAAGTATTTCATATGTTATAGAGGCTGACATTTGTTTGTCTGCTCACTATGTCAATATTGTTGGAGAGATCTGTAGCGTTATGAGATACCATTATACACCGACTGTGGCTTTTGTGTGATGTTCCAATGTTTTTTCCGACATAATTTAAGATATATTAAAAACCAGCTGAATCTAGAGGTGTTTAATGCCTATATTATTGTTTTCCTCCAGGGGATTGTGTATGTTCGTAGTTGCTGGCAGCTCTCTGTGCATTCACACACGTGTGCGTTGCCGCAACACAACTGCACAAACACACACACACAAACAGAGCACTAAAAATATATTCCAGTCATGCTTTCAGGCAACCAAATGCGGCTATGACAGTCAAAGGGAGCTATTTTGATTTAACTGTGTCAACAATTACCATAAGAATGAAGCTCAACAACCCCGGCATGCTGACAGTAGGCTCACCTGTTCAGTGGTAACTTCAGCATTTCATCCATCCACTTTAGCACAGATGTATATTTGTTTCTTAGTTCATGCCAAATTCATTGGAGCGCCAGCTAGTCTGGGTCAGGGGTCCTCAATTAAACTTCAACATGCTCCCCTCAAAGACATTTTTCCAAAGCAATGTATCTATATACATGTTCAATGTCATATATATGGAACATATAAAATAGTTAGAATAGATTAAAATTAGATAAGAGCCCTAACAATTAAAACACTAATACTAAAACACCTGCTGGGGTGGTAAACTAGTGTGTTAACTTAAGAAGAATATAATTGAATTATTTTATGGTTTTCAGTGCTCTAATTCCAGGTTTCTGTTGGTGAAATAGTTCAAACTTATTGGGCAAAATGTAAAAAAGTAAAAAAGGCTCGGTAAAATGTAAAAGTATTGACTCATCTCCTTTTCTTAGGTAAAAATCAAAAAGTACAGGTTTTAGTTCAGTTGTAATTATAAAATAATTTGAAAAAAAAAACATTTAAAAAAAAATTCTATTGTAAATTTCTATAAAAAAATAGGTTCATTTTACTCTTTTTTGTTGTTAGAGAGAACATAAACTCTGAATTGGTCCTGCTTCGTTCTAAATTAAAATTTCAGACAGGATAATATAGAAATAAGCTGTATATGCAGAAGAAAACTTTTAGAGATTGTATTCATAGCATTAAAGATGCAAAAAGTATTAAAGTTGAAATAGAAACAGAAAAATAATCAACTTATAAATTCTAAAAAAACCTATGCTCTTTCAAATTATTATAAAAAAAGAGCTGAAGGTCACGATTGTCATGGTCCGGATCCAGAGCAGATTTTATAATTAGGACCAAAATAGCTGTGATATTTCATAGAAACAACAGAATCAGGTACCGTCTAATATTTGAAGCAGCAAATGAAGCCATTTTTTTTGTTTTGTTTAAATCAACAAAAGAATTTGTTTCACAAAGACAGTGCAATAAATAAAATGTTCCAAACCCAAATGAAAATAGATATTTTAGAGCAAATAAAAAGAATAGTGCTCAAAACAAAACAAAAAAGCTGGTAATATACAAATCTACAATAGATAAAATAAACATTTAATGTTGGTTTAAGAAGTAAAACTCCACAAAAATACTAAAGATGGTGTACATCATAGGGGTGAACGTGAAGACAATTTAAGACTCCTGTACAGTTTAATTAAAAATACACAGCAGTACACAAATAAATCGTTCAATCATATTTTTCAAATACGCATTGTCACAGTTAAATTCACTTTTATTGTGAAATAACAGCCCTGTTTCTGTCAGAGTTATTGGAAGGAAGACTGGGTCTATTAGGTTTAAGCTTACACTATTCAGTTTTATAATTGGGTTTATCATTGGGTCGGTGGAATTAAAATACTAAATGCTTCTGATTGTACTGTGCCAGACTACACTGACTCTAAATATCATTAAAATAAAAGAAAAGCTGCAGCTATAGAAGTAAAAAAGTCCAAGGGAAACATGTTAATAAAAGGGCTGTGTCTGTTTGTGGTTAAAAGTTTTTTCACCAGGGAGACACTAGATTGATTTTGCATGTTGGAGTCCTACACTGAAGCTTAACAGGTTTTACTGCGTTTAAAACACTAATTATTTCCATAATAACTGCTCAACAGGACTGGAGGTCATACATATTGTATTATAATACACACATGCTTCCTCATTGATAATTATCTAACCACAGAAGAGAGCAGTTATCAAAAAATATAAAATTCCTAAAGAGTTCCTTTAAGGCTAATAAAGTATAAAAGAAAGATATAGTGGTAAAATGGAAGGTTTAATAGGAAGGTTTATTTTTTGTATACAAGAAATGTCAGATAACTAAAAAAGTTTTTACCAATGTGTAAAAAAAAGGCAAACAAATCCAGTTGTTCCCCTTTATTATTTGTAAGCATTTATTTTTTATGCATTTGTAACAGGAGCATAAATTGTCTCATCCTCACTCAAAGCAGCAATATTCTGTTCCCTGAAGCCCTCGACTATGTCAGGATTATCCTTTGCTGGTCAAACCTAAAAGCAAATGTTTAGATTTAGTTCACCCATCCCTTTTGTCACACTAACATAAGCACTGTCCAAATAGATCTCTAGTCTCGGGTCAACACTAAGTCTTAGCTGGACTTTAAAGCTGTGAGGTCAGTTGATCGTTTTTGATGCCATTCTTTTTTATATAATTCTTGATAATTTGATATCACAAAAATTTTAATGGTTTACAATAAATGCCACAAAAATTATGCTTCTGTTTTTTGCTGGTTTTGGTTGTTTCCCTCTCTAGCTGTAAACATTGTAGGCTATAAAAAAATAAACAATTTAGACCATTGTCCTCTCTGTGTGCAGCTCCTATCCTTAGCCTAAGGCTACACTCCTCAGGTCTGGTATTAGCCTGTTTTTTCTGATGAAAATCAGCAGATGTACAAGCCTGAAGGGTACGGCAGTCTGTTGATCTCAACCATTTCCTATTATTTGCATTGTCATTGTTTTGCTTTTGATGTTTTTTTGTTGTTTTTTTTGTTCTCTGCATAGCCTTACAAGCAGATTTTAAAGATTTCTCTAGTATTACATATTTTTTTTCATTTATTTTCTGATTGCCCTGGTTTCAAATTAAGCCTCTTTCCACTGAAAATACTGGGTTAACATGTGTATTTCAAACATTGATAGACCCGCCAACAATCAGCATTTGGCTCCCTTCCCAGTGGTAAAAGAAGCCGGTTCTGACCCCAAGCTTGCAAGCTGCGTCGCCCACTGGTGACTCCAGTGCGACAAAAATCAGGAAAATAAACAATGGAGAGCTACCTGTAAGGAAGTCCCTATTCTGTGTCTTGCTATGCAGAAGAAGCAAGAAAAACAACAACCACGTCATTCGATAATGCAGAGAGTTGTATTTACGTTTATCCATTTTGAAGAGATTGTGTTTTTATAAGTTGGGAAAGATCGCTAGATGCGCTCCAGCACTACAATTCATGTTTACTTCCATAAATACAGAGCAAGTTTGCTTGTGATGTCATTGCATCCTTTACTGCGCATGCGGGACATTTAGGTTGTATGAACGCAGTTCCCACCGGAGATTACATACAAGCCGCATATATTTGGAAATCAGATTTCACAAAAAAATCTGAATTGAGCATTGAGGCATGCAGTGTGAATGTAGCCTAAGATACGTAAAGCTATTTAAAATAAAAATGCTTAAAGCTGAAAAATGTAAAAAAAAAAAAAAAAAAAAAAAAAGAAAAATTAGGCACTGGTTAAAACTGTTCAGCTATAAACTATAAAAATAAAAACTGAAAAAAAAAATATGTCAAAGACTAAATAAAAACATAATATGTAAGTATATGTTTATAAAAATGTGTATCTAATACCCAAATATCACATTTTAGAGCCAAGAGAGCTGAAAAAGCAAATAAGTAAACTAGAGACAGACACAAAAAAAAACTGTGAGCACTTTTGCTAAAAAGGGTATTAATTCAATCTCTATAAAAATCCCATAAAATAGACTTTAATTCTATAACATTGAGATGCTTTTTTAAATGCATTTCTCGTATTTTCTATATGTATTTAAGTCTATGATTACAGTATCTATCAATGACTGATGTTCAGAGCCCATCTGATATATGTCGAACAGAAAGAGGCAAAACACATTGGCTACATTAGCGATGATGCACAGCAGCGACTCATGGCCTGCAAGATGAATGCCATGTTAAGGGGGAAAAACTCCATTTTCCGGGAACAGTCCTCCCTTATTAAGACCTGTCCCCAGCAAAATCAGTACCCAGACACGTCAACTATATGACAGATGAAGAACAAAATAAAGCATGTAGATCAGCGTGAAGGTAACGGTGTGTTAATGCTACAGACGAGATGAGTGCAGCATTTAAACAACTGAGGACATGAACGAGGACAGCACTAGCATTTGAGGTTTAGTTTTCAATCCGTGCGCCCAGATAAAAAAAAAAAAAAATAGGGCTATGATCTGTTTCATTTTAACCAGGAAATAAAGAATTATAAAGAAACACAACATCATAAGTCAAGAGTAGAGCAGAAGGGTAGGTCTGGCATGAATGAGAGGGTGAAAGGGAGAAATCGTAACAGGATCATCAATAAAAATCCATATAAAGCACTGACTACAGCTACACCAAAGGTTAATCTAAAGAAAAAAATATTAGAATTGACTGACATATTTTCAGTGCTAGTTATAATTTTATATTGATATTTTTTTGTTATTTGAAAATTGCTCAATAAAAAAATAAAGGAAATAGTTACAGAGAAAGTGTAAGAGATAATAAACCATTTACCTAAATAATATGAAGAGGGACAGATAATCACCAGGTTAAATGTGCATTTCATCACTTTAGCTTGTAGCTCCAAACTAGTAGGTAATAGTTTTGGGTTTTTTTCCCTCTTTTTTGCTGTTGTTTTCCAAAAACAAATATTATTAAAATAGCATACTGAAGGGGTTTATATACTTTAAAAAATAACAGATGAAAAGTTTGTACAGGCATCTATTGTGGGCATTATTGACTGTTTTTTTCTTAACCTTTAATATTGTTTACATCATTATGTTGATTCTTAAAACTATAAAAAAATATATTGGGATTTAGGTTTTGGCCATAATTTATATAGAGATGTATGGTTAAATAAACCTAAAGCTTTTTTTTTTTTTTTTTTCAAAAACAAAGACATCACTTCTCACTTGCAGGGTTTTCAATAAAGAATTAACGGCATTTGTTTTTTTTTCCCTCTCTGTGTCTGATCCAACTAAAGCTGCTGCCATCCAAGGGCTTTAATTTCTCTTCCAAGTGTATCTATGGTATTAATTGAGCTTTTCCGGCCAAGCTACGTATTGGTGAAAAACTAGATGTAGATAGACTTACAGAGATTGCAGGAGGTAACCGTCCGACGAATTTTTTTATTTATTTTTTTTTTTATGTTTCTTTAATGCAGTTTAACCATAATAAGTAAAACACAAAGTCATTGTGTTAAAGAGGGGGACATTCACAGTATAACTGCATAGTTTGTTACAACAATGTGGTTATAAAACTGGTGATAAAACTGTTTTTTAGGGAACACCCATTTATTAAAAACTCTTACGGTAATTCAGTGACTGCTAGGGTAGAGCAATTGAATTTAAAGCTGAAATAGGCTTCCAAGAGGACCATAGGTGGTAAACATGCATTGTGTGTTCAAATTTCAAACACATTAAAGATTCATACATGCCTGTAAGACAGATCCGTTCGCTGGTTTGCTGTTACTGCCCCACATTCTGGGAAATCGTAAGTAGTAAGTGTAGTTTGTGTAATCCCCGGATTAGCATAGCAACGAGATAATGGTCAAGAGTGGACACACAGCCTTTCAATATTTGTGCCCCTTAACCTGAGGCAACATGTTGGTTTGGAGAGGGAGGACTTAGACCACCAGCTGTCCCAAGCTTTGGGAGAGGAAGCATCTTCAAGCTGTGACTTGTTCCTGTTTTGGTTGATGATTTGTATACTAAACCAAGATACAAAACAATATATAATTTTATGCTAATTAGTAAAAAAAAGGTTCTTGGTTGTCGATGTGATAAAAGCTTTATTTAAATAATGAATAATATAGACCCATCATGCTGAACTGCAAAAATACCTATTAGAGACTTACCCTGCATTTGAGATCAAAAGTTTTCCATTAAGCCTCTCAGTTGTTAACTTCTGAATTTATTTGGTTGATATCAGGTGACCTATGTGTATGTCATTATGAAACTTTCCTACAAAACATATAAATCTACTTTCATAAGTAATCTTTTTTAATAGTGGAATTTTTTATTTTGGAATATTGAACCAGAACTATAAATAAGTTAAATGTATTGTAAATAGATAATAAGAGTAATAAAAAATAAAAGTATTTTTCAGAGAACCTGTTGAAGAATCTTCTTCGACAATAGCATAAAACGTTGTTATACTAGAACCATTAGGATATGTATTGAACTTTTACCTCCTTTCTGACCTCAATGGCCTTAGAGATTTTTGCCTGTACGGTTTGCACCTGATTTTCAAACCTGCTGATTATAGAACTGCACCAATTATCCATTTCAGTTTCATAAATGTCTCTGCTGCCGGTAAATTTGCACATCTTTCTTACAGTTCTTCATTCATGAAGGCAAACACTCTGGATGTGTATGTACTCTTGCCAAATACAGAGTTTGCGGCTATATTTAGTAACTTTTCAGACCCCTCTATAACCTTTTTTCTTTTTTTTAAAGCCACTACCAACTACCTTGAGACTTTTTTGTATGTAAGACTTTGGCTAACACACTTGAACGAAATGGTTACTTTGAAGAAACTGTCTCCAGCATGCGGCAAGTGCTGCTGTGAGCCTCTTCCATGTCCAAAGCATTTACAGGTGGTCAGCAGCTTTGTCATGCACCACACCCTGCCTGCACTTACTGTAGAGCAGGGAAGTAACCAGTGGTGCCAAAAGTACACCCATTTGTTACTTAAGTAGAGGTACAGATACTGCAGTTTAAAAACACTCTGGTAAAAGTTGAAGTATTAACTTGACCTCTTTACTTAAGTAAAAGTGAAAAAGTATGTGCTCCAAAAACCACAAACTATAAAAGTATAAAGTAACCTTTAAGAAACAAACAGCCAGATGCCACTAGATGAATTGAAAGCTCAATTTTTCGACTATTACGAAAACATTCTTTGAGATAGGGCCAAGGATGAGGGAGGTCTTTTTGGTCTCCGTCTCCATCTCCCGATACGCTCTCGCCTGTGTCCGACCTTTCAGACATTTCGACATCTTTGTCTGAATCCGACATTGTAGCATGGCATAGACAATTCGGATTTACAGTTTGAAGAACACTTGCTTGCTTCTGATGATTTCCTTTAGCTAACCAATGAGTGTTTGCGTTATATGACTCATCCAATTACACTAGTTTTCACTAGATGTGGATGGCACCAATGATCTGCATTGGATAGTTCACATGATGTAAAATAAATATTTCTAAACATTAAACCAAAGCCAAGAGCGACGAGTTTTTGTTTGTTTTAAAAATGTAAGTAATAGGAAGTACAGATACTTGTGTGAAAATGTAATGAGTAAAAGTCAGAAGTAGGAAGAAAAATAAGTAATGGAGTAAAGTATAGATACCTAGAAAGTGTACTTAAGTACAGTAACGAAGTATTTGTACTTCATTACTTGACACCTCTGGAAGTAAACGACTTGATTTCATTTTCCCATTATACAACAAGTCATGCAGGCACACAGCTGCAAGTTATCATGCCCTGCATTACAAAGTAGAATGTCGATATATTTTTTGATGTAATTACTTTCTCCTTTTTTGTTATTTTTTTTCATCTGGAACTGTTGCACTAAAATAAATCTAATACACAGCCTCAGCCGCTTATTTACAAAGGAGTACTAGAGCCATACTGAGACATTTTTTAACAAGAAGAATAAGTATATAGCATTATGAGATTAAAGTCACAATAATGCCATAATGACATATTACTATAAAATAAAGTCATAACATTATGAGAAGGAAAGCAAAATAACATGAGAACAAATACGTAATTTTACGAGACCCAAAAAGTTGCTTTGGTAGGTCAAAACCTTTAGTAGAGTTTTCAACAAAGTTCACTCATTACTCAAACACTTTAGCTTAGGGGGATGACTGGTTTCTTCTTGGAGTTTACATGAAATCCTTTGATCTCATAATACATTGAACATGATCACGCTTAATGCTTATCTTTTAAATTTTTACATGGCTTGATGTCGTTTTATTAAGAATATGAAATATTTTCAAAATGTGGGTGTTTCATTACTGGAGGTTTAAACAGAAATTGTGAGATAAAGAAATAGAACCGCACAAAAATCATCCTGAAATTGAGAATGGTTTCAAACGGTGGCTTTCAGAAACTATCATCTGCTAATTGTTTGCTGGTCATGTCACTATTTTATGAAAAATATATTCCCTCTCTGTTTTTTTTTATATATTTCATAAAAACACCTTTAATGTTTAAAAGGCTAGTTTGACGAAACAGTATTTCAAATTTTCAAATATATAAATTGTCTCTTTCTTAAAACCAACTAAGCTTCATATGTATGTATGTGATGATGCTACAGTAACTGTGCAGCACATACTAGTGTCAGGGCAACTACAACTGTGGTAGATTTGTGATGCTGTGATCTGCCGTGGTGCAGGCCTTGAAAATTTAAATAAGCAGTCGCTCAAATTTTTTTCGCTTAAGTCGTCAAAAGTGCCCAACGAGTTTTCATCACCAATCACCACAGTGATCTCTCTGCATTCACACAAAAACCAAGAGAAAAAAAAAAGAGAGAAAATGACAGTTGGATCATAGCTGTCCACAAACGATGCCTCAAGGCCTGAAGTGTGAGTTCGACCAAGCGTAAAATCTCAGACAGGGAGCTTCCAGGGAACGCTTGTTGGCAGGACGAAGTGGAAACCCAGCTTTATGTGAGGGGGGGACGTTTGGTTTGTACTCTGCAGCATGTGGATGGCTGTGTGCTCCTCTCAAATGTCATCCAAGACAGCCTTGCAACACTCAAACCAGGAGCTGAAGTTGTAGCCTATATTTTAGGAGAGTGATTATTTATGTACCTGCCATGAATTTTCACTCAGGCTCACCATGTACCGAATCCTCCCACATCTACCCCCAAAACCAAATGGAACAAGGCAGAGTAACCACATAGAGCAGCAGGCTCCAGAGATTTTCCCTGTCTTGAGTTATGAATTCAGCATATGCTGCGCAAAATTATACTTGTGAGTCTAAAGGCTGAGGTTTGTTTGTGAGAAGCTCTGTGGGAATAAACACTGCAATCCTATTCTAAGACCTCAATCAATCTTATCGGGTGGTAGGCTGGATTTACATGATAAAAACAATCAAATTTGTGGTTTTCAGAGATGATTGCTCGTGGTATCCAGCTCCCACTGTTTTTCACAGCCAATGCTAATGTGTTATCCACAACTGCAAGAGCAGCATCACTCACTGGCTTCAGAATCCATTAATAGTATATTCTTATTGAAAAACAGAAATCTCAAGCATCGTAATGTTACTCCATAAGCTTATCCGGTTTCAACAAAGCAACGCAGAGTGCTGAAAATACACCAACACTGACAGAGAGAGCCTAATCCAGTGATTGGTTTTACCTTATCACACAACTTAAGGAGTGTACACTTCTAAGCTGACGGATTGAACCTCTGTTCGATACAGGTTTGCAAAACTGAATCTGTTTAGCCTCAAAGATTTGATATGGGTATTTAAAGCTCTGCGAGGCATTAACCACAGAGCACAACAAATAGCCTGCCTTTTAACAGGACTGGGGAATCCCGGGGCCAGCTGGGATGCAAATTGAAATGATCCAAGAGTGGATTGAGAAGGTGAGGGTGGGCTCGGATAGGGCTGCACAGGGTGGGGGAGGAAGGTGGGGGCTGAATGAGACCAGGTTGGTATGAGGCTCATGGCGAGAGGTGGCTGGGTCCTAAGGGGTTAGCTGTGATTAGCCTCCAACTAGGAGTTCATTATGTGACTCAGGACAGTTTTGTGACAAATGGCAAAGAGGGAACGTCATGGCGCATTTTCCTACCATTCCCCTCCACACATACAGCACAATTTCATAGGCGAGAAGCACATCTCCTTTGTGGTTCTTCCTCTTCTTTGTGTAGATTCCTCTAAATTTCTGGGTAAAATTAGCTTTACTCTTAAATGTGATGGGACAAATTTAGATAAGGAATTTCAAATTTTACAAGGCATAAATTGAGACTATTTTAAACAAAGATATAACACTATAAAACTTTCAGCAGAAAATAATCAATGAGCAAATTCTGCTTGAACACATTTAAGCAAATAATAGAAAGTGTCTAGATAAAAAATGCGTAACGTGTTGAGTAGGAAATGTTTTTCTAATTTAATGAAAATCAGGTACTAAATGCTGCATGCGGGCTCTTGGAAAACAAGTTGATATATTTTAATTCAAAATTACCAACTGAGGCTGACTCTCCTTTAATGTAAAACTTCAGTAAATCATTTTAATAGCAGAATCTACCATCCCAGATTTAGGATTAGCCAGTGATGCAAGCATTTGGAAACACTCCTCGGTTTGCACATACACACAAGAGCTTCATTCATTTTCCACTAGCAAAAATCCACCAACTAATTATAAGAGTGTAACTTGCATACTTTTCATCATTGTAATTAAAATGGGATAAATAAACACAGTGGACATGAAAAGAAAAAGACTTCCACTTCTTGACCTTATTAATCTGGGTTGGAATAATCAACCTAACTGGGATTTAATTGCCTTCTGCTGCTTTCTCCCAACAGTAATTTGGTTTGCTGGGCTGCTAAAGCAAGCCAGGCAGACGCTGTTTGCCCATTAAAAGCACTAAAGCAATCTTTTTATTTCTTACTTTTTTTTTTTAGATGGATGAGATGAGACAGGAAGAGTTTGGAGGATTGATAGAGGGATGGATGGCAACACACACTGGGTGACTCATGATTGGGAGTCTGCATGGAAGTCAATGTGAGACTATAAAGAAAGCAGCTTCCCTCTCCAGGGTGAGGTGAGGTTTAAGGGCTTTCGCATACAACTTTAAAGAGCCCAAGTTTTAAATCCTAGGATATACTGTTAAATCACATGGGAGGCTTATTGTTTTCAAGGCTTCACATATAAGCACTGTTAACCCTCTAAATGCCATTGAAACCAGCTCGATGTATGCTCATTATAAAGTACGAGCAGTCATCAGCCGGGCAGGTGTGAGTGAAAAGCATCTGTGATCAAGGGTGGGGTTTATGTACTGCTTTGTTTTACTATCCAGTATCACATTACCTTCTCCTTATGAGCGATTGTCGCCCTTAACTTGGGTCTCCCTCTTCCATCTGCATGTCCACAGAGCAGAGAGCCTAAAAAGGCGAGGAGTTTTCTGGGGCTTCTGCAAAACATCCACTGAGCCAGGATTAACGCTGTTACAGAATGATTTTAACTTGAAACCATGACCAGGGCACCTAAAATAACTATTGCTCCAATGAAATGTTTCAGTCTAAATACACCAGCCCCAACATCAAAAGCAAATTAATTTAATTTTTTAGCTTGTTTGTTGCATGTTGCAAAAACATATAACCAAATTGCATACAATTAAATTCTCCAAAGGCCTACTGATGTAACATGCAAACTCCTGCCTATACAAAACAAGAAAAATAAAACTTTTAAGATATGTGTATTTAATAAGAAATAATTAGGTTTCCCTGAATATCATATGTGATCATTAAACTAGTTTCAACTATGACTGCAACTTTAAAATTGAAGTAATACAGATTTTGTTTTCCTTAAACATTTTCATGCAACAATGCACATCAACTGTATTTAATTAATGTTACAATTACTTAATTCTGGTTTGAACTTTCTTCATGTACATTTTCAACATTTCCTGCTACATGTGCTGCAAACAAGCAGAGGTGAAATTGACACCGAGGGCAAAATCAAGGCTGCAGATTAACCAGGGGTATCCCCACATATCCAGCATACTGAGGCACTACGGGTGACTGTCAGTAGTTGGTAAAGTCCAAACAAGTCTAACTTTATTAGTATTTCTTCAAACTTAAATCTTTTGCACCATTATTGTATTAAGTCTAATTTCCTGAAGTAAAATATCTTCACTGCATGATGTTGACAACAACTTGTTTCACTGGTTTTTATTTTGAATCCATAAGCAAATTGTGGCAAATTTATAATTTGCAGCATTATATGCAAAATTTACTGAATTTTATCAGCTAATTCTTGAGCAAAACTGCTTTGAATGCCACCTGCCTTGAGAAAAAGTCTGCTACCCTATGTAATTATTAGTATATTATTAATGTTTTCCTCTTTAAGTCAGACTTTATTATAACCTTTCAAAGGACTAGTTGTTTAATGGTTGTAAAAGTTTGGTGGAAATTGATCAGAAATCTCACTTTACCCAAGAATAAATAGGTCAAAATGGGCCTGGATATACCTGTAAATTTAAAGATTGCAGGCACAGTGTTAACCAAGGCAAGGCAAGGCAAGTTTATTTATACAGCAAATTCCAGTACAAAGACAATTCAAAGTGCTTTATATTAATTTAACAATTAAATAGAATAAAATAAAAGCAGAATTATGGAAGTAAAGATAAACACAAATAAAGCTGGACCAAAAACTGAAACTAATGTTACCTAAGTTAACCAATCAGTCCAATTTTTCTGTCTTAAAGTTAAAAAGACAACTATTCACTAGAAAATGTATTACACGACATGCTTAAACTTAATAGAATACATTCATATCTCATTTTCTGCTAAATGAACTTTGAATACAGCCAAACCATTGACCTTTTGGAAACACTATTAACCCAGTCAGTCTGTTGTGGATTGCTTTAACTGTTGTTAAAATAATGGATGCAGCTGACCAAAGTGCGGCAGAGAACTTTACTGAGGAGAGCGGCTCACACACTCACACACACACCGAGCTTTGTTTTCATGACATATGGGGATATTTCATTGACTTGCATTCATTTTTTATAGCCTAACACAGAAACTTACCATAACCCTAACTACTACCAACATATACAGTACCTTAGCCCCAACTCAAAGGAGAGAACTTTACCATATGTGGACCAGTTGAATGTCCCCATATGTACCTATAAGTCCCCATATGTATGCTATTTTATGAAATGTTTCCTCCACATTGTAGGTAAAAAAAACATCCACATAAACACTCCCACACAAACATATACCCACACCTACATTGTCACTCATGTCCACTGCAACCAGGACCCTTGTCTCACCTGAAAAGTTTTTTGTTGGGGCGTCCAAGAAATCTCATGAAAGAAACTGACCAAAATGAAATACTTTCTGTAAATACACCAGTCTAGAAAACCATTAGTTATTATTAGTCAATAACTTGTCATCTTATCATATAGTATATTGGTCTGAATTAAAGTAATTTTGTGTAAAATGTAAAAAAGGCCATCTTGGAAAATTAAAATCTTTGAATAAAGACATTCATTTCAAGTAAGACAACAATGAGCTCATTTAGCTTTTTATTTGTTTTTTATTTTTACTGTGAGTTATTGATTTGGTTACACATTTAAATGTTGTTAAAAGTCTTCATTAAATCTTTATTAGGAAATATTTTTGCAGCAAACCAATAAAGTGCCAAAAACTCAAATAACTCCTTGGAAGTTAAAAGTTTTACTAACATTTCCTGTATTTTATAAAGTATAATAAATAATTCTAGTGGTCAAATCTATATTTTCCAGGTTGTTTCCATTTCATCACCTGGAGCTCATCCTCCCTCGAGGGGCATGCTGCCGTTCAGCGAGTGTCAAGAAGTAAGATATGATTGTATCTTCAGATATCGATCCCAGACCCAATGTGCTTCATTGCTTCATATTGATTTCTCACGTAGACGCTGGGGGCCTGAAATTGGTCTGTGCAGTGAATTCAACCTGCGCAGTGTTTTTATTTGTCATGAAAACATTCATGCACTGCTCACCCATGTCAGTGTTCCCTCTCTGCGTGGTCAATTGACTGCCATTTTGTGATGTGCACGGCTTTATAGTCGCCAGTCTTCAACTTACAGTTTTCTGCAAAATATCTGTTTAACTATGTGTAATGATCTCTGCTTGCTACGTGTAAAGCCAAATGTAATTGCAGCCTCATGATTATTTGGTCGACAGAGTTGACATTTTGCTTCAACCAATTTGAAGCATTTAATTTAATGTTAGAGCTGTGAGGAGTAATTATTGCTGAGCTCTGGTTCTAATTTTCCTCGAGAAAAGGAGGATGAGAAATCTTCAGTAATTACAAAATGGATTCAAACGTCTCTGGTTGATGCTTTTTTTTTTTTTTTTTTTTTCATGGATCTGCAGCAGACAAATGGTCAAAGAAGTTAATAAAAACATATTTTTCACATTTTATTGTCTCAACATGTATAATATCAATATTTTTAGTGTTGAATCGTACAAAATGCATGATTGGATCAAACAGGAGCAATCAGTTATGTCTTAGTGATTTAACTAAAAAACACAAGTTTTGGGGCTTCTGTCAGTCAGTGCAGCTGCAGTGTGCCGCTCCTCTTTTAGTGACTATAATTTATTAGAAACAGAAAAACATGGAAAGCATTGGGCCATAATCTGTCCAATTTCAAATGCAAATCCAACACCCTTTAACCCCTTGGCTCCTGTTTTGGGAAATATTAACATATGTAAAATTTCAAACAAGAGAATGGAAGGCTTCTTCTACTGTATGATCACTTTTTAGGAGGAAAATAGTATATTTTATCTAAACAGATTTTCATTCCATACCTTAGTATTTACACTGCTTTATGTTAATTTATTTTAATATTTTAAAAGACAATTATATAATATTTAGGTATGATTATCTAAGAGCTTCTTGTCTTTCTCAGCCTGTTCTCTGATTTTTGCTGAAAAGTTGGTTTAAGCCCAATCTACACCCTGTAATCCTCCCATACAGTAGCAGGGCTGTGATGCAGATGATGTGTTTTCACCACTGCAGCTAATTGCTATTATTCCAAGGAAGAGCCATCTAAACAACATGACTCAGCTCAGTCTAATGAACTCACTAATTTAATATGCCACTGTGCTTTGGTGGCAATAGATTCTAAATCTAATCTGGGCCAAAACTGATTAGGCCTATTAAGTGGTAATGGAGCGGGGGGCACTTAGCATGCTTGGAGGTTAAGCACCTCTATCTAAGGCGTGGCTGCTCTTTTGTTGTCCTGCTGTTAAGCTGATTGCATGGCTGCGGCCAGCTGCCTGCTTGTGTGGTCTGTTCATCTGGAAATGGCAGATTTTCTCAGGGAAAAGTACGGCTGAATTGAAATTTCACTTTTGTGACTTAAGTCAAACAAAAAAAATTGGTTAAATAAATTATGGTGTGGAAAATACTTGTTTGAATTTTCCTGTCTATCTAAGCACCTGTAGTTGCAGATCATTAGCTTTTATTTCAGAATCAGGTTTATTGCCTAGTAGGTTTGCACTTACAAGGAATTTGACTTGGTGTCAAAGGTGCAGACAAAATAGATATATATACAGAATCCATAGCTATACACAAGTTATATACAAACTATAGATTCAAGAACTAATATGATTGAAGTGTTGAAAATACAAGAATGTTACAATGTAGAAAAAATGTATTCCTTTTATTGCTTAAAAAATATACCCCTGTTAGACAAATCAGTTTACAGATATTGCTGACTCCATCTTAATCAAATGTCAGAAAATCAATATGTGCTGAAATAAAATCTTTCCAATGGCCTATTGTGTTGAACATAAATAGTCCTATAAGCATCAAGCATCTTTTGATGTATGAGTGATCTGCAGAGCAGCACAACTAGAAGGCATTCCTTACCAGGAACACTGGCTGTGGATCTTTGCTCCCAGCCAGCCCAGTGTTCACTGCCACGGCACGTTTTCCTCTCGCTCACTGAGGGCCCTGACATTTTTCTGGCATGGAGAAGCGATGGATCACAGGATGTAAAAAAAGACAACGTCCTGCAGCGTTGAAAATTTATGGCAGCACTCACCCATATGTTAAGGGGGAGATGGGGCAGCTCTGGAGGCGGCAATCAAATACATCTCAATTAAGAACCATTTGCTCCTGTAATACCTGTTTTAATTTGATGGGTTCAAGACAAATGAATCAAGCTGTGATACGAAAGATCTTTTGACAGAAAGCTTTTTTCCCCCCCTTTTTAACTTGATAAAATTTCCTGAGTTTTTTTTCTTAAATTTGGAAATTAGATTCGGCAATTTAGAAAATATTGTTTTACAATGCAATTTTTTAGAAAATGTGAATTTTAAATAGAGAGACTGATTAAGAAATTCCTCAAACCGATTATATTTCTAAATAAAATAGAATAAAGAAGTAAACTTGCATCAATCAGAGCTAGATGTTATTTTAATTTTTAAAATGGTTATCCAAATATATATTTATGTTTTAACTTTATTTGATACAAAAAATATATATGTATTAAAATGATAAGTAAGAAGTGAAGAGTGGTATAAAAAGCAATGCTGATGGTTGGATAGTGGATTCATCTAAAGCAGTGATGCCATCTACTGGTAGGCAATTCATTTCTGCACCAGGTGTTAAATACTGTATGAATGCAACAACATTTTTAATTTAAAAGATTTAAACCCAAAGTAAATTATGGATACTCTGGAATATATAATTACATATATAAATGGGAATATTGTAAATGTGTTACATATTTACTATAAAGTTTAGGTAGTTAATAACCTAAAATCTCTCATTCCCAGTTTGGCTAATTCCACCCAGGACTGAATAAGCTGCCATTTCAGCATAAACTCCTGACAGCATGGATGCGCAGCAGCTGTGCACCATCCTGTTTGTGACTCCACCATGTGACCCTGCAGCACTTCTAACCAGATGGACATTTTTTTTTATTTTTTTTTATGTTTTCCGTCTGTCTGCCTAGTCTGTTTGCCTAGTCTGTTTGCCTCCTTGTGCATCTCCATGTGTCTCTGGGTCTAGGCCTCGGCAAGCCGGGCTGCACACAGTTCAGAGCTAGAAGGCAGATTATGTGCAAAATCCATTGGGGTTTGTTTGATTAGAGAAGATCCATTTAAAATTGAAGAAAACTTTGCCTAATATTCTATACTGTGAGGCAAAATGTTCTGCTGTATGGGAAATATAAGGAGATTTTACTTCAACTTTATCTGATCATTTTTGCAAGCTGTTTTTTTATGCAAAGAGCTAATTGAGTATAAGAAAGAAATTATCCCTTTAGAGTGGGAGATATACTTGATACTGAATATGAATAAAACCAATCCTTTAAATCCTTTAACTCGTGTTTCAAACCTAAACATCAGTTCTATCTGTATGAACATGTCTGAAACATCTAGAATATAATGTTGATATAAACTGCTTAAAGATGTCATCAAAGCAGGAGCAACCTCACCATGCAGGTAGGCAGAGCCATTTGTAGGTTATTTTTACAGATGCCATTTCCTATGACCCAGCTCTGTAAGCCGACTCTGCCTCTGAACAAGTGGGAGAGACAGCCGCACTCAGGTGGGTGTCCTCCCTCCACAGGACTACACATGACCGCGCCTTCGATGCAGAGGATCTCCTTCCAGTTGTGTTTTTTATCATTCCTGGACTTAAGCGTAGGCCACTTAACTATCTAAGCTTTCGTAGTGATCATCCCATTTATCTGGGATTATTGCAGTGAATTTACTGTTTGGTCTCCTTCCAGGCCTAAAATGTCAAGTCCAAAGTCATGTATGCAGTAGCTTTATTCGGTAAGACCTTCGCAGATCCATCCAAAGCTGGTAGCAGTTGATCTTTGGATAGAGCATGAAATAAATAAATCCTCTTTAGCAGATCAATATTCATCCTATTTAATGCTGGATGTGAAACTGCTGGATTTGAGGTGGTAATGCTGATGTACAGCTAATCGTTGGAAAATAAGCAGCAGGGCTTTGTGATTCTCCTGCAGATAGTTTAAACAGGAAGACGGATGAGTAAATGCCGATTGTCTAGGCAGAGGAAAACCTGATAGCGACTGCTTGTAATTTATAGCCTCTAATTAATACGCAGGACTACTGTGCTTGAGTGGGATGTGATGGAGTGACGAGAGCCTTATTCAAGCAGGAAAATGAGCCGGTGACACGTTTCTTGCTGCAGCTTTACAGCGATGACATGGAACACTAATGATATTAGTCGACACTGCTTGCATAAACAGAGAGACAGGAAGTAAATTGAGACAACAGAGGGGTGTCATTATTATCCTTACTCCCTGTGTATTTCTTATATAAGGAAGAAGGACACGACCTTTGGCTGAATCAAATTGCAGAACGAGGAAGGAAGTATTTGTTCCACAGTGTGTAAATCCACCCCGTAGAAACGGCACTAAAGCATACCTGTGACAGTCACTCCTGATGAATAGTGACTGCTAGCTTTGTATTGCAAGGCCGGCTCTCTTTGCATGAAACAACGTTATTGAGAACTCCACTAATATTATTTATGTGCATTTGCCTCACCCACTCAGACTCCCTGCATTTCTCAAAGAAGATTTATAGCAACTCTGAGATCTGATGTCAGCATACCTGCAGTCATCTAACATTAGCTGGACTGTGGCTCCACTGCAGAGTGGCTCCAATGCTGCTGCTAATCCACAGCTGCTGTTGTTTCTTTTATGATGTCGAATCCTTTGTCATCCGTTCAGTAATTGTGTGTCTTGACAGTGGAGCCTTTTCTACACTAAACAGCAGATAGTTGGGAAGAATAAACTCATTACTCACAATAGAAGTCATTTTTTTTTCTTGATTTGATTTAATCATCATAAATACTTTTGCACTAAAGAGCAAAACCTTTTTTATTAGGATGAACAGACTAATCAAAAAAGTTTGATATAAAACACATGCTGCACAGAGTTTCTTTCCCTCTCTGTCATCCATTCATGAGTCTTTTACACCCTCACAATAAATCCTTGTTGTGTCTTCAGGGTGAGACAGTGATGAGTGTAGGCATGGATGGTAATGGCTACAGTTACAAGTAAGAAAAAGCAAAGACTTCTATCAGGGCCCAGCCAAAAGTAACCGTAGTAAGGGCAACGGCCACCAGGTGATGCACCAGCAGCAAACAGCATCACTAGAAAATGCCATTACACACAAAAAAATCCCCTCCTACTTATATTTATTTATACTTACTTAATGGTGCTCAATAAGTGCTCTATTACAAATAACAAAAATAAACCAAACTGACTTTTAGTCATTTGACTGATGCATGTACGTTTCACATTAACTCTTATGTTTAATACATACATTAACTGAATTAGCTTGACTAAAAAATAGACATTTTATATCATACCTCTAACACTTACTTGACTAGATTATTGGTGAATTGTTCAGATGTGTAACAATCAATGTATTTGTCTGTGTGTATAACCTGTATATTCATATTACATCTAAAAGAGTTCCCTAATATCTTAATGTAAAGTGTAAACAAGGTCACTTAGAGATATTCATGGCTAATCAAATGAATGTGGTTCACAAATTCAAGCCAGATAAGGAACCCTTCTGTAGTTTTAAATGTGTTCTAATCCTGCTTTGAATTTTTTGACCATTGAGTTACCACTTGTTTTTATGTGGTACCAGAGAAAGCACTGATCAGGATTGTCTCCTGTTGTCTTAAGCATAGAGAAATCCAGGCCTTGACAGTTGACTGAAACAAAAAAGTTTTACAGCAATATTTATTTTGACGAACATTATGAATAGGTGGAAATAATAAGTTTAGAAAGTAAGGAAACTCCTTGTATGAGTCTGCTTTAACACCAGAGTTAGGCTACCTGATCCTGGCAGAATCAACTCAGAATTTAAAATGTAATACCAAGTTCAACAGTAAAATGTTCTTATTTTTTTACAAGCCTGTGAAGGAAGGTCAAATATCTATTACGATGTTGCATTTATTTTATATATTTATTATAAAACTAATTATACATTTTTAAATTCTCTATATTAGGGGATGTAGGGTAAAATGTTTGCTGTATGTTTCATATAACATTCTATTTAATTATACATTTAATTTGTAAATAAAGCAAATCTAGGATTCTACTGAGTTTCTCACTGAGTTGGAGTGTCATAGTGGTCCATGTAAGATTAGATCATTTAAATATTCATATAAGGTCTGTATATTCATTTTTAGAAGCGGTTTATGTCCTAAAAGGGACAAAATGTTCTATGTTTGATTGATCTATGTAAAGGCCTCTACTGTAAACAATATGTCTAAAGAAAGCAACCAGTGCATTCAGTAAAATCAAAAAAATCTAATTTTGGTTTACTGTTAACAGGCCTAATAGTGTTTTCATAACATGAATTACATGCGGTGATAGTTGAATTTTAATTGTTACCTGTAATTACTTGTGGTTTGTTTGACATAGTTTAGATATCAGCTGTGACATGGCTATAAATTCACATTAGAGTAGAGAAGCTGCTGAATAACAATGATACCAGTGCAGGGGGGGGGGAGCTGAGGGAGAGACTGACTCAGTGCTACAAAGCTGCTGGACCGGAATGTTTACCAAGGATTTCTGGCACACCAAGCTGAGAGCCTATGAGAGAAAAGAAGAAAGGAAAGACGAAAGAGGATGAAGATGAAAAAAAAAAGATATTTGGCATTTCTGACTTTTCCTCAACAAACACCCGAGGGTCTAAGAGTCTCATTTAAATAAACAAAACCAAGGGGGCTGGATCAATTTGTGGACAATAAGCTTTGCCTCGGGGCCCTGTGCTCTGATGAGCTTTGAAAGTGGCGCCGGACTTTGTCTAACTGAGTCAGAGGTAGAAATCCCATCCTTCAACAGGCTGTTGTGAAGAAATGTTCACAGGCTTCACTGGTGGCCTCGCCCTTCTCCTCAAACTTTGAAGTTTGTGGAAGAGAATGCAGACTGCAAATAGGCAAATATCCATGTACAAAATGGCTGCTTGCCACAAAGTGTGTAGGAGTGGTGAAAAAAAGCTGATCCTGGCTATGAGAGAGAAGCCAGGATATAAATCAGTGCCTGGACCACATTTAGGATTTATGAAAGTGACTGGAGGACGTCAGAAGCTCCTTTGTCACAAAGGTCCTGATCTATGTTGAGTGGTAAACAAAGGTGTTTCATCATGACTGTTTCTTTCACTCCATAGTACCACTGCAGTTGGCCTTGGTTGTAGTTTAAACATGTGGCCAGGAGATGGCGATCACAACACAAAGAACTCATTTAGAAGGAGTCAGTACTTTTAAAATTTTAAGTAAATTACACATGAATTCTCATAGAGTTAATAATTTTATATTAAGTAATAAAAAAACAATGTTGCATCTGAGACAATATGTGATCATATCAAATAATCAATAGTTAAATTTGTAATGAGGCCAGAATGAAAAGGGTAAAACCTGTTGATTCTTAAGATATATAAAAAACTAGAAGCTCTGGTGTTACTTTAGAATTGTCGCTATAAGATACAATGGAAAAAGCTGGTAAATGTCCTTTGTATTAGGATTAGTGATCAGCTTTGAGCATAGAACAAACCTTCTGACAAAATCTATTTCTAAGAGACCTTCCAGATCAAACTGATTCCCACCTTTGTTCTTCTTTCTCACTTTATCTGTTTCTCTCGCCTCCCTTTCTGTAATGTTTTTTTTTTTTTTTTTTTTTTTTTTTTTTTATCTGCTCACAGCATTTTTTGATTTGCTAATTAAATTCCTCTTTAATCCAGACACCACATGCTGGATGTCAACCTGTCATTCCCGGAGTCTCATGTAGAATTCAGGCAACTTGCTGACAGTCTGTTAACTAGCGATGCAAATAATATAGATAAGATTCCTTCACTGCTGATTTAAAACTGTTCATGGGCTGCTATAAGATTTTCAGTCAAATGTATTCTACATAGAGGGAGTAAAGGCCTCAGAAAAACAATTTTTCTGGGATAAAAGGTAGCATATATTTTTAATAGTGATACTTTCATCACATTGTTCCTGTTTAAAATAGCACAGAGTCAGCATTACTGACCCTCCCCAACCTGCTGCTGTTTACTGCAGTTCATTGAAAAACATTTTCTTGACTTACAAAAAATTCAACTGTTTGGAAATATTTCAAACTGGCAACAGCACTGACAGACATGCTGTAATGTTGAGGAGGAGGAGTGTCTGCTAACACTATTATTACAGTAATGCTCTTTATAATTGTGCTTCAACTAGAGAAGCAAAACTACATGGCATGCCAGCTAAGCACCCACGTATATGCCTTTAGTTATGCATTAGATTCAAAATAGAAGTAAATAATTGTTTAAGATACAGACATAATTAAATTATTATAATCAGAAGCATTTATTTTCTGATTATTTAAATAACAGTAAATACTGTTTTTGTCATGGTTTTTTTTTCTATAATACTAGGAATCTGTGGGTATCTTTTACTGGATTTTTTAATTGCAATAGCAGTTACTAATAATAATTAATTATTATTAGTTATAATTATCACATGCTGAGAACAAACTAAATATGTCCAGTTTATCAATAAAAGTTTTCTTACATGATTCAGTTGTGCCTGCTGCAAAAAGGTAAAAACACAAAATAATACTCAAAAGAAAAGAAAAAATGAGACTGAAAAGGATCATGGAACCAGTGGAGTTCCTCTGTTTTTAGATCAGCTGATGGACAAAAATGTTGCCGTATTTGTTATTGTGAAAACAAAAAGTTTAGTTCTGTATTTTAAAGGATTTTTCATCACAACTTATATGTTTACAAAAATAATGCATTCACAGAATGTCTAGAATGGTGAATTAAAAACTATAAATCTTATTGAAAAAATAGTTTGGAAATGTATAGATTTTTTACATTTGCCTGGTCTGAAATATGAATAATATTTACTTCTGGTTACGAAACCAAAGCTGACATGAAAGGAATTGTAGGTTGAAGTTATGTAAGAGCTGAATTGCTGCCAAATACTAGTAGCTTTATGACAACATTTCTCAGAATTAAGAAGAATTAAGATAAAAACAACTTTAAACATTGGTCATGCTGTTAAGTGTTTTCTTCTGGACAGGTAAGTTAAATGTTTCCTAATGATAACCAAGGGCTAGTATTACCAAACTGGCAACCTTTCAGCAAACAGGACAAAACAAGGGATGGCAAATAAGCCACTTTGTGGCAGGGAGGGACTAAACTCATAAATATCACCGTTAACCTGCAGATTCTAAAGAAGTTAAGGGCTTATTTGCAAAAATCTTTGCGTTTTGATTTTGAATACATCCAGATTATTTTCCCAGAAGCCGAGTCTAATGGCTGGTCCAATGGGAAGCATGGCGAGCCATTAGCTTAGAACTTTAAAGCTGCAGTAGGTCGTTTTAAGAAAGTTATGGATTTGGCCTGAAATTTTGAGCAACCACTCCTTACAGGTCCCTCCCCCTTTGCTTTCTAATGCTTCAGTTCTCGCTCCACAACTCCTCCCCACTTCGAAGCCTTCTGTGAACGAGCAGGCTACAGAGCAGATCTACAGATTATGCTTGATAAACAGCTACTACACATTTACAAGAGGGAAACAAACACAAATGACATGCTTTACACTGATGCAAAGCTGCAGCATAATAGCAACCTATTTACTTGAATGACAGTAAATGCTGCACAGGCATAGCATTGATACTACTAAGATATCCCATCTGCCTCTGATTGGTTGTTTTTGACCAGAAGCTGTGTATTTCTGCTAAAGCCAGTTTGACAACAGGAGGAGGGAGAGAAGATTATTATTTTTTTTAATAGATTATCAGTCTCATATTTTACAGTCAGGACAGTTGTATCTAATATGTAAACATATGTTTTGTTATAAAGTTAACTGCTGCACATTTAAAGATATAATTTAAGATTTTAGAAGCTAAAAAATGTTGTTACACAGTTATAAACAGTAATAAATATTTCAAAAGCCTCATTTTACAACTTTTAAAAAAAATGTTAAATGAAAACTCAGTAAAACATTTTTCTTATACTATTTTACTCTTTTTAGAGGTTTTAGTGAAAGTGGTAATCAGCAGAATTCGATTGGTTTAAAATCTTTGAGTATTTTGGGATTTTTAACCCCCATCACACAGACAGCAGTTAGAGATGCTCCAAGGCTATGGTGTGTTGGTTGTTCTACAGAATGAAGAAATGAACAAATAAATCAACATATTGTAGATAAAGAAATTAAAAATCTACTGAAGATACACATTCAGATTATTCAGTCTCTGGTTTCCACAAGCAGGTTTAATGCTATGTATGATTTATTTTATTTCCTTATACAAAATACATAAATTAAGCTTAACCAGTTGTATTAAGTCCAGTTGCATAGGTTGCTTCATTGGTTTGATGTTTGATAGGACTGTCACCGGGGAGGCATCTCTTGCTCTTCAGATTGAATAAATGAAGGACTTGAGAGTCTTAATTTCTTTGATCCCACGGCTTCCTGAAATTACCGGCTTAAACATTGTTCTGCTGTGCTCCGTCTTCCCACAGGAGGCTTTCCATCCCATCCCAGACACAGAACGAGCTAGCCTAAGCCTCGCTAAGTCACTCTTAGCTCCATCGCCACAGCTTGTGTGAGCCAATTCAGGCTGAATAAGACCATGTTAATCTGGGGTTTACAACGGGACTAAGTCACTTCATTTCTATCCTCTGTTAACCTGAAATCGTTGCGATGGCCAACTGGACTCGTAGCTGAAGGCTTTTTCTTGTTACTGTTCCCAAGATGAGGCACACATGTGCATTTGTCCAAAGATAAGACGTCACATCCCCTAACTTTATAGCAACATACTGAATTTGACTTTTTTTTTTTTTTTCTTGTCTTTATTGAAAGCAGCAGCTTTGGCCTAAATACTCTGCAGGATTATTTTGTGTTTGATCCTTTCTTAAGCAAACTTTTGTAAGAGCATTATTTTGTATTATTCTATTCTATCAAAATAAGATACAAAATAATTTATATTAATTAACTTTTAAACTCTGTTATAATAAAGGGTTTGTTAAAGTCCTTTTTACTTTAGATATTAGTTTAATTCTTTTTACTTTAGATTATCAACTCCACAGGAATGAATTACAGGTTCATTTATAGTTTGGCAAGCTTATCAACTCGAAGTTGATGCTGATCCAACACTGTCATCAAGGATCTCCAGATTTAAGGTTGTTTTCCTGATGAAGACGGCTGTCATCAATTGTCCCTCACACTGATGCACCACAGGACTGATGTTTTCTGTTTTATACCAGATTTGAAAATGTGAATAAAGTCACTTTATGAGAGAAAACAACAGCAGCTTTTATGTTACACTGCAAAGATGTAAAAAAAAAATATCATTTCACTTTTAAGGCAGTTTGAACAGATGAATCTTCCCTGTAGAAATGAGGAAAGCAACCTAAATATTCTGTTTTACATTAATCACCATCTTCTGATAAGGGTTAATTTTTCTTTGAATATTTACTCCAACTTGGAAGACATATTAAGACAACCAAATCCAATAAAACAAAAAATTTTTAAAAAGGCTGGCTTACAAAAACTAATCGGTCTGACATTACTCAAAGGAAAGTCGTACATGCAGTTATCAAAGATAAAGTAAGGAGTACAGTCAAGAACACCCTGCCTGCTGCTGCGTATCTCTGCTCTCTTCAGTCCGGGTGAATGTTTTCCACAGGGAGATGGGGGGCAGATAAAGTGGGTCGGGGCTTCCTTGTATATGGGCCGTGGAGCCTCTTGAGACTGGACAGTGTCAGGTGGGGTCAGCAGGCTGGGCTGGTCTGCGGGCTCAGCAGGAATGCAGTCATCTTATCAGTTATAAAGGAGCTCTAGAGCCCTTGAAAGAAAAGCAAATGTCTCCGCAGGAGGACAAAGATATTTTTCTTTCCCTGCTTTGCTGTGGTTGGCAGATTTAAAGCTCGGCTGAACATAGTAGATATTCCAACCGTCATGGAAGGTGTGATTGAAGACATGCTTCCTTTCTATCCCCTCTTACTCCCTCTCTTATAATGTTTTTAAGTCTAAAAATATGCAACGATTTAAATGTATTGCTGACCAACTTTTACAGTAGCTGAAACAGCTCAGCCACAATTTCTGCAAAACCCCCATCCTTGTAAAATCAATAAGCATTAGTGCTGCCACCAATGAGTTTTATTACTTAGTTAGAAGTATTTGATACTTATTTTTAATCTAATTTTGTCAGGTTTTAGTTAAATTAATTTACTAAAATCAGCTACACAATCAAATGTCCACAGATTTACATGCAGAGGCAGAAAGTTAATTAGTAAAATGAGCATCTTATAATTTGCAGAAAGACTACATACAAGATAAAAACTAGTAGACAAAAAAAAATTCTTCAATAAAAAGAAAAAAATAACAAAAATATTTTGAAAAGCAAAAGAGACCTGTGTCATTTTTCATTGGGTCGTCCCGTGTGGTCTCTTCAAATGCTTACCATGCACGGTGCATTTGGTGTTCATGGTATGAAACACACCATACACATCAATGATTATAATCGTTGCAACTTAACAAACAAATCTCCAGAATGAATGTGGAATTTTTCTTGTCAACATCCCTGATGACCTGGACTAATTGACTTCTGTCATTTTCTTAAACAAAATTAAAACTTTTTTTAATTCAAGGAATGGAAAGAATTAATAGAAGGAATTGAATATCTGACTCTGTGGGTGGGTTTTGTGTTTTTTTTTTCAATGATTTGTGAGGAGTATATGATATTGTCATTTGTTTATTTTTATTCATAACTTTCCATACATATTTACTTAGTTTTACTCCAGATGCCAGTAAAATACGAGCTTTAAATGAAATAAATCAAATGGTTGAAACATCTGACATTGAGCTCTTAGGAGCAAGGAGAAATGTTTTTGTTTCTTTAGAGAATGGAGCCGTATTTTCCTTCATCTGTGAAGTTGCTAAACTCAGAATGCCTTTTCTCCAGGGCCATTTCTCATCTCCTAATCCCTGGCTCTGTCTCCTCCACTCTGCTTATAAGACTAGGCCAATCAAACACCACAACAGGAGAGTGATAGGGAGCTCGGTGAACCAATTACTGTGGCAATGGCTAAAACCCTCCCTGCATACAGCCAAGTCACTAAGTCGGAGACTTGTTGCTCAGTGGGAAGCAAGTACGGATGGATTAAAGCTGCCGTAAGCAGGCACAAAGGCCAACATGGCAGGGGGCGATGACCTTAGACGAAGGGTCTGAACCCCTCCATGCCGGCCATCCACCTTCCATAACAAGGAAAAGCAGAGCTCCATCACGCTGAGCTGACCAGTAACTTTGCGCTACAAGGACTGGTGCTGTGAAGCATTCGGGTGGTCATGACCCTGTCTCCATGGTGCTGAGAGGTTGACAAACCAAAAGTAAATCCTTCAGCTCAAACAGAGCAGGCATTATATATAGACTCAGTCTGCTCTCTGCTTTCAACTCCTGTCTGCTCGAATAGAACGGGGCATGTGAGAAGTCCACCACAAACAAATTTGTGTTTTTTGTGGCAACAGTACCAGCTGCACCTGCACTGAATCAAACTGATGTTGAGGCAATGAAATAAGGTCATTGATTACTCATAATGTCTGCTACAAATTAAAAATAACACAGTTTGCTTTAGTAAATCATTTTAAAGTACCCTAAACTGAAAACTGCATTTGGAAGAGGATGGCACAATCAATACTATAAAGGGGTTGGAATTTTTAAACAGTAGCACTCCAACGTTCTGCCAGTAACACTAAAAGGAAACCTTGGTTAAAAAAAATGTATATATTTCCCTATAATCTACAGGGTTATAAAACAAATTTACATATATTTCTGAAGAAGTATATTATGATTCTTCATTTCAAATGTATTTCAACACTGTTCTTCTTTTACTTCATGTATAAATGGAAAAGGAAACCAGCTGTTGTGTTTCGGTTTACTTCTCAAAAGTGAAAACTTTTTTGTCCAATAAATGGCTAACATTGTATTTTATTTAATTTATTTGAGCTAATATGTTTTGTAATTTGTGGTTGAACCCTTTTAATTTTTTTTTTTAAAGTCTGATTTCTTTCAAAAATATTTAATATTTATTTTCAATTCATTAAATGCTGTTTTTCAGATCCTTTAAGCCTGCAATCAACCAGAAGCAAGACAGAGAGTGAAGCTATTTTCAAAATATAACTTTAAGAAAAATTTAAAACATTTCTTTTTTTTTTAAAATATTTCTTTTTATTTCAGTATATTTAAGTGATTTGCCAGAAAATATAACCACAGCTTAATTAATTCACCCTTCTTTTACTACAAACATATTTTTACTCCTGGTGAAGTTGTGTGAAGAATAAATAGGTGTTATAAATTGTTGTTTTGTTTCACATTTAATTATCATGAACATATTTTTATATTAAGTTGGTACATAAGTATTTAACAACAAATACATTTACCTTTCAAACCCACATATGTTCAAAGGTCCTTATACAGGCTACAATAAAATGCGGATCAGGAAAACATGAAAATTTTTTCTGTATGCTGTTGGTGATTTGTATACGTATTAAAACGTAAAAAATTATGCAAGACCTCTAAAACAAAAATAGTGCAATTATTCAAAATGTTGCCAAAATGATATACTGAAAATACCAGTTGTTGTTGGGTTATGTTTGGAAAGCCAGTGCGCAGATACATGTAGTTATGAAAAATACAATACTGAGTCAAACTCTAAGTCTCTAATAGGGAAGACTGGAACTCCTCTATTTACTATTTCTGACCAAATCTTTTATAAGTAGAAATATTTAAAAGCAACTGATTTATTTTTCCTGTCAGCTAGAGAGAGACCTCTTTCAGCCAGCTGACCAGCAGTTCACCCCAACACCATGTCATGAACTTTTGAACTTTCAGTTTAGTTTTGTGCTTTGTTTCTGTGTCAGTCAGTTACCAGTTAAATTGTCTGCTGTTATTGCCAATTTGACTCCAATCTCTTCCACCTAACTCAGCAGGCTTTGGGGTTGAAAATCAAACAATGTCCAGATTCATTCCATATTTACAGCAGGAAAATAAGACATTGGAGAACAATACTCAAAGATTTGGAGATCTGTTCATCTTTAGTCAAGAAAATAAAAATAAAGTATGTTCAAAAGCAATACGAACCTATAGTTTCTAATGAAAATTTGGCTCTCACATTAGTGTGGTTATTATTTATTTTTTTTTTAAAAGCTTGTGACTCAATTGTTGTCCTTTAAAGTATTATTTTAACCCATAGCTAAAATTATAAAAAGTCACTAAAAGTACATGAATTTCAAAAAATTTTAAATGAAAAATTGCATTTCTCTTAAAACTTAAAGTTTTTAATGCAAACAACACATACTTTATTCAAACAACGTATCCACTCCTTTATTAACCATGTTTTGCTTTATTTTGCTTTTTTTCCTCTGATGATAATTTCATAGCAAACTGGACCGTGAATATCCAGCAACTTATCCTCTTAAGTAAAGTTTTACTAGCATCATCATTTATTTATTAAGCATGGCAACACCCAGTGTGAGTGACACTTAGCCTGTTAAGTGATGATAAGAAGAGACATCTAAACTAAAAGAAAATTAAATGGTAAAAACAACATGTCCCAAATATTTAGTGAAATACAGTAAATGCCTTTTTTTTGTATAAGCCCTCATGTTTCAGATATAGAGTGATTTGCAGATCCCTTATTAACAAATTATATATATTTTTTTTTATAAAATATCATTTGTTCAGCAAATTAAAGATTATGAAAAAAAGACAAATAACAAAGCTGATTTGGAATTTTGGTTTTAAATTTAAAACTTACTGGCTTGCAAGTACAGAGTAGTTACACATTCAGTTAGAAAAATTCAGCTGCATTATATTCATGATAGTAAAAATCTGTAAACCATTCATCTCACAAATCACTTCTATGTGACTCCACGTGTGCACACTACACGTTGCTCTCTGCAGACACAAATGACACCAGACAACAGAGCACTCTAAACAAATTGCCCTTTGGTTGACCTCAGGAGACTGAACATGTAAACAACCAGAGAGATGTGTATGTTACACACATTCTCCCTCAGCCTAATGACCATCAGGAGATAAATTGGAGGGCGACACAGGTTTATACAAGCTTTATATGCACAGATTGATGTGCAATGAATTGGGTGTATGTGAGAGCAGACAATGTCCAAGAAAATGCTCAAGCTGCCCAGAGAAGGAGGATCTTCATTTATGAATTACAAGGGAAATGCTTAGTTGTGAAATATTATCATAATTAATAACTAATGTAATGCACTTTTAGGAGCCTGGAAAACTAAATTAGATTTCCCCACTTTGCAAATTCATCATTCCTCTAATTTATTAACATGATGAATAAATACAAAGTCAATTGCAATTTCAAGTGCGAGCAAAGCACCAAAGTCTTCAACTGTAAATGTAAACTCTAAATGTTTTATTTAGACACTTGTTTGTGTAAAAAGTAAGATTTTTCCATTAGTGGGAACATTTTCAAAAGCCCCATGCATGAAATTTGGTATAAGGATCTGTTCTAAAGTTTGAAAGTGCCGTGAAATTTTGAGGTGTGTTGGCACTGTTCTGCCATCGTCTCCTGCAAAGCCAACACCCTGAGAGCGATGAGCTGCAGGAGCTCCAAGGCTCGTCTCTGCGGAGGAGAGTGGGGCCTCATCTGTGACTGAGTGGGTGCTAGAACGCCAAGCAGAGAAGTACCAGGTCGCAGTAAAGGTTAACAAAATCAAGGCAGGGAATTTACGATCGTCCGTGCTTCACGAGCGATGTCGCCAGCAGCAAGGGAGGGAGTGTAAGAGACAAGAGTGGATGAGAGGATTATGGAGTGTGTGAGTGTGTGTGTGCAGACAACAACATGTGTTTGTTTGCATTTGCCAGTGAGATTTTCTCCTAGTTTACAAGCAATAGATTGTGACAGAACGATTAGGAACTTTTACTGCGACTAAGTGTTCATTCCATACACTGTTGGGCTTCATGCCATCGTTTAACTGAAGCAGCTGAACCCCGGCACAACGTGCAATGTGAGACGGTGCTATCTGTCAACCTGTCTTTAAGTTTGGGTAGTCATAGTTAACCTTTGTGAACTAAAGCTACATTTTTATCTGAAAACAAACAATTGAATTCTAAACACTAAACCAGACAGTGAATCTTATATAATAAGATTCACTTATTATATACTTATTATTCATTATAATTTTGTTAAATAATGCTCAAAAACTTGAAATCTGATGTTTGGATTTTGGCAAAGAAAATGTTGCCTGTTGTTGGAACATCTCCACCTATTTCATGATAATGCTTATTCAGGAGCCTCTAGGTGTCACATTTTAGTGAATGGGATTCTCTTCTAGAGTCGTTGTCACCATGCAAGGCGCATATTTACATTTACACATGCTGAATAGGGACAGGGCCAGTCCAGGGTGTCACATTTGAAATAAAACACATTTGATTTTAAACCCATTCCCCTGAAGCCACCAGTACCAGACTTAAAAAAAAAAAAATCTACAAATGGACGATTAAAGCAAAATACCAGTAAATTTCAAACCTAACAAGATCCTTAAGGCTGATTTATACTTTGAAACTAGGTCGTCTACGTACCGGTAGGTGTCGCGTTGAACGCAGAGATGTCCACGCCCCCTCCGCAGACACTCTGCTGCACCCCTCCCAAATTGTAGGTGACAGCAGACAGTGCCGCAGACAGGAGGCCTCTGATTGGTGAAATCTACATCCGCTCTACACTATGCGTATCTCCTGTTTGGTACCTTACTGGCTTATTTCGTTTGTATGACCACATTTACGAAAAACGACTCGTCAAGTTGGACCGGCTAGAAGTGCGAGGTGCGCAGGAACGCTCTTTTTCACTCTCATGTCCCTCCGTTGCTGGACAAACTTGCCCCCACTTCCTCACTGCCCTTGCCATATCTAGACCCACAGCTAGTTTGTGATTTTCCCCTTTTGTGTTGTGGCATGAAATAAACATAGCGCAGACCATGCTTCAATATTGAGAATCAATGAAAAATATCTGTGTCACACCAGCGACAAGCTCACTGTGGGTGGAGCCCTTTACATGTTCCAACTTCCATATTTTCAAAACAAAAACAAGCCTTTGTTGGGCTACTGTATAAAAGCTCGAACTCAACGCTATTCCTGACATTTTGAATTGACAAAGCTTCCTGGACGGAAAGCGAAACGTTCTCAAACTCGTAAACCAAGTCCTGTGGATTGTTTTTAAGTTTTTGGGGGAATGACTATGACCTATATGACTGAGAACCTTCACCAGATTACTTTAACACAAAAGCACTTTACTCCATTGTCTTAAGACTGCTTTTATGTATTTCAGGTTATAAAAAGAATCATTAACTACTCAATGACAGATCAATCTTCTCAGTTTCAAAAACCATAACAATTTTAAAAATAAAAAATACTATTTGTCAAATTAAAGAAAGATAGAATGACAATACAGCAAATTGTGTTAAATGTGATGTGGTCAGGATTAGGGTAAGACCGATGTGGTGTTACATTTTCCTAAATCCAGGTGAGGACCTTCTGTATAGTTTTGTCTGTTGTTCAGACTCAGCTAGACAACGCTGAGGCAATGTCAACCAGCTCAATTGTAATTGTTGGCAAATGAATTTGAATAGCCAAGATTTGCCTCCAAAGATGCACAGCTTTTGTAGTGGGTTAACCAATGAGGGGCGACAGTGGCGTTGGATGTAGGAGTTTGCCCTGAAATCGAAGGGTTGACGGGTCAAGCCCCGACTCCGACTTTCAGTGTCGTTGTGTCCTTGGGCAAGACACTTCACCTGCATTGTCTACTGATGGTGGTCAGAGGGCCCGGCTTCTGTCAGTGAGCCCCAGGGCAGCTGTGGCTACAATGTAGCTTGCCACCATCAGTGTGTGAGTGTGTGGATGAATGAATGTAGTGTAAAGCGCTTCGGTCAAGTCTCCTAACTTGAATAAAGATGCTATATAATTACATGCCATTTGCCATGAGTGGGCTTACACTTTTTTTTTCTATAGTATAGTATAGTGTTCAATGTTTTTAGTACAGACCCACTAAATGGAATATTAGAGACTGATTAAGAGTCAGCGTGGTAAAAGAGGTAAAGTAAGCCAGCATGTATAAGATTTTGGCTTATCGGATGCAGAATTAATAGCTAATTGCTAGACTAGTGAGCATCACCATTTGATGAGTTGCAGGTGCTTCAAAACTACTATTTGAAAGTCCAGTGGCCAGTCAAAGTCTTCCATAGCATGAAGAGCCTTATCTGGGCAAAGCTATTTTTGCCAAGTTACCTAAGGCTGGCTGTTCACTGGGACAGCTCTTCATTGAGATTGGGCAATGGGCTGTATTCCTTTCACTGATTAAATTCAATTCAGTTTAGTTCATTTATACAGAGCTAATTTATAACACACATCATCTCAAGGCATTATACAGAGACAATTCAACCAGATCATACAGTTAAACTGATTCAAAGTTTTCTATCTAAGGAAAACCATTTGATTGCATCGACTCATTCACTCAAAAGCAATCCCTCACTCCAAACATGCTTGTTGCGTCAGTGGGGAGGATAACTCCCTTTAACAGGAAGGAACCTCCAGAACCAGGCTCAGTGTGAGCAGCCATCAGCCAAGGCTGACTGGGGTTAAAGGAGACAGAACCAGAAATATAGAAAGAAGCAGAGATTCAAAAGGCAACTGTCAATCAGCTCCACAGGCGGGCCCGTCCCAGAAACAGAAAAAGTTAAGAAACAAACCACTGAACCTTGTTCCCAGGTTTGAAGACGTTTTGCTTCCCGTCCAGGAAGCTTTTTCAATTCAAATGTCAGATGTAAGGGTTGAGTTGCTTTATACAGTAGCCCAACAAATCCAGCTGGGGTACTCTAGCCAAGCTGAGTTTTGCTCAGTCAAACTGAGATTTTGTCAACCTGAGTCTTAACATTGTTGTTTTTGTCTTTGCCTCTCGGCAGGAAGTCATCCTGCAAAATGGATGTTTTGGACCTTCTCCTCCTGGAAGGATTGTCTGAGTTTCAAACTGAGCTGGGGATTCAAACTGGAGGTGTGGATCTACTTTTCCCCAAGGAATTGTTTGAGCTACACTCTGAGCAGGGGATTCATCTCCACAAGAACCGGTTCAAGTACCATTGGGAATCTAAGTGGCAGTCAGCTTCTCTGTTCCTCAAGGAAACACCTCAACCTGGGTAACCCTGTCCGCCCTCCAACGAGCAACTCATTTACTGGAACAACCCACACCGACTGGATTCAGAGAAACACACCTTTTAATGGAAACGTGATTCCCGTTGCCTTTAATCCCTTTTGCAAATCGAACCTCAATTTTCCCACTGAGGCTGAACTAACCACAGGAACTTCACTTTTCAGTCCTGGTTCGCCAGTGTTCAGACCATCACTGGACCCATCTCTACCAGTTCTCAATAAACCTGTTAACCCTTTCATCCATAGTGGTCACTACAGTGGACAGTTGTTAAATGGTTGTTTTCTCTTAAATGAACATGTTTTAATGTCACATTTGCACATATGTTACTACAGTGGACGCTAATGTATCATCCTGCCACTTGTCAAACTGCCACCTACTTGTCAGCCTTTGCAAGTGACTTTGTTTTTTCCTGGAAAAAAAAAAATGGCCGACAGAGGAGCACATGGGTTGTGAGGGAGAGGAATATCTGCTCATTCCTTCTATTCTAGGCGATCCTTGCAGGTAAAAAAAAAATATGGGGACATCAGGTAACAATTAAGGAGTTAAGTATAAATTCCAAGAATTGATTCTGTGTTATTAAAAATTTGTAAGTAGTTATGTGTCCACTAAGTTGGACATTATGCAACTCCCTAAAGAAAGTATATTTTAAAAAAAAATTGATGAAAATGTTTTTTTCATTCTTAAAGAGTAATAAAAACACTTGGTAAAAAAATCATAACATATACTATCATGATTCATGCATGAAAGGGTTAGACCTTCCCTTGGCCTCTCTGTTTGGTTTCCTGCATGTGGGTCAGATCTTGGATAAAATCATGACAGACAACAAGCAAATTGAAACGGACGAACGGATCCACCTCTTTGGAATGGGGGTTGTTTGGCTTCTTTTGTTAGCCTGCAATGCCCCATACCTGTCTATGTTTCTGAAAGGGGAGTTGTTAAAGGGAATTTTTGGCCGGGCTGAACAGGCGGGGTCTTCTGTTCCCCTGTAAAGGGGTTGGGTTTACAGGGGAACAGAAGACCCCGTCTGATTGAGTAAGTATTCATCATAAAAGCAAACTGATCTGTGAGCCTATTAAAAAAAACACTAAACCTTACAATAAATCTACAACTTATTCACTTAAAAACACCTAACTTTTCTCACAATGTCTTCACAGAAGACTGATAATTTCATAACTAAGCATTTATAAAACTTGAATTATTCAACTTTGAACAGCTAATACAGATGGCTGATAATGTTAAAAATACACACATCATTGACACACACATAGACAAGCTCAAACTGTAAAGATAAGATTCTTGCCCTGCATCTTGTGGCCTCCTATAAGTGGAATAGGGCCTCTCAGTTTTAGGAGACAACTCAGCGATAGGACACTTCATCACGGAGTAAGGTTCCCTCCCAACTGATAGCTCCAGTTTGTCTGGAAGAAGTTATGCTTTGTGATAGTCCAGCAGAATCATGGATTTGCCTCCTAGTTGGAACGCATACATCGGATCAAGTTTTAGCAGCATATGGCTTCAATTTGACCCCATTGAAAGCTGCTTTCTTTTCAGTTGATAAATATCAAAGTTCAAAATCTATTATTCTACACGTTATCTGAGAAATAACATGCTATAATTTTTAGATTTTCAGCCAATTAAACAATTTGGGTCCATGGATAATTTTTCATCACATCCTGGGTTCCTGACTGGCTCCTCACTGGCAACTTTTTATTTTTCCACTTGGTAACACATTCATCATTCTCACATTTAATAACACAAAGCATTAAATTCCCTTATCCTTCTTTTTAAGCAGCCACTCCTGAGCTTAGTGCACAGTAGGCATCTGTCTGCCTGTCCGTCTCACCCACTGTGTGGATGAGGGCTGATCTAATTCAAGCCGTACTTTCCACAAAAGCACAGGGGAGAGTCTACAGCTGATGGCTCCACCCTGGGCTTGGCACCATGCATTTTTTTCCATGAACGTTGCCGACTGACTTCTGCTGAAGTTCCAAATGGAGCATATTTGCTGGATGACAGCACGATCTGTCTATTCTTTTTTATGGCCTAAGTGAATACGTTGCCATTGGCAGCCCCTCACCCTGACATAAATCCATGGTCAACAGTTTGTCTTGACTAGGTCAAGTGATTTATACACAGGGGCAGGTAGAGAGTAACTTTTGCTCCTCTCCCCACAGACTTCTACAGAGAACCTTTTTAAAACACATATACTTTGTATGATCCCAGGGCAAACGATGGAAACCTGTTACTGTATTCACAAGAGCTGTAATGGGAGTCTTGTTTAAAGTACAGAGGAATCTGGTCAGAGTCTGTCGGAGGTCACTTTCTGAGGAAATGCAGAGCCCGAGGGAGTGAGTGCTAGGAGTTTCCCTCCTCCGTGTTCCTCTTTATGTAGGAGGAGGAGGTGGTACGCACAGACACCCTCTTCCCACACATGCATGCATTCAGCATGGAGGCTGAAAGCTTCAGGCAGGCAGGAGATGAAGTGCTAAGTGGGTTGATCTCTGCAATAGAACTGTGAAGGTGCAGCGTGTGTCTCGGAGGATCACATCACCTTATAAAAAATATTAATAAACCTTGGACCAATTTTATTTGGGTTTTATGTGCACCATACAGTTTGCATAAGCTGCAGTCCTCAATGCAGCTGTCCTGTGTTTAATTCTGGGATCTGGGCCCTCCATTGCATGTTTCTCCCCCTCTTTTTTTTCCCTACTTCCTGGTAGCCAACAAATGAATGAAGGCAACTGGTGCCAAATCCTACAAGGTTTGAATTTGAAAGTAGAAATAAGTTTGCTTTTTTTTTATTTCAATAACAATCTGAAAAGTGTGGCAGGTATATGTTAACAGCCTGTTGATTAAACAGCTTGTAGGAACCAAGTTTCTCTGTAGCTAAAGCTGCAACTCCTTCAAATCATGCTTCACACAGTTTTGGACATCAAGAGATTTTCTAATAACGTAAGGCTCTTATATGAATGATCTTTAATCGAAATCATTTAACTGTGGCAATAGCAGAATGTTCCAGGTCGTTTTCCTGCAGGAAGGTGAACCACTACCTGAAGTCTCTCACAGCCTCCAAATAAAATAGCTCCAGGATTGTCGTGTATCAATTCATATTATTATAATTATCTTCGATAATGTAGCAGAGTGGTCTATGGCGCTGGATTTGGGTTCCAGTCTCGATAGAGGCGTGGGTTTAAATCCCACCACTGCCATATTGAGCCATATTGTGAAAACTGGGAAACCAGTCTGCCACTCTGGCTCTCTTAGCAAGACCCTTAACCCAACATTTCTCCCTGTTCGCCCCACGATGGCAGCCCACTGCTCCCAAGGGGATGGGTTGAATGCAGAGGTAAATTTATCCAATGTTAGATCAATACATTTCAATTATCATTATTATTATCATCATCATCATCATCATCATCATCATCATATATTATAATAATAATATAGTTTTTTATTCTATTCTATTCTATTCTGTTCCTTTTTTACTCTATCTTATTCTATTCTGTTCTTTCAAGGACCCCAAAGCATGATGCTACCAACACTTTGTAATAAAGTATAGATTGGGTGTTCAGATGATGTGTAATATCTGTTTTCCTTCACAAGTGATGTTTTGCCTGTATTTTATTTTGGTCTCATCTGTTATCTAACCCTGTTTTAAACTTTTCCCTGACTTGTCTGCTGTGTTTGTTCTTCATCACACTGTTTATTCTCTGTTGTGCTTTAACAAACCTCCCAGGCCAGAAACAGAACAGCTGAGCTGATTGTTTGCATCTTCTAAAGACAAATGGTTGTACTGAATGTTTGTTTTTTTAGAACCATCAAAGTAAACATGGCTGAACACTTTTATTTATTTATTTTTTGGTATGAAATTTTCTGTTTTTCAATTTCACTAGACTATTGTATTTTTTAAAGCATATTTTAAAAAAACACAAAAAAAACTAAAATGTAACACATGTTGGGCTTTAACCTGAAGAAATGTGCAACAATGAAATAGGTGTGAATACTTTTGCATGGCACTGCATGTTTAGCATCTCTGTTAGACTCCTGAAAATACTGGTGCATTATAATATTCCACAGAGGGACATTTCATGTGAGTCAATAGTATTCCCAAGGCCAGATTCGTGTTAAATGCTTACCCAGCCACACTTCTGACACACATGATGATTTGATGTGACATTTAGTCAATGAAAGGGTCAACTCCCTGCACCATAAATCTCATAGGAATTTATGGAACTACAATAACAGAAATATATTGATGCATTCTCAACAAAATGTGGTTTTACAACGTTCCCCAAAACTGAAAGATGAGCAGTCTGGAAGAACCATTAGAAATCTGTCAGTGTCACATCACTGCAGGGAAAAAGTCTGATCCTATTGATATTGCCTACTGTCTAGTCTTTGAAAAATACATCTGACAGCTGCTTGTCTTATCCATAACCCTCATAGTCTCCCTGTTGTACATCATCAGACTTCAACAATATTGACTTCTGTTGAGGAGATTAGCTGTCAAGCTTTTATTTTGTTAAGGGATCAAGGTCCTTCATGTTCTTACCTAAATATAACTTTACTCCATTGCACGTTTGAAATTGCTGGTGGAGGTGGTATTTCATTTATAAGAGCGCTCAGGAACCCAGAATGCCTTGGCTTGACCAGCGGGCTTCAGGGGGATTATGTAGTGAATTTGTGTTTTACAGCAGCTGTTAGTGAGAAGTCAACAGGGGGCTAAAAGTGGATGTGAATGCCCTCAACAAATTATGCCACATGCTCACTTTCATTTTCTATTTTTCTGAAACTTACCCACTTGTTCATTTTGCAAATTGCATGCCTGTTTGTAGCAACTAGTTATATGTCAGATGTTTTGATAGTGAGGGAATGGAAAAGAGAATGTAACGCCAGAGCAGCACTGTGGGCTAGTGGCTGTATCAAACTACATCCAAAATTAAACGTCCTTAGCCCTGTCTCTAAGAGCATCGAGTTAATCTCATGCATGTCTACATTAATAAGGATCTTCTGCAAGACAACTATGCAACACCTCTTTGGTCAGTGGAGATTTTGATTTATGAGGCAGGAGGGGGGCACAATTGATGAACTGCTAATGCCCAGTTGGATGCTTGGATTGCTGCTGCCATTCACTAGAGGCCAGCAGATGGGGACTAAATGAGACCAAGCTGGAAATGTCACAGGGGTGCACAACCTTCTACGCCCCAGAGCCCTTCTCAGAAGTGTAAACTCTATCTTACACACCTCCAACTGCTTCCACCAATGGCTTATAACAGAATCCTGACAGCAACACAAACCTCTCAACACTTTGCTGTAAATCAAAATGCTATCTAAAGCAGCGGGACTCATCGTTACCGAGCTGGACAGCAACGTGTGGAAAATCCCCTCCACTTGAGGTCCGACAAGATCCTAGAGGGGTCACAAGCTTGGAACACTGCATTAGGATTTTTGTTACATGTTGTGCAGTAATTGAGGAAGCCTATCCACCCCTCAGCCAGAATAAGCCTTGTTGACAGAGAGTAAATAATTAATTCAATACCATATATATGAGGAAATGGATACAGAAATCAACCAAGCCTTTTTTTTTTAAGTTTTGGCTCTGGTTACATAACATCTTTCTTTAAGATTAGGGACAAAGTGGAGAGCTTTAGAGCAATACTGAAAAAAAAAACATGTTAAAGAAACAGGAAATACAAACTTCCAGCTTGAAATGCAGCAAAGAAATCCCCTGGTGTATCGACCCAGCCCATTTCACCTTAATTGGCCCTAGTAGATGATCAGCCAGAGATCCTCTTTCGATCGGGCTTCAGATCCTGTAAAATGCTTCAAGATAAAGTCAAAGGGCCATCAGAAGTACAACACTATTTAGGAGAAAACTTTCTGACATGTCAGGAGTCAGGACATGTCTTCAGTTTATGTAAGCAATGAAGGAAGAGAGAGACAAATGTTTGGCAAATAACAAGAGGGCTAAATGACAACAAATGAAATTTGCAAATTGGAGGGGAAATTGTAAAACTATCATTAGTACACTGAAAACCCAAACAAGTCCAGAAAACTTTAAACGTTAGTCCTAAGTGATCATATCAGAACTTTTCAGGTATGTTTATAAATCCTTAGAGTTGCTCACACTTACAAAATAGAAGCCCCGTTGACCTATGACCTAACATATCTTCTGGTCAACTGTACATCAACATAAGATGATTCTTCCAGAGGCACTTTGAAAGGCAACTCAACATTTACCTTGCCCTCACGAACGGAGGGCAACATATAACAAATAAAGAAGACCTGACCTCAGAACAGATTTCATTCAGAGAAACTCTCTGCATCACTGAGCAGCCTGGCAGCTGTGGGTAGCACTGCTGCCTTGCAGCGAGAAGGTTCCGGGTTCAATTCCCGGTCCATGGTCTTTCTGCATGGAGTTTGCATGTTCTCCCTGCGTATGTGTGGGTTCTGTCCAGATAATCCAGCTTCCTCCTGCAGTGAGTGTGTAGGAATGGTTGTTTGTCCCTGTGATGGACTGGCGACCTGTCCAGGGTGTACCCCGCCTCTTGCCTGTAGACAGCTGGAGATAGGCACCACGACCCTGCTTGGGATAAGCATGATGGAAAATAGATAGATGGATGATGCGCTGCCTATAACATATATAAAGGCCCCATTTAAACATGCCAGCTTTGGCTCTACAGTTTTCCCTACACTTAGTTTAACAATTTTATGAAAAGTACAGCGAATAACAGATGTGAAAAAGGAGGCAGCAAAAAAAAAAAAAACAAAAAAAAAAGAAACAAGTATGAAATACCAGAACATATTTCATGTTTGGTTCTGTTTAATCTCCCCTATACAACTTTGTTCACAGCTTACATAGTTTTTCATCGAGTAGTTTCAAACACCCGACTAGAAATTGTTCACAATACAAACACATCTGAAATTAAAAATAAAACAGAAGAATCCTTTTTCGTGTTTGCCACAATATAAAAATATGTCCTTTAAAAGGATAATTGGTTTGGACTGGTCTAATCATAAAAAAAATAAATTGTTGATACCAAAACATGTTTTCATAGAACAGTAGTTTTGGTATATTTAAAATAATGAAAAAATACTTTACATTATTTGGGATGGCTCAAGTACATAAATACACCAAGTACTTCAGTCCTGCTGACAACACTCTACAGTCTTTAAAACCTGAGTTGTGCCCGTTCTATCTTTGCTGTGCTTCCACCTTACAACATGGAAACTGTTCTCTCCTCCACCTTGTTCACACAGACACACACTAACCCTGACACCACCTCCCTCTGGGAAGCCTCCTCTGAGTAATGAGAATTTGCCGCTCCTGTGTTCAGCGTCACACCACTTACTGTGACATGAATCTCCTTTGCTATGTGTGATCGATCTATTTATTGCCCTATTTATGTAAAGCCAAGCAAAGTCTCCTGACAGAATTTCATCAGGCTGAAATATCAATGGCCATCACTCACTTTTTATTGCTTTTTTCTTGTCCTTTTGCTTCCTCTGGCATTTACTTTCTGGTGTACTAGGGACAAGATGTGAAATGTAGAACGCCAGCAGGTACATGTGATTCCACCCTCTTTGAAATTGCCTGTTGCAGAAGCACCAACACTTCCCATGTCCTTTATTAAGAAATGTAACACTGATTCATGAACTTATTCAATTTGTGCATTGACACATTTTTATTCAATATTTAAACTTCTGTATATGTAAGCAGTGAAAGCAGAGGTTTAAGATGAGGATTTAGAACATGGTTTTAAATTATTAATACATCTTCAAATATTCTCCAGCTTAGAGAAAAACAAAATCCCTCCAAATGAAATAGAGTCCAGTATACATCATATTTCCAAAAGTGTTTGCTCCCTCATCCAAATTATTGGAATCAGGTGTTCCAATCACTTCCGTGGCCAAAGGTGTATAAAATCAAGCACCAAGGCAAGCGAGCTGTTTCTCTTAAGATTTGTGAAAGAATGGGTCGCTCTCAAGAGCTTTGTGAATTCCAGTGTGGATCTTTGATAGGATGCAATCTGTCCAACAATTCCATTTGTGACATTTCCTCACTTCTTAATATTCCACAGTCAACCGTATCATAAGAAAATGGAAGTGTTTGCTAACGAGAGCAACTGATAGAGCAAAATGATAGAGCGGGGTCTGTGGATGCTAAAGTACATCGTGCAAAGAGGCCGCACACTTTCTGCAGAGTCAAGCACCAGACACCTCCGAACTACATGTGGCCTTCAGATTAGCTCAAGAACACGGCTTAGATAGCTTCATGGTTTTCCATGCTGCATCCAAGCCACATATTACCAAGTTTAATGCAAAGACTTGGATGCAGTGGGGCAACGCACACCATCACTGGACTTCAGCGCAGTGGATATGTGTTCTTTTTAGTGAATCTAGTTGCCAGGAGAGTGGTACTTGTCTGACTGCATTGTGCCAAGTGTAAAGTTTGGTGGAGAAGGAATTATGCTGTTGGGTTGTTTTTTCAGGAGTATGGCTTGGCCCCTTAGTTCCAGTTAATGGAACTCCCAGTACTCCAGCATACCACGACATTTTTGACAATTCCATGATCCCGACGTTGTGGGAACAGTTTGGAGCTGGTTCCTTCCTCTTCTTTTGTGACTGTGCACCTGTGCACAAAGCAAGGTCCATAAAGACATGGATGACAGAGTCTGGTATGGATTAACTCGTCCGGTGTTTTAGTTCTACTTTGTAGTTATGCATTACTTTGAGTAGGTCTGTCACAGTCACCCAATATGCTGATCTTTGGGACTGTAAAGCTATCAATTTTGCAAAAATTCAAGAGCTGCCAAATACTGCTAAAAGGCATCCCAATTGTAAAGTACACCTCAGGTGTATGAATAGGAAGAAAATGTTATAATTTAGAAAGAAAATAAATGTAGACTATCAGCAAAAGAAGAAAATGATCACTGTAAACAAAAAAGTGTGTTCACACTGGGCGTCAAAAGAGCTTAAACAGCAACATTTGGACGCTGGGTCAAAAGCTGGTAAAGATACTTTGACACTTCCACACTGGAAAAACGATCTAGAAATAAGTAAAAATGTCTTAAATTAAGTGTATTTACCCTTAATTTGAGTAGGTAAATGAGATAGTTTGCAAATGGAGTGAGTATTTTTACTGTTAAAATAAGATAATTAGATAACATGCACTTGAACTAAGACAATGTAATTGTGTTTTCTTATTCTAAATGTAAGTTGTCTTGTTCCATTGGCATAATGTATTTTTTACTACCTCAATCCAAGAACAAATGCACTTATTTTAAGATATAATTACTTATTTGGATTTAGATTTTTTCAAGTGCATGCTTTGGTTGTTTAGTTGCTCTGTTGTGTAGCTACAAGCTAGAGAGCAGATCGACTTTATTAACTTTGATAAGATGGCAAAATTGTTTTAACACATGTTTTAAGTGAGAAATTCCACCTCAAAGCTTCCTCTGTGCAGTCAGTTTATCAGGATTACCATCCTATTAAAATATGCAGCTCTTGCTCAGAGCGCTCGGATACTCAGACGCCAGAACCTTAGGACCTCTTGATGCTGCAACCGTTAGACAAATCAAAACGAGTTTGGTGTGAATGCACCATAAGTGTCTTTACCAATAAACTATGTCAAATATCCACTACTATCCCCATCAGGAAGTATACATACATCTTTCATATATAACTGTTAATATCAAACAGAATTATTTCAATTTAAACTGGTTAGAAAGAACATCTAATTATTAACAAGTTGATGCATTAACAGCTTAGAAAATAAAACATCTTCATCTAACCACTCCTTCCTAAAACTAAAATCAATAATTTCAAAGGAACTCTTCCCTGATATTTTTACAATTTCTTACTTACATCATAGTGAGATAAATTCAATTTATGGATTTAAACAGAGGAATGAGTTAATTCTCTGCTTTGTTAAGCACTTATGAGATCCAAAGCAACATCCTGTCCTTTTATCCCCTATAATCTTCAAAGGTGTGATGTTTGTACAAACTTTCATCCTGACCTGTTGCTTGCGACAGTCTTTACAGTGTCTGGATTTTTGCTATCACAGCAGATGCCAGGCCTTCCTAAGAGGGCTTCTCGGGGCAATCCCAGTTACAAGCTCTGGTGTTAACCTGTTAGAGGACTCTTATCAGCAACATGTCATGTTCGCATTTTCCCTGCAGGTCCACCAACCATCTCAGCACTCTTGAGAGCTCCGCCTTTAAAGGCCGCTTTTATCTAGAGTTTAAGTGGCAAACATATTTGTGTCGAGCTTTCCCACAGTTTAGGGAGCTGCAAAAGTCCACATAGCATACGAAAATTAAAGCAGAAGAAGAGTCGGTAGGTCCAAGCTGGATGGGGCCTATTGGCCTCTTGGTGCTGTTCTCCTGTCAGTTTGTATGAAATAATTTTTTTATATACAGTTTTTGTTATGCACTTCCAATGTCATTCAATAAAAAAAGCAGACATGATATTTGGTTTGAGTGAGTTTTATTCTTACAGCATATATTAACTTTCAGTCATAGCCCACTGACTGGAATGTAATTTAGTTCTTTGCAATCATTTAAGTTTTTCCATTTAAGTAGTTACTTAAAATCTGGCATCACAGAGGAGTCTTGGAGTCTTGGAGTCTTGGATTTAAGGAAAACGGATTCTCTTCACTCATTGTATTATTTATTGTTTATTTTCTTTAATAAGAAAGAATTTTTAACTAATTTACTTTTTTCATCTTAAACAACACTGATTGGACTGCAGTGAATGGGGAAACAATGGAGATGAGGGGTTAGAGGTTCCATCTAAAGTGAACATTTGACATAATTTCTAAAACTAATATCAGATGTTAAAAAAATAGTAAAGCAACACTGCATTTTTCTCAAGTAACTGTGAAGCAGCTAAATATTTAAAGTAAGATATTTATACATGTACCATGAGAGCTTTACACTAAAAAAATGAATAAGACTCAGTGGTATGAACTCCCACACAACCTGCAATCACTTGACTATATTTCAAAAAGCAATTTAAAACCTTTTTTTTTTTTTTTTTTCTCGAACCAGCAATTTAACCTCACTGCTCTCTGGGCTGGAGTGACAAATTGTAAGTTGCTTTGATTTTTTTTTTTTTTTTTTTTCAAAGTGTCCGTTAAATATAGTTTTACTTATTTTCTGTTATGAGGGGCAATCAGTCTGTGCAGCGCACTCTTTGACTGTGCACAATGCACTCCACTGCTAGCGCTGGCCCAAGGCAAGTCTATTCCAGATGTGCTATCTGTCCCCACTCCAGCAGTTGCAGGATGAGTTCATTTACATATGTGTGTGTGTGTTCTTTTATCATCAACCACCAGCTTGAAACCCTTCCATACCACCATCTTTCCTCTTTGGATTTTTGCCACCCTCTTTTCATTTTTTTTTGTTTTGTTTGCCACCTTTTGGCTTATTAAGATGTAATGTGGATGGGAGTAATTGATAAGAATACCAACTGAGGCAACTTGATATTGATTAGTGCTGTACCCAATTTTCTGTCTTTTCACAAAGAAATAGCCAAGAACCAAAGTGTTTGCATTTACAACAATTAAATAACTTAAGCTTATATAGCATGGTAAAAAATATGTATATATAAAAGAGCATGGTTTTTGGGTCAGAGTTTAGCTCAGGTATGATATCTAAGACAGTTAATAAAGGAAGCCAAGGTCTGGGAGTGAATCATAAGCAGCTTAGCAGACCGTATACTGACATACAGGGAGGATGTCTGTCAGTTTGTAGCCTTGTAAAAAATACCTGTACACTTTGTGAAATACATCAAAAGTGTAAGTATTTCCAACCATATACTCTTGCCTTTGATCAGCAGCATCTCACCTGCTGACCGTAAGGACGATCTGTCCTGGCTGGCAGGATGCAAACCCATTTCCTTTCATTCAACAACATTTTTTTAACATAACTTTAATTATGATTTATTAATACATTTTAAACATTATTTTGTTCATTCTTAATTTTGTAAAATCTTTAATTAGTCTTAGTTTAGATTCCAACCGGAAAAAAGGGGCCACCATACAAACCAAACAAAACATTTTCCATCCTTCTAAGTATTACTGCCATGAGTTTGCTACAGATAGGTTTGCTCTAAGCAGTGCATTTTAAACACTTTATATGTCTGTAATGTTTAAAAAGACATTTTTGCTTTCAAATAAAAGAACACAAATCTGTGATAAAAAAAAAAACATTCCCAAAAGGTTAAAAAGTTAAGTAATAGTGTTTGACACACACTGACAAATTAGACTTTGGGTTTTTCTCCTGCTGAGAGCCATGACCCGAGACGCCCACCTACCGCAGGAACCTCCGAAAATAATCAAAGAAAGAGGCAGACGTGTAGGAAAATAAATTAACAGTGAATGATCCAGTGCTTGTGTTATGTGACTTTCTTTTTTTTTTTATTGTTGATTGGAGGACTCTGCTTTGAGGCTCTGTTTGTCTTTGACTTCTTTCAAGCCTTTCATGTTCTTCCTGTAGATATTGGTGCGGTGTCCCGGAGAAAAGTCAGCATGTAGGAGAAAAAAACAGATGAAAAGGAAATAAATGATTAAAAAGTTTGCTGTCTGATGAAGTTTAAGAAAACATGTTGGTTTGTTTTTATCATCCTAATAGAACATTTATTCCCTCGTTGTTAAAATAGATTTTAGCTGTTTTTAATCTAACGCATTTTGATGTGAATAAGAGGAATGTTCATTCTTATTTGTAATGTTATTTGATTGCTAACTCCTTTATATGGTGACATCACTGCGTCGTGTTGGCACCTATCTCCCTCTTTGTGGATTAAGAGCCATCAGTGGCCCCTCGGCACCACATGCACACCCATGGACTGCACACACACCACAATACAGCTCCTCAAATCTCTAGTTCTTAGGGCACTGTGTATGATAGTGACTGGGCAAGCTCAGGGCTTGATTAGCGCAGTTAGCCCTTCTAAGGCTCTGGCTGTTTACAGTGGATTACAGGGAGGGAGGCAGGGGTTAAGTCTTCCCAGGCACAATGCTCCATCCCCCGCCCTCACAGGAGCCACTGCAGCAGGGCTGGCAGCTCGTCCGGGCTGCACACCGCCAGGCCAGGCTGACAGGTAGCAGGATTTGGCAGAGCACTTTGCATGAGAGCCAACATGAAAAACTGAACACGGCGGATTAGCTCAGGATTATGTTGTCAGAGTTAGTCTTGATGGACAAACTGCAGAGGAATAAATTGCAATCTGTTTGAGGAGCACGCTGCCACGCAAACTGGAGAGGCATGGGCTTGTTGCTAACTGACAAGGGGTGTAGGGTGGACGGGGCCCGCCATGAATAATTTATAAACAAGGACCACAACCATTAATGACGTTTGGCCACTCTGGCCGGACAAGACGTCTGGTTGTCTAACCCCTGAGACCAGGAGCTGGTTCATGTTAAACCTTAAAAGCGGGAGTGACAGGGAGTGTAGGGCGATAAGCGAAGGTCACACTTGGAGAACGTTCTAAGAAAACCAAGCTGCTACTCTTATTTAACACTTTCATTCCGTTTCTGATAAGAACATGTAAAAGAAGCAAAAATATTCATCTTTCCTGATGTGCCATTTAATATCTGTTTGCCAGAGTTGTGAGTATTAAAATGATAATTTGTTGAAAGTGTTGATGTATTTTCCAGGTAATGCATTGGGGGGGACATGTGAACAAAATCCACTGTTCAGCTTGTGATCTGCTAATTGTAAAATATGGCTTAGTCATTTAAAACACTAACTCAGTTTTTCTAGAAATTACATATCGCTGCCATCATAAGGTCAACTTGAATAAATTTGGTGAAACAGCAAAGGTAAGAAATATTTAAAGCTAGTTTCTGGCTGAGCGGTTTCACCTGTTGCTCTTTATTGGTTTGTATCTCTACAATGCCTTGTGGTGGAGGAAATCGAAGCATGTGGCTTAATTTTACCGCGTCCACTCTTTCATTTGATATGTATTTTGTGCTGGTTGATGCAGGATTGTGGCTGCAGAAAAGTTGATGACGGGTTGTTTTTATGCTATGTATTTACATTTTACATCTGTTATTTCCTTTGGATATAACTTTAGTTGTTTTTACAAATTTTGAAATGGTTGTTTTGGCTTGTAGCCTTGATTTTGCTGTTTAATTTGATAACATGTTGCTGTAATCTCTGTCGTTAATGCATTGTTTATCACTTTTGTTGTTGAGTTGAGTTCTTAATATTAATGAAACTGGATTATTCATGCCATAGTTCTGAATTTATTTATTAAAATCATGTATATTTGATCACTACTCTAAATACCTTATTTTATGTAATTCATTTTGATCATATATAATACAATTGTGTAAACTGATTTTAATCCTTGCAAACAGAAAAACAACACTAACCAAAGGCTCTGTAACTTAAATAGTGTAAATAGCTGAGACTAGTGAAATTAAACTTTCTTAGCAAACATTCATCACCCTAATGAGGAAAGTAATACTATAAAATCAATTATATTTCAGGAGAATTTATTTTATATAAATTTTCTCAGCAGTTTTTTTTCCCTTATGAATAAATTTCACTCATTTTGAATCTGTATGGCTGCGTTCTCATGTGGAGGGCTGACTGGCATGGCAAAATGCATTAATGAGCTTCCTTCTATTCTACCCTTTCCTTTGTCATTATGAATGCATGCCTGTATGTTAAACATATGAATATGCATCGGCATAGAGCATTTGCTCTTTGAGTTAGCAGCGAGTCTGTGCTGCGTCTTGAATGATAATCTCCCTGAGAAATTAGAAATCAACTGCATGTAATAAAAGGCTCAGAAAGAGAAAAAAACTGCTAATGTGATATTGTGCTTATATTTTAGTTCTGATTGCTAATTAAATAAAAGCTTTATTTTCTTTCCCATACCTACGGTATTTTCATTGTTTTTAATGCATCAATTTGTGATCAGAGCCTTGCAAATGACTCATAAACAAATTGAACGAATTAGACTTTCTGTATGTTGATTACATTTTGATGTTTGTGAGCAAATACAATAAACGGAGACACATTTAACTCCTGTCTGTTCCACCAAACAAACCTCACTCAGTGTTCACAGCCACACAGTCAGACTGCGGGTGATTCAGAGGTCAGTGCAGATCACTGGATAAAGGTTAACAAATTACCTCAATGCCTCACACACCTGATTGATGTGCTGAGGGGGAGGGGAGGCGCGTGGAGGATGGGGCAAGACAAACTGAACCTAAAACATGACTGGGTCTTGCTAATGTGAAAACAGATTGGGAAATAATGCCACACTTCAGTTTTGAGTCTATAAATATAAATCCAAAAGTTTTGAACATCTTGACCAATAAAATAAAACTAGAAGAAAAAGTTAATCGTTAGACATCATTAGTTTCTCTAATTAACCATTAATCTTAGTTTATGCCACAGCTTAAGCTCAGATAAGACCTTCCTTTGCCACACAGGGTGCAGAAATGGGCTGGGGAGACATTCAACCTATTTCTTCTAAATGGGGCCCCTAATAGCACAGCATTTTTTAGATGACTGGTATCAGGAGTCTGTGATGTAGCTCAGCTCCTAAAGCCTAGTTTATTCTTGACAACTACTGTCTGTTTGCTTCGTATAGGGCTATCAAAACTCTGAGAAAGTAAATACATCTTTTTTTTTTGTTTGTTTCAAATCTGGGGTTCCCTATTAGAACGAAAATAATCAAATAGATTTATCTGAATATGCTAGCTTTAGCCAAGCCATTTAGAAAACGGAGCCACTTCAAAACAGCAAGGGCCAAGTGCGCCTTTAAAAATATATCTTTTAATAAAGCAGCAGGTGTGTCAGATCATCAGAAATGTTCAGAGGCTGGAATATTTTGTTAAAAACACTTTCTCCTCTGAATAAAATATGTTAAAATATATATCAGTTTCTCAGTTGACAAATTCAACTAGTTTGGGTTGTTTATTATAAACAAGCAGGGACATATTTTCTAAGGTGTATAGCTGCTAAGACCTGAATCAGTTGTGTGTTCTGAGTCTAATGATAAACTTATACTGCCCACCTAGTTAGAATATTTTTGCACAGCAGCTTTTATAGCCAGTTACCAATATTGAGGTAGAATATTGATCTCATTCTACAGAAACTCTGTTTGGAGCAAAATGTCTTTTATTCTTAAATAAAAGAAGAGAATGAGATACAGTGCAGCATCAGTGGTCGGTGACTTAGATTTGATACTAAGTGTGTATTTAATTATACTTTAAAGCCAGTGAGTTTTTAGCCTTACATGTATATAAACAGCATTGGGTTTATTACTCTTGATGACATAAGCAAGGACTTGGTCACAGTCCTTGCTTATGACTCAGAATTATATAATGGACATAAAATCTGAACAGGGGCAGTCGTCAAGTAGACAATATTTAATTATTTTATTTTACCATTTCACTTTTAGTTAAATGCTTATTCAAAGTAATAATAAATCAGTATCAAATAGATGAGGGATAATTAAATCTGCATAGGTTCCTGTGGTACATTACATTTACAAATAAACAGACATATACAAGCACACCCATATTTGTAAAGATAAGATATAATAATGATAATAACAAAATAAGGTAGAAAATAGTCCAGAAACAAATCTGTACAACATAGCTATACAATTTGGAAATAAATATTGCATGAGTATATGCAATAAACTGATTCCAGCAATTAAATAGGGAAACTCTTTCATATAGAAAGTTTCCTTTGCATGCTGAAAAGTGTCCAAGTCTGCAGGGTCATTTTTCTTCGGAAAAATACATAGATAGCATCTGACTAAAAATATTGTTTTATTATCAGTATAAATAATCTATAAAGCTGGTAGATAAGACATGAAAGAAAGAAGTCAGTAAGTCAATGCATGTCTGGTACCGGTTGGCTCTCACGTTCTGGTTGAAGTTGCAACCTGACAACACAAGAACTGATGCCGCTGATTTAATGAAAGCATTATTAGATGAGCTAATCTGCTATCTGGGCTTCAAGATGGAGATAGTGTGTGCATACAGCTGGGAAGCAGGCCCAGCAAGGAAAGGAAAGGTCTTAATACTGCCCTCTAGGTTAAAGCAAGGAGTTAAACATTTCTAATATAGTTGCTGAGTAGTTTCTAAACTTGAAAATACAATGTGATGGAAAAACTTGGAAAGGGTTAACATCCAAGCTCAAAGTTGTCATCATCTCTGCAACCTTTTTGAAAATAAATAGATAGGTTCCAGCTGTTGGTGGCTTGTGAAGAACATGACATTTTCCATTATCTTTGCTTTCATCTGGTGGGAGGTTCAACAGTAGCAGAGGAGAGTCATATGTCTTTTTAAATAAACCGTATTGCCTGATGATGTTTTAATTCAAACTTTGGTCCCCTGGGCAGTGACCTCTCTGCTGTGTTTCAGTCATGTAATCTGCATGGGGCACTGAGCTGTAATTACTGTGTACATATCATCCTTTTCTCCTTTCATACACTGCAAAAAATATGCAGTTGGATGAATCTGTTTGGCATCAGCAAAAAAACCAAAAGACCTTTTTATGGAAATGATTAACTTTTTCGCAGATGCTTTACAGTAAGTTATATAAAATTTCCACCAAAAGATATTCATCTTGATTGCCATGGAATCAAACAATGGCCATCAGTTAGCCACTCCCTCACTAGGGGCACACACCCCATTCCTCCAACCCAAAGGTGAGTATTTTTGTTTGGACAGCTTTTTTTTTATGCATCATTTATTTTTTCGCTCCAGTCCTTTCTTACTTGTCCTCTCTCTTGCTGTTTAGTTTATACTACCATGCTATGAACACAAAACATTTGCTTTATTCTTTTCATCAGTATGCAGAAATAATCTGTAATGTCTATTTCGGTGTTGATCCAGGATAGATCTAGATCTTAAGGAATGTGCAGAAGACAAATATGTTCCTGCATTTTTTAATAAAGATCTCAATCTTAGGGTCAAGAGTTCATCCTTCAGACTGATTTTCATATTTTTTAGATAGGATTCTGAACACTATCATGGTTGAACATAGCTGGAGCACACATACCTGTTTAGGTTTAATCATTTCACTTTATTATTGTACAATAAGATCAAATTAGAAAAAGAAATCAATGAATGAAATTTCATCACCAAGGAAAATAACAGAAATTTTAAGTTGCTTTGGTTTTTGAAATAAGTATTTTTTGCAGCGGGTTCCTCTTTTTATTCCATCTCCTTTATCCCCACATGTGGCTCCGGTTGCAGTCAAAACAAAAAAATGTCCACTAACCCAGCAGCTCTGCTGACATCAAGACACAGACTCTCAGTGTTTCTATGAGCAGAAGGAGAAACATGTGGAATTGAGAGATGACAAAAGGCTCCAGTATGGAAACATTACACACAAAAATAAACGCAGGACAGAGGAGGATAAGATGTTTCAGTGAAATTGAAAAAAATGTAGACGGCACGTTTTCCTTCTCCAGCTGAGATTAATGAGTTTCTGCTCGGAGAGGAAATGCTTTAAGAATAGGTAAAAATTTCATCAAACACAGGATGTGTGCTTTTGATCAGTAATTCAGACCAAAGCTGTCTTTGATAAGACAATATTACAAGAGGGCTCAATGAAACAGCTAATGAGCAGCTAAGCTAACTTTATCTCGGTCCAGAGCATACAGTGATCAGACTTTGTGAGCGTTGAACTCTAATTGGATTGTGACAACGTAAAGAAGACAAGGAACATTTACCGTTCACAGTCATCAGAAATTCATATCTTAGATAAATTTGCTGCTTGGCATTATTTGATTGAATGAATTATTGATGAGAAGCAGAACCAAATGTTATTTCATTCCGCTGCTCCTATAGAGTCAGCAGATATATCTCGGAGAAATTCCTTTTTTTTTTTTTTTTTCAGTTTGTCTCAGTCGCTCTCAGCACCTGTCTTCCATTAGAGCGCCGTGACCAACCTTTGACTCAGTGCACAGGAAGTGTCGCAGTGACGTGCCAGACCGTCTAGAATCAGACTTGGGCCAACACTGGGGAAGCAGGCTGATGAAGATGTAAAGTAATATCCCAGCAGTACATGAGGTCACCCAAAACCCCTTTTACACTTAACATGAAAAAGGTTCGAGTGGCGGTCACTAGACAGGGCAGGGTCTTTGTGATTCAGTAAGGGTTCATCAGTTCAGACATCATAACGTGAGTCCATCTGCTGCTTCGGGCCATTTCTAATCCAATTAATACAGCATTGATTCAATGTTAGAGACAAGCCCAATATATAATATATAGGCTTTTTATCATTTTGGGATGAAATCATGTTCCACTACATAACAGTAATACTATGATTTGAAGCAGGTTTTTTAGTATTTCTTTTATATTTGTAAAAAATAAATAAATAAATAAAAGACACACAATACAGCTAGAGTGCCTTAAAGGCATTACTTAAAATTTTTCACATTGTGTCACATTTCAGATGTAAGCTTTAGTGCATTTTTAATAAACTGTATGTAATAAACCAACACATTATGGCAAAAGGACATATATATATGGTGCTTTTTTTAAAATGAATGAATAAAAAACTAGAGACTATGGAATGCATGTTTTCTTTACTAATCCCCCTAAATAAAATCCAGAGCAACCAGTTGCATTTCAGAAATTAAAAAGATGATCAAACATTCTGTTTGAACTCAGAGGCTTCGTACAGAACAAAAGAGAACAACCAGCATCAAGTCCTAAATCATCCTCTTTTAATCCTTTTTAGGGCAGCTATGGGCACATATGTGAGGAAATATTGCCTTTGGCACAACAGAGTGTTTATTGAAATTACATATTAGTTGTTTTCTTCCAACACAGAAGAAAGACAGGTGCCTCAATGCAAAGATGAATCCTTAATATTAGTGTTTTCCATTTTCTGACATTTTTGTATCACACCACTTCCAGTGATTCAGCTCTTCTTTGACAAAGCTGAACAAAGGTTAACAATTTTTGAATATTTTTTTGACTTAGAAACAAGCAAAAAAGAAAAATTGCTGCCATTGCACCGATTAGCTTAAAAAAACAACTTGATGATTGCTCTACCTCATATAATTGCTCGCTGATTGAAGAAAGAAGGGATTTTTTTTTTATGTGCAGGCACTCAAGTCAAATTAGGTGTTCCATATAGCAGGCAAGAAATAACTACCCTACTTAGTATGGTAATGGCCACTCATTTGTCTAGGGCAGGGATAGGTTGAATTTATGAGGATTACTCAGACATGCATGAATCAAGAAAAATACCCCTTTGTGCATCATTAGAGGAAGGAATGGCATTATAAAAGTTGATGTTGCAACATATACAGTAGGTCCTTTAAGACCAAGGAACCTACGGTAACAGACATCTGGGAGGAAATCATGGATTTCTACATCCTCTATATATAACTATATATGCCTACCAGTTAACCCATGAATAAATAAAATGTATGGAAGGTTATATAAGGTTATTCTCCCTCAAAAGGATATTAATCCTTCTGCCATGAGACTCTGGAGCATGGCAATGTGTGGAGATGAGCGGTAGGTTTTTAATAGGGTTGTGGTCAGTACAGAGAAGCTAGTTTAACTCAGCCATATTGAAGCATTAAAATTTAGCAGAAAAAGATTTACTAGAAAGAGGCTTATTTTTAAGCAACAGATAGATCTGTTGTTGTGATCTTTTGTCACTGGCTTTTCGGAGCCCAGTGGGCTGGAGCCTTATCAGCTCAAGCCTCTGGCTCAGCTATGGCTGAATTCAAAGCTGCCGAGCAGCAGGGGGCAGCATTTTTCGCAATGGAGGCCGTATGTCTAATTAAGTTGTATAGATATTGAATGTGGGGCTATTATGATAAATTCGTTTATGAGTGATCTAAGTAGGCATGTACTAGCATATACCATTTGAACCACTAAAAAATTCTACTGTAAGTTACCATTTAACTACTTTGGCAGCAATGAGGTGGTTCTAAGACAAATACTGCAGAACTAAAGAAACCACACATGAAAATGTAAAACATTGAGCAGTAACATTAAATTGCACTCCCTATGCCCTGTTTATATAGTTCAAATGAAAAAAAGTAAATATTATGGGGTTAGTTACACTTTAAATGCTTCCCATGCTTCCCTTATGCTAAAGTTAGCATATTAGGAATTCCCAAGCAGCCGAGAGGAAATAAGTTTGTGTCGTGAGGGGGGATTCAGGCACCTCCTGTGAATCGTGCTGCAGACCATGCAATCGACACAGTGCCCTCCTCCTGACCCCCCCTTTATAAGCTCTGCTACAATAACAGACTCTCCTGTCTTTCCCCACAACCGACACTATTACTTCACGTCTGAAAAAGATTCCAAAAGAAGAAAGGAGCCTGTATCTAAAATAATTTATTTCAGCCCCTGGTTGCCCTCAGAACTCCTCCATTGTTGTTAGCATAACTGTGATGACAAAGATAATCTTTGTCATCGTTATTATTATTATTTCTATTCCCCCTTTTTAATTAATTTTTCCCGAGGGCTCAGAACAGTAATGAGAACCAGACAACAAATTCTCCTACTGGACCATTAAACTATCAGCAACAAAGTGCAAGACAGGTTCAAGGCAGGGTTAACAGTGCCATCTACAGTAAAGTCAAAATCGCTCCATCATGTTTTAGGAAGACATGAGAAGTACAGATATAAGCTGAAAATAAGTATTCTTGGGTCATTTTTATATTAAATTCTGCAAAATCAGGTTTTCTTTTTACAATTTTATTATAAGAACAACCTCAAGAATTATACACTTTGAATTAGATAGCTCTTTTAACTGTAATTTTTATATACTTAAACTGAATAATTTGGTTTCCAAAATTAATGTGACAAGTTAATTGCATGTTATGATAAATTAGTGTGTCAACTAGCATGTTCTTACTTTGTAAATAAAATATATGCAAATAAAATTGGTTTAAAAAATATATATAGTATATTTTGTTACAATATATATATTCACATTATCATATATTTTTTCATATGAAAAATAAAATAAACGAAAGTCAAAACACAAACTCTGAAAAAAAGGTACTGTTTAAACATTTCTCATAGATTGCCAGTGTATAAAATGATGGGGGGGGGGTTTGTTTGTTTTTTTGCTGGTAAATGTTTTTTAAAACTATGTACCAATGACTAACTGCATGTCAGTCAACCAGGGATGGAAAGATTTCATTTATTTTTGCTGACTGGAAAGAAGCTAAAGATGAAACCTTACTGTTGATCCTAAATCTCATCACTCTTGGCAATGGGCTTGTAAATATTATCCTATTTTCTTTAATCCAGTGCAGAACGCAATGCTCAACCACTTACCGGAAGCTCCGACATTTACTTCAGGATTTGCTGGGGCTTGGGCTAGAGTGGCTGCGAGAGGGAAAGTGCTAATCTACACAGCAGACTCAGGATTAGTGTGGTGAGCCAGGTGACCCTGGCCTGATATCTTACAGGCCACAGGAGAGGACGGCCAGTGGTCCATGTGAATGTGAGTGAGCGGAGGGTATGGGGGTCCCCCCCTACACCAAGGCCGTCTTGCCTCTCCCACTCCCCTTTTATCTCGCTCTTTCTCCTGCTGTCTCCTTTTCACACACTTTCTCATTCTGTCTCAAGGAGCCTTGATGAGAATTCCACTAATCATCTGAGGATTAACAGCGACTCAGACAACACTACATCTAATTCCCCCTTCATCGCCACTGTGGTAACAAGAGGGCTCAAACAACAGAACACCAGCATGTAGAAGACATGTGTGGAGCTATTTCTATATGTCAAATATGTTCTGGCTGATTTCAGAAGGAGATTGATATATCTGAAACAAAATGCCTAATGTTTGCAGTGTGCCATCTTCAACACATGGCATTCGGAAGTTTTGTGTTATATATCATATTTTTGTTCTCCTTACCTAATCCATCATAGACAAAAGGATGGATTAAATGGTGCTTTGCAACTTGATACAAACCTGATTTTTAAAAAGCAAACAAACAAAATAACAAAAGATTGGCAATCAGTATTTGTCAAAGAGGTACAATGCAACATTAAAACAGTCAGTCAGAAAGTAGGACGATAAACAATTCTAAGCTTGATTACCTTCTGGTAAAGAGAAATTAAAAAACCCACTGTTTTTCTGATCAGTAGAAAGAAAAGCAGTAAAACATTACCAAGTTTCTCTTGAGCTGGTAATGAGGAAACAAGACCTAAAAAGTTATTTTAATAGGGTTAAAGTATATAACTAGATTTGAAGGGGGCACAGAGATCAAAAAATGTATTACAACTTTAATGCTGTGATGATTATTAAGACACAGTCTTTAACAAATTGGATTGAATCCTCTCTCTAATGCAGTTCAACATTCTGAGCTTCCAATCTTTAAACAGTACTTTGTAAATAAAAAGAGAAGGCTTCCACTAAAGGATCCAGCCAAAGACCTCGTATCATTTGTGTTTCCCATGTGCTTGGGAACACCAGCATGCACTGGGGGTGTGCTTGCAAGTAAAGCGATTAAAGAGGCGTAGTTAGGGTCCTACTGCAAGGGTTGAAGGACCTAAGTTTCCAAAAAAAATTTCAAAGTACTCTGTCCCCTGTAGACAGCTTATATCTCAAGTAGAGTATGTTCCCCTCGCAAATTTTTTTTGTTAAGAAAAATAGGACATAGGAAAAAGGCGACGTCTGGTCAACCTACCAAATCAACAATTTCAATGTTTCAGTGAGTTAGTGCTTGTTGCTATGATGCGTCTTTGCTCAGCAGCTTCGCTTGTTGTAAACCAAGCAGTCAGAGCACAGCTTACGTAAATATTCATGAGAATACTATAAAAGAAGAAAACATGCTGTTTCATGCAAGGGCTTCATTAGGGCACATAGAACAGCAAATATGCCATTTTCAGCCCAACCAATGTTACACTGAGGACCAGCACCAAATACCCTATATAATCATTCTATGACCACTTAAAAAACTTTTTCATCAAAATACTTTTTTTCAAATTATTCATCCACTGAATGACTGGTGTTGCAAAGACTAATTTTATCCATTTAACTTTAGAAACATACATATAAACTATTTTAATGCATTTTGACATGTCTAAAATATATAATAATTTACCTCTGGTCACAGTGATGTTAACATGAAAGGATTATGTACCAATGGGAATAGTAGGTTGAAGTCATGTAAGACAGAGCTTAGATGTAGTCAAATGCTAGTAGCATCATGATAGAGCTAACTAATGGCTTCTTCTCTGTGTTACGTTTCTCAGGTTCAAGTCAAACAAAACAAAATTATTAAAATGAGGGTCATGCTTTTGAGTTTTGGTACTGACTTATGGAGTCAAAGGGGATGAGAAATCATGCAGAGGTTGCCACTTTCCTTCTGAACAGGGGGGTTAAAACTTTCTCAAAGCTAAAAAACTGTTAGCATTTACATTAGTATCAGTGGCAAACTGGCAAACATTGCAGAATTAGAGTAGTGATTGCACCACTTCCCTTTGGAGGTCTCTAGTGAATATACTGTAAAAGTTGGGCTTGCAGCAGCAGGAGAGGACAGTACAACAGAGCAAAATTACATCTACCTTCATCAGTATTCAAAGGTTAACCTGTCTGGACAATAGTACTTAATGTCCAAAATAAAATCCTTGCTTATGGCATTACAAACATTTGCCATGATTTCCTGCTAATAAAAATAAAAGGCTTATTTGGTGCTTATAACTCAGACAGAAGTGCAGTGCTTTGGCCCTGGCTGGTAAAAGTATTTGTCCAAGGAACCAGGCCTAGCCTAAGCCTCCATGGGTCCCTAAGCAAAATTTTGGCACCCTCTATTTTTGCCAGTAATATCTATTGTAATATAATCAACAGTCTCTTGATCACAACATTTACATACTTATCTTATGCCAAACTACTCATCAGTGGACTGTAACTACCCCCCCACCCCCACCCCCCACCCCCCAGCATGCCTTGCAGCTCTGACATCACAGTAAAGGTAATTAAAAGGTGAGACAGAGCTCTGCCCAGTTTCTTTCATGGCTGATCACTGTTCTGGGCATCTCTCAGTTGAAGTGAGAGATGCAATACGCAATGCTTTTGATTTTTCTTTGATACTTTTAAACCATGCTTGGGCATGTATCTCGGAGGATGTTCTTTTTCCGGATGAATCATCAAAATAACTGCTCCTCCTAATTGTCAATCATTGTGGTTTTCTTCTCCATTTTCACTTACTGTTGGGGAGTCTGACATGGTAGAAAAATAGCAAATCTTCTTTTGGAAAGTAAGCTTGTATCAGCGATGCAAACAGCAACTTTTACACAGAGCGTGCATAAAGAGAAATGGGCTTGTGCATGCTCTTGCAGGGGTTTAGTAGGCGTTCCCTCTCTGGAGCGGGTACAGGGTTGTGCATGTGCATTTTTTTTTTAGTGGAGAAGGCTGGTCTTTTCAAAAATCCTCCACTCTATGGTCCAAAAGATGTGCAATGGTAAATGGCTTGTAGTTATATAGCGCTTTTTCAATTCATTCACCCATTCATGAACACACTCATACACTGATGGTTGCCAGATGAAGGCCAGAGCCGGGGTTTGAACCAACAACCCTCCAGTTTTAGGGCGCACTCTACGTCTGACACGCCTGTCAACTGTTGCATTCAAATTTCATGCTAAATCTTTATAGCAGTATTTTGGAAACTATATTGATAATCATGCACTCCTGCTTAGGACTCTTTGAATTGTTATGTTTTACATGCAGTAGATGCTTCCTCTTTTCCCTTTACTAGTCGTTCTTTTCTCCCTCTTTTCTTTCCATGACCATTTATTTAAACCTATCAGTTAGCAACCTCTAGCCAGGACCACACATGGTGCATGGCCTATTGTCTTTGCTAAGTGTAGCACCCTAACTTTCCGCATAGATAAAATAAATTTCTATAGTGATTTTATATTGTCTCTAAATTAGGACAAATTTTCCATCTCCGAAACCAGTGTCTTCTCCTCCATGGGAGGCTTGGAGAAAAAAAATTCAGGCCACAATTGTTTTCTTTTTTCTTCTTTTTTTCAAACACTTTAGCCAGATAAACACAAACCAATTAAACAAATGAAATTAATGTTATAAAAAATGTATAATATTAAATTTAATTGTGTGTCAATCAACTTGAGTGAAGCTTAAATTTTTCAAAAAGCATGGACTGAAACTTATTGGGGCATCAATTCCTTAGTTTCATGAAAGGATCCTGTGTGACCAGAACCTATAAGATCATTAGCAGTCTCTCTATAGAGAACCATAAACTGTTCTTACCTCAGAGGGTAGTGGGGGGGGGGGAAACTACACAGCCTATGGAGTTTAAAGCAAGGTTCCAGTACAGATATGTCTTTGGCAAAATTAAGCTGTTGGATTGAAATTAAACTTCAGGCCGCATCCCACACACCTTATCATCCTCCATCACCCATCACAATCCTGGGTAATATTTTTTATGCGCAAATTTAACAAAATTACATTATTCAATATATGTAATGTCCACAAATCTGTACTGTTTTTGAAATAATTCACTTTTACATTGAAAACCTTTTTTCTACTTACTTAGGGATAGCTTCCATTGCCAATTTTCTTTAATCTGTTTAATCTGTTGTGTTTTAGTCTGTTGGAGGGGAAAGCGAAGCAGATACCTGATTAAAAGGCCCAGAGGGCATTGATTGTTTATTTTAAAGTGTTCAGCCCAAACAAATCCTACAAAGTAATTACAGCATTTTCATATTTTCACCCAGGCACTCCACAAAAATGGGTTAAACATTTTGACTTCTAGATGTGCAAACTTAGGCATGCATCTATGTACAACTTTAGCTAAAGGTGGTTTTACCTGCTATTAAACACTAGATTTAAAACATTCCGATTTTTCTGTCCTTTATTGGCGCAAATTTGCACCAATGTCATGTTTTTTAATGGGTTCTTTTTCAGAAACAACAAGTATTTCTCACACTAAGTACGAAGATACCTGATTATTTCAACCATTGATTGTGGAGATCCATTTTTCATGAACTCTTCAGTACAGCAGTTAAAAAATATTATACTATATGACTCTGTCCTGCGTTTTATAACAAACTTCGTGTATCAAATATATCACTGAGTACGGTATGCTTCAGGAAAATCTCTCTCTTTGATCAACCCTAGACTTTTCACTGCGTGGATTTTATTCATAAATGCATTTCGGAACATCTTCCTTGATACTTATGTTCAATGCTGACTAGACCCTCCAGCCATTATGGCTTGCATTCTCAGATTATTTGTTGCAGATCCAAAAGGTCAGGACCAAACTGTGTGAAAAGGCTATTTTTTTAGCCTCTGCCACCTGGAAAAATCTGCTAATTGATTTAAATTATCATCCCTTGTTATGCTCTGGAAATTTAAATACATTTTAAAAGGCAGAGAAAGTCAGAGATGGGAAGTAACGAAGTACAAATACTTCGTTACTGTACTCAAGTAGATTTTTCTGATATTTTTACTTTACTTTACTACTTATTTTTATGGTGACTTTTTACTTCTACTCCTTACATTTTTACACAAATATCTGTACTTTCTACTCCTTACATTTAAAAAAATTGGCTCGTTACTTTAGTTTTGAATCATTTCAATTGAGTTACCGTTATTATTTTTCACGTCATCAATACCAAATTCAATCTAATTGGATGGGAATCTACGTTGCATTTGACGCACCACTACAAGATGAATCGACAGATTCGGCGGTATTCATTCGGGGCAAATCATTGCAGCTTGGTGGTGGTGGCGTTAGCATAGTAGTATGGACGACGAGATGATTGAAAATGAACACAACGGAGATCTAGTCCTATTGGCAGACATCCATTTAAAATGTAGGCAACGGCATGAAAAAAGTGGTTTCTACTTTTACTTTTATACTTTAAGTAAATTTACAAGCCTGTACTTTGTTACTTTTACTTGAGTAAAGAAGTTTAATCAGTTCTTCCACTTTTACCAGAGTATTTTTTAACGCAAGTATCTGTACTTTTACTCAAGTACGGAAAGTGAATACTTTTGCCATCTCTGGAGAAAGTAGATCGCTTGGTTCCTGCACTTGCCCTTATTTTTGATTGTATGATTTCCTTAGTTTTGTATGTTTTTGCATTTGTCTCAATTTTTTTTCTTTTTTTTTTTTTCTTTTTTTTTTTTTTTTTGTACAACTGTCTTGGCCAGGACACACTTTGATAAAATAGTGAATAAGTATGCATGTGTTGCTTTAACCTTCAAAAAGATAAAAAAAAAAAAAAAAAAAACGTTTTGTAAGAGGAAATAAATCCATCTGCAAGCTTATCTAAGAATTCACTGATATTATATCACATTTATTTTGATCATGAAACTTCCTTTCTTACAGGTTGTGCTTGGCCACCCACAGAGCTAAACTTAAAAAAATATATATCCACAGCAGAGGTGTGGAATTTCACACCAGCTGCAGCAAGTTATATGATATATCTTTGAAATATGTTGAGCATCATTTCACTATCTCACCATTCAATGTGATTGACACAAAATGTAGAAAAAGAATTTATGGCAATACATCAGAGGCATCACTACTAAGTGGCTTGCATTTTTAGCCTAGTTAAGTACATTCTGGCAGCAGTCCTGCGCTATCTCTAAGACAGGTTGGTTTTCCAGCCTCCCACAGTTTAGCTTTAATGAAGGAGCTGTCTTACCCAAACAAACAGGCACTCTGGAGTGGTACCTCAACTACCTCCTTAATCCAGGAAGTCTCTCTTATCTCCACACAAATGGCCCTGCAGCACACTACAGTGTCATCCATCAGGTAAACCACAGGCTGTAATGCAGGTATCCTTGCATCATGCATGAAAATTGAAAAACAGTAGTGGAGCTGTGTTTTAAGACATATGTATTGTTGACACCTCTGCCTTTATTTATTTATTCATTTTCCCACCAATGGTTGGTTGAAGCAATTTTTGATCAGTCAAAATTGTAATTCTTTTCCATATAATTATTATAATTATAATGTAGCTCATGACTATAAATAGATATGTATATTGGTGCTGTTAAGCATAAATTGTTATTTCTTTAACATGTTTCTGTTTATACAGTTTTTTGTAATTTATTGGAATAATGTTATACTTCTGCTAAACTCTTAATTAGTCTGATCATCTTTGTATTCTCCTTTTAGTCATTATTCCTGATTCTAATTCATTGATGCTGATCAGCTTTGATTAAAACAAAACTATTTTATCATAACTCATTTTCCAAAAATCTGATTTTGTTTGACTTTCCTAAAATCAATTTATTAAATCAGAACTGTAAAAGATATTTCTTGCACATTTTGCGGGATCACAGATCCAAAACGGCAAATATCCTTGTAAAGCTGATATTGTAGAATGTGTCCTTAATTGTTTAAAAGGAGAATGTAATTTGTTTTCATCCAGGTATTGATTGCATTCTGAACAAATGAATCAGTTCCCTTGAATAAATATTTTATAAACAGTACATAAAGCCTGTTTGTTCTTTTTTTTTTTAAAGCTTCTTTGTTCGGTATTCAATAGACTCCAGTTTGTGAAAGGTCTATTTGAAATTACCTAGAAATGTTTACAGTGGCTGTTGGATGTAATTGTTTATAAGAAAAAATGGGACAAATAACAGTATTGTGGTTTTCTTTACATCTTCATAAAGTAAAAGCATTTCTACAATTTTTTCCACAAAAAGCGGATTGATTTGCGTCTCTGCTGTTGTCAGATTTCTACCCTTACAAATCAATTAGTATTTAAATAATTTTCTGTCTTTACCATGAGCTAAACCAAATAAAATCACTGATGGGGTATCAGGCCAGAAGTAATTCAGCTTTGATTTATTATTTGCAGGTCAGTTTTTCTTAACTCAAAGGCAAAAAAGAAAAAAGTATTTGATTTTAAACAACTGAAATTAAAATGTTATTCAATTTAAGTACAGTAAAATACAAAATTTATTTAAAGATGATTCAAAAAATATAAAAAAAAATATGATATAAATAATAAATCAAATGAAATCAACTTTTTGAATTTAAACATGCTGTTTTTTTGTTTTGTTTTTTCCAATTTCCTTTCCCCATGTGAGAATAGATCTATTGTGCTTCTATTTGGCACTAAGAAAACAATTTGGATGGTGACAGAGCGAGACAGGACACATAAAAAAATAATACAAATTTTGAAATGAATTGTTAAGAAAAAAAATTTTCCATGTTTTATAAAGCGTTTAATATGACATTCTTCAATTTACATTTTATTCCTGCTGATTAAGACATAACTAAATTAAATATACAGTTTATTTTTAGTACAGTCACTTAAATATCAAACCTACTTTTCTCTTCCTTTTTGAGTCTATTTCTTGCTTATTTTTCTATTTATTCTAGGCAATATTTTTTTTCTCTCTCTTATTTTCACAAATCCCTGTTTAACGGAAAAGCTGTTGTCTTCTAGCTTTCCTATAATTGAATTGTTGTTGTCCCTCTACTGTGTTAATATGCGTATGTGCTAAATTGCCAAGCAGTTTCCCATTACTATCAGTTACCCTGAGGCAGCTTTTGAGCCAGTTGCTAAGAACTTTCATCCAACAGTGTTGATCGTTAATACTGATCTGTACATTTTCCCAACTAAAGCTCTTATAAAGAGCTAAGACCATAAGACTGTGTTTGCGAGTCTAGTGACTATGCCAACAAGGCAACAAGGAGCTGGAAAGAATTGGAGACGGAGCACGCAGCCGCTTCAGAAAGCTAAAAACAGCTGTGTTTTTACAACCACTGAAACACAACGCTCGAAAGGATTTTTTTTTTCCATTGGCTACCCATACTGCACCTGCCATTTCCATCAGAGCCATGTGGTCACAAAGGGAGCAGTATATCTGTCAACAGGATCAAGTCCTCAATAGACCCTGCAAGCCACTCAATCCTTCAAGACGCCCCCTCCTGTGGCCCCAACAAAGCCTCCAAACCCCTCAACCTGGCCATTTCAGACCAACTCTTTTTCTTCCAATAAGGAACACACTTCCTTCAGCCCTTTAAACATACCTGAGAAGCACAGCAGAGAAGCTCTAAAAGTCATTATATTATAACTTCTTTCCAAATTGCATGTAAAATCCATTAGTATCTCCGAGGGTTTGTTTCCCTGTCGGATAACATCTCCTAGTCTGTTTCTTCGCTTCTTCAGCTATTTCGTTTTATTTCTATGCAGGTTAAACAAGAAAATATTGTCTTTCCAAAGAAATACTTCCATGCCTTTAGTGACATCACATAAGGCATTAGGAAACTTATTTGGTTTGTTACAGTGTATTTTTTGTGCCGTAATAAACCCTTTTTTGTACCAATCAAAGTCCATAAGCTGTAAAGTTATCTATGACATGTTAATGATAAGCTCTGTGTATGCACCCTGATGCTCTATCTCTCCAATTCTTTTTCCTGAAAAGAGATCACTTGGGAAAAACTCTTTTAATAACACATCATAACTTATATGTATTAAATAACCAGGAGAAATGACAACAGATTCTGATACAAATTGTAATCCTACTCAGATCAGAGAAATTGCTTAGAATGTTGCTGCTCACCTCTGGGCTCACCTCTCAGGAGCCCAGAGGTGCTCCTGAGAGGTGCATCTGAGAGGTTAATCAGTGGCCCTGATTAACAGTTAAAAAGACATTTTATAAATCTCCAGTCTGCCACATCATCATATTTTATATCATACATGTCAGCAAATGAGTAGACATCATGGCTCCAGCCTTATCAAAATATTACTTAGCTGAAGGACACCTCTCTCATTCCATTTCCAAATCTTTGCCACATACAGACTGAAGATTATCACTGCAAATCCAGACAAAGAAAAAATATTGTGGAAAACACTGTTTCTTACACTCAACAGGCAGCTAATATTAGGGTGTAATAAACATGGCTTCATCTATCATGGTTTGTGGGGGATAAGAGTCAAACTCTAGATCAAACTAATGAGGTTGAAACCTGTGCTTTTCAAATATCAAATAGGAAATCATATATCTGTATGAGTACATATAATCCAATCCTGTTTTCATCATCAGTGTTTATTTGTAAAGCTACACAAGATGATCTCTTTTATGCTCTTTTATCCCTCAAACCATTCTTCAACTTTATTTTAATAGTGGCATAGGAAGAGTTAGGGCCTTTATTTACATGCCTCTCCTGCGCACTTGACACTGCCATCCACCAGCTGACCATCAGGTAAAAAAAGGCTGCTAAACATTTTGAATCAGAAGGACCATGAAACAGCTCATATTGGAAAACTAACCCAATCTTTCAAACAGATCACAGAACCACTCACCTCAGTCTGCAGGATGCTAGAAACTGGAAGCTAACAGTCTTGAGTTAATAATTATCTGACCAGATGGGGTCTCTCTTTAAGCATTAAAATTGTATTTCCGAACAATCACTTGACCCTTAAATATATATTTTTCAAGATCATCTCTTTATACCAAAACATGTTTTAAAAAACAACAAACCTCTCTTAAAGATTACATACATCAGTCTACATAGCAGAATATGAAAGATTGTTACAGGAACTTAACAACAGATTTATGATTTCACAACTTGGTGGTAAGACTAGTTAAAGAAAGTGCAAGGTTTGGATCGTGCCTGGTTGAAATATTGTCTTTAAGTCAGTCTTTAAGTGTCAGATGGCCAGAGATACTGAAATGTAAAGCAAGTTGTTGTTGTGGGCTCAGCTCTGAGCTTGTGAGCATTAAATAGCATGAGCCTTGAGTGATTTTCCTGTGTCCAACTCAAGTGTCAGCATGGGGTATTCACCCTCTGAGATAGAGACGCAAAGAAAGATGAAGAAAACTGAGAGACTGGGTTGACCTGATGGGGATTATAGAAGGGTCAAAGTGGATCAGCAATGTCTTCCTCTCCCACAGAGTAGAGAAAACAAATATTAATCACCTTTAGCACTACACACAAAGGGCCCCAACATACAAGGGCAGGAGAGCCAGTTGAGAAGAAGACACCGGCCTCAACAGCTAATAAAAAGACCTCTTAGGAACTTTTCTGTGGAGGGACAATGATCTCAAGAAAACCTCCCTGTATAAATGTATTTTTAATGTTTGGACACAGAATGAGTTGTGCTTGTTTAAATTTCTGTTGATAATTTTGCTTTGTGCTATGTATAGTATTTTCATTCAATCCTTCAATTTCCTTCAAGATTCTCTACTCTAAGCATCAATATACCCAACAGCGCTTTATGGGATGTTTTAAAGTTTGAAATAAATGACAGGACAACTGAGGAACACTTTTTTTATTATTATTATTTCAGGTATCGAATTTAAGGAATGAATATAAATTCAGACACACTTTTCAGATTTATGTAAACATGAAAATTAAACCCATGTATCATTTTTTCTGCCACATGAAGGCTAGGTATTACTTTGGTTCAATCTTTCCTACAGAACAATCCAATGACAGTACACTGAGATCGGTGTTGGTATTGTGACAGAAAGTGAAAAGGTTTGATGAGTATTCATATGTGTTCTGTTCTGGATCTCAAGAAAACAGAGAAAACAGTGTGTTTGTAGTTTGTAGTGATGGGACAGGCTGTCTTTACTCTGTTTCATCCTCCTGTTACAGCAACATAAACTCCCCACTTTGCCGTCCATGAGGCAACTCACGAGTGACAACAACGGACCCCACCTGGCAAACTGGTGACGATGCCATCTGGTTGTGGCCGAGGCTCGCCATCCGGCCTGCAGTCGGTACCCACAGTGCCAGTGTGGCGTTGTTTAATGAGCGCATATGAGCAAACATTTGACTGCCAGGTGGCGTTGCAGCCACGCCACGCAGACCAGGCGGGGTTCAGCTATTGCCGTTCAAACCCGGGGGCATCAAAAGGGGGCCTTGGATTTCTAAAGTAACTAAGCCATAATCCACCCCCTTATTGGTCCCATTCATATTGAAATACATGATCAGAGGAACTGCCGAGGCCCTAATCTTGCCAATGAGCGGTCCGGCACAGCTGCAGGGATAAAGTCAGAGTATGAGACTGCCAGTATATTAGAAAAACTCAGGCCTTACTGATTGGATTAGGGGAGATGAGGGAGGGGAAGGGGGTAGAGGAGGTCTCAGGGGTGAGGAAATGTCATCTTCCAGCGTTAGCTGGAGCTTGGTGGTCTCTCAGACGGTGGGACAGACGCACTTTTTAGCACTATGCCGTCTTCTAAAGAAATCAGAGGGGGTGTGAGGGAGAATAGCAACAGGAAAAAGAAATGAAGAGGTTGAGTGTGAAGAGACAGGCCTCGATGGCAACTCCCAGCGAACTAATGTGAGCAAGGCTGGTATTAAGAGGTTAGTTTTTAGGAGGAAACAAATGAGAGAAAAGAGAGAGAAAACTAAACCGGGCATTAGCTGTCGACTTAAAGGTTTGTTCTGGTTCCTCTGGTAGGAAGAGCCGCCCCATTTAAGTGCGATTGAGCGTGGCTTAGATGGGGATCATTGGTTATCCTCTCGACTGTTTTGTTTTGAGGTTTCCTTTCTGTATTTACTGCGAGAAGTAGGAGAAGCCATTTTGTCTAACAAAGCAGGAGCCAAATATTTTCTTAGTTGTGCATCTGGCTAAAAAATTTAATTTATTCATTTAAACTGGCAAACACAAACTTCTCCGCTTATTACTGTTGCACAAGTGATACTGTTTTATCCTTAACTCAGATTAGGAAAAAAAACAAACTGTCAGATCCCTTCTATAGTTTTTGAGAGCTCATGCATCAGTCAAGGACCCCACTCACAAAACGTTACATGCTGTTACATCTGAGCAGCTACAAAACTACAATCATCACCTTTTCTTTGTTAGCTCATAATATATAACATCACTGATTTATTTGGATCTGAAAAGCAAAAAAAATATTTTAAATACATTTTAAAATACTGAATAGTATATTTAAGTATATTTTATCTTAGAAGAGAAAAAAAGGTAGAAAAGAGAAAAAAAACATCTAAAACTAAAATTATGTAAGGTCAGATGTTACAATGCTAGGATTGAGAATTGATAGGGTTATTTTAAAAAAGCCTGCATCTATTTTGTATTTTTGTTGCTTAATTTAATAATATTACAGTATCATTTCCAGCAGTTTAGCCCCTGCCTTTTACATATTCTGATAATGTAAAAATGGAATGTTGCAAGCCAAAAAACAAAACATTTATAAAAGTACATACAATTAGATCCATTACAAATCAATTTTGTTAAAAGAATCAAAATACTTGATTACATTGAAAACTGACTATATCTTATTTCTTATATTATCTAATTTATTGATCAAGCAACTATTTTCAAATTAATTCATCTCAAAGGTAACGTTAGTAAATTAAAATACCCCAATAAAAGGTTTCTTCTGAAAAATACTGAAAATATTTAAAACGTTCAACAAATGTTGTACATTTTAAATACCATGTTAATATGTAAATAACTGAATTAGTTGCTCAGAAATGCTGCTTTTGTAGTTGTGGATATTTATAGACAAGGAGGGTTTTTAATTTTAAATGAAAAAAAATATATATATATATTTTTGCACAGCTTGGGCCAAATTGCTCTTGGCATGTTGTTCTCGCAAGTGGTCTGCTTTAGAGTCAGTATAATTATGTAAATGATTAATCGATTATAAAATGACAGTTATTTCAATAAACTAATTTATTATTTCAGCACAATTTCCCATTTGTTGTTTAGTTATATTGAATACAAAAGTACATTCATGGTGTGGCTTCCAAAAACAACAACCAAAAAGTAAAACTGTCCCGGTATGTGAAAGTGTAATTTCTCAATCATCAGGTCATTAAGTATTTGATGCAGATGCAGGTGCAGATGTGCCAAAATATTTCTGGGTTCGTCATTTTAGAGTTTGCAGGCTGCAGCATGTTGTTGCTTCTTTTTTTAAATCAAACAATTACAAACTGTTCCACGAACTGTTCTGATTCTATGCCACAGAGGGAAAAATATGTTGTTTAACAATAGAAAATTCTCTTTTTATATTATCTGCGAATTCCAGTTATATTCATCTTCTGAGAGCAGTAATTCTATGAAAATGTATAAAGGTTTATACAGACAAAGAAACCTGCAGGGAGGGTTGTTGTTATTGAAATATACAGGTGCTGGTCATAAAATTAGAATATCATGAAAAAGTAGATTGATTTCAGTAATTCCATTTAAAAAGTGAAACTTGTATATTATATTCATACATTACATACAAACTCATATATTTCAGATGTTTATTTTGTTTAATTTTGATGATTACAAATGACAACAAATGAAAATCTCAAATTCATCATATCAGAAAATTAGAATATTACTGAAGACCAATAAAAACAAAGGATTTATAGAAATGTTGGCCAACTGAAAAGTATGAACATGAAAAGTATGAGCATGTACAGCACTCAGTATTTAGTTGGGCCTCCTTTGGCCTGTATTACTGCAGCAATGCGGCGTGGCATGGAGTCGATCAGTCTGTGGCACTGCTCAGGTGTTATGATAGCCCAGGTTGCTCTAATAGTGGCTTTTAGCTCTTCTGAATTGTTGGGTCTGGTGTATTGCATCTTCTTCTTCACAATACCCCATAGATTTTCTATGGGGTTAAGGTCAGGAGAGTTTGCTGGCCAATTAAGAACAGGGATACCATGGTCCTTCAACCAGGTACTGGTAGCTTTGGCACTGTGTGCAGGTGCCAAGTCCTGTTGGAAAATGAAATCTGCATCTCCAAAAAGTTGGTCAGCTGCAGGAAGCATGAAGTGCTCTAAAACTTCCTGGTATGTGGCTGCGTTGACCCTGGACCTCAGAAAACACAATGGACCAACACCAGCAGATGACATGGCACCCCAAACCATCACTGACTGTGGAAACTTTACACTGGACTTCAAGCAACGTGGATGAAGTGCCTCTCTTCTTTTCCTCCAGACTCTGGGACCTTGATTTCCAAAGGAAATGCAAAATTTACTTTCATCAGAGAACATGACTTTGGACCACTCACCAGCAGTCCAGTCCTGTTTCTCTTTAGCCCAGGCAAGACGCTTCTGACGCTGTCTGTGGTTCAAGAGTGGCTTGACACAAGGAATGCGACAGCAGAAACCCATGTCTTTCATACGTCTGTGTGTGGTGGTTCTTGAAGCACTCACTCCAGCTGCAGTCCACTCTTTGTGAATCTCCCACACATTTTTGAAGGGGTTTTGTTTCACAATCCTCTCCAGGGTGCGGTTATCTCTCTTGCTTGTACACTTTTTTCGACCACATCTTTTCCTTCCCTTCGCCTCTCTATTAATGTGCTTGGACACTGAGCTCTGTGAACAGCCAGCCTCTTTAGCGATGACCTTTTGTGTCTTGCCCTCCTTGTGCAAGGTGTCGATGGTCGTCTTTTGGACAACTGTCAAGTCAGCAGTCTTCCCCATGATTGTGTAGCCTATAGAACTAGACTGAAAGACCATTTAAAGGCTTTTGCAGGTGGTTTGAGTTAATTAGCTGATTAGAGTGTGGCACCAGGGGCCATCAATTTTGAACCTTTTCACAATATTCTAATTTTCTGATATGATGAATTTGAGATTTTCATTTGTTGTCATTTGTAATCATCAAAATTAAACAAAATAAACATCTGAAATATATGAGTTTGTATGTAATGTATGAATATAATATACAAGTTTCACTTTTTAAATGGAATTACTGAAATCAATCTACTTTTTCATGATATTCTAATTTTATGACCAGCACCTGTATGTAAATAATTATATTATTGTTGTCTGGTTTTATGCTTTTTTGCAAGTATTTAACTGCTTTTAATGGAAAATTAGACAAAAAAACATGAAAACAGGATTTATCTAACATTTAATTTCCCTTTAGGACCAATAAGCTACTTTAGAATTCGAATTTATAGTGCACAATTTACTGTGAGAACATAAAGACTATACTGAAGACTTTTAACATGAAAGTTATTATTACAGTCAAAACGTCCCAAGATATGACAACAATTCTTATATTTATAAGGATATTTCAAACAAATAAACACACAATAACATATGAATAGGATATTCAAGTGGTTATTTATTTGCATGTAAAAATATAAGTGTTTTACTCTTTATTATTTCTGTACAACAAAGATTAATCATTAACTGAAAAAAGAGCAATAAAATTAAATGTAAAATAATAGAATGTCATTTTAACAAATAAAGTTATTCTATTAATAGCACATTTGTAATTACATAAATTCTTAATCTGTTCCAGATTAATAGCTAAAACGTTTGAGCAGAAATGTATTGATTTAATTAAAATGTTAAACTTTCCTCCCTACTTAGTTTTTATCTTTTTGGTCATTTAAAAACTAGCTGCTCTACATCTACAGAGAAGTATGTCTCCAAAGAGCTGCAGACGACATGCACGTTATGCTTCATATGCTTTCATATAATAGTGAGTAGAGGGCAGTGGGGGTCACTATGTTCTAAAACAAATGTCAGGCTTAGTCCCTCTGGGCTAACTGCGCTGGTTCAACAATCCTCCGTTCCACAGAGGGATATACAGTTGATTAAGTACCCTGATGAGAGAATGGGTCAGCTGCCAAACAAACACTAAAAGGTCCAGGACGACAATGGTTGGTCCAGTGCCAAAGCTTATTAACCACCAGGAGGCGCATTGTACTTTCGAATCAAAATCTGTTTTCACAACAGGTCTTCACGTGTGTGTTAAGAATAATAATGCACAATACAGCAGTGAAGTGATCTGCATTTAACAAACAAAACATGCAGCTTCTACTGTAAATATAGAAAAGAATAAGTCAGACTGAGGCTGCTGTGATCTAGTTATTAGTATGTTGTCATAAAAGCTGCAGTAATTCAGCAGTAAGGTTTTCTTCTGGTAAAAGTATAATTTTATGCCTTTTCATTGTTAACGAAAAGGCGTATAATTCATGCTTTTCTCTTTCTACACCAGCTTAAAGCTCTTTTACGGCCCATTTTTGACTGGTGACAGAGAACCCTGTGGTTAACAACTGGTGTTTTTTCTGGGTTGAATTAATTAGAGCCACATATGTTCAGCCTTTTAACATTTGTAGAAGTTTTCCAGTTTGTGCCTTCCTTCTGTTGTTCATGTTAATAGACCAGCGGAGTCTGCCAAACTTCATTCTGCAGCTACAGTGATCGGGGTGCGTTCGCTAACAGCTGCTGCTTCTACATTTTCTATCAAGAAGCACCTGCTGTCCCTCTTCATCTATCAGGGAACTGGTTTCTCTTTCAACCACTTTTATCATAAAGCTCTTAGCCAGGTGACACGACTCTTTAATGTTGAGTAGTTGCAGAGCTGTTCATATCCTTGGAACCAGCGATTCCTCAATCATCAGCTGAGAATCCCCGCTGCCTGACTGTCGTTCTCACTGTTTTTTTAGTCCTGCAAGTTGAAATGGTGGTAAGAGCTTTAGTGAGTGGAAGAGAGAGTGTTGAATTTGTCCACCATGTTAAGTCAGTGGTAACACCTTAAGGATATACATTGCAAAGAGTAGTGTAATAACACAAGTATAAAGTCTCTGAAAAGGCCTAATGGACCTTTAAAGTGTATTGATTAGATTAAGTTAAATTAAATTTAATTCAAATTAAAAAAATACAGAAAAAGACATACAATAAAATACAGTAACAGTCAGAAATAGAGTAAATTTCTAATCTACATAAACCAAAAATCCCCTCAGCTTTTTTTTTTTTTCAGTGACATGAATCCAAGTTTTTCGCATAAAAAAAAATCTAGATATAAATCCTTTTTGATTGCTCTATTTGTGCCTAACTTGTAAAATGGTTTTATTTATTTTTCCCCACCCAAGATATCAGAAGTTGTGAAGTTGTGGGGTTCTGTTTGTTTCTTTTTCTTCTTCGCAGTTGAGATACAGCTTTGGAAACAAAATCTAAAATCAAATTCAACAAATCAAGGTTCTTTTTTCACAGATAACTTTTGAGCTCAGCTGGAGGCAATGTAATTAAAACAAAAATGATAAATGTTCACAGTTGTTCTGTTAACAGAGCCAGCAATGGATTGCAGAGTCTTATTACTGCCTTACTTTTACTGAACTGTTTAAATTTCAAAGCTTATTTAATTCCAAATAATTTATCTGGCTATTTAAAATTATAGGACTTGGTAGTGTCCCAATATGATTCATTGAAATCCCTAAAAGACATTATTTTGTGACCCCCTTAGCTATATATTTAATTAAAGTGAATATATTTTCAGTAGATGGCCATAGCTGCTGTGATGTCACATGGCTCTAAGGTATCCAGTCTCACTATTCTGTGTTTCAAAAACACAGAAAAACCACATCACCTCTATGCATCTTTTTTCTACACCCTCTGCATCTGATATATCTGATCTCCAGCTAAAATTATTTTAACATGTCTTATAGACACAATGTAAACCACACGTACTGTTGGTGACAATGTTCCCAAAATTATGTAAATGTTACTGAAATGTTGCAGCACTGAAAAAAATACTTACATCTTCTGCAATACCATGCAGATGTAACTTGGAATATGCCAGGTTGATCCACCTAGATACATTTTAACTCTACACATTATTCATCTGGAAATCCTCCTGTAGAAAGTGTTTGCAAAAGGGAGGGACATTCAATATAAACCTTCCGGCTGATTAAGTAAATCACCAAGTGGCACTTCCCTCCTATGTTGAGCTTTTAGCCAATCACAGCAGCAGTAGCAGCCATGATGTATCACATTCTTTATTTGTTTCACAACAAGAGGAGTAAACTGAAAATCAAGCTCTTATCAACTCCGGTGAGGAATACCATGCAAACATTGTTCCCATCCACATTTGTGCATTTTTCAAAAAGAAATGGAGGCTATTCCAGCTACAGCAGGAGCATCAATGTTTGTTTAGCTCCAGCCGCTTCTGGTTGACATCATACTCATCCATGCATTTCATTGGTCTGAAACATTTCTGTATGAAGGCTAACGCATCTGTTGGCATCTGGCAAGTTGTATTTTATTCAAACCTGACAACAATTTACCTCTCTTGAAAGGTAAACGCAGACACTCAGTCTGCATTAATAGAGATTTGCTCACTTCAACATGCTAGAGACTGGGGGAAGCTATAGTGCTAGGGCAATGTGATCTATTCAATAATTCTTGCCACTTTGCATAGATCATTGAACATTCAGACCTAAAGGGGGAAATTATCATAAAGTATAAGACAATTTTCAACAACTGCCCACTCATTTTTGGCAGGTCTTGTGGCAGTTTTGCAGGTCTGCTTTTGTGAAAATTGAACAGCCAGATCTAGCCATTTCACTCCAATCTGCTTCTCATAAACTGTTTTTTGTTGTCGAGTCTCACATGAAGTCCAAAGAATTTGTTGAAGCCTGAAATTTCCCCAGTTAAAGACAATTTGTCAATAAAAGCCAAGATAAACACACAAATAGTCATAGTTGATGCACATTAGCCTTTTAAAACCACTCAGTGATCCACAATGGTCCCAGTGGTGTCTACTGGCTGCAAAAGTCGGTTTGGTCCTTCTGGACGTAAATTCAAAATGAAATATATAACACAACTGTTATTTGTTTTATCTAGGTTATCTATGTTTAATTTGAGTTTAACTAATATTCAAGGCAACTTTAAATATCAGGCAAAACTCAGGCAGTGAGATCCCAAAAAACAAGATACTACATCCTGAGGTGTAAAACATCATTTGTACATTTATTCCATCACATATACTAACTACACTACACAGGTGACATACCTCGAAAACGCAGGAGGACTTTTTTTCATATTCTGATTCTGTAGCTGTAGATGAAAATACACTAAGAAGATTTTTTTTTTTTTTTTTAACCTGACTGTTTTCCCTTTTTGGGTTGGATTTGATCCAGAATGTGGATTCTAGAATGTAAATTTTGGCCCATAGATCCATGAACTCAGTTGTTGGAATCCACTTTCTTTCTAAGGTGTGCTTAGAAACGTTTCCTCTCCCCAGATATGAAACCTGATAGAAAAATTTTATTCAGGCTTATAGAACTTCAGTCACTGATGAGAAATGATTTTAACAAAGCCTAAGATGAACTGAAGTTGCCGACTGTAAGCCACTCTAGGAGCAACCAACTCCTCTTACACACTCAATAGGATGTTTGAAACTCATGTTTAAGGAGATATCTGTTTTAATAATGGAGACATTAGCAGCTTTGTGCAGCACACTATAATACTTTATTGTTCTGTTCTGTTTCCAATAAATAACCAAAGTAATGGATGACAGAAACAGACTGATGATTCAGTGACTGCTAAGGAAACACTTCAAGAGTAAGCCGAAAAAATCTTTTGAAATGTTTGTTTGTTAAGAAGATTAATGAGAAACTCTGTTGTCTGAATTCTTCGTCGTCCGTTTATCCAGGAGTTAACTCTACATTACAAGAACTTTGAAGAGGCTCGTTTCTATTTGGAACTACTGGGATTATTTTAATTACACACAATGACAGAGTTCGTCCTTTAAAGTTAAGCCTTAGTTATGGCTCTGTTTATCAAACAGGTATGGTTAAAAAATGATCGGAAACCCCCTGAGTAGTATGAACATGTTCTCAATCTGAGGTTCCCACAAGCAAAGAAATGCTCGTTTTTATCTTTTTTGTTTGAAAATGGGTTAACTTTAGATCAATCTAGTCTTTCATCCTTTTTTGGCACTAATGCCAATTTTTAGGCATGTCAGGGTGTTTTAAAGTTCTACAAATAAAATCAATATGTTCAAGTCCTGGTTTCAAATTGATAAAATAGGGAAATGTTGAAGGCAAGAAGCTTCGTAATACCCTGCCTAGCTCGGTGTCACTCTGTTATTTCTTCAGACATTCTATGATTACACCTTACACCTTGATTATTAAAAAATAAAGATACAACTTTTTAGATTCAAAATATCTCTATTTGTCTGCATGAATACACCTGCTGTGAGGTCACACAGCTGCACAGGGACCCCTCCTCCTGACTTAAGAGGCATCTGGTGAAAGAATGGATCCTGGGTTGGAGTTTAAAGATTTATTGCCATCGTTTTGCACTCACGCTTGTGCGTCATAAAGTTTTATGATGTATTTTTCACAGTACTTTTAAGCACATCTTTAGCAGACAACAGAGACATAACTCAGCGGTGATCATGATACAGTCATTACTCTTCTCAGCTTGACGGAAACTTGATTTCAAGGCCTGAAGCATTGAGCTGACCTGTGAAGTTATTATCTTGAACTTATTCAAATTCTCCTGCAGGAATGAAGCGTTAAGGCTTTTTTATTTAAAATATGTGTTATTGCGAATATTAAGTGAGGATGCGGTGAACTAATCTCTAACGTTATGGTATCCCGTTGATGTAAGAGGCAAACTTTAAAGAGCCTCTCAGAGGCTGGTGTGGTTTATAGACAGCAGGCTATGTGTTTTAAGTCAACGCTTAATACTCGGAAACTCCATATTACAATATTTTGAGCATAGTGACTATCTGTAGAATCTTTTCACAATATTTGAATCTGAAAAAACTCACACGGAGAGAAAAGAAAATAAGAAGAAATGTATTGATACAATTACTTAGTCTTTGGCACTCAGACCTCGGCAGGAAACATAGCGCTGAATTTTGATAGATATGCATGAACAGTAGTAAATAACAGGGCTGTTTCCCCCCCCCAGGCCTGAAACAGGTATAGGAGTGGAGATAGATTAAGTTGTTCAGTCTGTAGACTGCTGGTATGCTGAGCTTTATGAAGAGATCCAGTGGACTGCGTGAGCTGATACTAGAGCTTCACACAGGGACCTGGAAGATGGAAGTCCAGTTTGGCTAACACAGGTTGAGAGAATGATGAGCAAGCATAAAGCGACAGTGAAGAGAAAAAACTCCCCAAGGGGAAGTAACCTCTTGCAGAACCAGGCTTAACATGGCAGTGTCATCTGAATGAAGTCACACAGCACATCCGCCACCTGCGCACTAGGTAGCAGACGAGTTGCGGATCAGAGGCCTTTTAAGATGAACTTTGGATGCCGATTGGCTTTTGTGGAGGCATGGTTCAAAGCTGATTGGCTGTGTCGTAGGTCGATGTAGGCGATTAATCAATTTGTAGCAAGGGATGCAGCATAAGATCTCTTACCATTGTCCCATTCTCTTACAAAAAATCTACGCAATCATTCTCCCTCTTCAAGTTGGCAATCCAGTGAAGAACACATGGTGGGTCATGAATCGGAAATAACAAAAAATTTTCTCACTGTTACCCGATGTATTACAACATCCAACTGCCATGCACATGAGCATTGTCAGTTTAACTATAACTCTCGCAAATTTCAATGGTGAATTCGTCTCAAAACCTTAAATAATTGTTGTTGATTGCAGATGTATCTAGTAGTTCCCATTGATTTTGTTTGTAAATTGTGCAGAATGGCGCTAGGCTTACCGCACCGTGACGTCACTGCCAGAAAATGTCAGGAGTGAGGTGTTACTAGATTTGGGCAAAAATGGCCAGTCCCAGTCTCAGTGATTGCGCCGAAAAATATTTTTTTATTTTTTCACTTCACTTTTAACACTTAATTCATTAAATCACCACGAAAGTATTAGTTTTAGGTATAAATAATGACTCATTGGTTATTCTTGCTGACCAGATTTTCCCTTTAAATTTCAAAAGCATAGGTAATAAAACAAATACCATATACACTGCTGATGTAAACACATAAATACACAAAACAGTCCATTTACAAATGTTTCATCATGAACAGTTTTGGCAGTTAAAGCCTATTTTTGTTTTTCAGTTCCCAAGTTTAAACTCAGTCATTTTCATTTGGAGAGCCGTAAAGGTCCAAACTTGTCCTCTGAGTGAAGCTATTGGAGAACGCTAAATCCTCATTCTGTTAGTTAAAGCTCAAAGAAATTTTGTGGAGGAGAGAAAATGTCTTGGCAGAAAAAAAAAACACAGTACTGAGATTTCCTCAGGGGAAATTATTGTTTATAATTTAATAAGTTCTTTTACTCTTTGCAGAGAAAAAAAAAAGGGATTTTAGAGATATAAATCAAAACAAACAGAATGTCCAAATGAACGTAAATGAAAGTGAGTAATCTCTGAAAGGAAATCAGATTTAGACAAGACAAAATAAAGTCCAGATGCAGTCAGGCTAACATTTAGCCTCAGCTGGGCTTACTCACACATACACCCATACATACACACACATTAATGTTTTAACAACTTACTGAGGACCCTGTAATGACTTCAAATTATTGCATCCCTTTTTATGACCAAAACCTGACCCCGAAACTAAACATTACAGGTAACCTAAACCTGATTCACACCTTTAACCCAACTTATAGCACCCAAAAATGTGAGGACCAGAAACGGTCCTCACCTGACTAGTAAAATACACTCAGCTAAAAGTACAGCTACACACACAGTCACTATCAATGATAATGAATTAAGAGAGCCGACAATATCTTGAAGCAAGATGAATAGCTCCAACTGCAAACAGGTTCCATTTAATGCAGCTTTAATTTCTTATCTCAGTGAAGGCGAGCCATTAAAAGCATTGCTATACACCAACATTTGGATAAGATGTAAAAGCCTGAATGCAGTGACATGATGAATGTTGTACGGTTGGCAGATAGGAGAGAGATTAATGATGCTGAGCTAAGAGGCTGCCAGGTTTAAAGTACCTTGACTGCAGATGTTAACTCTAACAGCACTCAGCAGGCTTTTTTTATTTCTACAGTTATCATCCTAATGATGATAAAACTCTGCTGAACTAAACGAAACCCCGATATGTTTTACAATATGAAATAGGCCTATGAAGCATTTATGGAGGAATTAAGCTTTGTTTTCAAGCATTAATTTCAGGTTATTTTTATATTTTATGGTGTTACGCAACTTTGCTTAATGTAGAATTTCAATGTATTTGTTGAAATATTAATCAAGTGTAACCATTAAAACATTTTTAATCTGATAAAAAGCAACAGCTTAGCCATCGTTATGGTCTTTGTATAGTTCAGTGGATATTAGATAAATCTGAATAGAAATTGTTTGTAACTAATAAGTAGATCTAAATTATTCTTAATATCATTTTACATTTCGTTTCACTTGATTCAGCTACAGAAATGCTTTGTGGTCTTTTAAAGGCGTCTCTGACGCTCTTGACAGATTTTGTAAAATAGTGCCCCCTATAGTAATTTTACAAGTACTCCATCTACAGGGGGAGACAGTAATGTGTAAACTTAGATGCACAGTTGAAGTGGATTTTTTTTTTTTTTTTTTTTTTTTCAAATGGTGTTGGTGTTTAAATCCACAATAACTCTAAAAGGGTTGCATAGGTGTTCAGTTAAATTGTTGGGGTTATAAGTAATTTGTGAAAGGGTGGCAAACAGAAAACCTTTGCTGCAAGAAAGCCATAGGAAGTTCCATTTGCAGTTTGCTGCAAGTCATGAATGTGACCCGTTCAGATGAGACTGAAATAAAAACCTTTCAATCATGCAAAATGGTAAGACTGTGTGCAGCAGAAAACTGTGGCTAATTTTTTAAAGAAAAATTTTTTAGCAGGGACAGGGAAACCTGAGGCCTGTTCCACGAAGCGAGATTAACTTAATCTTTACTCCGATTTTCCGGTACCACGAAACTGGATTCATTCTTAGCGAGGCTAGTCACCATGGTAACGTATGTGCTCTTGGGCAGGCCAGCTTTCAGGATTGATCTGAATCCTAGAAAACGCTCAACCCAGCAGCCAATCAGCTGTTTGGGAAACAATTACGTGTCCTTTCTTTGAAGACGCCTCTAAATAGCGCAAATAGAACTAAAACAACATCATGATAAAACAATTTGAAAACACAAAAAAGCAGTTAAAGAAAAATATATTTTTTTTAAATTGAAAAGATTTAAATTGATTAATTTTCATTTTGTCTCCTTTTTGAGATGCAAATCTTTCTTTTTTGTTTTTATTTTTATTTTAATATTATTTTATTATTTATTTTTAAGAAAAAAAAAGAAAAGAAATGCAAATCTTTCACTGTTCTGTATTTGTTTTCTTCAGTATAATGTCCTTATACACACTTGGGATTTAATTGCATCTTGTATAATTTATGTATTTATATGTAAAAAAAATAAATAAATAAAATAATAATAAGAGCACAAATTATGAGAAGATCCCTTGCATCAGCCTATATGAGCGATAAAGGTAGGGGAAATGATGAACGACTAGGGGAAAATACTGTCTGTTGAGCTGTCAGTCAAGTGTCCATTGCCCTGATAATCAGTTAATCATTGAATTTATCAAATTATTCTGACCACTTGCCTGAATGATATATAAAACAAGAATTTTATGGAATTGCAGGAGAGTGGATGTCGATGCCTGGATTTCTTTAAAATTTCATATTCAGCACATAATGAAAACCAGGTTGTTAAATAGTTAGCCTATATATATATATATATATATATATATATATATATATATATATATATATATATATATATATATACACACAGCTGACAGAACAACCCACTTAGAGCAGTAATTATACCAAAATTGTAATAAAAAAAAAAAAAAAAAACTATATACAGGAGAAATAAAGCTTTCCCTTCAGCGCTAATGATTTTGATTAGTCCGCTACCTTGAAGCCTTTCCCTTATATGTGCGCATTCACAGATCATTCATCACTTAAAGCTGGTTTGAGTTAACGAGTGAATAACCAGCTTTGTGGCACCACTGATTTTGATTGCTCTTGTTGTGGATTGGTTAAACCAGATAGGCTGGAATTAATCTAGCTAGATAGAGCTCACTTTGTGGTACAAGCCTCTGGTCAGAGCTGAAGGTTAGATGAAAGGAGCAAGGAAAACCCGTTAGAGGCTGCAGAAGAACTGAGACAGAGATAACAGAGCAGGAAAACCACGCTGAACATCCAGTCAGGAATAAAATAATTCATGTATCAGATTGGTCTGGAGCTGCATCTTCTCAGGAATATGAGGCAGGACTTGATATTTACTGATCCTCTCCATCCTATAGACTGAGTCTGCGTTTAATGTTAAAACTGAGACTCAAAAGCATTGTAGCATTTTTCTCAGCAACGGCATTTCTACAAAGTTTCTACAATATTTTGAAAATGTATTTTATTTTCCCATTACAAATCTTTACTACTTTTTATTGTTTACAAAAACTTCCAATGAATTATATCAAGTTGTGTAGCATTACAAAACAGTAACTAAACAGTTATAAATACTTTCCTACTCAGGCTTCTTGGAGCAAACCAGTCTGCTGATTGGATGCTGGCACTTCTACTCCACAACAACCAGAACAATTTAGATTTCTTTTTAACTAAATGGTGGAAAGTTTAATCTGTGGGCGGAAAAAAAACTAAGACACTGTTTGCTAAATCCCCTTTTTTATTCTCTTATTTATATCTAAAAGCAGAGTCACATTTAATATGACATTTAAAGGGTGTTAGGAGTCTTCATTTTATTTTTTCTATATATTCTGAACATTTTTACCTGAATATGTATCTTTATTTCTTTCTACATGGTAGTATTACAGACAATTTTTCCATTTAAAATCTTTAAGAATCATTTCTGATGAGCTGAAAGCCTTAGAATGATTTAACGTGGTGACTGTGGGTGTTCCATTGGCCTGCAGAGAGCACCAACTTGTCAGGGCAGGACAGAGCTCTGGGGTGGGTAAATCTTCCTCCTGTACCCTGGGGACAAGGGATTACCCTGGGCAATTTAGCTGTTTCCAAACAGGTGAGAACCAGGTTAGACAAGACCGACTTTGTTGGGGTGTCCGGAGCTTAGAGGATATTAGTCTAAAAGCAACTTGGTGGGTGTTCCCCATGCTCACTTCTTGTCTTTGCTTGGTTGTTTGTTTGTCAGTCATTAGAGATGGAGCATCATGTGTGGGTAGCTGCTGCTAGTCTAAGTGGCTCTGATTATGCGGGCGGTCAATAGAGGCTAATTTTCTGGAGTCCAGTTATTACCACAAACATCATTATTCGGCTTAAAATATAAGGTAATCTTGTTTTTTGCAGCAAGGCTTTCTTTGTTAGCCAGACAAAATACATTTCTGTGGGTGAAATGTAATAATCCTAATAAATGCAAATGGAGTTTAACAATCTAAGCAATCAAAGCCAATGAATGGAATTGTTAGGGGACCCACTTGTCTGGCAATAAACCCTCTAAAGGCTGAGGAGTTTGTGGGTCTTAATAAAGCCCTAATAACCAAGACGTATTGTTTATTTTCTGTTACACTGGCCCTTGGGCCACACAAATATAAACCCTCCAGCACAGTGGCTTTGCTTCAAAGCCTTGCATATCCCCTAAATACCATCAGAGATCTGAGATTTTTCCTCAGTCGTCCTCATTACTGCTTCTTGTGACCCAACTTAAAGTCTTAAATTGCTAATGAAGCATTGTATATGTGATTTCTCGGAAACTTAACCCATTATAGTATCAAGGATGACAATTACTGGTGAAATGCAGGTTTTCTCTACAGTGTTTGGTGCTTTCTGTGTAGTGTTTGAATTGCAAGATTTGTAGCTTGTTTTAGCTCAAACTTGAAACAGCCTGTTAAAGAGCCGCAATTCAATCTGTAAAAAACATAACTGGGATATTTCTAAAACTACCAAAGTAAATCCAGAGTTCTGGCAAAGGATGGATTTTTCAAATGAAATAAATATTTTCATGATAGACAAAAAAGAAGGTAAACTTTAAAATCTGATATCATTTGTTTTTTCCAGCTCTTAAAAAAAGTTATGCATATTTGCAGTGAAAAACAAATACATAAAAGATTTGATTTTATATCATTAGATTGGAGAGTGTATATGACTGTAGATCTTCTTGATGTTTTGAAAAATGACAGCACCATCTAGTGGTGGTTGTAGATTTTGCACTTACTTGAGACTGATAAAAATGTTGAAAAACCAAAACTAAATCAGCAGAAATAAGAATAACCCCTATATTTTTTAGCCAAAAGGTCTGTGGACATCTCAACGAGGCTCAGAACATCCCATCCAAATGACACCTAACTGTCAGAGCTTCACCCAAGGCCAGATTTCACTGTTTGCTGAGAGAACATCACATTCAACCAAATGTGTTTGCTCATACTCTCAAGACATGTGGGCTGAGGAATGAAATATCAAACAGGACAACTGTTAATGGGATGCACAAATGCTCGCACAACTAGGTGATAGAGCACATACACACATAACGGATGATTATGCATGCGTTCAGATTTGCTGCATTTCTCAGACTCATCCCACAGACACACTCCCTCATGATCCACACCTTGGTGCCCTAAAATGTAATTAGTCCTCTCTGATGCTTGTTGAATGATCAACCACTGCACTGTGGATTGTGCATGAATAATTTCTAATGTGACAAAGATGAAGAGGAGAAGGAGAGGTGTCCTGTTGTGTTTTGGGACACAGGAAGGCTAGATTAACCGTGTGCCAGGGGAATCTAATGCAATTATGAGTGTTTGCTTACACCATGTGTCCTCTTCCGTCTGAGCAGCAGCGTCAGGACTGTGCCCGCCGCCATCCCTCCATTCAGCTCTCTTGTTTGTTTTCAGTATTTACACCGCCACCACAGGCAAACCACCCCCACACCCCCCTTCTCATTTACTCCTGCTTTCAATATCACTAATTAAAGTAAACCAATAAGACTGGGGGGAGGGCAGAAAATAAGACGTGTTTGTAGATCAGATTGAACTCTACCAATAGCTCAGAAGTCAAAAGAGACATTGTGAGAAGGCTGGGGGGGGGGGGGGGGGGGGGGGGGGTTGCATGTGTTGCTGGGAAAATATACATTATTTATTATGCAAGAAAGAGGGGCCACATGGGGAGAGACTAGGTTTATTTAAAAGATTAAGGGTGGCCTGCTTATTAGCTCTAAATCTTATTACTACTTATTAGAATAGTATCAGATAGATAGATAGATAGATAGATAGATAGATAGATAGATAGATAGATAGATAGATAGATAGATAGATAGATAGATAGATAGATAGATAGATAGATAGATAGATAGATAGATAGATAGATAGATAGATAGATAGATAGATAGATAGATAGATAGATAGATAGATAGATAGATAGATAGATAGATAGATAGATAGATAGATAGATAGATAGATAGATAGATAGATAGATAGATAGATAGATTTTACCTTCTAATTTTCTACACACCCTGGAAATCTCATGACATTTAATTTTTTGTGTATTTAGAACACAGGATAATTTTAAGATAATCAACCCGTGTTCCTGTTTGCTCATCAGGATTTAGGAAATATAGGCAAACATGAAGCACAAAGAGACTCCAACTAAGTTAAGAGGCAACAGAGAGAGTTTTAGGTGAACGCAGGGGGGGGGGGCTGCAGGCAGAGAGGTGTTGGTTCTCTCAGTGTGAGACGGTGAGAACAAAGCCCAAGTCCTACTGTCATTGGTAAGGATTACATATTTGATGAGTAATCCGTTGCTAAAGTTTAATTATGTGTGTTTTGCTGGCGGTAAAGTTGACCTCTGTAAAACTAACTTCCCAAAGGCACTCATAACATTCATTAAGATATGTCAAATATTGGTCTTAGGCTGCAATTATTTAGGCACACCGTAAAAAAATAAAATAAATTAGTCATAAATAATCATCCTAAAATTAAATGAGCAATTGTGTTGACTTTTTTTTTTAAATGCCATGTATGAGCAAAAATTTGATGATAAATATACAAAAAGTTGTTGTTACTGCCCTGTAAGACAGAAAGCCAAGGATTAGGACAAGGATTAGGACAAAATTAGATTTATTCCCACCGAAAAAAAATCTATACATGGTTGTTTTATATGTGAACATATGCAGAATGTTTATGAACTACTTGCACAGCACAGTGTTCTACAGGGCAACTTTAACAAGTGACAGTGAAACATAAAAAAAAGGATATGGTGCAAACAGTAGCTGTTCTGCATGAGACTGAATCCCTCACCTACAACGTGAAGCTGAATTCAAACAAAAAGCTTGACAGATCAATCTGTACAAAATACTTCTGAAGGGGACTTTACCCTTAACAGCTGCGCATCTAGGGTCCATTCATTCACATCTGGTAGGCCTACACTAAGTTTTCATAATATTATAAAGGCCTAAAGGGGATTTCTATGTATTTTAATCCTGAATGTCAAAACTGTTTTACTAAAAAAATCTTGAAAAAAAAGAACATTTTGAGTCGATGCATTGTAGTATAAACCATCCATCCATCCATCCATCCATCCATCCATCCATCCATCCATCCATCCATCCATCCATCCATCCATCCATCCATCCATCCATCCATCCATCCATCCATCCATCATTCCATCCATCGATCCTAAAGGTTTGATCACACAGAACTCTAACAAGGCAAATTTTTCTTGCTTTGTTCGCCTGCCATAATTCTGTATTGATTATGTGAAAAGGCAAATTGCATCTCATTTTTATTTGTTTTTCTTGATTAAAAAACAAAATAATATCTAACCGAACAATGACGTTAAAACCCTTTTCACACCTTTTCAGTTTTATGTACATTTTGTTTTTTTTTTTTCCTTTTTTTTGGCTTGCATTTTGAACTTTTGATTATGTGTCTCTGAATCATTTTCTTTCGTCATCTTTTTTTTGTACCTGTGTACCAGTTCCTTGTATGTTACTCTTAGAATGTTATTCTCCTTTGCTCCTTGGTTGATAAACACATTTTGTACTACAGTGCAAAAAATTTATTCATCTAAGGGACACAGAATCTGCCTTGTATGGCTGGATGTATGTCTGTACAACCAATGGCTGGACAATCCCATTCTATTTGCATTCATATATGATAATGTAAACAAATGAACACTGAAGCTCCAGGTATCTAGAAACTGGACCCACTGATAAACCAACATCCCTTCTTGGTATTTGAGATTATTTAAACTTCAACAAATGGTTAACTGTAAAGCTTTTATCCAATGTATGTAAACATCTGACTCTGAGAGAATGTTTTAAAATAATTCAGTCTTTTATTAATCTGGTATCTATAACTTTTGATGCCAGCAGAGGTAAAAGTGGAAATGTGTAGTTACAATAAATGTCAGAAAAAGAGGAAAAAATAGCTTCTATGTCTTCTATGAGTGTATGTAAACATCTGTTGCATTGCAGACTTAACATTTCTTTTTGAACAGATGTTGATAATATAAAATTCAAGTAAATCAAGAACTTAGATTTCTTGATTTTGTAGAATTCTCTTTTTCAGAATCAGAATCAGAAATACTTTAATAATCCCTGAGGGAAATTACTTTTGTTACACACTCCAGTTACAGTTTTATATGATATATACACACATCCAACTATACAATATAATAAAGATAAAAAATAAGAATAAAAAGAGATAAAATACAGGTGCTGGTCATAAAATTAGAATATCATGAAAAAGTTGATTGATTTCAGTAATTCCATTAAAAAAGTGAAACTTGTATATTATATTCATACATTACATACAAACTCATATATTTCAGATGTTTATTTTGTTTAATTTTGATGATTACAAATGACAACAAATGAAAATCTCAAATTCATCATATCAGAAAATTAGAATATTGTGAAAAGGTTCAAAATTGATGGCCCCTGGTGCCACACTCTAATCAGCTAATTAACTCAAACCACCTGCAAAAGCCTTTAAATGGTCTTTCAGTCTAGTTCTATAGGCTACACAATCATGGGGAAGACTGCTGACTTGACAGTTGTCCAAAAGACGACCATCGACACCTTGCACAAGGAGGGCAAGACACAAAAGGTCATCGCTAAAGAGGCTGGCTGTTCACAGAGCTCAGTGTCCAAGCACATTAATAGAGAGGCGAAGGGAAGGAAAAGATGTGGTCGAAAAAAGTGTACAAGCAAGAGAGATAACCGCACCCTGGAGAGGATTGTGAAACAAAACCCATTCAAAAATGTGGGGGAGATTCACAAAGAGTGGACTGCAGCTGGAGTGAGTGCTTCAAGAACCACCACACACAGACGTATGAAAGACATGGGTTTCTGCTGTCGCATTCCTTGTGTCAAGCCACTCTTGAACCACAGACAGCGTCAGAAGCGTCTTGCCTGGGCTAAAGAGAAACAGGACTGGACTGCTGGTGAGTGGTCCAAAGTCATGTTCTCTGATGAAAGTAAATTTTGCATTTCCTTTGGAAATCAAGGTCCCAGAGTCTGGAGGAAAAGAAGAGAGGCACTTCATCCACGTTGCTTGAAGTCCAGTGTAAAGTTTCCACAGTCAGTGATGGTTTGGGGTGCCATGTCATCTGCTGGTGTTGGTCCATTGTGTTTTCTGAGGTCCAGGGTCAACGCAGCCACATACCAGGAAGTTTTAGAGCACTTCATGCTTCCTGCAGCTGACCAACTTTTTGGAGATGCAGATTTCATTTTCCAACAGGACTTGGCACCTGCACACAGTGCCAAAGCTACCAGTACCTGGTTGAAGGACCATGGTATCCCTGTTCTTAATTGGCCAGCAAACTCTCCTGACCTTAACCCCATAGAAAATCTATGGGGTATTGTGAAGAAGAAGATGCAATACACCAGACCCAACAATTCAGAAGAGCTAAAAGCCACTATTAGAGCAACCTGGGCTATCATAACACCTGAGCAGTGCCACAGACTGATCGACTCCATGCCACGCCGCATTGCTGCAGTAATACAGGCCAAAGGAGGCCCAACTAAATACTGAGTGCTGTACATGCTCATACTTTTCATGTTCATACTTTTCAGTTGGCCAACATTTCTATAAATCCTTTGTTTTTATTGGTCTTCAGTAATATTCTAATTTTCTGATATGATGAATTTGAGATTTTCATTTGTTGTCATTTGTAATCATCAAAATTAAACAAAATAAACATCTGAAATATATGAGTTTGTATGTAATGTATGAATATAATATACAAGTTTCACTTTTTAAATGGAATTACTGAAATCAATCAACTTTTTCATGATATTCTAATTTTATGACCAGCACCTGTATATACACATATAGCTCTTCTGTATATATATCTGTACGTATATCTATGCATATGTAAAAACTAAACCCAAATACAGTGAAAATCCAAGTAAAGTGATAAATCCAAGTCATTAAACTCTGGAAAGGCTGATGATTAAAGGCTTAACTAATATGAAGTTCATTGATGAGTATTCAGACCTTTTAGAGAAACTGTATAATGACTAAAGATGACAAAATTGTGAGGTTTGACCATGTTGATATCATGCTATACATCCTTAAAAAATGGATTCAAAAGATTCATTGAATCATTTTTAAGCCTTTGTTGCTGGAACTATTACCTGGATTCAGTTTTACAAACCTGAGTCCCTCTGCCCATTTATTATTGAAACTGCTATGCTTTGGAATGAGTAATGGACTGAGGTGCCTATAATGGATCATTTCACGTTTTCTTTACTCTTCACCACAATTACTACCCAAAGAAAAGTGTTCAGTCAGCTGTGTTCAGTTTGGAGTGTGTTTTTTGGGATTGGCCCAATCCTTTTGTGGCCAGGCAGCCAGCCAAGGAACATTGATTTGGAAGCCTCATCGTTGGAAAACAGTGAGTTATTGTGAGCAGAGGGAGAAAAACAGAATGATTTAATTTATGGTGGCTGTCTAACAAGGTAACTATGTCTCACCGCATACTCATTTTAATGTTTCTTGTCTTACCGCAACCTTGAAACTCTTTTGAAGCAACACTTAAATGATCTGTGATGTATAGGAGGGGGGCAGAAAACGTAGCAAAAATCACAGACAAGCTGAAAAACTAAGGAGAGCGCTTAGGTAAAAAGGCCAGCCAGTAAACTGAAGCTTAAGGTTTATCTTATGCAATAACTAAAATTCCTTTCTAAAATTCCTTCATTTATTATAACACCTAACATTATTTAAGCTGTTAATATTGCATTCATATAAAAGTCTGAAAACTTGGGATGTGCATTTCTCTGCATCCCACTTACTTTGATTTCCTTAACAACAACAAATAAGCAAATTCCTTCAAAAGTCTCATTATTTGGGAATCCAGCTGCTTTCTTGTGCCTGTTTTTCTGGCCTCAGAGATGGTTTAGTAAAATAAACAGCATCATGAAGAACAAAGAAACAAGCAGACAGGTCAGGGAGGAAGTTCTAGAGAAGTTTGAAGAGTTAGGTTTTCAACCAAAGCTTAGAAATTCTACCAGAGCTCAGTTTGTACATATGGTCCAACTGCAAACCTTCCCCCAGCTCATCTAAAGGGGCAGCATTAATTAGACAAACCAAACAGCCAAGAAGTGATTCTGAGGGAGCTGCAGAGACCAAAAGCTCAGGTGGGGGAAAAAACTGTCATCACATTGCAAAATAATTTAATCTAAATAAATAATTTTTCTTAAAATAAGTGCTTTGTTTCTTGAACTTAGGTGGTAAGTAAGTCCTGCTTGATGTTATGCAAAGAAAAAAGCAGACATGTGAGAGAAAGAGCTCTGGTCAGAAAATACCAAAAGTGAACTTTTTGGCTCACATTATAAATGCTTCAATTAAACCTGATATCCTTTGTCCTCAGCCATGCTGTGAAGATCATTCTGGCCACAGGAGACCAAAGGCTATGGAGGACCAACTCTGACATATTTAAAATAAATAAATGCTCAATAAATAAATAAGCATACAATTAATTGCCCTAAAAAAATACAGTAAACAAATAAATGTACGTAGAAATGAAATTATACAGTGAAACATAAATGTATATATCTCTTTTGATTAGCTTCTTTATTTACTTGCCTTTGTCATAATTACCTTATTTATTTATTGTCCGTTATAGTCTTCAACTTTATTTATTTATAAATAAATAATATAAAATAAATAAAGAAGCTAATTAAAAGAGATATATACATTTATGTCTCACCGTATAATTTAATTTCTACCTTCATTTATTTGTTTATTGTATTTTTGGGGGCAATTAATTATATGCTTATTTATTTATTGTCCATTTATTTATTTATTTTTAAATATGGCAGACTTGGTCCTCCATATAGGACTGGGCCCAGACCTAAATGTAAAAGAGAATCCGTAGTGAGACTCAAAACTACTACGGTATATATTTTCGATCCAAACTCTTGAATTTGATCAAATAATTGGCAAATACTTCTAAGGATAAACACAATGTTTTCCCATCACTAAATGGTCAAATCAAAAATCTTGTTGATCTAACCTGACAGGGTCGAAAAAGTTAAAGAGATTGTAATATTTTGAAGAAGAAGCAGCTAATGACATTAGTAAGAATGATCTCAGCCTGGTTGCAGCTGAGACCCTAAGACAGGTAAACTGTGCAGATCTCCAGGGAATCTCCCAGAGTTCTCCTCATGTGCCCTTTTCAGGGATTTGGGAAAAGCCAAAAAGTGTCTGAGAAAAATCTCTCTCCTGCCTCCAACACAAACATACTAAAAATGCTTTGTTGACTCAAAGATGACATACAAAGGTAAAGAAATGCAAAAAGTTCCAAGCAGGATTTGGATGTGACATTTATATCCAAGCTTGTCCCTGAAAAACACACACACAAGTTCCACAGGTGGTTATTATAGATGCATTCAGACAAGACCAGGTAAGTTTACAACAGGTGAGCGTGGGCATAACATAGTAATCCGATTCTGGATTCCTGTTGTGTAAAAAGAAAGGACAAAACGATTGCTTTAAAAAGGCTTTAGGTATTTCGTTTTTTTTTTTTTTACAGGGGACATTTTTGTACCAAGTCATTTCAGGTCACCTCTAAAAAAAAATCACATGGTTTCTTCCCATGCCTGCTGCTGATGAGCTGTTTGACCAGTGTGGGAGAGACAAAACAAGGGAGTGTCATGATAGCACCTTCCAGCTAATCTCTCAATTACTACCTTACTGCTACTGTCAGACAAAAGACAACAGAAGCTTAGGCCTGTCACGCATGAATCCCTCCATGTGAGTGTGTGTTTGTCTGTCTCTGCTGTAATAGCTATGTGTGGTCTACGTAATCCTGCCCTTTGTTGTCTTTTTCTGTTGCAATTCATCAAGAAATCGCAGTCATGACTGGCAGATTGCAAAACATGAACCATCACGTCTCATTGAGAAAGCATGATACTGTAGTTATTTGGGTTGGAGGTTATGAATAACCCAGAGGACGAGCAGAGCTGAGAGGAATCTAAAGGTGAGGAACAATCTCCTTTAACTTGAAGGACAAAACTGTGATAAAAGTTCCTTTCAAAAAATAAATCCAGTCAGTTTGGCTGTTTTATGATATTTCTTCTTAGTCCCTGCAGCTCACTGAGGCTTGAGCTGAAACAGATGTCCTACTAAAGCACTAAGTTGGTTAACAGTTTTCAAATCAGGTTATGTATATTCCACTGACACAGAAAGACCAGGGATGTCACAGCAGTTGCTTGCTTTAGGCGTATAATGGCCAGGATTTACTGCTAAAGCGAGGGCTTCACATTGCAGCTCCCGGTGACTTAGGTGGGCTCTCTTCCGTAGCCTTGAGATTACAAACTGCATCAGTGCTTAGTTTCTAATCACTTTCAAATGTGGCTTTCCTCAATTCAAAAAACCCTGAACATAACAATTTATTGTCCAATTATTTTCTATTGAATGCATTATTTTATCTTAGTTTTATTTATTTATTTGCACTATTTGGTCTTTATGAGTCTTCAATTAGAGAAAATGTTACAATTGTTTTAAAAAAAGACATGCTTAGCTTTTACCTTTTCTGCATGCAATGCCTCAAAAGCACTCTTAGATCATAGGAGGCCCTAAACAGAAGCAAGGATGGTGCTTCCTTTCCAACCCAGCGGTTTTATCATAACTTTGACAATCCTAGATTCATAGTTTACAAAACATTCTGAGATTTAGCTTATTTATTGACATCTTTGCACCTCATGTGCAAATGTTGGTCAGATGGAGCAGAAATGATGTGTTGATTATGACTGATGGTAACCTAATTATTAATCCGTTAAGTGATCCTATTGTTGTTCATTAAACCTAATAAAAATGCTTAGATTGGGGATTTAAATAATTGATTTTTTAATTATAATATTGTTATATTCTTATATTATAATCTTGAAGGTATTTCAAAAGCAATCTAACTAAACACACACACACCCTAACCATTACCGACACATACCTATCCTTAAACCTAACCTAAACTCAATTCAAACTTTAGTCCTAAACCTAACCCCCACCCCAAGAAGAGAAACTTTCCTTATGGGGACCAGTTGTTGGTCCCCACAAGTACCTATGAGTCCCCAAAATGTAGCATATTCCTAGGAAATTGTCCCCACCAGGTATTAAAGACATGGCCACACACACACACACACACACATATATATATATATATATATATATATATATATATATAGAAAGGTATTGAGTTAAGAGGCTGAACACATACAGTGCTCGTGTCTTAATACCACTTTGTGTTGCTTTGTTACACAACTTCACAAAAAGTAGATGTCAAAAGAAATTGTTCACGTTGCGATAACAGGACTGTCAACAGTAGAAAGTCACAGCTAATTATAGGCTTTCATATTTTTATATAATACAAATCATATCCTTACCGTGATAAAACCCTCACAAGAGCATAATGATGAATTCAATCACGTCTATTAAAATCTAGATATTTTGAACTACAAGGAAACACTTTTGACCTTTTTCTCCCAAACATAATTTTATTTGAGCGATGGCATTTACTCAATCTAGACTATTCTTATTTAAGGTTTCTTTACTAAAGAAAAGAAAGTGTAGAAATGAGTAAACATGATTTTTTAAATGTCATGGGTTTCTTATTCTATTTTATTCTCTGGCACTTTCCTATTTTCTTGGTTATGAGTGGAAAAGGCTGCACAAACTTAACAGTGTGAAACCTGAAGGTAAAACTTTTTTAAATCTCTGAAACAAGGAAACATCCTTTGTATCCGATGTACAACCCTGTCATTTCAGACACAGAGCTCACAAAGGAACACATGGTCGTCCCTTCAGATAATTTTTTCATAGATGAGCCAGAGGTTCGGTCACAAGCATGCGGCAGAGCCAAACGAACCTGCTAATATGCCCAACATTTACAGATGATGACTCCCAGTTGCATGGACCTGTACAGCCTCGTCTTTTTTTCTCCTTTTGATCTCCCTTCTCCTTCTGCTGTTTTATTATCTCAATTTTTCTGCTATCTGTTTCCTTAAAGCTTGCTCTATTTTTGCAGTTTTAAATAAAATGAGGTCATCTAAGCAGCCCAATCTGTGATTAATGAGACAAGCAAAAGAAACTGAAGATGAGGAGAACAAATTTACTTTCCACTAAAAAGGTTTGGAAAATCAGTTTGTCTGCCAAGTGCATTTATTTGATTTGAACAGAGCATCTATGAAACAAATTCTTTTGGGAGCCTTTTTGTTCTTCCTCGAGAGGCATTCCCCAAACAACCTTTTGTCTTCTGTCCTGACAGCTCACAACTGTTTTCCTAACTTCTCTTAGTGAGTCATGTTTAAATCTTTATATAATATTGCCAAGGGTCACATCTCATAAGAATGACCACATGAAGTTCTTCACTGCTTACAAGAGATTTCAGCCTCTTCTAACCCAGCTTCCTATGCAGGATGGTGTAAAAAACAGTCAGAGTCTGACAGATACACCGAGAATATGCTGCTGATGATGCATTTATTAAAGACATAATGTTTCATTTACATATTAGCTATGAGCAGAAGGTAATTTTACCAAAACTTTATTTAACTTAAAGAAAAATACATGAGAAAGAAAAATCTGTTGAATAAAAGGAACTTTTTGAACAGAAATGCTTTTTGCACAAATATCCAAGCTTTTGCCTATTATTACACTGCCACCTTCTGGTAAGTCAGAATAATATGCTCAGAATTAAACATTAAATAAAGCCTTAGCAAGTTGGTTTTATTCAGAGTTGCAGAAAGACGAGCGGTAATTTTACACCTTGCAATAAAGCAATAAAACTGTTCATTAAGGATGCAGATCGGCTGTATCCTCCTGTTCCAGACTGATGACTGTACGGATACTAGAGGGACAAATCAAGGAGAATGGTTAAGAGAGAATACACACAGCTTCAGTGAGCAAAAAACAAACAGAAGATGAAGTAAAATGAAAAATAAAAACATTAATTAAATGTGTTAAACTTTGAGGGGTGGGATCGGTTTCTAAAATTTGTGTTTCAGTAATAACTGAACACCAGGAGGTGAACATATGAGATTTTCTCAGTAGTTTTAGTTTATTTCTTCACTGTGGCAACCTGAAGGAAACAGGAAACAGCAAGTTAAGAAAGTGTTTCTTACCTTTCCTCACGTTTCATAAGGTCAAAGGCGCTATTGATCTGACTCAGAGGGAGGTTGTGAGTGATAAATTCATCCAGCATCAGTTTCTTCTCCATGTATTTCTCCACCAGTTTAGGAACATCCTTTGCACTCTTCCAACCTTCACAGCAAAATAAGCTCGGTAAGGAGAAACGCTTGTTTCAACACATATTCACACCCTCTGGATGCTTTTTTTTAATTTTTATTTCATTGTTTCACATTTTCTGGCATTATAACCTCAGTCAAATATTTGCAGTTCTATTCAACTGTTCTGTAGAGTCCTTATTTAAAGATTACAAGAGAACATACTAAAGGTAATGATGATCAATTTTATAAAAGATTTATAGTAAGCCTTTTATTCTTTGCTTGGCATTAACATATTTTTCTAATCAATGAAATCAGACCTGTAATCATGTTAAAGTGGCCGGTGACATTAAATTATTATAAGCAGCTGCTAGATGCCATAGACTTATATACTACAGAGTCGTCATGCTGACTGATACAATCTGGGCTGTTCTTCTGATTTTAAATATGAGTGCTGTATTTCTAAAGATAGTTTTCTGTTTGGAGATAATAAAATGACCAACGCAGATGTTGAGGATGTTTAAAGCAGGATTAGGTTCTTAAACTCTAGCCAAGATTTGAACCTTTGTCAGAGTTCTTTTCAATCCGTCAACTGAAGCTGAAAAGGGTACAGGCATAAGGTATAAACCAACAGGCTGGAAAAGGAGCCAAGAGGGCTTTTGCTACTCTGGGGAGCTGCAGAGATCAAGAGCTCTGGGGCCAAAGTTTAGAGTGTGGGTTAATTATATATGTCAATAAATCCTGATGAAGCTTACCTATTACATAGATTACAGGCATGTCTTGAAGACATACAACCTGGATCACTCTAAACATTCTACTTTTGAATGCAGTCACTTCATTTACATGGGATTAAAATAATGTTTTGTTTTTTTATCTTATCAGGACATGTCCTTAACATCCCACATTAAATAAGTTTGTAGAATGTCATTCTTTCATCTCTGAAATATTGCAAAAATTTGAAATATCTTATCAGGGGATGATGCTGAGAAACGAGTCCATGCAGTTGTTACTTCAAGGCTGGACTATTGCAATTTTTTTAACCATCAGGTAGTCAACAGACTGTAGTTAAAAGCCTTCAGCTGATTGAAAATGCTGCAGCCAGAGTTCTGATAAAATTTAAAAAGAGAGATCATATCTCTCCTATTTTAGCTTCCCTTCATTGGCTTCCTGTTAAATCAAGAGCAGAGCAGAGTTTGTCACGTATTAAGCCTTAAATGGCCACGCTTCATCTTATATAAGAGATATGATCATTTCTTATGTTTCTAAGAGAAGTCTTCACTCCCAATCTACAGGTTTACTAGTGGTTCCTAGAATTTCTAAAAGGAGAAAGGGAGGTAGATCTTTTAGTTATCAGTTTCCTCTCCTATGGAACCAACTACCAGTTTTAGTCCATGAGGCAGACACTGTGTCCAATTTTAAGTGATGTTTGCTTACTGGTTGGGTGAGTAGAGAGGTAGAGCGTTAACAAGCCGATCCGGCGCGGGGAAATTTCAGTCTGGAGAGTCATTTCTCCTTGGATCTAGTTTGGCCCTACATCCAATGGCATAACTGTTGGTAAGCAGAGACTGCAGTTGTTTTGGGGCCCCCAACCTCTTAGGGGCCCCATCACTGACACCTGGTAGCCCCCCTTTGCAATTGTGGACTAGGACATCACTTTGCAGATGTAATGGTGCGAACAATTCCTCTTTAACCCACCTGATACTAGATTAACGGAAAAAAACTTCCCAAAATAGGTGGACACTGCTGTAACAGTGAGTAAAGATTGCTACCAGTGGATGAATGGAGAGAGCGAGGGTGAAGATGGGGGCTGTGAAACTCAAGGTAGCCCGATAACATTTATTCATGTGAGGTGTTTTACTTCATATGAGGCCCATCCAGATAATGCTGCTTACGGGCCTTTTGTTGTGTCGTTATGGCATTGCTACCATCCAAAATAGGCAGTTATCCTGAGCTATTTTCTACATTGATGATGCTACAGGCTTAGACTGCTGGAGGACATAGGGACCACTTTTCCTGGTTCTGCATTTGTTAAGTTCCACTCATAACTTTTTGTTCATTTTGATTTTTCCTGTGATAGTAGCTATATCTGGTCTGTTCCTGTTTGGCTGTGACTCCATCCTGGATTAAAAATATCAACTGTACTGCTGCAATCAACACCTTTGTTTACAGCGGTTTGAGCTTGGCCTGTTTTTCGGTGTAGTGTACTCCTGCTTTTTTTTTTACTGTGCCTAACTGTATGTGCTCTCTTTTTTCCTTTGTAAAGAAAATTGGCTCGGAGCTCGACTGCCTGGCTGTGTGTTTCCTGGATGGGACTGCCTGCTGAGATGTTTAACAGTTACCTTTTGTATCTCTGCTTCTTTCTGCATGTCTGCTTCTATCTGTTTCAACTAGAGATGTCCCGATCCAGGTTTTTGCACTTCTGATCCGATACCGATATTGTTTTTGGACTTCCGATCCAATACCGATACTGGCCGATACCAGCCTATCCGAGCATGTATTTAAGTTTAAGTTAAAGTATTTAGCCTTAGTTGTAAGACTCATGTTGAAAAGGGTTTTAGTACTCTTGATAACATCTAGCCAGCTAAATTAGGTGAGATTGAATAAAACACAATGCTTGGTAACAACAAACTTATCTGTTTATTAAGAGATAAACACAAACTGGACAAAATTATGAATAGCAATCTGAAATTGCACAGTGAACAGTAAAACCGTAAACAGTTAAAGGTGCAAGTATTACTGTAAGTTTTAATAAAAATGCAAAACAGGGGAACACTGGCCTAAAATAGATGAATGGATCGTTTCAATCGGCGAAACTGGAAAATACGGACCGGATTTTTTTTTAAAAACTGGATCGGCAGTCTGGATCGGCATTTTACATGCTTTGCCGATACGCATTTTTTTGCCAATATCGGCGTCCCGATCCGATACGTGGATCGGATCGGGACAAGCCTAGTTTCAACCTCAGTCGGCCTTGGCAGGTGGCCTCTTTTATCTCACTTATTGAGATTAAACTTTATGATGGAAATTTAAAAAAACAAATACCTCCAAAATAAGTCCCCTTCAAGGTGCGCCCCATCAGGATGTTTATGACCTGGACATGCATTGTTTCGGTCTCTGTCCATCCAGCGAAGACACATGTTCCACAGCCCTCTGTTGTAGACTCTAGTGCAGCACTCTGGGGAGAGTAGGATGTTTCACTTGAGCCTTTTTTTTTATAATCTATGCAGAAAATTCAAACATTATTATTTTTCAGATGTGAAGAAAAGAAATGAAACCCACCATGCTATCTGGTTCGCCAACGCACTCCAGGGCGTAATCCACCCCACCATTGGTTTTATCTACCAGAACCTCCTGGATGGGCTTGTCATGATCATTTAGGTCGATACATTCAGTGGCTCCAAACTGTTTGGCCTTTTCAAACTTTGCACGGTTGATATCGATCGCAATTATGCTTTTGGCCATGGCAGCCTTACAACCCATGACAGCAGCCAGTCCCACTGCATCAAGCCCAAAAACGGCACATGTGGAATCCTTCGCAACCTGGAAAAACAGACAGAGGGAGTACTTTATTGTTTGCTACAGAAATAAACAGAACATTTATGTCACTGTCAATTCTTCTAAACAGTTTTCTAAAAAATAAAAAAGGTTTTGAGGGGGTTGCTGCCATCTAGTGGAGGTACCTTTTAATAACAACACAATGGGTCTAATGAAATATTTCACTCAGATTTATATTGTGGTTCTTGTATCTCTCTCTACAACAGTGGTGTCAAAAGTACAGACATTTGTTAATTAAGTAGAAGTATAGATACTGCAGTTTAAAAACACTCTGGTAGAAGTTGAAGTATCAATTTGACCTCTTTACTCAAGTAAATGTGAAAAAGTATGTGCTCCAAAAACTACTTTAAGCATAAAAGTATAAAGTAACCTCTAAAAAAAACAATCAGATGCCGCTATATGAAATGAAAGCTCAGTGTTTAGACTATTTTGAAAAATTCTTTGAGATAGGGCCAAGGATGAGGGAGGTCTTGTTGGTCTCCATCTCCTGATACGCTCTCGCTTATGTCCGACCTTTCAGACATTTTGACTTCTTGTTCTGAATGCGACATTGTAGCATGGCATAGACAATTCACGTTTGCAGTTTGAAGAACAACTGCTTGCTTCTGATGATTTCCTTTAGCTAAACAATGAGTGTTTGTGTTATATGACTCATCCTGTTACACTAGTTTTCACTAGATGTGGATGGCACCAATGATCTGCATTGGATGGCACATATGATGTAAAATAAATATTTATAAACATTAAACCAAAGCCAAGAGTAATGAGTAACAAAATAATTAATGGAGTAAAGTATAGATAGCTAAAAAGTGTACTTAAGTACACCTAGGAAGGAAGGAAGGAAGGAAGGAAGGAAGGAAGGAAGGAAGGAAGGAAGGAAGGAAGGAAGGAAGGAAGGAAGGAAGGAAGGAAGGAAGGAAGGAAGGAAGGAAGGAAGGAAGGAAGGAAGGAAGGAAGGAAGGAAGGAAGGAAATTATTTAATTGAAACTATCGCTCACCTTTCCCGTTTGAAGAGCTGCACCATAACCTGTTGAGACGCTGCAGCCCAGCAGGCAGACTTTGTCCAGGGGAGCATCGGAATTGATCTTTGCTAGAGATGTGTCTGGAACCACAGTGTACTGACAGAAGGAACTGACTCCAAGGAACTGGTAGACCTGCTGACCTTTGCAAGAAATTCTGCTTGTGCCATCAGCCAAAACTCCTGCTTGAGTGTTTTCCCTAAGAGACATTGTGATCACAGCGTGATTAAACTCAACACTGTGATGGCAACTCAATGAATTAGACAACAAGTGACTCACCAGTTCTTCCTGCAGAAGTTTGTTTTGGGATTTTCACATCTGTCACACGCATCACAAAATGGCAGAAAAAGAGGAATCACTTTATCACCTGAGAGAAAAAACAAATGCAAAACATGCATCTAAACATGAGTCATGGACTTAAACGTTAAAGGAGAAACCAATCAAATTTGAACTCTGATGTTTGTAAGTTTTACTGTTAAAAATAACCTGGTGCAAACTGAGTCACTTCAGGGCCAACACTCTCCACTATGCCTGCAGCTTCATGGCCCAGAACTAAAGGGAATGTTCGGAGTTTCATCCCTTTCCCAGCCTCATACAGATATTCCCTGTCTGTGTGACACACGCCTGTGGCAACAACCTATGCAAAACAACACCACATTGTGTCAGGCTGCAGTTTCAGAAACAGGAAGCTGATGGTTTGCACACGAGCTCCACAAAGAGGAAACGACACAACTTATCTTTTCGATTAATATCATGACATACTGTGAAACTGAAAAAGATTAAAATATCTATATGTGGAGAACCTTGATCCGAACTTCATGAGCCTTAGGCGGGGCAACATCCACTTCTTCCACAGAGAGAGGCTTACTGGGCTCCCAAGCAACAGCTGCTTTGCACTTAATTACCTGGAAAAATGCAAGTTAGTAAAAAAAAAGTAATCTCTTCAAGAAATAAACGCTATAATTGGATTCTGAAACTAGACGAGGAACTTCCAGAACCTGTTTTTTTAGATTTCTGGGCAACCATTAGTCAGCTCTAGCTTAGAATTCAAAAAGCATGTACAGTCAAAGCTGAACATAATTTTCAACTTTAATTACAGACTTGTTGAAGAGCAACTTAGATGCAAATTAGAAGATATACACAAAGATCAAACATGAGCTGACTATTTTCAGTCTGCAGATATATTGTAGTTTTAGTTAGAATTATATTCTATTCCCTCTAGATAGATAACAAATAAAATAAAACAATATTAAGAAAGCTTTGCTGCTTTGCATCAGAGAAAAAAATATGCCAAACATAGAATGAATGTTCAACTTTGCACCACAACCATACCAACACCAATAATGACCATGAGGCGTTAACACTGTTTTATTTGGCACTATGCAAAGTTCTCTGCTCTTTTGGGTCAGAAGGTAAAACTAAAAATAAAATAAAAAACTGGATAACTTAACTGTGTTCTTGGCAGGTAAACTCGTCCTTGTTTAATCTGTCACAAGTTCATTACTGTTATAACACCCGAATCGGAAGCAAAACTCAGTCTTTTATTTATCTTACCTTTCCAGCAGTTGCCATTGTTGCGTTTAAGAGAGAAAAACCGTAAATTCAAGCAGTGACGCGCATCAGATGCTTTATGAAGGGTGTGTCCACTCATATGAACAATAACCCAGGGCGAGTTTACGACACAGTATTTATATTTAGTGTCCGATCCACTCTCCTTTCCAGTAGGTGGCGGTAATGCACATCAATAAGTTGCTTGCCAAACGTCTAAAAGAAGAAGAAGAAGTTTACGACACAAACTTGAATGTCATAAATATGAAACCATATATGAAAATATATGAGGAGAGAGTTTGGATGTATTAAGGAAAATATTAATTTCTTAGATATTTGGAGGAAGAAATTGGGTAGGAAACATATACAAATAAAGAAAACTAAATTATTGCATATAATTTAATTATGGAGAGGGTGAATACAAAGTTATATATCAGTATGTGTATTTTTTTTTTTATTAGAAATTATATATATATATATATATATATATATATATATATATATATATATATATATATATATATATATATATATATATATATATATATATATATATATATATATATATATATATATATATATATATATATATATATACACTCCATCACGAACCACTCTCCATACCAATAAGTGGCGGTAATGCCACTAAATGTTTGTTGCGAACCGCCAATAAATCCAACAAGAAGAAGAAGAAGCTTACGACACTTTCCAAATGTTTACGACAGTTCCTGATCACCACACGTGCAGTCGCATGGAGATTGGAGTCTCCGGTGCACTTAGCTAGCTGTACTAGTAAGTATGTTATTGATGTAATTTGAACCTGTTGTAACTTCTACGTTAATATCACATATATTCTACTTTATACACAATTGTTTGTGTTTTGGGTGAATATGAAGCTAACTAGTTAGCTTATGTAGCAACGCTGGTGTTAGCTGGCTTGAAGTCCACATGTTATACCGCTGAACAAAAGTTTCGTTTTGCTTTATGCATCTTTCGCGTCTTGTTTTTTTATATTTCAGAGTTTTTAAGGCAAAGATGTCGTTCAGAGGTGGAGGTGGACGCGGCGGAGGTTTTAACAGAGGTGGAGGCCGAGGTGGAGGCTTTAGAGGCGGTGGAGGATTCGGCCGAGGTGGTGGAAGAGGAGGGTTCAACAGACAGCAAGACTACGGCCCTCCTGAGCGCGTTGTTGGTAAGATCATTAAGACAGACGATGGTTGCAGCCTCTTAACATGATATTTATTTTTTTTAGCAGATAAATCGTTGACATGCAGCCACCGTGTTTGTAGGTTACACAGTTTCTAACAGGCAGCTGCAGCTTTTCTAAAGCTTGAATAATGGGCTGATTATGGTTGTTTGGGACCCAGCATGGTCTGGTTCATAGCCGCATTGATGGCTTATTTAAAGTAACTTTAACTAGCCTGTTCAAACACACACTGAAAGTTGCACTGTGATACAAAGCTTACAGAAAGCAACATGCGTATAACATTAAAGCAGATGTGGGTAAGTTCCCCATCAGAAGAAGAGTAACACTACTTTTTTTACTTTTAAAAAGTATGAAAAAATTACTCAAGACAAAAAAAGTACCTGTTAAAATAGCTACTCTAATGCAGTGTAAATTTTGGTTAGAAACATCAGATCTGATGTCTTAATTTAATGAGATCAGACTAAATATTAAGTGTAATTTGTGGTCTTTCAAGCTATGAAATTTGTAATGAACAATGTATCACATTCCAGCAGAAGAAGCTCTTTCCCCGTTCATTTTTCTAAAACAAACTTATTAAAACAGCCTCTAAGATAAAAGCATTGTCAGGAAAGCCTTTCCAGCTATAATGATTTTGTACTGTAAATTTACCTGATCTTCAAGAAGCTCTTTTTTATGGTTTTTCAATTGTTGCACGCAGCTGCAGCTCACACTGTATGACCGTCGTACAGTGTGAGTTCACCGCTCACGATGCATGTGCAGCACGACGCTCTGATTCGATCTACCTGCTCACACTGTACGTCTAAAAACCACGTCTGTCTCGGCTCCACAGTGAGATGGCGCTACACTGACTCGTCTATCCTGAAGCCAGACAAATAAAGGGGAATATGAAGCTCACTTGAGTGAAACGCGCTGCCTTGGCAATTTGTGTAATTTTGTGCTGAAAGCCCTAAAAAGAAAAGGAGCTACTACGGTCTGTCAATTTGACAGAAAGAACTCCATCTCACTCGCACCCCCGCCATGCTTCTGTGTTTACATCTGAGAGGAGGAGGAGGAGGATGTTTGCACATGCCCACTGAGCGATTTGGCCACGACTGTCAGGTGAAAATCAAACATGTTTGATTTTTTTTCACGATTCCTGATGGCTGATTGCCCCTCGTTACCCCCTGTACACTACACGACTCACGATCATGCTGAAAGTCGGCCGGATCAAAAAATTCTAGCACAGCTAGAAAATCGCCCCGAAAAGGGCAAAAAATTGGACGGTGTACGCCCGGCTGTAAACCAACTGCAAGTAAAAGTAGCGATGCTCTCACAGCAATATAGTAAAAAGTACAGTAAAGTCCAACTACTGCTGAAAGGGTTTTTCTTCCAAAAAGTCCTCGGGGAAAGTGGTCCCTTTTTATAAACATCTCCGTAATTTATGGAAGTACACTCCTTCATGGAATCATAACATGAAGAAGATGAGTTTTGATAATAGATTTATTTTGTCAATAATTACCATTAGGGTTTTTTGTTTTAAAGTTGAGAATTGATAAAGGTCAACAGGATTGGCATTTTCCAGTCTTTTCTTGGTTCATGTTTATTTTTGTTGGTGAAAAGTTTTTATTAACTTTTGTGTATTTTTCTTTTAAACCTGCTTGGTCTTACGTTGTGGCCTGTTGGTCTAAACTAATATAATTTGCTTGTAAATATCTTTGGGAGTTTAAGAAGTCTGAATGGCACATGAATAAACTTGGCAGAATTTAAGATATGTTGATTTATTTAATTTGGTAAGCCAATTGTTGCCTCTAGTCACCTTTTATGGATGTTTTCATGGTTTATTTAAAGCATTTTTATGTTAGAATGGCCTAGATAAAGTACACTAACAACCAATTATAGATTGGGGTAAGACACAAAAACTGACGTTTAGACTAGGGCTAAAACAATTAATCGGGTTAATCATGATCAATCGATTATTGTAATAGACATCAACTAATTTAGTAATCGATTATTAACTGGAGTTTAAAATATGCCTTTAGGTGACAGATCAACCAACCCTTGGAATCGACAGAAATTCGATTTCCAAAATAATCATTACCGTATTTTCACGACCATAAGGCGCACCGGACTAAAAGGCGCACTCTCAGTTATGTGTCCCATTTCTGTATTTAACACACACATAAGGCGCACCGGACTATAGGGCGCGTTTTTTATATACAGGTACATGTCCTCTACTACCTTTAAATACCTCTACTGCGTATTTAAAAATACAGCGGGGGCAAAACTGAGTATGACTGTGCTTTATTCATGTATTTATTACAAAGTATTAATCAAACCTGTGAGCTGGCCGTGAGACAGACACATCGCAGATGACACAGCGCTGTGGTCACTCCTAAATTAACTTAAAATCCTGAAACCTGCTGACGGAATATGTTCGCTTTTATTACCGGTATCCTGGTGCCTGCAGCTAAAATTATTTAGATGAAAAACACCTGCCAGCAGCCGCGGTGAACCCCAGGCTGCCCAGCCTACAGGCTGCTGATGAAGAGATTTCTGCTGTCAGCGCACCGCTGGTATGTGGGGGTCTGAGCGCCTCCGACAGAAATGGATAATCTGGATGAACTGACTGCAATTATTAAGTTTTCAGGTGGACTTTCTCACTTAAAAACATATTAAAACTACTTTATTCCCACTGATCACAGCAAATATAGCTGCAAGATTTAGATTATTTAGATGAAAAAACACCTGCCAGCAGCCGCGGTGAACGAAAGGATTTCTCCTGTCGGCGCACCGCTGGTATGTGGGGGTCTGAGCGCCTCCGACAGAAATAGATAATCTGGATGAACTGACTGCAATTATTAAGTTTTCAGGTGGACTTTCTCACTTAAAAACATATTAAAACTACTTTATTCCCACTGATCACAGCAAATATAGCTGCAAGATTTAGATTATTTAGATGAAAAAACACCTGCCAGCCACCGCGATGAAGAGGGGGAGACGCGCCGGGGATGCTGTTGAATTAAGTTTTCAGGGAGAAAAATACAGCGGGAGCAAAACTGAGTATGATTGTGCTTTATTCATGTATTTATTACAAAGTATTAATCAAACCCATCAAAGTCATCATCCTCTGTTTCTGAATAAAACAGCTGCGCTAAATCAGACATGCCAGTTTCCCCTTCTTCGCTGTCAGTCACTTTCCGTGCAGCGCGGCTCCTCAGAAATAATGCCGGCTTTTGCGAAAGCTTGAACAACAGAGCCAGCAGACACTTTAGTCCAAGCATCTACAATCCATCCGCAAACTGTGGCGTAATCTGCCCGGCGCTGCCTTCTTATCCTGAAACTGTGGTCTCCGTCGGTCATCCATCGCTCCCACGCCGCTCGCAGCCTTACTTCGAACGGCTGCTTCACACCGATGTCGAGCGGTTGAAGCTCCTTTGTCAGACCCCCCGGATAACGGCGAGCACAGCGTTCATTTGATTCACCTTTTTTTCACATCGGCTGTGAGATGGGCACACAGCGATGGTGATGCGTGGAAAAAACCACCTAGTCTTCTCACATACACCTGCCTCAGCCACGCATCCATCCAGCCTTTTCCATTTGCGTTAATATCATATGTCATCAGAGCGCTGTCTGTCTCGCTGGCAGCTCCCAGATCAGCTTCTCTGATTGGTTGATGCGGTGCGTCCAGCAGCAAAACTTCAATTTTTCCATCTCGAGCAGCAGAAGCGCGTTGGCGGCGCTTCAGATGCTTAAACGCTCCCGACGTGCTGCACCAAAATGCGCTGCGGGACCTTTTGCTGCACCTATATGCGCGTCAACCATTGACTTTGCATGTAAACACGCTGCTTCTGCTGCACCTGCTGGGTCCGGTTCACACCGATGTCGAGCAGCGTTAATTTGTTTCCCCATGTTTTTCACATCAGCTGTGAGATGGGCACGCATGGAGTTACATATTAACAGCGATGGTGAGGGGTGGAAAAAAAACACCTGGTCTCCTTACATTCAGCCACTCTTTCATCATCTCCTCAATGAGGTGGTCTCAAAAGTCGCAGTTACAACACACATAAGGCGCACCGCACCATAGGGCGCACCGCACATTTTGAGGAAAAAAAAAGACGTTTAAGTGCGCCTTATAGTCGTGAAAATACGGTAGTTGCAGTTATTACTTTGAGTTTGAACTGTTTTGCCAACAATATACAGAAATGCGAGTCTCCTGACAATTTTTTTTTTTTTTTTTTCGTGAAACTGAAATTGCTCATCTTTTATGCTGTGTTTTAGGTAATTTAACTATTTTCAGACTATTTCCTCATGTGAATTTGTCTATTGCCTTTGCAGCTCTGGGAGAATTCATGCATCCATGTGAAGATGACATTGTGTGCAAGTGTACGACAGAGGAAAACAAAGTTCCCTATTTCAATGCGCCGGTGTACTTGGAAAACAAGGAGCAGATCGGAAAGGTGGACGAGATATTCGGCCAACTACGAGATTTTGTATCCTTTCTGTTCTGGTTTTAGGATCTGAACCATCTTAAGATTTAAGTCTGTGTTGCATTCAGAAAAGTTTTTTTTTCTTTAACAAGTTCTTGCAGTATTTTTCAGTAAAGCTCTCTGAAAATATGAAAGCATCTTCATTCAAGAAATTGCAGAAGGTAAAAAAAAAGATAATTTTCAGATGTCGATCTTGGATGCTTCTGCAGGCTGAACTAATTCTGTGTACCTTTTGTTCCAGTTTTATATCGATCCAATGAAGCTGCTGCCACTGCAGAGGTTCCTCCCAAGACCACCTGGAGAAAAGGGGCCACCAAGAGGAGGAAGAGGAGGTGGTAGGGGTGGAGCACGAGGCGGTGGTCGTGGAGGTCAGTATAGTCTGTCACAATCATTTTTGGGTCAGATTTTAAGATTGCAGCTCCTCCTGGCAGTTTTAATAGTATTTGCATCTAAGAGTAGTTTTGTTTTTGTATTTCCTGGAGGCAGCTTGCAAAACTAGTGTTTTTCTTGCTCAGGTGGTTTTAGGGGCGGAAGAGGTGGAGGTGGGCGTGGAGGATTTGGAGGAGGATTCAGAGGTGGTCGAGGCGGTGGAGGAGGCTTCAGAGGGAGAGGTGGAGGAGGAGGACGTGGATTCAGAGGTAAGACCTTATCTCTTTACAGGAATGTCTTCTTCCTTCAGAATGTAGGTAGGCGTTGTTTCATGTCTTGTTTTTTTCTGTTGTTTAGGTGGAAGGTGAACAAATTCTGCTGGTGTGGAAAATCCAGTCATTTATCTTCCAACTAGAAGGTTTCAGTTTGCCAGATTCTGGCCAAAGACTCATTAGGACTCAGTCTGAGGACATATCTTCAGATACTGGATGCATCACTTTTGGATCAGTGATGGATTTTAAGTCATTTTTTTACCTTTATTTAAAAGGTTCATGTGTTTTGCTTGCTTCTGACACAAAGAGGGCCTTTTTGTTTTCCAAAGTCATTGTATCAGCTTGTTGCTTAAAAGAGTGTTTATTATTCTGAATTGATTTGAATGGAGTTACAGATTCAAGGAATCATTCACGACTGTATCGAGGGTTGGATTAAAACATTTTGATAGAAAATATCAGACTTGTATTTTTGTTGAAAGCCTTGATTAAAACGTACTGTTTGAGTTTTTTTTTCTTTTTTTCATTCCTTCAATATTTCGACATAAAGCATAAAACAGCAGCAGTAGTTTGTACAGATGTTACTTGGACTGATTACTAGAATCTTATCTGTTTAATATGTTGTATTTAGGTTAACCTTTCTAAACTGTAGTCATTATTTTTAGCATCATCCAGTCAATATAGAAGAGCCAGAACTGATAGTTACATTTTAAATTAATAAATCCATTTGTACTATCGACTGACATAAGGTCTTACATGCCATACAATATTTGCCACATACTTTTCATATTGCAACTGCTCCCCAATTTGATATTTATTCTTATTAATATAAATCTGTTTTCATTTACTTCATGTCTTCAGGTTTAGTTGGAAATCTAAGGCCCAGTCCCAAACCGCCCCCATTTATTTCCCCTTAACTATAGAGTGTCACTCCCAGTGAATCACACTGGAAGCTGAGCTGATTGAAAGTGTGTATGGGGGGGGGGGGTATAAATGAGAATGGGGCGACCTCTTCCCTCCAACCAAAAAAGTAATGTAGTCGTTCCTATGGCAACACAGTAATGCCCCATGTGTACAGCTGTAGCTCTGTAACATGGTTTGACATGACATCAAATGTCATGTCAACCTTATAACTTTACAGTCAAAACATCTCAAAAAGGACCCTCCCTTTTGGAAGTAATTACTTTTTCCTGACTTGACTTCATGTCATCGTGACGAAGATGGTGCAAACCAGCATACCTTATATTTGAATGTCAGTTTGCCGTTACACCTGCTGGTAGTCCACTCACCCTATCCACTGTGGTTTGGGATGGCAGTTAATGTGGTGGACCCTCTGCAGGAGCAAGAGGGATGGAGGGTTGGTGTTAAGGGGCGGGTTTGGGACGTAATATCTAACTTGCAAGTTTTAACAATTCCTTGTGGTTAGGGTTTTAAATATTATTTTAGGCTCTAGTGACTTATTTTTGAAAGTAGGCAGACAGGAAATGGGAGAGAGGAGGAAGATATGCTACACAATGCTTTTCTCCGTCTCTTTTTCATAGATTATTGCATTACTGTTATTTCAGTTACACAACATATCGCATATTTTGACAATAGGAATTTCAACTTGCTCAAATACTTGAATCCTTGTTACTAAACTTGTTCCCTTATCAACTGAGGCTATACTGAGTTACTTTGTAACTTTACATTGTTTGCCTTTACACATTTAATACATAGACTGATCCTACTGCAAGTTTTTACGTATCGATGCAATGAAATGGTCAATTTTTACTGTCCATTTATCGCCGTACAGTTGTCATTTCAAACCCCAAAATGGTGCCATCTACCAATGGGCATCCCAAAATTATTCAGTGTTTGTTCCACTTTGATCATTAAAAAATTAGAAATAATTTTCCATATTCATAATCTGAATACACTACTTTAATGAGTGTCTAGGAACAGGATTTGATTCGGATATAATTTTGTTTTTATTTAATCTTGGTTCAAATACATCAGATAATGAGTAGAAAGAGAAGAGAGTAAGTCTTGGATTCAAGGATATACATTTGAATTATTTAAAGATTGCAATTTATGCAAATAATAAAAATATACAATCAAAATAAGTAAACATTTATGCAATCTTGTATTTTCACTGTGCTGCACAGTGAAAATACAAGATTTAAAGTGTTCCTTTAAAATGCAATCTAGATATGTTTTAGTGTTTATAGAATACTAAGAAATTGTTTAAAAGTACCAATGAAAGTTTGAAGAGATGTCGAGGTAAGAAACAAGATGAATTGACCTAAAAAGGCTTTAAATCGGCTGTATGTAGTTGTGTCTATTTAAGGGTGTTCCTTTTAAACAGACAATTTGCAGTAAATTGGTTTATATCCCAAACATACTTGGTAAAGTAAATCTGAGTTTGTCAAAATGTGCAGCCATTCTTCAAATGTGGTTCAAATACTGCAGGTTTGCTACGCATGGAAAAATATTTGACACCAGCTATTTAGCTCATAAATCTGAGGCTAACCATAGAACTAATAGAGTATTTAAAACCAAAGAGAAGTAATAAAAGAAAAAAAATACTATAAAGGGGAGTGTTGGCCTAGTGGTTAGAGCAGTGCCTTGTGCTCTGAGAAAGTTACAAGTGCCTGGTTCGATTCCCCAGAGCCTGCGCTCTGGTTCCCTGAACAAAGACCCTTAACCCCACACTGCTCCCATGGAGCCACACAATGGCAGCCCACTGCCCCCCTGAGGGGATGGGTTAAATGCAGAGGTACATTTCTCTATTGTGAGATCAATAAATTTCACTTCATACTGTTTCAGTGGAAGCTGTTCAACAGAGAAATGTCACAAAAATACAGAAAAGCATTTTAAAACTGAAGCACATGAGTGAATGAAGAACTGGCTTTTTATATTCTTAATCATTAAAGAAATATCTCAGTTCTTAAATAGAAAATAAGCTGTATATGCTATGAACCCCGAGAGTCTGTACTATTAACAACCAAACAACTTTTCATTTGCATTTTTGTTTTATTTAGACACAAAGGACTGTAAAAGCATTACAATAATCACAGCATTTTAAATATGTGGAGGCCAAGTTGGATTGGTCCAATGGTCCAACCCATTTTACTATTTACTTTGACTTCTGGGTTAAAAACTTTATTCAATAACCTGAAATCTTCATTTGACTGTAAAACCCCATTAAATTAATGTGTGTGTATTAGCAATTAAAGACCTTTAGTATTTACTAAAGTGGTATTTGTTTAAATAAAGAATATCTTTAAAAAAAAACACACAAAAAAACAAAACAATGATATCGGAAAACTGTTTTGGGTATGAAAACCTGTTCTTAGAAAAATTCAAGGAGAAATGTAGAATTACATTTCTTTTTTTTCATTAGGTTTACTTCTTTAAGGTAGTAAGAGGCCTCAACTATGACATATCTATCCTCTTATTACTATTTGACAGCTTAATTAGGTGCTGTTGTAGTGTTTCAAAAGCAAGTATGCTTGATTATCTATTTGTATATCTCTTTTTTTTTTTTCCTTCTTTTGTATTTGCTATCAATGCTACTGTCTTTGAGTGACTTATTATGATTAACACCTGCTCCATACCTAGAACCTTTACATTGGCCCCAAGAATACAGTTAGAATTATAACATTTTTATTTTCATACTTATAACTTGTTTGTGGTTTCACAGTTTTCTGTTATAATCTTTGGGGAGCGAAATGAAAAATTTGAATCTAAATTGGTATAAAATAGACTTTCAGGTTATCTGAAACGTTTTACTATTTCTAGTTTTAGTTCTATTAAAGTGCTCAGGACCGGTCTTACAGATATTCATTACGTAAACACCAATTTTTTTCACCCTGGAAGGATTTATAGCTTCAAAGATCTTGCAAGGTCTTGTTCGACCCGGTTTTATCTTCTTTGGTCAAAGTGACGCATTACGTACGTTGAGCGTTCTCGCTTCTGATTGGCTAAGAGGTTACCTCCTTTACGGCTGCTTGATAACCGCCTCCTCCTCTTTCTGCACAAGAAACGAACATGGAGACAGCTGGGAAAGTAAGTTTTCAAAAATCAATAGCTGAAATATGTGATATGCCTTTTTATCCTCACGTTTAGATGCAAGGGGATCCTTTAGTAGTGCTTTGCATGATTCATTTTGTATGTTTTGTGCGCTAAGATGAAAGAATGCATAAAAACGAGTTTAATGAAGGCAGCAGGGAATCTGTGTCCGCTAACTGATCATCGAGGACTTTGGCAGGTCAGATCCAGCTGGTGCTTTCTGGATTTTGCAACGCCTCTCCCTAATCCTGCCTATGTTCTTTGTTCCCATTCAAGCAATTAATAAAATAAAAACAACTCAAGTTAACGGATTTTACTTGTCAGATAAAGGTAGATTATGGGTCAGATTCAGCAGGAAGATTCTGGCTGTGGGAACCCCTCTCAGCAAAGCAGGGTGTACTTTGATCGTGTTAACACCTGATTAGTTTTTAATTCATTGTTCCTGCAGGTGATCAAATGCAAGGCAGCTGTTGCTTGGGAAGCAGGGAAGCCCCTGTCCGTTGAGGAGGTGGAGGTAGCCCCACCCAGGGCTCATGAAGTTCGCATTAAGGTGAATTTTAATCTGATTTTAGTTTGTTCCAAGACTTGTGTTTGTTCAAACTGAAAGAGCCCTCTGTGTGATTTATATCCCTGTTTAACCCTTTATAGGGCCCTCAGTGAAACAAGGGAAATTTCATTGAAACAAGACCTTATGACCTTTGTAACATTCAAAATATATATATATTTTTGATGGCAGAAATGAATGTCAAAGTAATAAGAAATGCCATCTTGCCTGAATTTATTCAGAAAAATAACAAAAGTGCTTCTATAAGAAATTCATAAAAAACAATTTTTTTTTTTTTTTGGTCTAACATAACCTTAGAGCAGGCATCTCCAAAGTCAGTCCTCGAGGGCTGCCGTCCTGCAGGTTTTAGAGATTTCCCTGCTCCAGCACTGCTGATTTACATTGATAGTTGATTAACCAGCTTTTGCTGAACAGCAATCATCAGAATCAGCTGCTGATTCACCTCTAAAACCTGCAGGACAGCAGCCCTCGAGTAAAAAAAAATATATATAAATATATTTGATAAATTGAAACGAATGGTATATTGTGACAGACCTACTGATTTACAGCATCTGATAAAATATAGAGAATAAAAAAAATACAACTGGACTTTGTTTGGGTGGGGGGTATGCATGTATTCCTGCAGCATCTGTTCAGTGGTCCTTTAAATTGCTGTCAATGTTTACACACTCAAAATCAGTTATTAATTTTTTGGGATATATATTATATGCTGTGACTATAAAACTCACCACATAGGACATATTATTATCTTCATTAGGTTTATTGCATCTCCTTTATGGCTCTTCCTTGTGTATTCATTCCCACAATATTATACCTCTGGTCATGTTAAGTAACAATAACAAATTGAGCTAGAACTAAGTGTAATAAAACCTATAAATAGATTATGATTAACCAACAGGGACTGAACATTTTAAAAGAAGACATTTGCATACTGATCAAAGTTATAGAACTTGGTAGGCCCCTTTAAGGTTTTCAATGCATTTGATCCAAGTGCTCTGGTGTTTTTATTTGCACTTTAAATTGTTAAAAAAAATTCCTTTATCCCTTCATTGTCCCACAATGGGGAAATTCAGCTCTGCATTTTGACCCATCCCCTTGGGGAGCAGTGGGCTGCCGATGTGTGGCGCATGGGGAGCAGTGTGGGGTTAAGGGTTTTGCTCAGGTACCCAGAGTGGAGGCTGTGGTGATCGGACCGGGTACTTTCAACCTTCTCAGAGCACAAGAGCACTGATCTAACTACTAGGCCAACACTCTCCAATAAATGTGCATTAATATATATTTTTGTGGTCTTGAAAAATAATTTACTGTTTGCTTCCCCAATTGTATGGATGTGGGGTTATTTACATGCATTAAGTAATAATCTAAATGTCACTTTGAGCTTTACAATAGCCTTCACCACGCATATTTATATTAAGAGGCAATTGGAAAAGTATCCTTATCATTCCTGCTATAATAATTTTTTTATTTTTTTGGAAAAGTCATAACAATTGAAAAAAACATTTATAGCTCATAATGCACCCAAAATAATTGCCATGTACCTTCTAGATTCTTGCTACAGGGGTGTGTCATACCGATGCTTACACCCTGAGTGGCAGCGATCCTGAAGGACTTTTCCCCGTCATCCTTGGACATGAGGGTGCTGGGACCGTTGAGAGCGTTGGGGAGGGTGTCACTAAGTTCAAGCCAGGTAAGAGGCGGGAAATGAATACATGAAAAGGTGAGTATTTCTTTTATTATTCATTTTCCTTTTTTTTTTTTGTTATCCCAGGTGATACCGTCATCCCCTTATATGTACCTCAGTGTGGTGAATGCAAATTCTGCAAAAACCCCAAGACCAACCTCTGCCAGAAGATTAGGTGTGGTATTAACCCCCCCCCACACACACACACACACGCACACACACAGTCAGCAACCAAATTTAAATGCATCCACTGATGTTTCTCCACCCTGCAGAATAACCCAGGGTCGAGGGCTGCTCCCCGACAACTCGTCACGCTTCACCTGCAAAGGAAAGCAGGTGTTTCACTTCATGGGGACCAGCACCTTCTCTGAGTACACGGTGGTGGCAGACATCTCCCTGGCCAAGGTTAACGAGAAAGCTCCGCTGGATAAAGTGTGTCTTCTGGGCTGTGGTATCTCCACAGGTTATGGAGCTGCTCTTAACACTGCCAAGGTGAGTAGTAAAGGTGGCTAACTATTAAAAACAGATAAATGAGCTTCTTTCCAGAAGAACTAAACTCTGTAAAGCATATTATTCTACAGCATTGATGGATACTCATTGTGCTCCCAATGCATACTAGAGGTTGACTGATAGTTTTTTAAGGCAGATGCCGACATTATTTGACATCAATCGATCCACAACTGTAGCTCATGTTGCTTTCTTTTCTTCCATTTACATAAGAATAACACAATAACGAATGTTACACATGTCCAATTTAAATGAAAAGAAAAGCATTAAAATAAAAAATACAATAAAAAATCAGTTATAAATAGTAAATGCAGGGAGCTGTAATGTGTTCACTTCATGATCTGAAGACATTGCTATTAATTGAGCTAATCAATACACATGCATATGTCCCCTGATGCTACTAGGAAAAAAAACATTCATATAGGCCCAAAGTATTGGCTGGCCAATGTATTGATCCAACAAGTGCAGAGATGGAAAATTATAAAATATAAAATTTAAATAAGGAAGAAAGGAAAACTTGAAGCTCATTGTTTATAAATATTGTTTACTTAAAAAAAACATCATAGTCACATATTTTTTATTACAGTGATCTGTTAAAAGATCTCCCACTTAAATTTGTATTTATTATATGATTTAAATAAGCAAATCTTTAATGTTAAAAGAACTTAAGAGTTCTAGTGGAATAGTCCCATTGGGTTTACCTTGCTACTACCTTCCCAAAGAGCCGTGTAAGTGGCTGATTTTTATTTTTTTAATTATATCTAATAGTGAACTGTACAAATAGTTAGAATGTTAGCTTGTCTTTTGGCCACATATCATTGACAGGCCATTTACACTGAGCCTGGTTCTGCTGGAGGTGTCTTCCTCTAAAAAGGGAGTTTTCCTCTCCACTGTCGCCACATACATGCATGCTTGGAATTAGGACTGACTGAAAACTCGATGACACAATGCAAGAGTCTGTCTGCTGTTGCTCCATGCTCCTCCAGGAAGAGCGAATTATGTAAAATTGCTTCCTTGTTGCAGCTGGGTTTCCTTGGATACAAACTCCATTGTTGTGTGCAGGTCTGGAAATCTATCTGCATGATCTGTTATATTTTTATGCCATATTAAAAACTGTCAATCTAGATAAGTAGAAAACATTAAAGGATAAAGGGAATTTGGCACAGGGGAACGGTACCTTCCAGGGATGGGACGATTTATGAAAACCGTCCGAACCGTTCGGTTAGACTGTCTCGGTTCGATTTGCGTGTGTTTCGTTCGGTTCATGCTCTGCTCCTTTTTCTCATAGGCGAAGCGTTTACACTCCAGAGCAGAAGGTGGCGGTACTGCGACCAAAGCCAACCACCAGTAGTAAACAAAAAGAGGAAGAAGCGAAGCAGCTTAGCCGGGTGTAGCAGGGAAAAAAATCAGTTGTTGTGGAGAATTGTGTCGGAATGGTGAGTGGGAAAGAACTGGAGTTGGAAGACGCGCCAGCAGCACTTTATAGGTCTGCTCTATGGGAGCGCTTTGCATTTAGAGTGACCTACGATGACGGCGGAAAGAAAGTTGTGGATAAAAGTGCAACAGTGTGCAAGCATTGTGCAACACCTTTTGTTTATGCTAACAGCAACATGACCAACACTTCATGCTAACCCCGAAATCCCTCATACTCCGTATGCTACCCCCGCTCCGCCCCGCTGCGCTTCAGACCGGCTGCTCAAAGCAAAGCATACAGCCCCCACTGTGGCTCCCGTCCGCTCTCCTCTGAGTCCCTTGGAGATGGTAGAGAGCATGCGCGAGATGATTAAATTCAAAGCAGCAAAACGTACGGAAATGATCCAGGGTTTCCGCGGATCATTTAAAATAATTACAATCCATTATTTTTGGGGGGATTTTTTTTATTAATTTCATAAATTTTTATGGGATTTCGGTCTAACAATCAACATGTATCAAACCCAACCGAAAACCGTGACCACGAAACCGTGAATCGAACCGAACCGTGGATTTTGTGAACCGTTCCACCACTAGTACCTTCTATAAATAGGAATGTTAAATATGCAATTGTGGGGCAGCAGTTCAGATATTAAATAACTTAAAATGTTATCTAGTTTTGATCAATACATCAAAACATTTACCAAAATTAAATACAGAAAAAAATCAGGGTGAAATGTTTCTCTATAAATGCCATTTATGTCAGTACCTTTTATAACTAAACACTGTTATTAAAAACTTTTATATTCTGCATCAAAATAAGAATAATTTTAAAATCTAACATGCTCTGATTTGTTTTAAATGAATACTTATCAAAAATTGGTTGTCTGGTTCTCATGCAGCCCCATGTTTTCTGTTGGTCGTCATGCATAAGAGCCAGAGGGATAAAGAGAGATGGATGGAAGCATTTGAAGCTTCATGATAACTGAGTGTGAGATCTATCTTTGCTGGAACATAAGATTTCACTGACTAAAATGAGTAATTTCTTTAGAAAATAACTTTTCAAGCCTTGAGATCTCAGAACTGTTTGCCATGTCTGGCAGGTTGAGCCTGGTTCCACTTGTGCTGTTTTTGGACTTGGAGCTGTTGGCTTGGCTGCCATCATGGGCTGCAAGGTTGCTGGAGCAACCAGGATCATCGGTGTGGACATCAACCCCGACAAGTTCGAGAAGGCCAAAGAGTTTGGAGCCACCGAGTTTGTAAACCCGAAGGACCACAGCAAGCCCATCCAGGAGGTTCTGGTGGAGATGACTGATGGTGGTGTGGACTACTCGTTTGAGTGCATTGGAAATGTGCAAATCATGGTGAGTTCTGTTGGGTCATTGGTCATGATCTACTGGTAAGAAATAAAGATGTTTTAAAGTAGCTACATAAATGTTTCTATTGCAGAGGGCCGCTCTAGAGGCGTGTCACAAAGGTTGGGGTGAAAGTGTCATCATTGGTGTGGCTGGAGCAGGACAAGAGATCTCCACCAGACCATTCCAACTGGTGACGGGCAGAGTGTGGAGAGGCACGGCATTCGGAGGTGGGAATTCTGTTCTTTTCAAACCTTTGCTAATGGTGCTTTGATCTGCAGTTACCCTCATCAAATATGTGCTTCCTCCAGGGTGGAAGAGCGTGGAGAGTGTTCCTAAATTGGTGGAAGACTACATGAGTAAAAAGCTGAAGGTGGACGAGTTTGTAACACACACTCTTCCATTTGAGAAGATCAATGAAGCTTTTGACCTGATGCATGCTGGGAAGAGGTAGGAAACGGTCAAACATGCCAACTTGAGTTGAACAATTAAACTTTAATGTTAGATTTCAGAAACATCTGCAAAGCTTGCATAGTTTCTTCACACATTTCTGTTGTTGCAGCTTTGTCTAAATCCTGACACATCTTTTGCCTTTTCTGTTTGTTTTTTTTACACCACAGCATCCGAAGCGTGTTGACTTTCTGACGTGCCTTAGACATCCAACACAGCCAGCCTTAAAGAAGCCTCAGTCTGTTGTTCCAGCACTTCTCTGCACTTCCTTTGATATAGGTTCCAGAGTTTAAAAGAAGCTCTTTAACACTAGAACAACTGTTTGAACCATTAATACTGTCAATAAAACCTTATTATAAAAAATAACTACTTGCTTCCGACTTCACTTTGATGACATTTCACACCCCGACACAGATTGGCGGGCATCGTGCAGTTAAGTGTCTTACCCAACGGCAGGTAAACATGTGGTGAGAACTGGAGCAGATTGTAAGAATTGCTTTTACAAATGACCTGCAACAAATTCTTGTTACTGTTGAAATTCAGATTATTATTGCATGTATTGACCATCTGGCTCTACTATAGAATATTCTAGAAAACAATGTGTAATGTGGAGCTTTCAATAGAGTCACTACAAGGATGCCACAAAATACAACAGATACTTAAACAGAATCACTCCTATTTAAGCTACATATTTTCAAAAATTTAATTGGAAAGAATATTTAAAGTGGGCACCCTATTATAAGTTATCATTTACCTACATTCATAGTTCATCGCAGCCAAATAAAATAAAAGACTCCATTGATTAAATAAAGGATGTTTGATTTGGACAAAATAAGGAAGTTCTGTAATGGCCTGCTAAAAGATACAGTATAAGGATATGATTTTAGCTTATCATTTTTGCAAGTTTTAGTCACAAAATGTTCTGATATCGGTGCGGGGCAAAAAAAAAAAAGATAATATAAAACAAAAGGTGACAGATGGGGTTGGGCAGTGATTAATTGTGCTACCCACGTACAGAGGATTGTCCCTCGATGCAGTGCCAGCTTTGAGCACTTTGCCGCACATCTTCCCGTCTGCTTAAAATAATCTTTAACACCCTGGACAACTTGGGGTTGGTACAACAAAATAGTCCTATAGATGTTTAAAATTCCAATTAGACCTAAATAGATGAAACACAAGTTGTGTCAAAAAAAAAATTTAAAACAAGCTGGAGAGCTAAATTTGAGAGAGCAGTTGTGATTTGAAAAGAATGGCAAATTTGGAATTGTTACATAAATATACAAATTGTTTTGGTGGGAAAAAAAAAAACCCTGTTGTGTGGTTGCTATAATCTAGATGGCAGAATTTACACAGGCATAATAGAATTTATATATTCTTTTTGTTATTCAGTAGAAAATGATAAGGTGGTAAATAAATTTAACTTCTTTTTTGTGAAGTTTATTCCTCTTCTACTAAGAGGAATAATTAAAGAGGTGAAAAGTCAATGGAAAAATCAAATCTTCAACATACATAATGTGGAGTCCCCACATTTTCAGTGTTTGGTCAGTAGGTTAGTGACAGGTAACAAATGATTCTTTTTGTAGATAACACATTTAAATTTTTTGGGGAATAATTTCAAAAACCATAGAATGTATGGTTGATGGTTGTCTAAACTCAATGAGAGATTTAAATATAATAAATTATTGATGAACTGGATAAAACAAATTCAAGATAGGTAAAAGAAAAATAGAGGACACTATTATGATGATAATCAAGTAAACATACATAAATGTAAGTTTTGGATCATAAACCTAACTGCAAATCTTAATATAGAGCTAAAACTAAGCAAAGGTATTGGACTTATAAAGTAAAATAATTTTTTTTCAAATTATTAATTTGTTTTTCCAACTTGTATAAAGGTTCTGGGCAACACATAAAACCAACACTAAACCTTTGTATGTGATACCAAGAGGTGTGTTCATTTAAAAAAAATTGTTATGTTGAAATCTAGCAATAATTTAAAAGTTCTTTTTATTTTAATTTCAAACATGTCGCCCCCCTTGGGTGGACATGTTCCTTATTTGGTCATCTGACTGCGCATGCGCAGCAGGCGGCTATTTTAACTGACGCCCAATGGCTGGAAATGATTCCAGAAGATGGCGACCGCTGTATTGGTGAGTCCCATTGAACGCTACTAACAGTTAGACTAAGCTGTCGGTGCGGGGTTTTAACCGAACCGAGGAGCAAGTTTATCCGATACCGAACACGTTATGTGAAATTTTAGAGACAGTCCCGAGCGTTAAAAAGAGAAGCTGGTAAAATGTTTCCAAACTGTTTGCTTTAAGCAAACAGAAAGTTAACGCAGCAAATATAAGTTAACGGTTTTATTAGAACCGTTCGTTAGAACACAGCTGTTTTGACTTTTATGTTTTACACTTACCCATATGATTCGGATAACTCACTGAGAACTTTCTATACGGACTCTAAAGACGAGTTGAGTTCATGTTCTGTTGGCAATGAATGACAACTTAAAGAGAAACATTAAAGTCCACGTCACATGTTACTGGTCAGGATGGTGTGGAGTTTAAATTCGGTTCCGGTCAGTTCTGACAGAATCAACCAGACACCAGGAAAAAGTTATTTGCAACTTAACGTGTTGGAGGATGCCTGTGAGAGTGCGACATTCTCTGGTAATAAGTGTTTTTCCATGGAGGAGAGAAAAAAGAATTGAGCATCTACCTTTTTGACATTTCCCTAGGGAAGAGGATTATGCCCACAGGAAAAAAAGGAAAAAAACAACAACTGATTTTTAAATATTTCAGTTTAATCAGGGGGAAAAAAGTCTGACTTTCTTGTTCTCAGAATTCTGAATTAATGTTAGAATTCTGACTTAAATCTCAGAATCCTGACTTCTTTGATCTCAGAATCCCGACCTCTTTAATCTCAGAATCCCGACCTCCTTAATCTCAGAATTTTGGATCTTAAAGGAATAGTACACCCAAAACATGATTAGCCTTCATTTTCTACTCACCCCCATGCTGAACAACACCCTGGAGTACTTTTTTGATATCTCAAATGCATCTGGAGATCTGGGAGGCTTCTTGCTGTCTGCTGACATTCAAATAATGGAGGTCTATGGCGACCGAGGCAGAAAGGTCCATAAAAGTCCACAAAAAACGTGTCAATATTCCTCCATACTGCTCGTCCAATGTATTCCAAGTGTCCTGAGTGGGTAGCATCCAGAATTTACTCGAAACTAAGTCATTTAGAATGTTTTTAGAGCATAAACAGTAGTGTATAGGATTTCCTGAAAGCGCGCACATGCGCGATCACGACGCTACGGAAGCAGGCAGACCAAACCAGCGCATTCAGCTCGGCAAAGAACTCATGCTCTTCCTCAACACTGAAGTCCTCAGACATTTTTCTTTCGTTGTTTCTTTCTTTGCACAGGTAAACGGCACATTTCTTCTTCTACGCTTGCATTATTGGCAGAGCAGACGCTGAATGCGCACTTTCATCTGGTGTGGTCTGCCGGCTTCCGTAGCGTCGTGAACACGCATGTGCGCGCTTTCAGGAAATCCTATACACTACTGTTTATGCTCTAAAAACATTCTAAATGACTTCGTTTCGAGTAAATTCTGGATGCTACCCACTCAGGACACTTGGAATACATTGGACGAGCAGTATGGAGGAATATTGACACGTTTTTTGTGGACTTTTATGGACCTTTCTGTCTCGGGCACCATAGACCTCCATTATTTGAATGTCAGCAGACAGCAAGAAACCTCCCAGATCTCCAGATGCATTTGAGATATCAAAAAAGTACTCCAGAGTGTTGTTCAGCATGGGGTTGAGTAGAAAATGAAGGCTAATCATGTTTTGGGTGTATTATTCCTTTAATCTTAAAGGTCACCCCGAAAGAAGAGATGTGGGAGCACTCAGCTTCACTAACAAAGATGTTAGTTGTTTGGGAAGGCTAGTAACACATTGGTGGAAAATGATGGAATTAGGCGACTTTTTACGTTCAGGAGTCCCTGGTGATGCTTTCATTAATGGAAGAGCAGTTAGTTTAGTCTCTAGACATGGCTACAGCTTGATACTAACCTGTTGGTTAGCTGTCAGAATTCTGAGAAAAAAAAGTTAGAATTCTGAGATTAAAGTCAGAATATTATATTATATTATAAATGATATTTAAAAATCAGTTAACTTTTTTATTTTTTCAGTGGCCCTAATCCTCTTCCATATTTTCCAGCTTGTATTCCTAAAAAAACATCTAAAAAGGACTCTGATGTAGCTCTGAGTCAGAAGTGTTGAGTTCTCTCATGGTAATGATAGGAAAGTGAATAAGATTGAAAATGTAATTTTCAAAGTTTTAAATGTGTGTAGAGATGCAAACAATATCATCCATATAAGCATGTTTTTATTTACTTTATTTCTCCAAAACAGACAACCTCCCTCCCTGCAAATTCTGAAAAGAATTATGAAAAATCTCTTCAGAAGGTTGTAAGTCCTGAAGTTTACATCAAACATCCTTTACAAAACAGGTAACTTTGCATTTTAAGTTTTTGTTTTCAGATATGTTTAAAAATGTATTGTTTTGTAGGTCAGTGTGTCACAACATTTTTTTGACTTGCGTAACCCTTTGGACATTTTTTCGTACCATGAGCACCCCTCTCAGTCAAAAGTAATGCTGATAGTCCAAAAGTAGAATGTACAATAACTGATTATAAAATAAAAACTATCTTACTTTATCTTTTAACTTAAGCATTTAATTCTTAGGCATTTTATTCTTTCCACCTGAAATAAAAAAACTACATAAATATGTTGCCTGGAAGTTGGTTAGGAATTGTAATAAATACAAAATGGAATATAATAAACCTGTGTTTATAAAACTGGTGCTTCTCTGAGTAACTCTGATATCATCACATTTAAACTTGATGAATTGGGGAAAAATAAATAAATAAATATATATGTATGTATGTATGTATGTCAGACTGACTTAATTAGTTTTACTTTGTTGTCATCAGGACACATGAGCTGCTTTAAAGAGCTCTGATGGCTCAAAAACAGCTGATACCAGGCTGTTCTCTACATCCAGTCTGTTCCTCTGCTTGGTTATTATGTATTTCACAGCTGCAGGTGAACTTAAAGATATAAGAAAAACTTACTTTTTGATTGGTAAAAGCATGTTTAATTTTTCAGTTGGGTCCTTACAAAACAAATGGATCGCAGCTAAGAAATGAAATATTTTCATGTATCCCTTGCAATGCACTCATGGACCACAAGGGGTATGACTGCCCCCTGTTGGGAATTACTGGTCTTAACTCAATGACCAAAATGGATAAAGGTTGCTCTGATATATTTATAGAATAACGTGGTACCTTTAACATTTAATTTAAAGGATGGAGTATAAAACCGGTTTGTATGCATATTGCTGTAATCATTTTCCTGCAGATGGTTCAGATACAAGCAGCTCATAACAGTAGAAATTGCATCCCAATTTTTAAGGAGGGTTGTGCTAGGGAAAAGATAAAACATCACCTACATCCCTGCTTTAGTCAAAGCCTATTTTCTCTTTTCTGTATTTTTTTAGGTGGGCTCTGTGGTTTTTCAAAAACGACAAAAGCAAAACATGGCAGGCAAACCTTCGACTCATTTCTAAGTTTGACACTGTGGAGGACTTCTGGGCGTAAGTAAATCACTGGTTTATAGAAAGCAATGCTGAAGTCTTAGTTTAGATCACAAGGTCATCAACATATCAATTTGTGCTTTTTTTAGTTTGGCAAGTTATTTTCAGATGTTGAAGAGGAAAATTGAGCATCTTCCTGTTAGAAATAAATGGACTTTCTAAAGCAAAATGTACATGCTTTACTTGATGGAATCTGCTGGAGAATTTTGAGCAAATTATAATATGAAAAAAAAAATTGTCTGAAAATGTAAAGCAAAACTACACTTGCTTCATTTCATAGAATAAAACATTTTAAGGTTTAATTTCATATTTATTTCTACTGAAAACCCCAAATGCAATGACTCAGAAAAATCAAAGTATCAATATAAGATAAAGAATAGAAGCCAGCTGTTCACTGGGCATCATCTAAACATATTCATAGATGGTTGAGGAGGTGGAGAAAATACATAGGTAGCAGGAATGGCTGCAACCTTTACAGGGTTCTGAAGCAAAGCCCAGGAGGTCCAAAGGGCAAATCCCACAGCATGGATGAGATGCTGCAGTCCAAGTTCAGCCTCTTGAAACAGAGGCATAAACAGTGTCTTTACTGGGCTATAGAGAAATATCCCCCTGTTGCTCAGAAGTTATTTTTAATTTAAAATGTTTTACTGGGACATTAAGCTCCATCCTGAACCCCTAAACAGAACCAAGAGCTTTAGACTAATTTTTGCTCAATTTTTTACTTTTTTTGGTTTAAACTAATGACATTTATCACAATAGTTTTTGGTATTTGTTTACAGGTGCTGGTCATAAAATTAGAATATCATGAAAAAGTAGATTGATTTCAGTAATTCCATTTAAAAAGTGAAACTTGTATATTATATTCATACATTACATACAAACTCATATATTTCAGATGTTTATTTTGTTTAATTTTGATGATTACAAATGACAACAAATGAAAATCTCAAATTCATCATATCAGAAAATTAGAATATTGTGAAAAGGTTCAAAATTGATGGCCCCTGGTGCCACACTCTAATCAGCTAATTAACTCAAACCACCTGCAAAAGCCTTTAAATGGTCTTTCAGTCTAGTTCTATAGGCTACACAATCATGGGGAAGACTGCTGACTTGACAGTTGTCCAAAAGACGACCATCGACACCTTGCACAAGGAGGGCAAGACACAAAAGGTCATCGCTAAAGAGGCTGGCTGTTCACAGAGCTCAGTGTCCAAGCACATTAATAGAGAGGCGAAGGGAAGGAAAAGATGTGGTCGAAAAAAGTGTACAAGCAAGAGAGATAACCGCACCCTGGAGAGGATTGTGAAACAAAACCCATTCAAAAATGTGGGGGAGATTCACAAAGAGTGGACTGCAGCTGGAGTGAGTGCTTCAAGAACCACCACACACAGACGTATGAAAGACATGGGTTTCTGCTGTCGCATTCCTTGTGTCAAGCCACTCTTGAACCACAGACAGCGTCAGAAGCGTCTTGCCTGGGCTAAAGAGAAACAGGACTGGACTGCTGGTGAGTGGTCCAAAGTCATGTTCTCTGATGAAAGTAAATTTTGCATTTCCTTTGGAAATCAAGGTCCCAGAGTCTGGAGGAAAAGAAGAGAGGCACTTCATCCACGTTGCTTGAAGTCCAGTGTAAAGTTTCCACAGTCAGTGATGGTTTGGGGTGCCATGTCATCTGCTGGTGTTGGTCCATTGTGTTTTCTGAGGTCCAGGGTCAACGCAGCCACATACCAGGAAGTTTTAGAGCACTTCATGCTTCCTGCAGCTGACCAACTTTTTGGAGATGCAGATTTCATTTTCCAACAGGACTTGGCACCTGCACACAGTGCCAAAGCTACCAGTACCTGGTTGAAGGACCATGGTATCCCTGTTCTTAATTGGCCAGCAAACTCTCCTGACCTTAACCCCATAGAAAATCTATGGGGTATTGTGAAGAAGAAGATGCAATACACCAGACCCAACAATTCAGAAGAGCTAAAAGCCACTATTAGAGCAACCTGGGCTATCATAACACCTGAGCAGTGCCACAGACTGATCGACTCCATGCCACGCCGCATTGCTGCAGTAATACAGGCCAAAGGAGGCCCAACTAAATACTGAGTGCTGTACATGCTCATACTTTTCATGTTCATACTTTTCAGTTGGCCAACATTTCTATAAATCCTTTGTTTTTATTGGTCTTCAGTAATATTCTAATTTTCTGATATGATGAATTTGAGATTTTCATTTGTTGTCATTTGTAATCATCAAAATTAAACAAAATAAACATCTGAAATATGAGTTTGTATGTAATGTATGAATATAATATACAAGTTTCACTTTTTAAATGGAATTACTGAAATCAATCTACTTTTTCATGATATTCTAATTTTATGACCAGCACCTGTACTTTCATTTTCCTTTAGTTTTCATAGAGACGACGTTAATATTTACATCATAGAGCCAACATAAAAGTCTTTGTTAAAAGCACAATTCTACACAGCTTAATGAAAAGGTCTTGGTGCTTCATTGGGAGAAAAAAATTAAACTTGAAACAATATCAGATGAAAGCTAAAATTGGCGGCCAATAACATCTGGATTAAAAGTTCAAGTATTTTAAAGGCCTTAGAGTGATCCTCTTAGGGCTCAGTGTTTTTTATTTATAGACAATCCCCCATTGCAGTCACTGCTCTTCAATCTTTGGCTTAGTTAAACCAGCTATCCAAACAGTCTATAGCCTCAAAATCTTTTAAGAAAGGGAAATGTTTCTTTCCCCACACACCTGAATCAAATTAACAGCTGTTCCTGCCATTATAATTGGGATTTTTCTTCATTAATCCCTTGTGAGGGAAAGGATGGAGGGGAAAAAGTTCACATCTAAGAGGATCATTTTCAAAAGGTATTAATGCAGTACGAGGGGGAAAAAGCTGAGATAATTAATGGATCTATTGTATTTGCAACTGCGAAGGAAAAAAAACAAAAAAACAAGTAAAATGACAAAGATGAAGACTTCTTAAGGCGGGTAAATGTATATAAATCATTTAATTGCCCTCAAGTCTTTCACAATACAGTGGTGATCCACCACATCCTTAACTGGACATTCCACCCTTGATCATTGGGCTAATAATCAAGAGTTTTGTGATATGCATCGTACTGAATAAAGGGAGACAATGTGGATGTAAAACTGCATTGTTGACACAGTGACAGATAAGCCTTCGGAATTATTTGTATTTTTCACCAAGTTCAGACACTAGAGGTCCTGTCGACCTCGTAGGCAAGTCTGTCTACTTCAGTCAGACTGATGTGGTTGACTGAGAGGGAAGGTTTACCATAAAGCCCAGGTTTGGGGCTGCGTAGAGCTAAATGTTGAAATTAAATAAAGAAGAGAAAGCCCTACGTGAAAGTGCAGCAACACTTTGAAACATTTTTGGATTTTAGCCCAATAAGTTTGTTGGAGAAAGATAAATTGGATGGTGCAGCAGAAGACCAAGTTACTGCAGTAACTTCCTTGTAGTGAACAATGTAGGTTTACAGTTGCAGCAGGTTTCCAGTTCCTCTTTAATGCAACAGGTTAAAAAAATTTTTTTGTTACAAAGCAAGAAACCAAGTGGCTTTTCTATATATTTTATAAACTACACTCACCGGCCACTTTATTAGGTACCCCATGCTAGTAACGGGTTGGACCCCCTTTTAGCCTCCAGAACTGCCTCAATTCTTCGTGGCAAAGATTCAACAAGGTGCTGGAAGCATTCCTCAGGGAGTTTGGTCCATATTGACATGATGGCATCACACAGTTGCCGCAGATTTGTCGGCTGCACATCCATGATGCGAATCTCCCGTTCCACCACATCCCAAAGATGCTCTATTGGATTTAGATCTGGTGACTGTGGAGGCCATTTGAGTACAGTGAACTCATTGTCATGTTCAAGAAACCAGTCTGAGATGATTCCAGCTTTATGACATGGCGCATTATCCTGCTGAAAGTAGCCATCAGAAGTTGGGTACATTGTGGTCATAAAGGGATGTACATGGTCAGCAACAATACTCGGGTAGGCTGTGGCGTTGCAACGATGCTCAATTGGTACCAAGGGGCCCAAAGAGTGCCAAGAAAATATTCCCCACACCATAACACCACCACCACCAGCCTGAACCGTTGATACAAGGCAGGATGGATCCAGGCTTTCATGTTGTAGAGGCCAAATTCTGACCCTACCATCCGAATGTCGCAGCAGAAATCGAGACTCATCAGACCAGGCAACGTTTTTCCAATCTTCTATTGTCCAATTTCGATGAGCTTGTGCAAATTGTAGCCTCAGTTTCCTGTTTTAGCTGAAAGGAGTGGCACCCGGTGTGGTCTTCTGCTGCTGTAGCCCATCTGCCTCAAAGTTCGACATACTGTGCGTTCAGAGATGCTCTTCTGCCCACCTTGGTTGTAACAGGAGGTTATTTGAGTCACTGTTGTCCTTCTATCAGCTCGAACCAGTCTTGCCATTCTCCTCTGACATCAACAAGGCATTTCTGCCCACAGAACTGCCGCTCACTGGATGTTTTTTCTTTTTCGGACCATTCTCTGTAAACCCTAGAGATGGTTGTGTGTGAAAATCCCAGTAGATCAGCCGTTTCTGAAATACTCAGACCAGCCCTTCTGGCACCAACAATCATACCACATTCAAAGTCACTCAAATCACCTTTCTTCCCCATACTGATGCTCGGTTTGAACTGCAGGAGATTGTCTTGACTATGTCTACATGCCTAAATGCACTGAGTTGCCGCCATGTGATTGGCTGCTTAAAAATTAAGTGTTTACGAGCAGTTGGACAGGTGTACCTAATAAAGTGGCCGGCGAGTGTATATATGGTTTGCTCTTGCTGAAATAGTTGGCCATGTGAGATTAAAGAAAAATCATCATATAGACTACAATATGCGTATAGTTATTTATAGCACCATATTTTTACATTAAAATGTTCACCTAGCTTAAATAGGCCAGTCAGAAATTCCCCGGTAACTTTTTCTCTCCAGTCCAGAAGATGTATTCACAAGTCTTGCCGTCTAAACTCTATCAACAGGTATTTAATAAAAATAAATAAATAAAAAATTCAACTTATCAATTCATAGTCAGAAGAATCGTGTCGAATTCTGAGATGCTTAACGATACCCTGGCCGATATCAATATTTATCTGATTTATTAAATTGTCATTCCTAAATTCAGAAACTAGGAGAATTTCCATAATATCTGTTAAAATCGACACAATTATTTCATGATGTCTTGTTATAGGTATACAATACAAAAAAAACTCCAAGTGGCACTTCTATTAAATGAGAGTACCATATACAAAGCGTACCCATACCATATCGAACGTATGCCAGCGTTTTGGCAAGATTATTTTTGTATGTCAGGCATACGCTGTTAAATCGTCATGGTGGGACAGGGGCTGGAGCAGCTGACTTTTATTTTTTCAAAACGGGCAATTTGAATCTTTACATATTTGTTTTCAGGATGTAATTTGTCCTGTATACACCATTTTCTTAAGACTTCCGTTTGTGACCTTGAACCTTCTCTACAGATGCCTTTTGGGATATACCCAGTACTTGGGATGAGGGGGAACCACATCCCCCTTTTTAAAAACAAATCTTTAAAATCATCCCCCTTCCTAAATGACCCCCCCCCCCATACCATCCCTGTGACATTTCTTTTATATATTAACTGTAATGGCAATAACATTGGCCTTTCAACATTTGGTGGGCTTATGATTTGCCTGAGCAAAATAAATAAAATCAAAGAAGTGGCCCACCATGATTATGAAGCTAATCCCAGTTGGAAATCTATCTTCTGCAGTTGTCCCTAACTAAGTGGGGGCAGTTATAGCCATGCTAGTCAAGGAACTGACTGCAGTTCTACTGTAAGGTGCCTTGGTCAAAGTGAATGAAGGGCGTACCTGACATGTAACAACCATACCATGCTTATTACTTTAGGTTAATAGACTGTATTTATTAGGCTATGTATGCTTCCAAAAAAAAAAAACACCATCCCCCCTTTTTATTTATTTTTCTTTTACAAGACTTCTAAATATACACATATTCTACTTGATTGTAGAGAGGAGTTTGAGCAGCAGATTTATTATAAAATCAAAGCAAACAAAACTTTGTTGTTGCAAATGATTGGAATCTTTAGAATTCAAGAATCTGAACTCAATCAGTGCACTTTTTTTTTTTTTTTATTTTTTTTTTTTATCTTCCCTCCTAAATATTAGTTTGGAAATGTACTGTGCATTTATGCTTATGTTGAATGAGAGATTTATTTTTTTTGGTCTGATTTCCAGAAACTGAACTTTTTTTTTTTAATCGGCTGTAAACCGGAATCATCAAAATGACCATAAATGCTTGGAGCACACTACTGTTATGAACAAATGTATTCATTTGATCTACATTTACTCATGTTGAATCATATAGCTGTTGAGAGTAAAATTCATATAATTTATATTTTATCACATCATCCCATCTGTTTACAGATTGTATAACCATATCCAGCTATCCAGTAACCTGATGTCTGGGTGTGACTACTCGCTGTTCAAGGCAAGTTCCACCATTAAACACTCTGAGCATAAATTGTACTCTTGACTGTAGTTGAAATCCATATGTAAGGGAGAGTTGATAAACTTTACATGCCTTGTACAAATGAACCAAATATGTTAAAAGTGGCCCAACTTGGTGAGTTTTATCTGTGGAAGATGCTGGTTTTATGTCTGGTCTGTTTTGAGTTTGTTTTTCTCTAAAGGATGGCATTGAACCCATGTGGGAGGATGAAAGGAACCGACGAGGTGGTCGCTGGTTGATAACTCTGTCCAAACAGCAGCGGAAAAATGATCTGGACCGGTTCTGGTTGGAGACGGTATGTTCCACTTTATAAAAACCATGTTTAGGTTTTTTCTGTGTTGGGTTCAAAATCCTGTTGCTGTGTCCTTCCCAACTTTGATGAGCCTGGGGGAAAAAGTGTGTGTGCTTCGACTGTGCACACATCAGATACTGACCTGCTTTCAAAAGGAGCTGCTCTCTAATAACAAGTCTGTGGCAAATGATTTCATTTGTTTCTTATTGCAGCTCTTATGTCTTGTGGGTGAAGCATTTGATGATCACAGTGATGATGTCTGTGGAGCCGTCATTAATGTAAGGGCCAAAGGGGATAAAATCGCAATATGGACAACAGACTTTGAAAACAAAGAGGCCATCACACACATTGGGTAAGCTGTACAAGCTGCAGTTATTGATTGTTGAGCTCTTTTCATGCAGGCATCAGGTTCTGATGCCTTAACCTTCAGTAAAAAATCTGTTTTGTTTCTTTGCAAAAAGCATTGGGCCAATACATGATCTAATTACTGGGGATTAAAGTTACAAATGTGATATTCTCAATTTAAGGCCTCAATCTTAAATAATTCCCAATTACACAGATAAGGTCAGATGTTGAAACATGTAACGTGCTGGACTGGCGGTGGTAAGGGGCCCAAATTAACAACCACTGCAACGGAGCTCAGACTTCAAGGGCCGGTGTGCTGCACCTTTTAGGCTACGTTCACACCGCAGCCTGAAGTGACCCAAATCATTTTTTTTTTTGGCCCATATGCGACCTGTATCTGATCTTTCCATGGCTGTCTGAACAACACAGATCAGATTTTGTTTTTTCTACCCCCATGCGACCCAGGCCGCTTGGCTATGTGGTCCCGAATCCGATACGAATCTGATCTTTTCAAATGCGACCTGTGTCTGAACGGCCAGGTCAGATTCATTCGACCATAACGGCATTAATACCAGACAGCGATCACTCTTCTGCTTCTTGCTACGCAGAAGTGGCAAGAAAACAACAACAACCATGGTGGACGATAATGCAGAGAGCAGTATTTATGTTTAACCAACTTGGAAAGATTGAGTTTTTAAGGTTGGGAAAGATCGCTAGATGTTCTCAAGCACTACATCTATGTTCACTTCCGTAAACACAGAGCACGCTTGCTTGTGATGTCATTGCGTCCTCTACTTTGCATGTGGGACACTTGCGTTGTATAAATGCAGCTCATACCGGAGATTACATACAAGTTGCATATATTTGGAAATGTGAACAGCAACGCAAAAAAATCTGATTAAAAAAAAAAAAAAATTCAGAATTGAGCATCAAGGCCTGCAGTGTGAATATAACCTAAATCTACAGGACCTTAATTGAGAAACTCTGGTCTAACAGATCGATTTTCTTTAGACCTTTAAAGAACTTGATGTTTATGCAATTTGAATCAGTAACGTAAGAGCAGAGAATCTTCTAAAGCATGCCAGACTCAGGGCCTTGACTGGATTTGGACACCTTTAGTTAATGTTACAGTTATTTGACTATTATTTTTAAATAAGTGTTTCCTTTGCTGATTTATTTTTTAGATCAAGGCTTGGGTAACCCTTGCTGATATTCAACCACATGTGAATGTTTATAATATGCAAGAAGTATCCCAGTGGGCTTCAGTAAATGTTTGTGCTTCTAGGCGGGTGTACAAGGAAAGGCTAGGCGTCCCTCCTAAAGTGATCATTGGCTACCAGTCGCATGCAGATACAGCCACCAAGAGCGGCTCCAATACCAAGAACAAGTTTGTTGCCTAAGGACCTTTGGATTCATCTGTAAATGTTTGCTTTTTCTTTCTTGACGGAATCACATTTTCTGTACTTTTTTCCAAGATTGTATCCGACAGATTATTCCACAAGGTATTAATGTTTTGTCTTTTGTTTGCTTATTTGTCACTTGACCAAAGCTTTTGTTTGTGTAGACAGAATATGCAATTAAAACTGTAGCACTTCTTTTGACACTTTATGTTGGGGCAGTGAGCTGAAGATGCAGTTTCCAGTGCATTAGAATTTGATTTAAACTTAAGATTTTCAGGGAAATGTCAGTTTCTGATTACATGAAATAAAGCAACATAATGGCTTGAGACAAAATTTTAATTTGAGTTGCTATTTTGCCTGAATGCATTGGGTATCCTTGATCTTATTGGCATTGTCTAGATGAGTAACATTTCAAAGTGCTGCTAAACTTGAGTTCAGGTTGAAATTATTTAAGAGAAAACAAAATGAATGCAAATTTTTGCCTTGAGTATCATCTTGAAATTTATCTTCACATAGTTTAACTGCAAGAAAAAAAGTATCCTGAGTAAAACAGAAAAAGTTATGGCTCCTGTGACCAGCAGAAGGCCTATGTCTTGAAATCAAAGTCATTCAAAGCTTTACCTTATATTTGCATATTATTTTCAGTTGTAGAGCACTGATGTTTAACTTTATCTCTTGACCTTTACATTGAATGCTTTTCTGAAAAGTTTAAGCCCCATAATCTGCAGTTAAAGTAAAATATTTTTGGAAACTAAACTGTGCCTTCAGTCTTCATGTCTGCCTTTTTACTTTTGCCAAGTATGTTCAAAGGACCAATGTAAATAAACTGTAAAGTGACATGTTCTGTAACAAATGGAAAATAAATAAAGTAAGATATGTTTGGAGAGCTGATAAGCTACATAATTACTTTTTTTTAATCTACATTTTAATTTGACCAATTAAAACTTCTCAAGGGAGCTTTTCAAATCTAAAATTCAGGTTCCAACTTTTTAGCCTGGGACCTGGTTTTCTGTAGAGGTCTGCTGTCACTCTGCTTCACCGGGAAGAAGTTCTAGACCTTTTTTTTTTTACATTTCTTACAGATCTCTTAAAGCAGTTTGGGTGTTTTTTTTGTTTGTTTGTTTGGTTTTTCTTTGTTTTTTTCCTTTTATATAAAAAAAAATAAACCATAATGACTTGATAAACTTTCATTCACATTTTTCTTTTCTTTTTTTTTATTACACCCAAAATTGTAAATGGTTACAACCAAAGCTGCTGCCTTGGTTGAAGCACCTATTAGCATCTCCCCACTTCTAATTTTTAAAGCTATTTTCCAGCAAATTTTTTAGCCATCTGACCTTCAATGCTATTGAAGTCCAGTGTCTCAAGGACCCTTATTCTGTCTTGATATCTTTAAAACCCCTGCTCTGTTAATTAGTTGCCCAATTCCTCCTTCAGCATGATGCTCACATCATCATGCTTTACAGTAAAGACGATTGCCTGACTTTTCTCTACTAGATGGGCTCAGATAAAAAAATTCTGTTTTCGCTAAGTAATACCAAAAACTATTTTATTCTGGTGTCCCTGATGCTCTGTTCCCTTAATGACAACTCTGCAGGTTTCATGGCTACATTCAGAACTGGTTTTGACTTTTCTTGTGGCTTTATCCTCAGTTAATTTATCCTTCCATGCAGTTTGTCGTGGTTTATTGGATTAAATTACATAAATATGACAGATTTAAGTTGTCTAATTTCATTGTCAAAGCAGCGAAGCCAGGAAAACGAGATGTTTTGTTAAACAGAATCTCTACATGCAGGTTTTTACAGAACATGGAAGAAAGTGATGTTTCTTGAGAACTTGAGGATAAAACATGAAGCCTACTGGCTGAGATGAATGCCTGTACTGTGTTGCAGTGGAACAGTGTTATGTAACAAAAATACAGCAGCTGAATGCAGAGCCTAAAGCAGGGCTGTACCAAGTATGACCCAGTCTGTGATTTTTATTTTGTTTTTTCAGCTCCCAACTATACAGGTGCTGGTCATAAAATTAGAATATCATGAAAAAGTAGATTGATTTCAGTAATTCCATTTAAAAAGTGAAACTTGTATATTATATTCATACATTACATACAAACTCATATATTTCAGATGTTTATTTTGTTTAATTTTGATGATTACAAATGACAACAAATGAAAATCTCAAATTCATCATATCAGAAAATTAGAATATTGTGAAAAGGTTCAAAATTGATGGCCCCTGGTGCCACACTCTAATCAGCTAATTAACTCAAACCACCTGCAAAAGCCTTTAAATGGTCTTTCAGTCTAGTTCTATAGGCTACACAATCATGGGGAAGACTGCTGACTTGACAGTTGTCCAAAAGACGACCATCGACACCTTGCACAAGGAGGGCAAGACACAAAAGGTCATCGCTAAAGAGGCTGGCTGTTCACAGAGCTCAGTGTCCAAGCACATTAATAGAGAGGCGAAGGGAAGGAAAAGATGTGGTCGAAAAAAGTGTACAAGCAAGAGAGATAACCGCACCCTGGAGAGGATTGTGAAACAAAACCCATTCAAAAATGTGGGGGAGATTCACAAAGAGTGGACTGCAGCTGGAGTGAGTGCTTCAAGAACCACCACACACAGACGTATGAAAGACATGGGTTTCTGCTGTCGCATTCCTTGTGTCAAGCCACTCTTGAACCACAGACAGCGTCAGAAGCGTCTTGCCTGGGCTAAAGAGAAACAGGACTGGACTGCTGGTGAGTGGTCCAAAGTCATGTTCTCTGATGAAAGTAAATTTTGCATTTCCTTTGGAAATCAAGGTCCCAGAGTCTGGAGGAAAAGAAGAGAGGCACTTCATCCACGTTGCTTGAAGTCCAGTGTAAAGTTTCCACAGTCAGTGATGGTTTGGGGTGCCATGTCATCTGCTGGTGTTGGTCCATTGTGTTTTCTGAGGTCCAGGGTCAACGCAGCCACATACCAGGAAGTTTTAGAGCACTTCATGCTTCCTGCAGCTGACCAACTTTTTGGAGATGCAGATTTCATTTTCCAACAGGACTTGGCACCTGCACACAGTGCCAAAGCTACCAGTACCTGGTTGAAGGACCATGGTATCCCTGTTCTTAATTGGCCAGCAAACTCTCCTGACCTTAACCCCATAGAAAATCTATGGGGTATTGTGAAGAAGAAGATGCAATACACCAGACCCAACAATTCAGAAGAGCTAAAAGTCACTATTAGAGCAACCTGGGCTATCATAACACCTGAGCAGTGCCACAGACTGATCGACTCCATGCCACGCCGCATTGCTGCAGTAATACAGGCCAAAGGAGGCCCAACTAAATACTGAGTGCTGTACATGCTCATACTTTTCATGTTCATACTTTTCAGTTGGCCAACATTTCTATAAATCCTTTGTTTTTATTGGTCTTCAGTAATATTCTAATTTTCTGATATGATGAATGTGAGATTTTCATTTGTTGTCATTTGTAATCATCAAAATTAAACAAAATAAACATCTGAAATATATGAGTTTGTATGTAATGTATGAATATAATATACAAGTTTCACTTTTTAAATGGAATTACTGAAATCAATCTACTTTTTCATGATATTCTAATTTTATGACCAGCACCTGTATTATAGGAATAGAGCAAATCTTGCATTCACTCAAAGACAGTTAATGCATTTTCCAGGACATTTGGAGAGAGAAAAAAAAAACTTAAGGCTTTTAAAGCTAGGTTTCTGAGTTAATCTTCATTTCATATTAAATTAACGACCAAACATCAACTTTCGCCTAAAAAGTTAAGCACTTGGTAACCCCCCATTATTATTCTAGGAAGCTACCTCTTCTGGTAGCTGTTTAGAAAATATTTAAATTGTCTATTAAAATTGAAAATCTTAGATGTTAAAAGCTTTGGATAATTTTGCACCTATAACGCACCTAAAGCTGAAGGTCCAAAATCTGGACATTCAGATATTTTTAGAGCCAGACACAGAACAGCTGCAGCTTAACTCTGATTGAATTAGCCACAGGTTTAGTCTATTTGCTAATTAGGTGACCTCTAAATGCAATTGGTTACATCAGATAAAAAAATCTGTATCTAACGTTATCTGTAAATAAGGAAAAGGTGGTAGATTTTATTCACAGAGACTATACAAACTAAGGATGCACAATATACACTATATTGCCAAAAGTATTTGCTCACCCATCCAAATTATTGGAATCAGGTGTTCCAATCACTTCCATGGCCACAGGTGTATAAATTCAAGCACCTAGGTATGCAGACTGTTTTTACAAACATTTGTGAAAGAATGGGTCGCTCTCAGGAGCTCAGTGAATTCCAGCGTGGAACTGTGATAGGATGCCACCTGTGCAACAAATCCAGTCGTGAAATTTCCTCGCTCCTAAATATTCCACAGTCAACTGTCAGCTGTATTATAAGAAAATGGAAGTGTTTGGGAACGACAGCAACTCAGCCACGAAGTGGTAGGCCACGTAAACTGACGGAGCGGGGTCAGCGGATGCTGACGCGCATAGTGCGAAGAGGTCGCCAACTTTCTGCAGAGTCAATCACTACAGACCTCCAAACTTCATGTGGCCTTCAGATTAGCTCAAGAACAGTGCGCAGAGAGCTTCATGGAATGGGTTTCCATGGTCGAGCAGCTGCATCCAAGCCATACATCACCAAGTGCAATGCAAAGCGTCGGATGCGGTGGTGTAAAGCACGCCGCCACTGGACTCTAGAGCAGTGGAGACGCGTTCTCTGGAGTGACGAATCGCGCTTCTCCATCTGGCAATCTGATGGACGGGTCTGGGTTTGGCGGTTGCCAGGAGAACGGTACTTGTCTGACTGCATTGTGCCAAGTGTAAAGTTTGGTGGAGGGGGGATTTTGGTGTGGGGTTGTTTTTCAGGAGCTGGGCTTGGCCCCTTAGTTCCAGTGAAAGGAACTCTGAATGCTTCAGCTTACCAAGACATTTTGGACAATTCCATGCTCCCAACTTTGTGGGAACAGTTTGGAGCTGGCCCCTTCCTCTTCCAACATGACTGTGCACCAGTGCACAAAGCAAGGTCCATAAAGACATGGATGACAGAGTCTGGTGTGGATGAACTTGACTGGCCTGCACAGAGTCCTGACCTCAACCCGATAGAACACCTTTGGGATGAATTAGAGCGGAGACTGAGAGCCAGGCCTTCTCGTCCAACATCAGTGTGCGACCTCACAAATGCGCTTCTGGAAGAATGGTCAAAAATTCCCATAAACACACTCCTAAACCTTGTGGACAGCCTTCCCAGAAGAGTTGAAGCTGTTCTAGCTGCAAAGGGTGGACCGACGTCATATTGAACCCTATGGATTAGGAACGGGATGTCACTTAAGCTCATATGTGAGTCAAGGCAGGTGAGCAAATACTTTTGGCAATATAGTGTATCATCATGAATATGTTAGTCTTTTTCTTAAATATCTGGTCCAATAAATGAACTCTGTATATTGCCATCTTATAGGCATGATAGCATCATAGGTGGGGGCTGGATATCTGATGGCGATGGTAGCAGTGCCAGATTAAGGGATGTTTATGAGGCAGATAAGTAATGTCAAATGTGTGTTCATTTTCTACAGTGTTTAAATGGTATGGAAAGAAATACATAAAATACATATTTCTAGTTTTACAGGGACAGTGTACCTAATATTATCACCTTTTAGGCAATGGATACAGAGCTTTACCCAAAGGACAAAATTACAGCCCCTGTCACTGAAATGTATTTTTGCTCCAAAAAACTAATTTACAGTATAACCAAGATAATGACAAATTGCATTGCACAAATAGAAAACACTAGAACATATCGAATTGACAATTTTCTTCAGTGCTCTCTGTGTTCTTTTACAAATGGCCCTGTTTTAGAGAAAAGCTGAACTTATTTGAGAACGATGAGAGTCATTCTGCACCCTCTGACTCCACAGTTCTAGAAATTCTTTCTGGGTAATTCTTTTATTTTTACAATTTCAAATCCTGCTTTTTCATAAACTGAAGAATATTGTTAATCCAGGGTAAAGCAGTTTTCCTATTTTTTTTTTTTTTAAATATAAAATTTTTGACTTTATTTTAAGGTTTTTCTATTAGAACATCACAGTGCTGATTTTTAATAATGTGTAAAAGTCTCATTTGTTTTTCAAACTGGGGTGTTTTCTGCTTTGACTCCAATTTGTTTTAACATTTTACTGCAAATTCAGAATTTTCTGGGCTTAATCTCAACGTCCTACTAATTTCATGTTAAAAGACTGTAATATTGATATAGATTATCCGCCATAACAGGAATATAAGATAATATCAGATAGTATCTTCCCAAATGGGTGAATTCCTGTTAGTGCATTATTTTCTTCCATTTAGAATTCTGCACTACCTTTTTGATTTTCACTTAAGGGAACATGCAAAAAGATATATATTTGTCTCACGTTTAATACCGCTATTGATGTGACTGTTGTTGTTTTTTAAATTGAAACCATTTTTCATAAACCTTCTGAAGTGTGATGAGATTAATGACTTTAAAGTCATTGCCATCTTCTAATAATACAATAGAATTTGTAACTGAACGACTACTTCTTGTAGTTGCTCAGATTGATCTCTTGTTTAAATCTCTGCCTTAAATTAAACTGATGACACCATGATCATGCCAGCATCAGTGTTCAGAGTGAGATTTTGCAAGTCCTTGATATCCACTCTTGCAGGTGATTAGCCCATCTTCTGCTCCTGCGGTGCTAACAGCTGACACATCTGAGGTGTCTAAATTGGAAGCTCCTGATGTTCTGATTGATGGCTTTGATGATCCGAGCTGACACCTGTAATTGACAGAGGCATGTGCTCCATCTAAAAGGCTCACCAGATAATCAGCAACAAGAATGACAATTCTGTTTGAGGGTTTTCCTGTAGTCGTTCTGAGCGAGTTGAGCATTTGGAACTGATATTAGTCCAATCAGTGACCCATTCGAAGAAATGGGGCACTTTGTAAATGCATTAGCACCTTGCTACAGTTCTCTTGTCCAAGTTTTAGTGGAAGGATGCATTGATTAAAATGCACTTAAGAGCTAAAAACACTCTGATGCAGTTTAGAATTATGCTTCGGCACAATTTGAATTTGTCATTTTCAACTGACATAATTTTATTCTGTTAAGAGGTTCTTCTGTGAATAAGCATGGGTTCACTACTCATCCTAATCAAAGAACACTTTGATAATATGCCTTTCCATTGCCCCATTTAAGCCCTTTTGTGTCCTGAAGCTATCAATTAAATCTGAACATATAAAATGGCAACCCCAGACTCTGTGCATGCAAACCTGCTCCAGTTAAATTATTAGAACAAAGTTGTGTGATTTAAAAAATAAAAGCACCAAAGCAGCCTCTGCTGCCTGCCTTCTGATATGCAGGCTGTCTATAACATCAGATTGGTTGCAGGGATTTGCTTTTATCAATCCTTAAACATTTTTGAATTAATACATTAAAAACAGGAACATTTCTGTAATTAGAAACAGGCTTTTAGTCTACATTCTGGATTTAGGACAGAGATCTGCACAAGCCAATTACAGCTGCAGTCACAATATAACACTCTGTCTCACCTTTGTTGCTATGGGAAATGTTTAATGATGAAACAGAGCTCACTCTTGAGTCAGACTGGATGATTTATTTGGGTTCTCGTCCTTACCCGAACCGTCCACCAGGAGGCAATGTGGCTACACACTTGACTTCAACATCAAACGTTTGAATCCTTCTTGATTGTAATTTAGAGAAAAATGGATATCCTGTGAATTCATGTCTGTTCACACAGTTGGGGAAGACAATCATTTTAAATAGTGGCTGAGCGTAACCCCCACCGTCCATTTATACTTTGAACATCTACCCCATCCAAAAATGAAAAGAAGGAAAATAGAAACCCTTGCATTGCATATACCCCAGCATCATTGCCCCAGGCAACTGACAACCTCCTGCTCTTCAGCCCACCTCTTATGAACAAGTGCCATGTGCTGGAGGTCTAGACTCAGTGACATGACTCCACTCTGGATAAGACTGCAACATGAAAGGTTTTAGAAAGTACCTTACATCTGCAGAAGATGCCGATACCCTCTGTTATTTTTTTTTTATGGCAGATATGTCACTGAACTGCTGGCTCACTGTAACTCTCCAGCAGCTGCTTCTTAACATTAAAAGTTCAAGTGAAGTTTGTACGTCATCATCTGTGGTGCTACAGTCAACATTCCTGCTGTCACTGTACTGTGAGAATAATTAAATGAATGTATGTCAAGAAGATAATAGGTTTTTATTCCACAAAAGCCTATGTAAATACAAAAATACATTCAGCAAAGCTCTGTAGGTGTCATCTATCCTATATTTTTAAGTCAGCTCAAGAAAAATGTGCAAATACAGCTCAGAGACACAAAACGGGGCATTCCCCAAGGTTCCCACTTGGGGACCCTTGTATTTAATTTCCGCATGCTATCCCCAGCTCAGATTATATGAAATAACATGAGCTGTAGTAACTATCCAGATGACACGCAGCCTAAAATTGCAAATATGAAGTAGCATCTATATGCTCCACTAATACAGAATAAACTACCGTAAAAATTTAAAAGCGCAACTCCCCTAAGTTTCTTTGTCAAAATCAAAAATGTATTTGTTTAGTGTACAGGTGCTGGTCATAAAATTAGAATATCATGAAAAAAGTAGATTGATTTCAGTAATTCTATTTAAAAAGTGAAACTTGTATATTATATTCATACATTACATACAAACTCATATATTTCAGATGTTTATTTTGTTTAATTTTGATGATTACAAATGACAACAAATGAAAATCTCAAATTCATCATATCAGAAAATTAGAATATTACTGAAGACCAATAAAAACAAAGGATTTATAGAAATGTTGGCCAACTGAAAAGTATGAACATGAAAAGTATGAGCATGTACAGCACTCAGTATTTAGTTGGGCCTCCTTTGGCCTGTATTACTGCAGCAATGCGGCGTGGCATGGAGTCGATCAGTCTGTGGCACTGCTCAGGTGTTATGATAGCCCAGGTTGCTCTAATAGTGGCTTTTAGCTCTTCTGAATTGTTGGGTCTGGTGTATTGCATCTTCTTCTTCACAATACCCCATAGATTTTCTATGGGGTTAAGGTAAGGAGAGTTTGCTGGCCAATTAAGAACAGGGATACCATGGTCCTTCAACCAGGTACTGGTAGCTTTGGCACTGTGTGCAGGTGCCAAGTCCTGTTGGAAAATGAAATCTGCATCTCCAAAAAGTTGGTCAGCTGCAGGAAGCATGAAGTGCTCTAAAACTTCCTGGTATGTGGCTGCGTTGACCCTGGACCTCAGAAAACACAATGGACCAACACCAGCAGATGACATGGCACCCCAAACCATCACTGACTGTGGAAACTTTACACTGGACTTCAAGCAACGTGGATGAAGTGCCTCTCTTCTTTTCCTCCAGACTCTGGGACCTTGATTTCCAAAGGAAATGCAAAATTTACTTTCATCAGAGAACATGACTTTGGACCACTCACCAGCAGTCCAGTCCTGTTTCTCTTTAGCCCAGGCAAGACGCTTCTGACGCTGTCTGTGGTTCAAGAGTGGCTTGACACAAGGAATGCGACAGCAGAAACCCATGTCTTTCATACGTCTGTGTGTGGTGGTTCTTGAAGCACTCACTCCAGCTGCAGTCCACTCTTTGTGAATCTCCCCCACATTTTTGAATGGGTTTTGTTTCACAATCCTCTCCAGGGTGCGGTTATCTCTCTTGCTTGTACACTTTTTTCGACCACATCTTTTCCTTCCCTTCGCCTCTCTATTAATGTGCTTGGACACTGAGCTCTGTGAACAGCCAGCCTCTTTAGCGATGACCTTTTGTGTCTTGCCCTCCTTGTGCAAGGTGTCGATGGTCGTCTTTTGGACAACTGTCAAGTCAGCAGTCTTCCCCATGATTGTGTAGCCTATAGAACTAGACTGAAAGACCATTTAAAGGCTTTTGCAGGTGGTTTGAGTTAATTAGCTGATTAGAGTGTGGCACCAGGGGCCATCAATTTTGAACCTTTTCACAATATTCTAATTTTCTGATATGATGAATTTGAGATTTTCATTTGTTGTCATTTGTAATCATCAAAATTAAACAAAATAAACATCTGAAATATATGAGTTTGTATGTAATGTATGAATATAATATACAAGTTTCACTTTTTAAATGGAATTACTGAAATCAATCTACTTTTTCATGATATTCTAATTTTATGACCAGCACCTGTATTTGAACATTATTAGTTGAAGGAGCGGTTATTAAGAAATGTTCTGCAAAATAAACTAAATCATTCTCAGATCCCCAGAATGGAATTAACAACAATAATCTATCCTCTCCAGCATCATCTTAGTCAGAATTTCTCATCTCAAATCTAGATGTACAGTTTAGAACCAATGTGGTGCAGTGTGCAGCCTGTGTTTACCTATGCCTATCATTTTCACAATTCCCAGGGTTGCCAAAACAGAGCACAGCATTCGATATTTTATGTTGGCAAAAGAGCAGCAGCCTGCAAACATGGAAGCCAGCAAGAGAAGCAGGCCAGAAAGAGTCTGAACAAAAACAAGCCTCAGCAAAACAACTTACTGTGACCAAATCATCTTCACTTATCATCTTGGATTAAGCTGCGCAAATTCTTCGCCTCTCTTGACTGGTATAGTTTAAAATGCTGTGTTTTCAGTCCATCTTGCTTTTCATTTTCTTATCAATCATTTTTTTTCTCTTAAATCATCTTATTTTTAATATTAATATTTAATTATTTTCATTCAATATTTAATTACTTTTATACCAATCCAATGTATACCAATACATTAAAATACCTATTTTATATATATATTTTTTCGTTCACAGCACTTTGAATTGTGTTGCTACTGAAACAAGTAATATCAATCAACTTGCCTTGCTGTACCTTACCATGTCACTAGGTGACTATGAATTGCTCTCTTGGTCCTCTGGCATGGGAGCTGGCTCGGAGCTCGTCTGCCTGGCTGTGTGTTTCCTGGACGGGGCCGCCTTTTGCAGCTACTTTTTGTGTCTCTGCTTCTGTCTCCTTGAACCCCAGTCGGCCTCAGCAGATGGCCGCTCACACTGAGTCTGGTTCTTCTGGAGGTTTCTTCATGTTAAAAGGGAGTTTTTCCTCTCTTTTCTATCGCTACAAGCATGCTTAGTGTGAGGGATTGTATTTGAGTCAATGAGTCGATGCAATGAACTGGTTTTCCTTAGATAGAAAACTTTGAATCAATTTGACTGTATGATCTGGTTGAACTATAAAGTGCCTTGAGGTGACATGTGTTGTGAATTTGGCGCTATATAAATAAACTGAATTGAATTGAATTGAATTCTGGGTATGTTGATAGACCTGAACCGTCCCATAAATAAAATAAGGAAGTCAGCCTTCTCTAATGTAAAGAACAGATTCAAGATATTAGGACTAATGTTTCAGTTCTGTTCTGGAAACAGTATCCCATGCCTATCATAAGTTGAACTGACTACTGCAATGGTGTCTTCACAGCGAATGGATCAGAAAGATGCATTTGATCCAGAATGCAGAGGCTTGCTAAAGCTAAGAAAGTAGAGCACATCACAGACAACTAGTTCTATGCAGAAACGTTGCTGCAGTTACAGCTAAAACTCTTCTCGGATTTCACATATGCTCTGAAACTATTTTTTGTGCTTTTTCTCATATTTAAATTTTTTTTTTTTGAAAAAAAGTAGAAGTTAAGTTTTGATCACTTATAATCAAACGACAAGGAGGTTTTAAGGATTAAAGAATTAAACTTTAAGATGGAATGGGTAGTATCTTACCAGCTTGTTTTATCAGTGTGCCCTAAAGACCTACTAATTTTAACAGCCTAAATTGTATTCTCATTCAAGTTTTAATCCCCTGACAATAAAGTAAAGCAATTCATCGTACACGTGTTTTTATACGCTTCTGTCTCATCTCGGCTGCATGGTGCACTATCAGGCTGCTGCAGGGTTCTGAGATGGTAAGGTCATTGAAAATCTCATAAGGTGGTGGATGTCATTTTGTAGAGTTTGCAGTTTGTTTGGATATACTTCACTGATTTCTGCATATTATATTATAAAATTTGAAAAACATATTCTTGTTACATTTTGAAATTGAATTATTGCAATTTCTTAGAGAAACATAAACACTCTGGAGCCCTTAACTCCAATATAATAAAGGCATAATTTGTGTCAAACCTGAAATAAATGGTCTTAAATAGCACTAGAATGACTCCATTCTTCTGCATCTTCATTGGCTTCTGGTCTGTTTTAAACCACTGACCGGGAAAGCCAATAGTTTTTTTAATGCATTGTTAGCTTTGTACAAAGTCAGAGTCAAAATAATAAGTATTGTTATATAAATACAATTTTAATGACTTACTCAAAGTCATACCAGTGGCACAAAACTCAAAAATCAAAAGAATCTCATGTTCATTCCTTTGTTTCACCATGATAAAGTAAAAGAAAAAAATCAAATTTTCTAACTTGTTCTATTTTGTTTTTTTTAGATGAAGTCTTAAAGATGTTTAGCTGGTATTGAAAAAACATAAATGGTTTTAGATAATATGTTTATGTAAGAAGAAAAAATTTTACTGACCTACATGTGGCATACCTCTAACAGAGATAATTCCCTTTTACGTGACATTATTTCAGAGAAAATGTGTTCATTTTAAGAAATCAATTTCAGAGAAGAACAGCATGTTAGTAAGAATCTCTTCATGCACATCCACAGATAGTGCTTCCACAGGGATGCTGCTCAATAAAGTTAGCTAGTTTATTTAGCAGATCACTGAATCCAAATGGGAGACTGTTTGTCCTTTATTCTTGCCCTTGAACATAGTGATATTATCTGAATACAGATATGAATGTCGGCTTCTACTCTGCTGTGATGTATTAAGAAAGACAGTCATTAGAAGTTTCTTAGAATTTTTAAACTGTACAGGAAATAATACTATGATTTTTTTGTAATTTCTTTTCTTACTTGCCTCGTTCTGTGCCATAACCAGAAAAACATACAAGGTCAAAAGAGGTCACCGCTTGATCCTAGGTCCTTTACAGAAGGACACTGTCATGAACCGAGGACAGATGGACCCAGTATTCATGGAGAGACAGTCAGTAGGACAGTTCAAAAAGTTTATTAAATAAAACAAAAACTAAAGTGGAGCTGTGGCTCGCGGACACTGCAGGATGGGGAGCGGGGCACCGCCCAATTACAGACACTCTAGTTTAACAGTCCAGTCCTAGAATGTCCCCAAGTGCTGCAGTCCCAGAGGACATGCTCGAAGCCGATCCTGGTCAGGGATCCAGAACAGACAGGAAAAGACAGGAACAGGATCCTGATCAGGCAGGAACAGAAACAGGTGGCAGGATCCAGACTTCCAGGCATCCACAAGCTCCCAGGAGGGTTCAGAGTCTGACAGGGTCCAAAAGCATGACCAGGTGGTCCCGCACAGGAGCAGACGGGATCAGGTGCAGATGAGCATGCTCAGTGGAAGAGGGTAGCCGAGACAGGATGTGGAACCAGAACTTGATGCAGGACTTTAAACTGGTCTCCACCCTGGAGCCAGGCTTACTGAGATAAAAGCTGAACCTCCCCACATATAGAGCCAAAAACCCAGAGGACTCCGCGGGGGAGGAACAGTGGATGATCAGGAGGCAAGACAAACACTAAAACCCTCTTTCCACTGGCTGCCAGGATCCAGGACATGAACCAAGAGAATAAACTGAACTGACAGGCTAGCAGAAAAAACTGTTAATGATCTGGCACTGAATGCTCAGGCTGAACTGAATATAAACCAGAGGAAACAGGTGAGAGGAATAAATTATAATTGAGGCAAGGAGGGAAAACGGCAGGTGAAAGATATTACCAATTAAGGAAGAGCAAACAGGCCAGATCATGACAGACACAACCTCCTGCATGTAAATATTCTTTCAATACAAAGGTCAAAGATTGTGAATGCAACCCAGAGAGAAAATAAAAAATATATTATTTTTCTTTTTCTCAGGAATGTACTGAGTTTAAATGGCCTGTTTTCCCCACTGCATTCTTGTTTATTTAAATTAGTACACAAAACCTTGACCAATAAGAAAAATAAAATAAAAACAGTTTTATTTAGTGACAATGAAATTATTATTATTAAAAGTTTCCCAAATACAGATAAAACAATCATTGTTAGACAAAAACCTTTTTTTTTTAAAGAAAAAAAAAATAGGTGAAGACTTTTGGCACAACTTTGATTACATCAAAAGTTCCCCTTGACAGCTTGCAAAAATTCATAAAGTTTATATACAACAGAAATATATCAGTATGGGGCTTTAACTAATGTTGTGGTTTGATTATACAGAAGACTTCAATGATTTTTAAGAACAGCAATCTGATGCACAGCTCTGACTTTATTGTGGATTTTCTGTTACCAACAGCTTCAAAAAAACAGAGCCACGATGCCAGATGATTGATTTTTTTGCACAGGCATGTTATCCAGACGGTCATAATTTTTCATAGATATTTTGAACAACTGTGTCTAAGCTTAACCAGTCATGTGGAATATAGTCAAATTGAACATTGTAAAGGTAATTTTCCTTGCTCATTATTCCATCCTCTGCCCGCCTTTAATAATGACACCACTGCTTTGTTTGACAGTTGATTAGATCATATAACATCACTAGTCTATGCAGCTGACATGCCTTCCCTGGTGGAAACAGAGACTAGGTACAGGGAGATGGGCTTGTTCATCATCCACTGTAATGTCACTCAAGTGATTAAAAAAAAGATTCCACAATGGCAAGGCTTCAGGGTTGGATGAGATCTGCCCTGCATACCTTCGCTCTCGGGATGTTGTTGGGCTGTCCATGCTGACATACCTTGAGGGACAGTGCACTTGGTCTGGCAGACTGGGATGGGAATTTCCCTCCAATGGCACTTGGGCCTACCTGGGACAGGGTACAACTGGGCCCACTGGTCTGCTGGTTAGCAAACCTTTGCTTCATGAGGAGCATTGTGTTTTGTCCCAGTCATGGAAAACTGGACTAGGTCTACGCTCTCTGTAGGATGCTCAAGGGTTAATGGGAGATTGCCCAACCAGTCCATATGTGTTTTGTGGACCTGGAGAATGCAAACAACCTTGTCCCTCAAGTTGACCTGTACGGGGCTCTCCTGCAATGCAGGGTCGGACGCCCTTTATTGGGAGCCATCCAGTCTGTACAAGTGAAGAAGGAGTTTAGTCTACATTGCAGGCATTAAATCGAAAGTCATGGGTCTCAAGCAGAAAAAGGAGGCTTCCCCCTTCAGTTTGGAGGGGAGTTGCTGCGATAAGTAAAGGAGTTCAATTATCTTGAGGTCCTGGTGGGAAATAGATAGATGGTGCAGATTCCGCTATAATATGGACGGTCTGTTGTTGTGAGCCAAAAAGAAAAGCTCTTAATTTACCGATAGGTGTATTTTCCTATGTTCAACTATGGTCATAAAATCTTGGTTATGACAGAAGAATGGGATCCTGGATACAAGTGGCTGAAATGTGTCTTCTCTATATTGTGGCTGATGTTGTTGGGCTGTCTCTGCTGACATACCTTGAGGGACAGTGCACTTGGTCTGGCAGACTGGGATGGGGATTTCCCTCCAATGGCACTTGGGCCTACCTGGGACAGGGTACAACTGGGCCCACTGGTCTGCTGGTTAGCAAACCTTTGCTTCATGAGGAGCATTGTGTTTTGTCCCAGTCATGGAAAACTGGACTAGGTCTACGCTCTCTGTAGGATGCTCAAGGGTTAATGGGAGATTGCCCAACCAGTCCATATGTGTTTTGTGGACCTGGAGAATGCATACAACCTTGTCCCTCAAGTTGACCTGTACGGGGCTCTCCTGCAATGCAGGGTCGGACGCCCTTTATTGGGAGCCATCCAGTCTGTACAAGTGAAGAAGGAGTTTAGTCTACATTGCAGGCATTAAATCGAAAGTCATGGGTCTCAAGCAGAAAAAGGAGGCTTCCCCCTTCAGTTTGGAGGGGAGTTGCTGCGATAAGTAAAGGAGTTCAATTATCTTGAGGTCCTGGTGGGAAATAGATAGATGGTGCAGATTCCGCTATAATATGGACGGTCTGTTGTGGTGAGCCAAAAAGAAAAGCTCTTAATTTACTGATAGGTGTATGTTCCTATCTTCAACTATGGTCATAAAATCTTGGTTATGACAGAAGAATGGGATCCTGGATACAAGTGGCTGAAATGTGTCTTCTCTATATTGTGGCTGTGCACTCACTTAGAGATAGGGTGGGTAGCTTGTCCATGTGAGAGAGGCTTAAGCCTCTTTCCCACTAAAAATAGCTAGTTAACGCATGTTTTTTAAACATTGGTGGACCCACTAACAATCAGCATTTGGCTCCCTTCCCAGTGGCAAAATAAGATGGGTGTAACCCCTCATTGGGAAGCTGCGTGGCCTCCATCCCCTCACCAGTAAACAATAGTGATCAACATGTAAGTCAGCCAGGGCATAGTAAGTGTGCTTTATTGTTTCGCTCTTTTATCTTTTTGCTGTTTCGGGTACCCAAGGACGCCTCCCTCTGGAGGTTGTCCATGACATCTCAAAGGAAAGAAGCCCAGGCGACGGCTCAGTACATGCTGGATGGACTATTTCTCTTGGCTGGCCTTGGAATACCTCTGGCTTCTCCCGATGGAGCTGGAGGAGGTGTTTAGGGAGACTACACTGAAAAAAAGGCCCAGCTCCAAAATCTAGGTACAAGGCTCAATATAGAGTACCTAAATAACAACATCAGGGATAACATTTGAAATAAGATGGTTGAAACTTAGACACAGTTAGGTATTCTAACTGGTGATTGGTCAAAAACATATCAAAACTGGTTTTAAATTTGATAAAGGAGGTTTAGATTAAGCTTCTGGAGGTTTCCTTGACCTTAAACCTGCTGGAAATCAAAGAAATCTGTAATAAACAGGGTCGGAATTAAAAATATAACACTTTTTCCAGTAACTTATCCATAACCACAAAAAGTCTCTGGTGTCTCTATGGGCACTTTTATCCAATAAATTACATTATAATTATTAGTTTAAAGAAGCATTACAATGTTTTCTAATAAAACTGCCACCTGTGGCCAAAACTCAGAACTGCAGCAATCTGCTCGTTCTCGTTCTCTTAATATATTTATTTCACCAGGAGTTGCCTTTGGTGTCTGAGTTGAGCTGGATGGTAGGTGCTTCTAAATATCATCAAAATCCCTCTTGAATATAACACTCCAATTGCTTGCTAGGTTGGACCCATTAAACATGGACGCACTTGACGTCACTTTCACAGAACAGCGCGGGAAATTCTGACCCGAAGTAAATAAAGGAAAACTGCTACAGGCTTATAGATGCATCTGCGCTGAACTACTGAGGCGTCAGTCTGGTCATGAAACGATTGTAAATGGTCAAATAAAAAGGCAATCATTAAAGATATTTTTAAGTAAAAACTTACACAATGTCTCTTTAATATCTTTATCATCAGAAAAAAAAGAAAAGAATTTGAATGAACGGTATTTTAAACAAATAATATGTATTCAAAATAATTTCTATCTGCGAGCGGCCAAAATGAAATGTAATTTTCCATCAGCTTTTTTAAAGTGTATTGTGGTTCCAAGTAAATCAATTTATCTGCTCTTTCACTGCCCAGTCAGACTTTATAGCTGAAGCTGTAATCATAAGCATCAAATAATGGGTTAGCTCTTTAAAACAAACTATGACAACCTGACCAAAAAGCTTTATTGATTTTTTTCTTCTAACGAATGCATCAGTAAACTGGCCCAGATCACAGCATCACAATCTGGAAAAAGCTGACAAACATCTTTGTATGGCCTCCACGTCAAAAGGGATAAAAATCACTCTCTAGTAAAGTGTGCTCTGAGAAAAAACTATGAGTCAGCCATTGAAATGTCAACTGTCCAAAAACAGCACAGTACAAGGCAGAGTCTTTATTATTACTTTGTCAAAGTACATTCACAGTTATAAAAGAAATAAACAAACAAAAAACAAAAAAACATGCTTAGAATAATTCAATGTGTTGGATATCATTTTCTTTTATCAAACTGTCTTAGTCTCACAACATACAGCAATCTGTTTCTTTCTCTTACCATCACACAATAAATGAATAGATTTTTTTTAATTGGGAGGTGAAAAGACAGACTTCCTGCTATAATTAGGCAGGAGGTCTGTCTTTTGAAAACGAAAATATTAAATAAAATACCAGATATCTGTACCCATTAATTAAAGCTGCTCTTCTTCCACAGAGAAGTGGGACATATATCTATGTTCATCAGTGGCTAAATTAAATTCTATTCTATTCTATTCTATTCTATTCTATTCTATTCTATTCTATTCTGAAATAAATACCTTCTATCTGCATGCCCATTTCAATTGCTCCCTTCTCTACTAAAGAAACTTTCATCAGTCTTTCTTGTTATTGTTATTTAAAGGTATAGTGGATGATTTTCGTGAATTTTTGAAAAAACCCGCCCTCCCCCCTTAAAAAAAAATGCACATGCACAAGCCCTGTACCCGCTGCCGAGAGGGAACGTCTATTAAACGTGTGCAAGAGCAGCCCATTTCTCCTCCTGCATACTCTGTTTAAAAGTTGCTGTTTGCATCCCTCATACAAGCTTACTTTCCAAAAGAAGATTTGCAATTTTTCCACTATGTAAGACTCACCACAGGTAAGTGAAGATGGGGATGAGCACATAGGACGACATTAACATATCAACAGAATTATTGACAATTAGGAGGACCACTTATTTTGATGATCCACCTGGAAAAAGAACATCCTCAACGATACCTTAAAGTTATGCAATAGAAATTATGATTGTTGATGGTAGAGAAAATTAAGTAAACTTTTTGTCTTTTCGTTCTGTTTTTGTATGCAGATGCTGAACTGTTTTGTAGTTGTTGTCTTTTTTTAAAGCTTATGCTAGCCAATTTTTTCCCTTCTCTTTTTATGTATGTTTTCACTGTAGTATTTTCTTTAAAAAAAAAAAACAGGGAAGAAAAGACATAAATTCACCATATCAGTGGCTAGGTGTTCATATTATCAATACCTTCTGAAATCCTTAATTATCACAGAAACCAGATTTTTAAATGGTCAAATGAAGGTGTCTTTAAATCTGAAACTAACATGCACAGGTTAAAAGTGACAATGTTGCCAACTTAAAGTTTATACTTATGAGTCATTCTATCGTTTTTATTAAGTGATTTACCTGTGGGTCTGAATGACAATGATATTTGCAAAATGAGCTGCTGCATAGACTTTTTTACTTTCTTGCTGTCACTCCAATGAACCAATGAGTTTCCAGATTAATACTATGGGTATATTAACTCATTCTATTTTGTCTTATTGTTTGATAAAAAACAAACACTGCATTTATATCTACATAAAGTGATTATTTTAATAAAAATCCCTCATATACAAAATAACATTTATATGTTTAATAATAATTATTTATATACTTGAATGTAAAAAGTCTGTACACTTGGGGCCAGTCAAAGGGTTTGTTTGTGCATACAAACCTGGCCAATAAAGCAGATTCCTGTCCAGTGTTTTTCAGGTTATTTATCTATTTCCTTTGGCAGTAGATTTTACTTTAGACTATGCCCTTAAAAACCTGATTCCCAACACATCTACAGTATTTTAAACCTGCGCCTTCTCTTTTCTAGTTTGAAAATAATTTTAGAATACAATCTGTTGATTATAATAATAATAATAAAAAAACACCTAGCCATGCAAACTTTGCTGCCTTTTTGTCCCTTTTTTGAAAATTATTTTTGTTAAATATTCTGTTGTTCTGAGCTGAAAGTTTGTCTCAGATAGAAGAAAATTTAACATAACTAGCTGTTCAAAAATAGGACAACGATCCTTAACAGTCATCATGGTGAAATGACAAAATGGTTGAAATGAGTGAAGTTGGCTAACATTAAACATCTTGAAAGGTAAGAGTCTCTGTAAATCTAGAGATTATGCTGAAAAGGCATATCAAGGAAGCAAACTATGCTAAATAGCGTCTTTCTGTTCAGGTAAGAATAATGACCAAACATCTAACCAGGCCCTCCTGATGGATACTGGAAGTGTGTTGTTATTTTGCATAAAGGACATTTTTAGGTAGAGGAGAGTGGATATATATTTTTTACCCTGTGTAAGTATTCTGATGTTTGGAAAAGAGAAACCATACATACATCTGCAACTTAAAATCCAAATTCCTGCTTTTAATGTAAACATTATTTTTTTTTGTTTCTGTTAGGGTCTCTCTGGTTTTACTTTTTTCTGGTGTCAGTGAGCGTCCTGTCAGAGAGAGGATCTTTGCTGTTGGCTGGGCCGACCCATGTTGCTGCACACCTGAGAGCATTTCTCAATCACGAGGACTAGCATGTATATAAGGAGGCGAAGGATCATCTCTCTTCGCCGGATGATTACCTCTGATAGTATTCTAGCCAACGACCTAAACCAGGATTATTTTTCTTGTTGAAATATATTCTTCATGTGAATCTCTTTTACCATTCAGTTAGTCTCCGATCTTCATGGAAAAGGTATTACCTGTATGCAGCAGTTCTCAGTTTTCATTACCTGCCTGCCCGCTCTCAAGCACTTCTCTGACTAGTACCAGCGCTCTTGGATCTCACTCATATACTATTGTACCTCTGATGTACTGTCTGCAAAGCCCACAGAATCAAACCTCTACAGATCCATGCTCCCTCCCCTTCATCTATCAAGTAAGCAAATCAATCAGTCATCGGTTGTCGTCAACCATCTACTTCCTGATCAGTCGGCTTTCTCTCCTCACACCAACTAGAAAGCTCAACTGACTTCCTGCAGTTCTATCTTTCTGGATTCTAGTTGCTTTGTTAATGAAACGTTAAAATTCTCTGGTTCTACATGTGATTCTGCTGTGGGTCAAAAAAAATACAAACATAGCCTATACAAATTAAAAGACAGGGCTTAATATAACCTTAATTTATGATAATTATGCAGACTTCAGACCAAGATAATTATGAATGACCTGCAGGTAAAAATATTGGGCAGAAAAAAAAGGGATTTTATGACATAAATGCAGTTTCTCCCGCTTATTCCATCAGGGTCATAGTAGGGCCGGTGCCTATCTCAGGCAGTCTATGGGAGAGAGGCGGGGTACGCCCTGGACAGGACGCCAGTCTGTCTCAGCCTGGCAGGTCATCTTCTAAAATATTTTTTTATTAAATGAGCATTCACTTTTGTTTGGCCAGGAGTTATCTCTGGTGTCTCACTCCCACATTTAGCCAATGTTTTAAAATTATTCCCCAAAGCTTTTTAGCAATCATCCATCTGCCTCTCTTGTCAAGTTAGGTTTTCTGCCAGACTTTTTTTTGGAAACACATTTAAAAACAACTAATTTCAACGCATTTTTATCTCAGTTTAATACAATGGCAAGATGAGCTGCTGCTTCTTATGCAGAGTTTGATCTTGACTCTGAGGTCAGCTCATCGCTGGTAAATGGTGTTTCCCTGGCAACATATTCTCTATACCAGATGCTGATGAAGGCAGTGAAGTGAGGGGAGATCTTTATCTGGGAAATCATTCAGTGGTTGCAAGAGGTGATGATCACACTGAGCCAACATCTCTGAATCGAACACACAAATGCAATGTCATCAAGAATCTAAATAATTTTTGCCTTGTATTTCATGTATATATTAAATTGAATTAGGTGCTCCAATCATGCGCATTTGTAAGATTAAAATCCTTTTATAAAATACCAGTCTTTAACCAGATATGAAACATACTTTTCATTAAGCCCATGTTAATGTATATAAAATAATATTTTTAAATGGGTGACATAAATAACCAGAATCTCTGATCGTTTTCTTTTTGGCATATCAAAGACAGAGGCATCTCAAATGAACTACCTAAATACAAATGCATGTATAGAGCCCCTATGAGGGACAAAAGCACACTAGAACTCAAATTCAGTCTTAGTGGCAGAGTATGCAGTTATGTCTGCAGCTTTACGACTCTGATTACTGACTGCTTTATCTTGTTTTAATTTACAGGTAATTGCTGAAAACCTGGAAAAGATCAGGCAATATTCTGGTCCTTCTGCCTGAAAGCCTGAGCTGAGCAACTAACTCCTAATATTCACTCAGATCCAGAGGTGGGAAGTAATTAGTTACATTTTATTGAGTAACAAATTGAAAAAGAGGAGTAGGATTACTATGCAGTACTTCTTACTTTTACTTGAGTAACATTCTTGTAAAGTACTTCTACTAGAGCAAAATCTCTGACTACTCTGTCCTCTGCGAGTACTCTGAACTATTCCAAAATCAGGTAAACATACAGTAAACAGTAGCTATTAACAGTGAAAGTTTGTTACCCTGTCCTAACATATATACACTTCTCATTGTAAAGTTTGGTTTTCTAAGTTTTATGTTGAAAAAAAAGTGGTTAAAGTATTTCTTCTGCATGAATTTGTTCTTTTATTTTCATGACATTTATTTATATTTAGACAATTGAGTCTTTAAAATGCCTGAAATTCTGCATAAAGTCTGATTGTCAGCATCATATATAAACAATAAATGTGATATTATTCTTATTCAGCAGTTACTCATTACTTGAGTAGCCTTTCCACGGAATTGGTTCTTACATTTACTTGAGTAATTCTTTGGATGACGACGTTTTACTTTTACTTTAGTGAAAAAATAAATAAAGTAGTCCTACTCTTACTATTTGAGTTCAATTTTTGCGTACTTTATCCACCTCTGTTCGGATCGGTGATATGTCTTAGAAGCTGTGTAATGCTACCCAGATATAGGACCTAAAACTCTTTTTCTCGTGCCAGCTGATAGATCAATAATTTAAAAAAATATATTTGATCTTCCAGAGCTTGGATATTAATATTTCATATATCTGTTTCCTGGTTTAAAATTTCTCTCTAATTTGTATGCAGTATAATTCTTTATTTTCTTTTTGTTTTTCTCTTCATTTTAACCATTATAGATATCTCCTGCATGAATTTTATTAGAGCTCAATATTACTTCCCAGCTCACTCTCCTACACCTATGTGTAGTACCTAAAGAGACACAAGGTTTCCTTAGTGACTCCTTCTAAGATGCATCAAACCTGCAGCAATTTTCTAAACATCATTTTAATAATCATAACTGCAACCAGTGCCCTAAAGCTTTGAAATAATCTTCCACAAAACCAAACATCTGATTTTTCTATGAAAATATACTGTAAAATACTGTACACAGTAAGTTACTAACTTTTGTTCTCTAAATATTTGATCGACTTCAGAATTTGCGCTGTGATCAGATGTGGAGCAACTACATTTGCTGGAGAGACAAAGAGATACCTGCTAAGCTGCTCTGTACCAAACACAAAGGTTAATGCTATAAAATCCTAAATATTCAATACTTTTGACTGATCAAAACTGTCTTTAATCTCTCCACTGTTCAGGGGTGCATGTGTATATTTTGGTCTTTTCGTGTACATCGATTTGTTGGCTGTTTAATCTTTGATTGCGACAATGGTCATTGAGATTAGGGACTAGAGCTGCAGTATCGGGTCTTTTAGGTGCGTAATGGATAAAAAAGCGTGTTAATTGCCCTAGACTGTTGAAAGTAAATTAATTATTGATCCCCTTCTCGACTCCTCTTCTGTACTTATGTACCCTTACAAATCCTTTTATCTCCGGCTTGAAGTAAGAACATTTCCTCTTCTTTTCCATCATTATGCACACTAGGAAGAGACCAGCACTAAGAAACCTTTTCAACCAAAGCTCTTTTATTCAGTTTGTGCTTGTAGTAGTGAAGTGCGCTGAACAGACCTGTTAGAGATCCTCACAACCCTTTTCTGTAATCTGTTGCGACAACCTGTCTCTTACATCATCCCCCATCTTTAATTTTCCAAAGAGATTTTATGTTTTTGTCTCTTTTGGCCTTTTTGTTTTGTTTCACACTCACTGTGAGCCAACATCACACACACATTCTTTCACCCCAACACCAGGAGCTCTAACAAATGAATAGAAGAAGAAAATGAATAAGTACTCGCGTAGAGGTCTAAAGGCTTGTAAACTGATGAGAGTGAACGTAAAGGTGTAGAAGCAGTTCAGACATCATCATTATTTTGTGTATTGATTTTTCTCTCTGCAGCTGAAAGGATAAATGTTGCTCGGTGTTAAAAATGAGACATAAACAAAACTCAGCATGATACAAGCTGCAGACATTCTTATGCTGCTGCAGATGTCGAATACTTTGGATCACAGATCCAGTCCAAAACCAGACAAAGACAAAGTTTTTACAACAGTTCAGTGTAACATATTTTGAAGGTTAGCATTTATGAAGACAGGTGCTATCTTAGATGTTTGCTCTTTATGAACCATTTGCTCATTTTAGTTGGCAGGTACTTTGATCTATAAATATTAAGTGAAATTTGGTCCGATTAGTCTTACTTTTTTAGAAATCTTTAAAAACAGTAAAGAAAAAACAACAAAAGAGAGATCTGCTTTGAGAAACCACTTATTTTTCATGAATTGATGAAAACCTTGTCATGAAGGTAATGTTTTGCTCATTCAGTTATATGGGATTTCAGTACAACCAGTTGAGAAAAAAATACTGTTCACTTGCAAAGTTTTATTTGTGTTAGAGAACTATATGTAAAGTAAGATTTCTTATCCAAAAAAGCTATTCCATCAGTATGTATTAACACTTTATTAATGTCCTACCATGTGGAAAAACCAGAAAAGTAAAAAACATGCTACTATTCCTCTGATAGTGTATGTATTACAAGAACACACCTTGGTAATGATCACAGCAAAGCAACAATTAAACATAAGTAGTCTTATTCATGACAATTATAAGACTACTTATTACTTTACTATTGGAATAGTTTACACCGTTTATTGAATTGAACTTTTTAAAGATTTCCACTTTTAAAAAGGACTGGGAAACCAAATGCAAGCTTAACTCATTTAGATACTTTATGACCATTCAAGTGTGATGTCTACCTGATCTGATAGGGATTGCAGTGAAAACTTTTATCAGAGAGCCAATCAAAAAACCTATGGTATGACTCCATAGGGCGTGCTATAGCTTAGTTAGGAAAATCTGCTTACCAGAAAAATCCAAAAATGCTGTTTTTATTTATAAGAGCGTTGTCTTTTCAGGTAACCTGAAGCCATGGAGGGAAAGGTAAGACTGCACAATGCTCTGAACAATACATACATTGTAAAACACAGTAGTGGCCCCATTCTGTGGAGAACCATTAGGGACATGAAACAGAATAGAGATTTAAGTTCTAGCAGGACAAGACCCAACAATCTAACAGTCTGATTTTCTGGGACATAGCAAAAATATATAATAAACAATCCTATAGCTTCTCAAAAGAGCTAGCAAGATGTAACTTCCTTTAAATGTTTGCTGTGCTTCATTAAATTATACATAAACAATATGAACAAGGGAATATTCAAGCCCATTCCCTTCCTGTTAGCTACAAATATGTTACTATCTCTGCTTGTAGAAATCTATTATATTCCTTTCTACTACCTTTGTGAAGTTATCATTGGTATCGACAGTTACAACCTTTGACCACATCAAGGGATTGTATGAAAAAAAGTTAGAGTGCACAATTTTTCATCATTAATATCGTTATAGGCCAATGGTAGTTATTTCTCCCCATCTCAGTATCCTTTAGGCTGTACAGACTGTAAAAAATTCTCTTCAATCCTGTCGCCTTTTATATTTTGGGAAACAAGGAGGTCATCCATGTAATTTATAAGGCCCTGTGACAGTGATAGTGAGGCAAAGTGGGATTTATTTGGGGTTTCATCGAAGCAGAGCAGCTATATCTGCAGTGTGGTTGTTGTTAATGTACTTAAAGACGATGTGAGGGACCGAGGCAAAAAAATCAGAGAAGCACAGGGAAGTCATTGATGAAAAAATGGTAACAAAAATAAAGTTCAAACTTCTAACAAGACTGGGCCCATCAAGGAAAACAAATGACAAAAATCAGCATAATCCAAACCTGACACAGGAAAAGACCTACTTACCTGACACACAAGGGAAACATATATACACTGGTTGATCAGACCATTTTGAAACAAGACGGAAACATAAAATACATTTTCCTAAACAAAACTACAACAAAAGACAAAACTGATCAGCACCATACTAAATCAGCAACCTTAGAGGAAGAGGACTTAAATATTAAACTTTCCAAATTTAATTATAGAAAACAAAATCAAATACAGAAACCTAAACCCTTCCTACACCCCTTCTAAAAGTAGGTGGGCCTCCATGTCAATGAGGAGATCCTTTGCAGCTGGGGCCTCCTTTCCTTTACTGGCTTCACTCGTGACAGCCTCCAAGGAACTGGCAACTCAAATGAAAAATATATTAATCTACAGAAAACCAAGCAAGAAATTAGAAAATGAGTCGACCAAATGTGTGCACCAAAATAGTCAGCTAATGCCAAATCAAAGCAAAAAAAAAAAAAAAGAAAAGAAATACAGTACAGTAAAATATAAGATTTAATGAAAGAATTACCAGACCATTTGTTGTGTGGTTGCACATGTGGCCATCACAATAGATATATTAAAAATATAAGTAAAAATTAGTTATCAGCCTTGATAGCAACATTAAAATCAGATATCAGTATCAGCCCCAATTTTTTTATTCTTTTAAAACTCTGGAATCAACTTTAAAAATTATTTTTGCACAAGGCATCTCCTGTTTCCAATAAGAAATTACAACATTAAATGCACTTTAATTAAGTTGTCATTTTTAAACATTACATTGAGTCACCGCATGCTCTAATGTTTCCCTTGAGCTTAATTCCTTGCATCCCAGCTCTACTCCTCCCACTAAATTAAAGCATGTAAACTTAAATAGCAAAGTTGCTTTCAAAGAGTATCCTTTGCAGAGCAAATCACAGCCATTTTCTTGGAGCTGAATGCCCCATACACTGGACATCAGCTTTAGTTAATGAGCTCTCTCATCAATTATGTTAGTTTTTTTTTAAAAGAATTATGTGATGTCAGCAAATGTCACGAAGCGTGAAGGCTGGCCTTTGCTAACAGGGGAATTGAGCGGGTGACAGATAGACACAGCCGTCCTCATGGCCACACAGTAAGAGGTCCAATCAAGCAAAAGAAGTGTGAACACTTGTGTGGGATGTGTGGCGTCTTTAAAATGCCAAGCATAATGACCAAATCTGGCATGAGTCTTTACAGCTTTTTAATGCAATTATGAATCCTTTATTTTAACATTGTAGGATACTAATGAAATGCTAATATTCAGTAACTGGATATTAATATGCTGAGGTCTCATATTATTTGGAAGCATGTTAAATGATTTCTGATGAACTTGATCTGCTATTTATTCTTTCCTTTTGTTAAATTTATAAATGAGTCTCATTCACGTGAAAACCTACAATGTTTGCATAGCATTTTTAATTATCTTATCTAAATGAGTTTTTCTTTAAAAACACCTTGTGACACATTATATAAAAAGTGATTTTTTGAAAATTATAACCACCCTGAGTCGTATCGAATGCTGTACGTTTGATGGCTATTCGGAGAATGTGGAACAAAGCCACATAAACTCAATTCACACTTATTGCTCTTGGTGACTTGAGCTGTTTTATTCTGCCATCTTCGTCATTGAAGGACCTTGAATCTCTCCATTGCATTTCTTCTATAATAATTGCACTGGAGATTTAGAGAGATTTCAGGCTTTACTCTGCCCTCTGTGTTGGACGGGGACTGGTCATCGTTTTCAGGCTGGGGTCTTTATAGCCATCTAATCCATTGCATTTAGAGTCAGGTGAATCATAAAGGATCTATAACAAGGGTTTATTCACTAAGGCATTTCAATAATGTTGCTTTAAATAAAGCAAAAGGTAAAAAGTTGACCTTTAGAATGATAAAATCACTTTCACCCACCGCCTTTCACTGAATGTCAGGTTAAGCAGATCTCACCAAAAGTTTAGAGGAGTTGATAGAGACAACAATTCTGTGGACATATGATGTAAGCCTGTAAAAAAAATCAGGTTTTTTATATATATATATATATATCTCAGGTTCTGCGTTCAAGCCCCCACTCCTGCAGAATGCCACTCTGTATCCTTGAGCAAATACCCTTAACCCCTCACTGCTCCCCGCGTGCCGCACAGTGGCAGCCCACTGCTCCCCAAGCGGATGGTTTAAATGCAGAGGTGAATTTCCCCAGTGTGAGATTAATAAAGGCAGAAGGGAAAAAACTGTTGCAGAACCTACTGGTCCTTCAGCGAATGCTGCGAAGCCTCTTCTCAGAGGGAAGGCAGGGATAAAATTCCATGGTGGGGGTGTCAGGTGTCAGTGATGAAGTTACGGGCTTGGGACACACATCGGTGGGATGAAATGTCCTTAATAATAGGAAGATATTTGGCAAAACGAAATTTCTCTTCTCACACCCGAAATGCAGAGGTATTTACACAGGAATACTAATGCAAGCAGATTTTAAATAATAATAATTTGCTGTCTGTTTAGTCTGCCTTATCTGGAGCCACTTGCTGAGTTATGCTGCTCTTTGCTTTATGACTAAATATAAAATTATATAAATGCCTAATATGGGAAGTGCTTTCTGTCCAAGAGACAAAAAAAAAAAAAAAAGAAAAAAAGAATCAAGGCAAGTGATTTTTAGATCTATTAATGAAACGATTTTGCATCCGCAGTTGAGCAGTTGTGCTCTGGCTAATCCTGAAGCAAAACATATATTATAAATATCTACTTTAAAAAAGGGGCATTCTCATGGCAGCCTATATAAATTTTGCACAAAGGTGAGAAAGGATAAATTAAGCGTAAAAATAAAAAATAAAAAGCTAGGCATATCAATGTGGTGCACATGTCTCGCTGTGTTTATGTGTGTGTCCCTCATAGCAATGATTTCCTGCCAGGCTTGAGGGGACTGTTATCTCCTTGACTTGTCTTTACCTCGAGCGAGTGGTACTCTCTCTGCCGACCCAGTTCTGCAGCTGTGCCAGGTGAGAACGACAGCCTCATTAAGCTAAATGTTTTTTTTCCTTTTTTTCTTTTCCCCTCAGAATTTGAAAGCAGTTCTGTGGGAACTTATCTGGCCCTTTCCTCACATTGCACACCTTTCTCAATATTCAATTGACTCTAACATTTCCTTTCTTGCTTTCCTTTCCTTCACATCTCAAGATTAATAAAGTATAACCGATACCCACCTCCTTATTTTATCTGCAGCAGATAGTGCTCAGACAGCATAAGCTAATTTTGGAGGATGACACTGCTGAGTGCTCCAGATAAGCAGCTCACAATGAGCGGGGCATTATTTCCTCTCACTCATGTTCCAGTCGTCCTCAGGTGGAAATCATTGTAAACACAGCATGTCCCAGATCTAGGAGATTGCAGAAAATGCCAGACATTTTATATCATCACTCTGTTCTCTGGACCATGCATCCTTATTTGCATAACACACTGTATTATAGAATAAAGATGAAACGGTTATTTATTAAGTATTGGTATGTCAACCAAGGCAACTATTTATTTGTGATAGAACAAACGCCACCAGAGTGTCGCTTTGAAAGTGTTTGCTGTAAACAGAGATGAAACAAGCCACTCTGTCTCCGAGGAAATTATCGATATTGTATCCAAACACAGTTGTGCAGCTTTTTCCACAGATAACAAGTGCCTTAAGAGACATCTTTTCATAATTAACAAAGAAGTTGAGAAACAGCAGGGGGCTCCAGTTCGTTGGTTGGCAAAGAAACCTGTTTAGCATTCCACACTTAGTGCCCACGGCGCAACTGTTTATCATATCAAATGTATTATTAATTTCCAAGCCTTCAGAAAAAATCGACCTCAGTATTTGTCTGACCTAATCATGTTTATTTTATCTTGCCCATAGCACGTAAATCATTCCAAATCAGCTTTAATTACACTGAGTGGAGTTTGTCTACAGGTGAGGCAGAGATTAGATTCAAGGACAGAATTATATTAGTGGTATCAGAATTATTGCTGCCTCTTGTTCCAGATTTGTGTTGCCATGCTGACATGTGGACTCGCTCTGTGTGCGATCTTATCTGACGAAAGAGGTAATTGGAATTTATAGGAGGTAACAGATAACGTGGTCGTACATACAGCGGAGCTGACAACAGCGCTGAGGTAATATATATCATATCATTGCTCCTCAATTTCTTGGAGTGGTTTAAAATGGGAAGGCAGTGGCAGGTTGATACTGAGGAATTTGACATAGATTGAAGCTGCTGCTTCTGGGATTTACACGTCTGATTCTAAATGTGAGGCCAGTTCAGAGTGCGGTCTTAACCTGGGGATTTAAAAGCACTATCCCATTATCTTAAAAAAAATCTTTTGGTCTCAAAGGATGTGTTAGTTTCTTATATATATATGTTTTTTTTTTATCTGTAGTTTGTGCTTTTAGCTCTTCTTTTAACGCTCTTCGTCACTTCTGATTACAGAACAGAAAACAGCCTTTTATGGGAGGCTGCTGGAGTCTAAGGGAAACATGGATGTGAGAAAATATAACATTATGAACACATTCTGTTAGAAACTGTTAAAACTTGAACTCTCATGTATAAGACCAACATCCGGTAGAACAAAGTGTTAGACTGGATAAACAATCTATTTTTGGATTTTTCTTCACATATAGCATGAGGCAGAATTCTGAATGCAGCATTGACTTTTTTCTGAGCATGTTTTATCCTTCAGAGATTTAAACACTAGTTATATATATAATGTGTTTCATTTGACTTAGTTCTAATTCAAACACATCAAAGGTTTGGAGAGAAAAGACTGATTATATAGGAGCTAAAGCAACCATATACCTATATATTATGAATTCAGTTCAGCCTCTCTGCACCCCCATCCATCAGACCAAAACATGTCACTCCCCTAAAACATTTTCCAGTAGAAGGGGCCCAAGACAAAAAGATTGTAAAAAAAATGTTGTCTCAAAATGCAAAAAAGAAGCACTTAAACTCAAACAGCTGTTCAAAAATTAAGATGATTAGAGTTGACCAATGAAATTTAACCACAAACATGATATTCTTTAAGCAGCTGAAAGGAAAACTGCTCTATTTGGCAGATATGGCTTCAGTGGAACTGTTGTTTCAGTCTGTTAAACCATAAGAACATGCAGGATGGTCAAAGACAGAATATAGCTTCTCTTGGAAGACGTATAGTCAGTCACCCAAAAAATTCAAGTTTAAGAGGAAGGTCCACTACATTATTTCCAAAGCCGGCTGGGTTTCCATACCCTTTCACAGTTGGCAGCTCCCGTATTACATGGAAGGAAAAAGGTCCCAGATACTAAACCCTCTGCTGAGTCTTGTAGAAAACGTAACCAGTGTGGAATGTTGTCATCCTACCAATATTTGAACCAATCAGTACTTCCCAATTTTTATCTTTTCATATGTTTTAACTCTTTCCCCCTTTTAGAGTCCCATTATTTCAAGCTCCTGACAAAGTCTAAATTAGCAGGTATGTGCTCTGGAGAGAATTTGGCTTTTTATGTCATTCATTGTTCTTTAAGCCTTCTTCTTGCAGATGCAGTTATATGGTTGGTGGATTGAAGTCAGCATTAGAACTGACTTGTAGCTTCACAGGTGACACACTGGATCCACTGCCTCAGCACTGGTACAATGATTTAGTGCAGGGCTGCCCAAAGTTGATCCTCGAGGGCCACTGTCCTGTTCTTTTTAGACGTCTTTGTTGGGAGCTGGAGAAGTACCACCTTCCTCCAGCAGAGTCCGCCGTGGATCCTCCTGAGTTGAGCCTCCTGCACAGCTGGAGCTCATTCCATCATCAGAGGATCCACAGTATTTAAGCTGTCTTCAGACCTTGCCTCAACGCCGCAGTGTTGATCCAGTTGGTTAGCACCTAAGCCTAGTATCTCTGAGAACCTTTGTTGACTTTTGAATCCTGACTGGATTCTAACCTTTGTCTCTGTTTTCCAGGAAACCTGTTTTTCTCCTGTGAAGCTCAGGAAGAGCTTAACCTGCCGAACCTGCCCTCTGAGCCAAACCTGAAGTCTCTCTCTGGATTCCCATGCAGCTCTGGACTAAGAGCTGGAAACTCAAAAGCCAAGGTCAGCTCCCTCTCAAGAAGTAAGACGCTGAAGCAGCTAACGGACTCTGCTGAACAAACTATCTCCGGACCCAACAGTTTCCCTCTCAAGGCTTTAACCAAGAACCCTCAAGGTACAAATCTGAAACTGTCTGAATCAAACTCCTCTGAGCAAACGCTAACTAAACTGTCTCCCACGCAGACTCCAGTGAACCAGTTCCCCAGGCCTGAACCAGAACCAGTGGTTAACTCTGTGCTTGTAACAATAAACATTGTTAAACCTTTTACTTCTGTTTCCGTCTCCGTGGTGTTCTGCATAACTGGGTCTCACTCGTGAACCCATCATGACAGAACACTGCGGCCAAACACAAGGCCCAGCAGATCACCTCCGCCGTCGATTGGAGGAGCAAGATGCCCAAATCCAGGGACAAACTCAAACCCTCCGTGAGTTATATCGTTTGGTTGAAACTCACAATCATATGCTTCAGAGTTATGCTAATTCTATGAGCAATGCTAATGCCACGTTGGCAGCGCAACCATTTCCGGGTCCAGTTCCACCTCCGAGGTCACCAGCAGTGACGTCATCTGAGTTCTGCCCAAGCCTACCTGAAAAATTCTCTGGTAATATGAAAGACTGCAAGGGATTTTTGTTTCAATGCCGTTTAATCTTTCAGAACTCTCCTGGCAGTTTTCCTACGGATTATAAAAAGATAACTTTCATTCTTTCCCAATTGACAGGAAGAGCCCTGGAGTGGGCTCAGGCTAGGTTTGCCTCCGACGAAAGCCTCGATTGCCGATACTCTGAGTTTATTTCCGAATTTTCTCAGGTATTCAATCAAGAGACTGATCAAACCATTGACTCTCGTGCTCTTTTCAACATTAAACAGGGAAATTCCTCAGTGGCGGAGTTCTCCATCAACTTCCGGGTTAAAGCGGCAGCTTCCGGATGGAATCAAAGCGCTCTGAAGGGGGCTTATTTTATGGCTTTGAATGAAAGCATCATGGATGAACTAGCAACCCTCGACGAACCTGCTACACTTGAAGAATTAATCCATCTGACGATAAAATTGGACAACAGAATCCGAGCTAGAAACAGTTCCAGGTCTAAAAGTCTGGGTTCTTTTTCCTCTGCCCCTGCGTCTAATAATGTGACTATTTTTTCTGCTCCCACAGAACAGTTGTCTAAACCGAGATCTAAAGCCCAGTCTCTCCCTTTGCCGGTTCAGGCCTCTCATTCCAGAGAAATGGATGCAGAACCCATGCAGGTGGGACATACCAGGCTCACTCCAGAGGAAAGACAAAGACGTTTTTTGAGCAAACTATGCATCTACTGTGGTGAGAGTGGTCACTTCATCGCTTCTTGCCCAGCTAAATCAAAAGCCTGGGCCCGCCAGAGGTTCTGAGGAGTCTGGTGGGCCATGATAACTCTAAAAAATCTCCTCGACTGATGCTCCCTGCCACTTTGTTTTGTTCTAATCAAAGCCTCTCTTTTTCTGCCTTCATCGATTCAGGCTGTGAACGAAATTTAATTGATTCAAACCTTGTCCAGCAGCTTCAAATTGAAACTATTCCCCTGACCCAGCCTCTTAGTGTCTCAGCTATTGATGGGAAAAAACTCCACCAGGTTACCCATCAAACTCAACCTCTCGAGCTACTACTCTCAGGTAATCATCGTGAAACCATTACATTTTTTGTTTTTCCCTCCGCATGTTCTCCCCTGGTGCTTGGATTCGAATGGTTGGAGAAACATAATCCACATATTAATTGGACTGATCGTCATGTGGAATCGTGGTCAATGTTATGTCACGAAACATGCCTCCGTTCGGCAGCCCCTGTGGTGGGGCCTCCTAGAGGTGGGGGGGAGATGGACTCTCCTGACCTTTCTTCTGTCCCTTCTGAGTACCATGATTTAGCTCCTGTCTTCAGTAAGGTCAGTGCTACGTCCCTTCCACCACACAGACCATATGACTGTGCGATCGAGCTATTACCTGGAGCACGTCTACCCAGCAGCCGAATATACAATATTTCCAAACTATGGAAAAATACATAAACGAGTCTTTAGCTGCTGGGATAATTCGCCCATCTTCTTCTCCGTTGGGTGCAGGGTTCTTTTTCGTAGGCAAGAAGGACGGTTCTTTAAGACCATGTATTGATTACAGAGGCCTGAACCAAATAACTATTAAAAACAAGTACCCTCTTCCACTACTCGCCTCAGCTTTTGAACCTGTACAAGGGGCAACTGTTTTCACCAAACTAGATTTGAGGAACGCTTATCATCTTCTTATGATCCGTGATGGAGATGAGTGGAAAACAGCCTTTAAAACCCCCTTGGGCCAGTTTGAATATTTGGTCATGCCCTTTGGTTTAACAAATGCTCCTGCCTGTTTTCAAGCCCTTGTGAATGACGTTCGCAGAGACTTTTTAAATGTGTTTGTCTTCGTCTACATCGATGACATACTCATTTACTCTAAGAACCTTTCAGAGCATAAGAAACATGTCCGCCTTGTGTTGCAAAGATTGCTGGAGAACAAACTGTTTGTCAAAGCCGAGAAATGTGAGTTTCATCAGCCTTCAGTCACCTTTTTGGGGTTTGTGCTCGAGGGCGGGCAGGTTAAGCCTTCAGAGGACAAAATAAAGGCTGTTTTGGAATGGCCGGTCCCTGAAAACCGCAAGCAGCTGCAGAGATTCCTGGGTTTCGCCAATTTTTATCGCCGATTCATCAGGAACTATAGCCAGACAGCTCTTCCCCTAACCTCTTTAACCTCAGTCAAACAAACCTTTCAATGGACCCCTGAGGCACAAACCGCATTTGAGAAACTGAAATTTTTGTTTTCCAGAGCACCCGTGTTAATCCAGCCTGACCCATCCAAACAATTCATCCTCGAAGTGGACGCTTCCGATTCTGGTGTTGGAGCTGTCTTATCTCAGAGACTCGACACTGATCAAAAGATTCATCCTTGTGCCTTTTTCTCTCGAAGACTTTCCTCCGCAGAGCAAAACTATGATGTTGGAGACCGTGAGCTACTGGCCATCAAGTTGGCGCTGGAGGAATGGAGACACTGGCTGGAAGGAGCTGAGCACCCGGTTCTCGTTTGGACAGATCACAAGAACCTTGCTTACATCCAGTCAGCTAAACAAGCGAACCCCCGTCAATCTAGGTGGTCCATTTTCTTCTCACGATTCAATCTCATTATCTCCTACAGACCCGGATCCAAGAATGTCAAACCCGATTCTCTCTCTCGTCTATACGCCGTTGATCAACCCGAGACGCCTGAACCTGTCCTCCCCGCATCATGTACTGTTGGAGTGGTTACCTGGGAGATCACCGATCTAATTAACACCGCCCTGGCTTCAGAACCCGACCCAGGTAACGGTCCAGCTAACCGAACTTATGTACCATCTTCTGTCAGATCTCGCCTAATACAGTGGATGCATGCTGCTAAGTTCTCCGCCCATCCGGGGGTCAGTAGAACCGTCGCTTTAATTTCAAGACGTTTCTGGTGGCCAACTCTTCACAGAGATGTCAAGGAATATGTGTTGGCCTGTTCCACCTGTGCAAGAAATAAAGCCTCACACCAACCTCCCTCAGGCCTGTTACAACCTCTTCCAGTTCCCTCGCGTCCATGGTCCCACATAGCTATCGACTTCGTCACTGGTCTCCCTATCTCCCGAGGTATGTCCACTATCTTCACCATCGTTGATCGATTCTCGAAATCCTGTCATCTCATCCCTCTCAGGAAACTTCCCATGGCTTTTCAAACCGCTCAGCTCCTGGTGAAACACGTCTTCCGTCTTCATGGCATTCCCCAGGAGATCCTCTCAGACCGTGGCCCTCAGTTCATATCCCAAGTTTGGAAGGCATTCTGTTCCGCTCTCGACTGTAAGTACTCTCTAACATCCGGTTATCACCCACAGTCCAACGGCCAAACTGAGAGGATGAACCAACAGCTAGAGTCAACCCTCCGTTGTCTGACATCGAACAATCCCACCGACTGGAGCCAGTACCTAACTTGGATAGAATACGCACATAATTCTCTCAAATCTGCTTCCACCGGCCAGTCACCGTTTCAGGTCAGTCTCGGTTACCAACCTCCACTTTTTCCCGCAGACGAGAGAGAGATTTCGGTCCAGTCAGTCAACCAGCACATCAGACGCTGCCAACGCATTTGGAGAGAAACCATCACAACCCTCAATCGTTCCTCCGAGACTACCAAGCGTTTCGCCGACTCCAGAAGACGTCCCGCCCCTGAGTACTCCGTGGGCCAAGAGGTATGGCTATCTACTCGAGAGATTCCCCTCAAGGGAATGTCTCGTAAACTCTCTCCAAAATTCATTGGTCCGTATAAGATTTCCCAGGTCATCAACCCATCAGCCATACGCCTTCAACTGCCCCCGTCTCTGCATATTCATCCCACTTTCCACGTCTCTCAAGTGAAACCAGTAGTCTCAAATCCTCTGTGCCCACCATCCGACTCCCCTTCACCCGCCCTGGAAGTCGATGGTCATCCCGCCTTCACCGTCCGTCGAATCGTGGACTCCCGTCGGCGAGGTCGCGGCTGGCAGTACCTCGTCGACTGGGAGGGCTACGGCCCGGAGGATCGCCAGTGGGTTCCTGGCTCTTACTTCCTCGATCCGTCCCTGATTGAGGAGTACGGGCGTTCCTGTCCATCAACCTCTTTCGGACCGCCAAGGGGCGGTCGTTGGGGGGGGTACTGTTGGGAGCTGGAGAAGTACCACCTTCCTCCAGCAGAGTCCGCCGTGGATCCTCCTGAGTCGAGCCTCCTGCACAGCTGGAGCTCATTCCATCATCAGAGGATCCACAGTATTTAAGCTGTCTTCAGACCTTGCCTCAACGCCGCAGTGTTGATCCAGTTGGTTAGCACCTAAGCCTAGTATCTCTGAGAACCTTTGTTGACTTTTGAATCCTGACTGGATTCTAACCTTTGTCTCTGTTTTCCAGGAAACCTGTTTTTCTCCTGTGAAGCTCAGGAAGAGCTTAACCTGCCGAGCCTGCCCTCTGAGCCAAACCTGAAGTCTCTCTCTGGATTCCCATGCAGCTCTGGACTAAGAGCTGGAAACTCATAAGCCAAGGTCAGCTCACTCTCAAGAAGTAAGACGCTGAAGCAGCTAACGGACTCTGCTGAGCAAACTATCTCCGGACCCAACAGTTTCCCTCTCAAGGCTTTAACCAAGAACCCTCAAGGTACAAATCTGAAACTGTCTGAATCAAACTCCTCTGAGCAAACGCTAACTGAACTGTCTCCCACGCAGACTCCAGTGAACCAGTTCCCCAGGCTTGAACCAGAACCAGTGGTTAACTCTGTGCTTGTAACAATAAACATTGTTAAACCTTTTACTTCTGTTTCCGTCTCTGTGGTGTTCTGCATAACTGGGTCTCACTCGTGAACCCATCATGACAGTCTTCCTGCTTCAGCACAGCTGACTGCCATTGATAGCTTTTTCTGAACTGTGATTGTCAGAATCAGCTGTGATGAAGCAGGGTAACATCTAAAACCAGCAAAATGGTGACCTTGGAGGGCCAAATTTGTGCAGGCATGATTTAGGGCAGGGATAGGCATTGTCGGCCCTCAAGTACCACTGCCCTGCAACTTTTGCATGCATCCCTGATCCAACGCACCTGAAACAAAAGGCCAAATTACCTCCTTGGCATCTAGATAAGTTCAGCAGACACCTCTCCATTTACCATCCATTTGTTTTAATTGTATTAAAGAAGGGATACATGTAAAAGCAGACAGTTTTCTTTCTAAACTGCGAATGGATTGTTCAGGAATTCAAATGTTTGCCTTACTGTATCCATCCAAAGAAGTGAAGGTGCCTTTCTAGAGACCTTACCTATGCATCACAATAACCCTGAAAGATTCAGTCATCAGGGGCTCATAATGGTGTAAAACCTTACCCAAAGGCAATATTTATTCAGATTCAGACATTGTTTAATTTATTAGTAGCCTTAACAGCCTGATTTAGTTTAAAAACATTTTTTCTTTTCCTTTCTTTGTTTTTGCTTCGCATTTTGAGGCTCATTGTTGCAATTAATAAGCAGTGCATAGTTTAAACATATGTTATAGCTTCCTTTCTTTTAATATTTCCTCCTTTGAATTACGCTTCAACAGCATTATGTGGTTTGAATTAAGGTTTCCTCCCAGTGGCAGCTAAAACCTTTAAACAAAGAGATCCAGAGACCCAAAGGATTGGTGGATCTAACGAGATCTCCCAAAGATAAAAGAGCTCCTCATTTCAACTAACTGGTAAAAAGTAAACTTTGTTCAATTATTTTTCAACAATAAACAAAGCTGTGTTGACACATGCCTAATAGATGGGCAGTTATATGAAAGAAACATACTCGAAGAGTCTAGTGATAAGCGAACCGGGAAGGACTGCAGTGAAGGACATAGAGGCTAGGAGCCATGTAACCCACTTGGCAGGTGAGGGGAAATCAGGTGGGTGATTCTTCCCATCCAGCTCAGTTCTAACTCAACAAATGACGATTTACTGAGATTAAAACTCTTTAGATTCCATTATGTGAACAATTTCAATGACATGTATTTCTATATTTAAGTCTGATATTCGTTTGATCCAACACAGGGTATCAGAGGTTCCTGCTTTAACAGTTTTAATGATTCTATTCCTGCTTCTATATAAATGTAGAAACAGTCATTATTTAGCACTTTCTATAGGAACCCTTGGATGAGGGTATCTTTTCAGATAGAGTCTGAAATTAATGGTTTCTTTATATCCAACACAATAAGATGTATTATAACCATATTGTTGGATGTAATATTCTTTGTCAGAGCCACAATTTAGGAGGATAGATGCAGAGATTATTGTCTTACTCAAATGAATATGTGACAAATGAGTTTCTCTCGAAGCCATATGATACATTATTAGCATTTTATTATAACTAATGATGTGGGTGATCTGGATTATGTAGAGAAGATAAATCATTTCCCTTCGTTTAACTTAGGCAGTGACAGTGCTTTATGGCCTTTAGCTAGACATAAAACCTGGGTCATTGATTTCTTCTGCTGATTTCAAAATGCTATTTTTCCTCTTATAGTTTTTGCAATCATGATGATCACTTTCTTCTGAGTGGAACTAAAGCGTAACCATTACACAGAGAGAACTAACGCTTTTCCCAGTAGCTATGCTCCAAGGGGAGATTAAAGCACACCACCAGCATAAGAGCTTAATTACTTCTGCAGAGGCAAGCCATCATGATAAAAGTCCTATCCATAGCAGCTTTATGTTAGTAATATTCACCACAAAGAAGTTGCACATATGTCACCAAGGTATATTCCATCATGACAAGCTTCTCCTGCAGGCCTAAACTGCATTAAGTATGTAAAGGTCTTTAGCATGGCATCTATCTCACAGTGGTGTTGCAGGTAACCTTTTCTTTTGAAATAGAAAAGATTCTCAGTATGCTGCAGTGCCGACCTCCAATCTCTGTCGTTTCATTGTGTTACCTGACAACAAAGCAGAGGTTTATGATTGTTTTGTCCTTAGTCTGAGGGAGAAGACTGGTGCTTTAGAGTTAATCCTTGGAGTTTTCTTTTCAGAACTAATGTCCTCCAAACTACACAGGGAAACCATTCTGGTGAAAAGTGTTGGCTGCAGAGCATCAGGGAGGCCAGTATTTGGTGATTTATGTTTGTATTTAAGACTATTTCCTTCCTGTGCTTTATACTGTCCAGTGGCTCCCAGTAGAGAAAACAAACTGAAGGAAAAGAGGAAAAATAACATTGCAAAAGATGGATTGTATAGCCTTGGAAATGTATTCACACCCCTTGATTTATTTATCTTTTTCACATATAGTGTTACCGCAAAATTTTTTGTACTTTATAGACCAAAGTCGTGGATAGTTATAAATTGGAAAGGTCGTTTTATGCATACATTTTTGTTTTTAAAATATTTAGAGTTTGATGTGCTGTATTCTGCTAAAGTCAAAGTTAATTTGTTTAGCACAATTAAAGCAACCACAGTTGAGAAAAGTGATGCATAGTTAATAATGCTCTGTTGTGTAAAAAACAAACAAACAAACATAATGCAGCATTGCAGCATCACCCCTTGCTGCAATCACAGCTGTATCTTGCAGGTCAGCATGTATTTTGCACACAGGGTAACAGGTAACACTTTCCTGGGGAATTTGTATATAATCACACATGCCTCTTTTTTAGAGTTGAGTTCATTAAAGCCTTAAAACCAAATTATGGTTTTCCTTTCAGCTTGATGTATATGTTGCATTGTTTGACTTTCACTAAAATACATTTGTTTGTCTTTTAAAGATGGAACCTACCAATGAAGCGACCTGCAACCCGCAGACTGCCTCATTGGTGTACTTCTATATATGAGCCAGTTATTGGTTTTGTTCCTGTCATGGTCTTGGTTCTGTTGTTCTTGACTTTGCTCCTTGTTTTCTAGTTTTATTGGTTTAATTCCAGTTTTGTTGTAATTTCTAGATTTATGTTAGTTCTCATGTTTTTCTGTTGTCCTCTGTTGCCCTCTTGTGTGTGTTTGTTCCTTTCCCCTTGGCTCCCTCGTTGTCTCCTCTCACACCTGCTTCTTGTCAGCTCGTTAGCCCTCCCTTTGTCTCTGTCAGCTATATGTGCTCTCCCTCTGCTCTCACTCTTTGTTGGTTCCTTGTCTTTGCTGTCCTCCCATGGCTGTTGTCCACCTACCTCGTCTCTCGATGGCTCCTCGTGTTTGGTTTCCCCAGATGTCTCCATAGTTCTGGTTTGCTTTTCTTTATTAGTTGGATTTTTGCATCCCTGCCTTTGTTTACTTTTTCCTTTGATTAAATCCACAAGAAATCACCTCAGCCTCTCTGCCTCTGCATTTGGGTCCTATACGACAACCAACCCTGACGGTTCCAAACAAATTGTGTGAAATAAAGCCTTTTGAACCGGAAGACTCCCACTTGCCCACCTTTTGCCTGTTCTTGCATTCCTTATCCTGTGCATCGCTCCTCGGCCTAAAATCATTTAAGAATGGAGGTCTCCTTCCTTCCTTCCTTCCTTCCTTCCTTCCTTCCTTCCTTCCTTCCTTCCTTCCTTCCTTCCTTCCTTCCTTCCTTCCTTCCTTCCTTCCTTCCTTCCTTCCTTCCTTCCTTCCTTCCTTCCTTCCTTCCTTCCTTCCTTCCTTCCTTCCTTCCTTCCTTCCTTCCTTCCTTCCTTCCTTCCTTCCTTCCTTCCTTCCTTCCTTCGAGACTCCAGTGTGAGACTCCAGCAGAAAGGCAGTTCTATTCTACATTGATGAGATGTGTTATTTTAATCTCTCCAGATTAAAATAACACAAAAGAGCGCCAAGCAATAAGTGATCAATACTTGTGCTCTGTTCCAAATGTTCACACCGAAACTTGGGCATAAAGGAATTTGACTGTCAAGTCCCTACAACTTCAAACTTTCTGTAAAATGATCTCTAGCCTGAATGCTTGCTCTCTTCAGATCATTTGATGAGTTGACTTGTTTAACATGTGTTTTGTTTTTTCTGTCTGATTAAACTGCTTTATTTTCCTCAAATTAACTTTTCAGATGTTAATTATACATAATCTTTTACTTGTGATGTGTAGCAAATGCATTTTGATGTATTTATTTAGTTTTTGCTAGGTGTCCCTTATTATTCTAAATTGTGGATTCATGCGTGGGTTCTCTCCGGGTACTCCGGCTTCCTCCCACAGTCCAAAAACATGACTATTAGTTAATTGGCTTCTCTAAATTCTCCTTATGTGTGAGTGTGTGTGAATGGTTCTTTGCCCTGGTTGTCTCTGTGTTTCCCTGCGATAGACTGGTGACTGGTCTAGGTTGTACCCCACCTCTCGCCCGTAGATAGCTGGAGATGGGCACCAGCACCCCTCACAATCCCAGCTGGGGTAAAGCGGGATGGAAAAAAATGGATTGGATAAAAAAGAGTAACAATATATGCAAGGCCTGTATATACTGTAAGAAGTGACTTTAGCATAAAAAATGTAACATTGATATTTAGTTTTTTGCTCATCGTTAAATAAACCAAAGATTTGATTAAAGCTGTTTAAAAAGAGAAACCAGTTAAATATAAAATTTTTATTCTAATTCAAATAAGTTGCATGCATAAATTATTTCAGGGTCTTTTATTGGTTGGCTAAAGTTTTTGCTCAGCTCAGAAAATTTGCTGCTAACATTCTAAGCAAACCTAAAAACTTGAAGCCATTTTTAATACACATGGCAAACAACGACAGACTTCTTTTTGCTTGCTCTTTTATTTCAAGGCCTAAATCATAAATCTGTTCAGCAAATTCCATCCTGTTTTTGTACGTTTACCTTACAGTACACCAGTTAACCTTGGTGCCCTTGTACCGGTGCAGAGGCAGAACCTGTTTGATATGCTGCTTTAGTACATGGCAAAAAGCTGAGTGCGTCTTTGAGGGCTTGTTTGCACATCTTACATGTTTTATGCTGGTTTGAATATGTTTGGAAGAAGAAGATTACAGTGATGAATGGTGTGTGTTATTCATCAACAAGATGGTGCATTACACATATTATGTGGAATAAAAATTCATCACTTTTCTTTACTTGCCTCTCTTCTTCTGACCTGCTTTGACCCGTTCAGTGAAAGATTCTCATTATTTCCAAGATTGTTTTTCTGTAGTCCCAAGATACATGTTAAAGTTTGCTGTTTTATTTATAAATCAAAGGGAGGACATAATTTTGGTAAATCGTTTGAATTGGTATGTTTGTTAAAACAACAACAAAGGTTTAAATACAGAAAGAGAAAATAGGCAATTCAATAGCCTATTTATGTTTCTTCCAACTTATGCACTTACTTATGTACTTACAATTTAGCAAATATTCATACCCTGAATTCGACTTTTCCACATGTATTCATTTTGCCTTTTAATGTAATTTATATGGTAATGTAAAAGTAAAATAGCACTTTTCCACATTTCCTCAATCACAAATTCTGAAAGAATATATAAAACATATAAAAGAAGAAAAACAATAGGCTTTTTACAATAGATAAAAAATTCCTAAGACAATTGAAAAAGATCTACTAGTAGCTGCATATTTGTTTTAGAGCATCCACACAGTTGAAAGGATGACTGAATGCTGCCCAGTGTTAAAACATATATACTAATATATCTATATTAGATATTTATTTTTTATCAGCCAGAGGTATAGATATATACATTATATATATATATATATATATATATATATATATATATATATATATATATATATTATTATTATTATTATTATTTTTTTGTTAGCAACAGTCCTTAAAAAGACATGGGCTAAGATTATGTCCTACAGCCAGTGTTTTAATATGATGTCAATGTGTTTTATCGGGCTGTGTGTCCACAAAGGAAGGATGGAAAGATAAAGCGGAGATAAAAGGTCGTGCTCTCTTCCAGCGCTGACAGACAGCTGCTGTCCTGACTTTTGGATTTGGCTGAACGCGGCTCGGCCACGGAGAGATCATTCTGTCTTCTGAGCATAAATCTGATCAAATGCAGTTCCAAAGCAGTCAAAACAAACATGCCCCGTACCTGAACTCATATCTGCTATTATTTATTTATTTTCGTAGAATACAGGTGTGGACAAATATGTTGGCACCTGTGATTCTGCGATGGAAAAAAGATTACGTTAACAAATCTTCTACTGCTGCAGCATAATCTCACACTTAAAAAAATATAAGAGCAATGTTTTTGATTTAATAGGTGCTATATCATGCTTCTTTACACTTTCAAAATTCATCTACGGGCATATATATTGGATATTTCTCTCTAGCTCTACAGAGTATTCCTTTATTGTGACATAGTAGCTGATGGCTCCAACTCGCCTTTTCTGAGACACCACATCTTATGAGGTCACTGCATTATATTTAAAATAAGGCTTCTCTTTATAAAAGGTGAAGAAATCAGTATCAGCTCTTTCAGCTCTACATAGTTACTTCTACCTGTCTTGGCATCTTATTTTCCAGAACACGGAGGTGCTGGTGCTCAGAGAGCAGAATTCATGTGGATTACTCAGAAATCAAGTACAATAGCACTCCAAACATGATTTTGATAAGACATAACATAACAGTTTAAAAAAGTTGATGATGCATGATATAGATCCACAATATTTCAGCTAGAATTAATAAAGATATCTAACAAAAACACAAATAAACATCCAGGGCAAGCCTTTAAATTCTAATTAATTACAGGGAATACTCCTTCGGTGCAGATATGACATGATGCAGAGTCCCGTTTTGTTAAGCATCTTCGAGTTTACTTGGCAACCAAATACAATGAACTGAAAGGACAAAGAGTTGAATGAATATCTTATGGAGTTGTCTGTCAGAGAACTGCATAATCCAGTAGCACCAGTCTCCCAAAAAGAACAAACAAAACAACTTGTACTGCAAGGGAAAAGGCTGTTTGTTCTACCTTTCAAAATGTAAATATGTTGACTTGTCTCAAATATGTGGATTTGACTGGAACTGTCTGCTATAAATAGGATGAGACTAAGTGATATCCCTGGCAACAAAAACTCCAGCTGGAAATAAAGCATGAACGCTATGTTCTTTTCACTGTTAAGTAAAGTGGAGGATCTGTGATGCTGTAAGCCTCTTCTTTAAATAACCTCTAGAACCCGGTTAGTGTCCATAACAACAACATTTACCTACAATTATAGTAGATGCCTGAAATTGGATGCATCATAATCACAATCATAGGGCCGGATTTATCAAAGGTTTGCGTGTATTAAAACGTGAGCTATTTCACTGCGCACGCTAAAAAATGTACAAACTGATCTATCAACAGCGTGCTAAAAGCATTTGATCTTTAAAACGTGCTAAATAGCGCCTGTGATCCATTTAGTACTTTTTCTGCAATGAATATGCAATATGGGGCGTTTACACGCTAAAGTGCGTCTTGTGGGAGGAGAACATGTAAATATATTAATTTAGCACTCGCAAAGTGATTTATCAAACTTGAACGCAATTTTGCTAACGGTATCTGACTCTATATTTAACACGTTTCAAAAGAAGGTGCAAATGGTCTGTATGCGTAATTGCGCACACATGGCAGCGGTTATTGTCGCAAGAAGGAGACATCGAAATGAAGCAAGGAGACGCAGAGAACGCATTTTTTCACTCCGTGTGAATATTTTTGGAATGAACGAGGAAACGATCATCAAAACATATCGTTTATCCAGCATTGACATTTTGGAGCTGTTGGGGGAACTCAGAATGGATTTGGAGCCAGCCACAAGGAGGACCCACGCAATAACAGATATCACAAAACTCCTTGCAACATTGCACTTTTTTGCATCTGGGTCATTCCAGCGTTCGGTTGCAGCGAGAGCTGGGATCTCCCAATCTCGTTTTTTCAGAAGTGCTGTCCGACGGGGTCGGGGTTCTCCCCCTGCGCCTGTGGAGCAACGTGCCAAATGCTGCAGGGATCTCATCCACAGTCACAGGCCAATACAAAACACCTGTTTTTTTTTTGTTTGTTTTTTTTTACTGCAGCACATACCACCTTAGGGAATAAAGGTTGCCAATTTATAAATAAATAAATAAATATATATATATATATATATATATATATATATATATATATATATATATATATATATATATATACACTATATTGCCAAAAGTATTTGCTCACCCATCCAAATTATTGGAATCAGGTGTTCCAATCACTTCCATGGCCACAGGTGTATAAATTCAAGCACCTAGGCATGCAGACTGTTTTTACAAACATTTGTGAAAGAATGGGTCGCTCTCAGGAGCTCAGTGAATTCCAGCGTGGAACTGTGATAGGATGCCACCTGTGCAACAAATCCAGTCGTGAAATTTCCTCGCTCCTAAATATTCCACAGTCAACTGTCAGCTGTATTATAAGAAAATGGAAGTGTTTGGGAACGACAGCAACTCAGCCACGAAGTGGTAGGCCACGTAAACTGACGGAGCGGGGTCAGCGGATGCTGACGCGCATAGTGCGAAGAGGTCGCCAACTTTCTGCAGAGTCAATCACTACAGACCTCCAAACTTCATGTGGCCTTCAGATTAGCTCAAGAACAGTGCGCAGAGAGCTTCATGGAATGGGTTTCCATGGTCGAGCAGCTGCATCCAAGCCATACATCACCAAGTGCAATGCAAAGCGTCGGATGCGGTGGTGTAAAGCACGCCGCCACTGGACTCTAGAGCAGTGGAGACGCGTTCTCTGGAGTGACGAATCGAGCTTCTCCATCTGGCAATCTGATGGACGGGTCTGGGTTTGGCGGTTGCCAGGAGAACGGTACTTGTCTGACTGCATTGTGCCAAGTGTAAAGTTTGGTGGAGGGGGGATTATGGTGTGGGGTTGTTTTTCAGGAGCTGGGCTTGGCCCCTTAGTTCCAGTGAAAGGAACTCTGAATGCTTCAGCATACCAAGACATTTTGGACAATTCCATGCTCCCAACTTTGAACTTTGTGGGAACAGTTTGGAGCTGGCCCCTTCCTCTTCCAACATGACTGTGCACCAGTGCACAAAGCAAGGTCCATAAAGACATGGATGACAGAGTCTGGTGTGGATGAACTTGACTGGCCTGCACAGAGTCCTGACCTCAACCCGATAGAACACCTTTGGGATGAATTAGAGCGGAGACTGAGAGCCAGGCCTTCTCGTCCAACATCAGTGTGCGACCTCACAAATGCGCTTCTGGAAGAATGGTCAAAAATTCCCATAAACACACTCCTAAACCTTGTGGACAGCCTTCCCAGAAGAGTTGAAGCTGTTCTAGCTGCAAAGGGTGGACCGACGTCATATTGAACCCTATGGATTAGGAACGGGATGTCACTTAAGCTCATATGTGAGTCAAGGCAGGTGAGCAAATACTTTTGGCAATATAGTGTATATATATACTTATTTATTTTTTTTTGTTGGGGGTCACTGTAAGATTTAAATTTCTTAATGCACTAGTTTGTACAGACTACAAACTACTTTGCCGCAAACCACAAAACGCGCAAAACCATCATTTAAATAGGGCGTCTCCAACAGTTTTGCACCTTCCACCAGTTACGCAATCGCTCTTGTTAAATCACCCGCAAACCATGGTTCAGCCCCTCGCGCAAAATTCCACTTTGCGAGCGCAAATTACTGCACGCAAAATTGGATCTTGATAAATCCGGCCCATAAAGTTAAATGCACACATTAAATGGTTTAATAAGCACCAAATTGAGTGCTTGAAAAACCCAAACACCAAATAATAAATCAGTAAGGAAAAAAAGAGAAACCAGAACTCAGGACCTTAAGCAATAATTGTAGAAGCAACTCAAATATTCCTCCTACTGTTCTTACCTTGAGAGATGTTATAGGAGATAAGTGCTGCCCTATGGGAAAACAGGAGTTGTTCAAAGTATGAAGAGCCGAGGGAATAATAATTATGCCCAAGTGATTCTCTTGAACACTGTAACGTTTCCCGACTGACTAAATGTTTTCACATTAAAGGTTTTACTTTTTTTCCCCTGTGAAATGATGCTGCTCAAACTAAAGATCAAAATAAATGTAGTTATTTCTGCTTAGTTTTGCCAGAATCCTGGATGCTCAAACTCGTCTAATCTATCTAGAGCTTTTTCTTCGATGAGTGCACTGCAGCTCAATATATTGGTGGGTTCAAGTTAATTGTATCAGTTTAATATAATTACTTTTTGGAATAATATTAGCCTTTTGTCATTAATGCTACATTAATCCCATCTTTATCAGAGGAAGCATATCTGACTGTCTCTCAGTAATAGGCTGCAGACACAAGTGTTCCCCAGATGCCTTAAACTATTGCTCATGGGGTTTAAGACCTATCCCTGGGGCCTCGAGGAACACAATCCATATAATGAACATCTTAGTTGAACTCTGTCACTTTAAAATCCTCTACATGATCTGTGTACATCATGCTGTGCTGTGATTTCTCTCGTCTAATTTCTCCTCTATCTGCTGAAATCTAACTTTTTATCCCATTTAGATGGCCAGTAAAGTTATGCTGTGTTTGTTCTTATCATTTTCAACTTTTTTGTAAAAACAAAGTCTTACCTAAATCGTACCCAAAACTGTACTATATTACAACTAAATGATATAAAGTGTCTTTTGGGGTTTAGGAGTAGAATTGAAACGGAGGCTGTTATGCCCTCCTATTCTCAGGTTGGGTGTAGTCTACTCTGTTCTTGTGATTTACTTGTATTTTTAAGCTTTTTTTTCCCCTTGTGAAATCTGTTTTCCTCCCAGCTGTCAATCAGGGCCTTTGATGTGCTGCTCCTGAAACTCCCACCATTCAACAAATACTTGTTTTATTTGTTTAAAAAAAAAAAAACTTGTATAGTTTCAGAATTTCCCATGTCTCAGCTGCCACAAAAAAAAAAGAAAGAAAAGTAAGCCCACATCTGGAATATTATTGGATGTTGAACATAAATGTCTGTGCACGTTCTTGTTTACTGTTCAACAAAGTGAGTCCAGTGCTGCAGAATAGGAGTAATAATGCATGCACACATTTCTCTGCGCTGTGCCACAGTCATCTTTTTTTACTGATCAAATCTTGTTTCCTGTTTTTTATAGTCTTTCAGTGTAGCGTTGTCATTGGTTTTTATCAAAAAAAGATCCACTAAAATGTATATATACTGATTAGTCCAAATCCTATTCTGTCATGTTTCAAATACAAATCAGAATTGCATCATTTGGATTTTAAGAAAGAATACAAATAGCAGTATTACACTTGGATTGAAAACCTTACATGTTTTTTAAATTTTCAAACTTTGGAAGATGTGACATGTATGTCGTTCTTCTAAAAAAAGAAAAGTCTAACCGAAGCTGTTCTGTGTCTGGCCTCAGAAGTTTATTTGACAACATGAGAGAACAACCAGTCGAGATGTTTACCTTCAAGCAGGACCACAGCTTAGAACCTGCAGCCAGAAAAACCAACATATTGTTTAGATCAGAAAACAAGCATGCTAGTTTGGCCTAAAGCCGTGCCAAGTTTGAGGCAAAGGCTTAAATTAATGTCTATTATTTTTGGTTGTGTAAAATCCTATCATTTTTTTTTTTCCTGGAAAATGATTCACTACTTTGAAATTATTTATTTCTAACAGTCTGAAAAAAACATAAAGTTTGTAGCAACAATGACATCAAGTGTGATGTCCAAAAAGGGTGTGAATCCAATCAGTTACAGATATTCTGTTCTATTCTGCAGTTTCATAAAAAGGGAATATTTAACCCTGGAGCTAAATCTTGGTTATACCATAAATACAACAACAAAAATTATCCTCAGTTCATATGTGTTATAACAAGGCTGCCCTATAAAACAGTTGTTAGTTATCTAACTCAGCTCTAAGTGGAAAAGTGGGTCAGATCTATCCTGAATGTGCCTGCCAGCTTTCAAAAAATATATTTTGTACTTAATGCAGATTGCAAACATTTCCAAATCTGACTTTAGCATAAGTTCTAAAGTTGAAGATGTGTCAGCTGACACATTTAGGTGCAAGTAGAACTTCACTCAGCATATATGCTCTATTAAATCAGCAAGAAGATGTTTTGTCTTGTCTTTCTGTCTAAAGAAAATTTTTCTGGTCTGCTGTGAAACTCTTCATGTGTTTTAGAAGAATTTACTTTTAAGTAAAGCTCGCCTACGTTCAGCACCCCACAGCTTTACTCTGCATCGAGTCTAAGCGTAAAATAACCAGGGTGGAATGACTTTATAGCCTAAAAGATGTCAAGGGAAAGCATGATTTGCTTTATATAAAGGGCATGAAGGAAGGGTTTTCTTCCTTAAGGAAGACATAATAAATGCATAGAAAACAGTATTGTTTCTGCCCCTCAGCAAGGTTTTGAATATTTGAACAGTTTGGGTTAATCTCCACCCAAAGCAGGATGTTAAATAAAATGCCTGGGTAGAAGTTTTTTAGCAGTGTTGCACACTTTTAGCCACTGCTGAGTTCATTGATGTTTATTGAGCACCTAAAATAGGAAGAACCTTTTACGGGCAGTTTTTCAGAAGTCATTTCATGTTGTTTGACTCTATATTGTCTCCACACTGATAATACACTGCAAAAACTATCTAGAAATAAGTAAAAATGTCTTGAATTAAGTGCATCTACCCTTCATTTGAGCAGGTAAAAAGATTATTTGCCAATAGAATAATATTTTTACTCTTAAAATAAGATAATTAGATCCTATGCAGTTGAAATAAGACAATGCAAATGTTTACTTCTTATTTTACATGTAAATTCTCTTCTTACATTGGCAAAGTGTCTCACTAACCTCCTAAGTTTAAGGGGAAAAAAATGCTATTATTTTAAGAAAAAAATACTTATTTAGATTTTTTGCAGTGTAAAAATCACTTATCAGGCTTGTCAGTTGTTTTGTTGTTTTTCTCAGTGGTTATGTAAAAGTGAAGTAAAATGTGTTTGTTATTTTGGAAGATCTTACAGGGGAAAGTAGAATGCGTGCAGCAGCTGAGGCTTACAGTTTCACATCAACAGGCTGATTAAGCTACACTGTGGACTATATGCTGATATGTATCCATTGGGACGTATGTATGCTACATCAACTTTCTTGGATACAATATGTACATCCCATGGAGGAAAGAAATTATAGGTTTTATTCCCATCTCTTTCTGCATTCAGCTTTCTGAACAGTAATCCCATTTAACAGATTTCTAGAATTCCTTACCTGCTTTCCTTTTCCAACTATGTTTTGAATGTGCTCTAAAGATTTACGATAATACAAAAGACTAGAAGTGTCCATCTTGTCATTTTTTTATCTTCTTGCACTCATTTTAAATGTGTCTTCACCAAGAAATAAGACTTTATTGTGTTAAAATATGTGCGTTGGGCTTCAGTTTTAACCTGTCGGAAAATCCACTGATAAAGTGTTGTGTGTTTTTTGTGTGGGCTTGCTGTTAACACCAGGAACACCAACAAATACCTGCTAGACACAAAGTCTAGCAGGTTAGAGATTTTGATCATCCTTCTCTATTTGTCATTGTGAAAGTGTACTAACAGTAGCCTGACTTGCTTTCACCACTTCTGTCTCTATTTCGCCAAAAGAGGTGATTCCACCAATCAGGGACTCAGCTGTTGGCAGTCGGTAAGTGTTGCTGCTTGTGTGGCTTTTTACCTGTTAAGTAAGAAACAGGGAAACAATGTAAATTAAGCATGGCAAGATGCTAATGTTGCTAAAGGTACATCAACATGCAAGAAAAAGATGCAATGACATATAAACATTACACAAGGGACAAAAGTGTAGGTTAAAACGAAGGGGTCCACATGAGCTCTATTTGATTTTTATTACGGTAAATTAATTAAATGAGTTTACAAGCACTTTCAAAAGGATAATACAAGTGACTACTTTGAGCTTTTTTGCAAAAACTTCAGTTTGTTCACCCTGTTGTTAAATGCCTGCGTAAAAATGACTTACATTTTCTATGATATAAAAAGGAGCGTTGAAGAGCTTTAAAAGGGTAACTATTGCAGTCTGTCTTTTGATAAAACAGTGAGGCTCCTCGACTCTCAGCATGGATGCAGGATATGGATGAGCAGAAAAATGTCAAAGATCCGTCTTTGATGTTTACTTTGCTATGTTACTGTACTGTAACTTTGAAGTGTAAACCCATCTAGGGACATGGTGCAGATGTTAAACTTTTGTACAATGGTCTAGTTTTCTGTTATCTGCTCTTCATTGTAGCAGCTTTGCAGCAGTAGGTTCTCAATGTGGGACTGTCATTATAACAGAAAATCAAGTTTGTAATAATCCTAAGGGAATGTTCAATACAATTATTGACATGATAAGGTTTTCCTATTTAGAAGGATAACCTGTGCAAAATGTAAACTGACTATATGAAGTGTTTGTTGTTGGCTCCATCCATCCATCCATCCATCCATCCATCCATCCATCCATCCATCCATCCATCCATCCATCCATCCATCCATCCATCCATCCATCCATCCATCCATCCATCCATCCATCCATCCATCCATCCATCCATCCATCTCCTCTTGTCCTTGCAATGTTGTTAGGGCCAATCTACGAAAGGTGAGAGATGCAGTGCCGGTTCTAGGAATTTTTTGCTGGGGTGGCCAAGGGATTTCCAGAGGTGTCCAAATTAGCACAGTGCCAGACTTACTGTTACTGTTCCAGAGAGTTTTCATAGAAGTGGTCAGACAGAGGCCAATGTGCACTGAGGGGTAGCTGAAAACCAATAGGCCAAAAATATATGCTAAATCTATACTGTAAAAATAAACCAACAGGAAAATGAACATGCAGAAAATCTATAATCAAAATAAACCATAGAAGACAGACCTGATTTTCATTAAGGTTCTTGCTGATAAAGCTAAATGCGCATATTTACACATTAGTCCCATTTGAATAAATTTAGGTTCTAGATAATATATACACATTAAATGGGTAGAGCAATGTGCCTTATATGTACAGAACAATCCTTGGTGTCTCCAGACACAAACTCTCCCCTATAAAACATAGAAATAGAATAGAATAGAAAATCCCTTTATTTACTATTTTATAAAAAATATTTTGTATTAGTCCTCTTTATTTTTAGCATTTTGTTATAAATGTTTTTTTGCTTAATTTGTTTCCAGTTTCTGGTTAATATACCAGCAGTAAAATGTCAAGTGACAAAATTCTACCTAATGGTATCACTGCTGCCACCATCAGGCTTAGCGGAGAACTGCCTGTTTGCAGGGATATTGAATTAAATCCCAGGGGGATCAACAAATCACCTGATAGAGGTGGACACAGGGTTGGCCAATGGCCCCCCCTGGCCACTCTTTTAGATCCACCCCTGGAGAGGTCGGGTACAGCCTGGAGAGACATCAGTCCATTACAGATTCACAAAGCACAAGCCATGAACATACACTGATAATTTTAGCACTGGGAGAAATCGATGAACCCAATAGTCAAGTTTTTGGATATTGAGGAAAAAAACAAATTGTCTGTAAAGAATATCCTTATGCAAAAAGAAAACAGATTTATGTGACGCTGAATCAGCTGGTAGCATATCCTCGTAAAAATGTCACATTATAATTATAGCAGATAAAGTTTAGATATATTTTTGATAAGAAACAGTGTTTTTGACACCATAACAAAATGCAATGAGTTAAATGATGGACAAACTTAAATTACATAGATGTTTGTTGCAATGTGTGGGTTCAAATCAATGCTCTCTTAAAGAAGATCCTCCTTAGGCTTTGAACAAAAGTCTCCAAATCCTAGAAAGTCCCTGCTGTCAAAAATCAAAGCTAGTATCTTCTATAAATCCTAAAACATTTTTGTGGATATTAAAGGCTAATTGGCCCATCTGGTATATATTGTTTTATATTTTTTACTCTTACACTGGCAGGATTGGGTGCAGTAAGAGCCCCGTTTATTCTGATCTGAGATGCTGAATACTTTTCCAGTGTAGAGTACTACACCACAGCTTTTTCTATATTACAGTTTATATTTCAACAACCTCCTTACTTAACTTTCACAGGTTCTAAATTGGTTTGAGGATTTTCTTTTATAGACCTTTAGAGACAGAAATGACTTAGGATGGACATTCCTTCATTGCAACTTCGCCAGGGTGACCAGAGCTCCATAACATGGAAAGTGTTGTGATGGACTGCTGCAGCAGGAGCTACTGATGTTCACCTTGAGATGAGGGTCAGATTCCTGCCATGTAATCCATAAAAGAGCCATAATAGCCTCTCCTCCAAACAGACACAAATCCTTTCACACCAAAGTAAAACAACACTGTCAGGCAAATCATTTTCTGCTTTAAAAACATAAATGCAACATTTACTGGCACGTGGAAGATTATAGACAATCTAGAGGTAGTTATTGCCATTAAATCTAAATATCTAAAATCAGAAATCTAAAAATCCAGTTTAAGTAATGTGTGCTGTGAAATTACATCTGAATAATGTACATAATGTACATCGAACTGGTCAATAACCCATACTTTAAATTATACACTCGCCAAAAATCCACGCTTTGGGTGGTTTTTGTGAGGGCAAAGCAAACGTATAAAGCTATTGGTTTAATACATTAGTAATTGTCTTTTTTGTTCTAAAGCTCCCACCAGACAAACACTTGTCTTGTTGCTGTGAAATGCTTCTCTAAATAGTGGTTATGATTTGGACAGCAGCTTTTTTGTGTGTGCATCATTATCAGAATATTAACGTGAAGATTGCCTCATTGATATTCTGTGACATAAAGCTAAGGATTTAAATCAGCATGAAAACATTCCAGCATTTTCAGCTTTTCAGTGATCTTACTGACGGACAAACTTGAGCTGTAGTGATAATGTTGTGCCTCTGATTGCATTGTACTTTGAATAAATTTAAGAAGCCATGTGTGGTATTTAAATAATGAAATGGTTTTTAATTGCTCTTGACGATCTGCTCCATCTGAGGCTGTGGTAACATAAGTATGTAAGCTATATACAACTACTAAAATATAATAATAGCAGCTTGATATATCCGTCTGGTCATAAATAAATCTCTCTCACTGAAAAAGGGTATTTTAGTCTGAAGATAAGCTGGTGTCCCAAAATGTAATTGTTTGGTACATGAACCATTTTGGAAGCAATAACTAGTCTGCAGATCCCTCTTTTTTGTTTTGTTACCTAAGTATACTAACCCTATAAAAGTAATGCAAGAATATGAAAACATGCTTGTTGGCAGAACACAGACAATATGCATAACATACTATTTGGATTAAGTTGGAATGTAGGCACTGTTCAGCTAGACTATATTAGTTAAAGGAGAGGTCTGGTCAGCAAGGAATAATCAATGGATCATTATCTATACCTAAAACTGATACGTTCGTGGTGATTTAATTAATTTAGTGTTAATCAGTAGAAAAAAACAATAGTTTTCGTTGCGATCACTGAGTCCGGGATGGCCATTTTTGCCCAAATACAGAAACACCTCACTCCTGACTTCTTCCGGCAGTGACATCACGGTGTGGATTTTGAGAGGACTTCACCATTGAAATTTGCAAGAGGTATAGTTAAACTAACAATGCTCACCAGTATGGCAGTTGGATGTTGTAATACATAGGGGAAAAGTGAAGAAAAAAAAAAAAGTTTCCAATTCATGATCCACCACGGGTTCGTCGCTGGATTGCCAACTTGAAGAGGCCGAATTTACCATCGGACTTCTGGCTAGAAAAAAAAAACTTCATTAATCCGTTCCTGTCTGCTACGAATAGTGCACTGGTCGTCACCATCATGATAATAGTGCGTTGTGACAAACACCAGATACAGCATTGGGACTTGCTCAACAGCCGATGCCGCACCATGGCGTCACAAACCTGTAGGTGGCAGTAGTGCTCTTTGGCAAACATGGATGTCTCCAGTAAAGCAACTACTCTTAATTAAAAACACTTATTTATCGAACAGTATATAATGATCTCCTATTTAAAGTACTTTCAAAAGTTTGAATTCTGAATATGACCTGACTTCTCCTTTAATCATTTTGTGCATTCTGTTCCTCGTGGTGAAATGGGTGGTGGAGGGGCTCTCCAGCTCTGGGTTGTGGATTTCACTGCTTGACTCTGAGTGTATGTGTGTATTTGGGCTACGCACGCACAGTGTCAAAGTCCAGTAGCTAAACTGCCACAATCCTCTATGCTGTCTTCATCACATAGGGTAAAGGAGCGCAGGCTGGAGCAGCAGAGGGATGGAGGCTACAGCTCTGGGGAAAAAGCTGCTCCTCAGCCTGTTAGTCCATTTTTAATGCCGTGCTAACTCCTACCAGATGGCAACAAGACAAAAGAAAATGTTCTGGGTCGCTTCTGTCCATGCAGATGGGCTCTCCTTTGCATGCCTTCAGCATGCATAGTGTTCAAGTCAGAGGGTTGGGGTGTGGGGATTTTAACTGTGCAATGTTCTGTGTAGTCAGTATATCACATGGGAAAAATCTTTCCTGTCTTCTGCTGTGCAGCTCCTGTATCATGCTATACAGTTCTGACAGAGGAAGCTCTCTATGGGGCTTTTGTAAAAATTTTTAAACAACTGCGGAGCCAGTCCATCCTGCTTTAGCTTTCTTAGGCAGAACTTCCGCTCTTGGGCCTTTCTTAACAAGTCAGCTATGTTTAGTGACATATCAATTCCTTGGTGATGTGTACCAAGTAGGGCTGGACATTCATTATATAATATATTGCAATATATTTTTTCTGCTATTGTTTTAAGACTAAATAAGTTACATGACTTATTGGATCCCAAGTTACACAGACGAATATTTGAAAAGGGCAGCCTGCACAGAGCATCTGTAGGCGCCAAGTGATGTATATTGACATAAAACAATAATACAATTATGCAGTGTGTTCTAGAAGAGCAATACTTCAACATATTAGAAAGAACTCAAAATAATGATGTTAAAGTCTAATGGTATCTATTTAGATGGAATAAGGTGTGATGTCATACATCATTTTACTGATTCTCTGTTTTCATTTTCAGAAGCCCGGTCAGGTGGCAGTGCATGGATGTGCATTTGAGTAGTTGCTACTCATGGCTTAGCCCCTTTTCCTGCCCAGAGAGAGCACTGTAGTGTATAATCACAATGGCTGAGAGTGCCAGACTTTTTCTTTCTCACAGCTGTATAAAGTTACATTTTACTTACTTCTTCTCTAGACAAGGTCCTCTGAAAGATAATGTTGTTTTGCTGTGAATTTATCCTATGCCCATATCTTGCTTTTTGACTGAAAACAATGCCCAACAGCAGTACCATCTAGTGGACAAATTACACTTATTGCTCCTTTAAATCGTTTTATTCTGTTTCAAGTTCATTAACTCTGTAATGGTCACTGACCTGTCCTCTCCTATCGCAGACCTTTCCTTCTGATACTGCAGGGGTTTTCTTTCCCCTCTATGTCTGAAAAAAAAAACACTTAAAAAACTATGGTTGTCTGATTGTCAAAAATCCTTAAGTATGTTTATTAATCAGCATCAACCACTTCACGACTCCACAACCTGCCCCTGCTCCATAGACCATCTAAGAGGATTAGCCTCACAGGAAGTGACATATTTCTGTGCATTATCCGATCAGGGCTCTACTTTCTCGCTGCTTAACTGAATAGACTGACGCTCAAACCTCAGCAGAGATTCCTCATATAGATGTACGAGCAGCATCCTGTTGGTCCAGAGTGGACATAACTTCAGAGAGCGTAATAAACTGCTGATTAATGTGCACATACTCCTGATGTCAGATGCATTTTAGAGCATATTAAATAGAGTTTAATGAACAAATTTATGAGACTTGACAATGCATAGTTTACCAATAACTAATAACTAACTAAGAAATTTACAGGGGAGGTTTAGCCTCGTAGTATTCAAATCACCACTGCTGTGAATCCATTTTTAAATTACATCTTTTATCAACCTGAGAGTTGAGCTTTATTTTATTTGCCTAAACAGCAGCATCCATATTTAACATGTTTCTCCCTCTGGTCAGGGTACCAGAAGCTTTCACTGCCCCCAGAGATGCAGTGTAAATTTAGAGGTAGCTGAGTTTTTTCCTGTTGAAGCTTGAAAACTGTTGAACCTTTTACATTCTGTTTTTCAAATCAGTGTGAGTTGATCACTCTGATCTCATTTTTGTCTAGGGGGGGGTGGCTGATGCTGTACCGCACCGATAGAAAACAAAGAGCTCTGCATGAATGGAGGCTCCTCTGAGACTTTTCCCAGGTTATCTTCGGCCTCTAGAGGGGAAGCACAGCCCTCTGCAGGTGAAAATGAGGACAGCACTTTAGATGCTTCCCTGCCAAATACTGAAACATCCCCAGCCGGCTCCTCCCGGCCCCCTCCAGCTTCCACACCTTCTCCAGCATTGTCTGTCACTGCTAAACCTGCCGATGGCACCACTGCTGCTTCAACCACTGAGCCAAGAGAAGCGAGTGCTTCAGGAGCTGGAGGCAGTAGTAGCAGCTCAACAACAACTGCTGCTTACCTTATCAAGGCTGCACTTTAAAAAAGGAAATTGTCTAGAGAACTGTTCTAAAAGAAAGATCTTTTTGTCTACACTTGTGTATACAAAATTACAAAATGAATCTGTCTAAGTCTAACTTATGAGAAATAAACCAAATGAAATTGACATGTTGACACATCACTTATTTTAATGAGCTGCTTTCATGCACCAGAAGGTGATGGATAGATTTCAAACACTTTTTGGATTTTTAAAGATTTTTCTGTTTTGCATCCCCAAGTAGCTCCTACAATAAATTTTAGACTAAAAAAAAGTAAACCAAAAGATTTGATTGTACAACAATGACACATTAAAGTGAAAATCTTCAAAAAACAATAGATGGTTATTTCATGTTTCTTCTTTTTCAGACACATCTTGAGGCTATGGTTAAAGTGCTTTTCAATTCAAATGGAGCCAGCAAAGGATGCTCATTGATGGCAAGTTCTTAGATTGACCTTACTTACTCAGACAACAGTTCTTAGCTTTATCTCCTCTCCTTATTTCTTAAGAGTCAACACTTTTATACCTGCTGCATGTTGAGTTTTATTGCACACCCAGATGCTTAGCCCCTCATTTTTTTTTTACATTAAAAGAAATTGATTGCTTACAGGTTAAAGACACATCCGATGCCAGGTGAGGACAATCGTTTTGTTACACGCACAAATCACAAAATCAATAAACTGGACTTAATTTTCAGCTGCAGTGTGAGGTTTTCTCCCTTCTAATGATTTCTAAAGAGCAGAGAATCAGATTTTTTTTCCAGTTTTCAGTGAACACCAATAGATGCAGAGGCTTCTGAAACACATGGGAGCATTTGGAGGTCCCATCAAATGTTAATTTTACATTTTTTATGTCACATTGTCTGTATTTATCTCTAAAGGAAAGGAGTATATAATAACATCCACAAACACTGCATTTTCTCTAAACAGTTAGGAGACCTTTCCATATAACAACTTGTCTTACAATAGTTAACTTGAAACCACTGCAGTTTAATGTTTCTTGTAGTCTTCTTCCAGTTCCTGATATCAGGTTTCCCTAATTCTTGCTGTCAAGTGCAAGGAATTTATTGCACATACTTGCATGTTTCTAATCAGGCCACAGCATCTCACTAAAATCAATCTTGGTTCTGGAATTTCAGTTGTTTATTTCTTATACAAAGATTTAGGGATCTACTGATCATTTCAGGTCATTAGCAAATAGAAGGTTCATTTCTGCACCACCCTAAATATTTAAACATAACACAACATCTTTTCTCAAGCACTCTCTGAAACATCATAGAATTCATGGTGGATTTAATGGTGAGCCGTTCAGGTCCTGCTACAGCTAAGTATCCCCAAATCATAACACATTTGCTTCTACAGGTGCTGGTCATAAAATTAGAATATCATGAAAAAGTAGATTGATTTCAGTAATTCCATTTAAAAAGTGAAACTTGTATATTATATTCATACATTACATACAAACTCATATATTTCAGATGTTTATTTTGTTTAATTTTGATGATTACAAATGACAACAAATGAAAATCTCAAATTCATCATATCAGAAAATTAGAATATTGTGAAAAGGTTCAAAATTGATGGCCCCTGGTGCCACACTCTAATCAGCTAATTAACTCAAACAACCTGCAAAAGCCTTTAAATGGTCTTTCAGTCTAGTTCTATAGGCTACACAATCATGGGGAAGACTGCTGACTTGACAGTTGTCCAAAAGACGACCATCGACACCTTGCACAAGGAGGGCAAGACACAAAAGGTCATCGCTAAAGAGGCTGGCTGTTCACAGAGCTCAGTGTCCAAGCACATTAATAGAGAGGCGAAGGGAAGGAAAAGATGTGGTCGAAAAAAGTGTACAAGCAAGAGAGATAACCGCACCCTGGAGAGGATTGTGAAACAAAACCCATTCAAAAATGTGGGGGAGATTCACAAAGAGTGGACTGCAGCTGGAGTGAGTGCTTCAAGAACCACCACACACAGACGTATGAAAGACATGGGTTTCTGCTGTCGCATTCCTTGTGTCAAGCCACTCTTGAACCACAGACAGCGTCAGAAGCGTCTAAAGAGAAACAGGACTGGACTGCTGGTGAGTGGTCCAAAGTCATGTTCTCTGATGAAAGTAAATTTTGCATTTCCTTTGGAAATCAAGGTCCCAGAGTCTGGAGGAAAAGAAGAGAGGCACTTCATCCACGTTGCTTGAAGTCCAGTGTAAAGTTTCCACAGTCAGTGATGGTTTGGGGTGCCATGTCATCTGCTGGTGTTGGTCCATTGTGTTTTCTGAGGTCCAGGGTCAACGCAGCCACATACCAGGAAGTTTTAGAGCACTTCATGCTTCCTGCAGCTGACCAACTTTTTGGAGATGCAGATTTCATTTTCCAACAGGACTTGGCACCTGCACACAGTGCCAAAGCTACCAGTACCTGGTTGAAGGACCATGGTATCCCTGTTCTTAATTGGCCAGCAAACTCTCCTGACCTTAACCCCATAGAAAATCTATGGGGTATTGTGAAGAAGAAGATGCAATACACCAGACCCAACAATTCAGAAGAGCTAAAAGCCACTATTAGAGCAACCTGGGCTATCATAACACCTGAGCAGTGCCACAGACTGATCGACTCCATGCCACGCCGCATTGCTGCAGTAATACAGGCCAAAGGAGGCCCAACTAAATACTGAGTGCTGTACATGCTCATACTTTTCATGTTCATACTTTTCAGTTGGCCAACATTTCTATAAATCCTTTGTTTTTATTGGTCTTCAGTAATATTCTAATTTTCTGATATGATGAATTTGAGATTTTCATTTGTTGTCATTTGTAATCATCAAAATTAAACAAAATAAACATCTGAAATATATGAGTTTGTATGTAATGTATGAATATAATATACAAGTTTCACTTTTTAAATGGAATTACTGAAATCAATCTACTTTTTCATGATATTCTAATTTTATGACCAGCACCTATATGTCTCAACCTTGGTATGAGTTTTTTCCCTAAATGCTTAATTGGTTACTGGCAAAATTTTAAAATTTTAAAATGGAATATTTCGGATCAGCTTTCAAATAACTTTATCCAAAAAATCTTGTATTCTGTATATCTTTCAGGCAAATTTTTGTCCAGCCTTTGTTTTTTTTATGCTACAGTGTGTAATAATTACAAGATTTACTGACAAAAATGTAATATACATAAGTATGTTGCTTCCATTTATGGAGGCTAACATCTTTGCACTATGACAGCAAAGAGCTGACAACCTAGTGACTGTAGCGATGGTCATTACAGTACGCCTGAGTGTGACTGCGGGAAGTTGGGCCTATATAAAAAAACTATATCCTGCACAGACTAGTAATATGCTTTTTATAAAATTATCTATGTAAATAAACCTCCTGATTACTCGACAAAATTGGTGATGAAATGTTATGGAAGAGGGGGAGTGCAGTTCATGTCACTGCAGTCTGACCATTAGATGTCCCTTAAAAATTACCCACGAAGCTTTAACATGATATCAACATGGCGGCGCCTGTAAGCAGCAGCTTGATACAGCTCTCAACAATTCTTCCTGTCTGAAAGCTGTACAAAATGAAATTCTGTTATCTATACACTGTGTTTGCAAAATGACAAAGTTGTCTAAATCTAACAGGTAAACATTTTCCATTTAAGTTAACGTTTTGCTTTCTGATTGTTCAAGAAGTTTCTTTGCATATCAACAGTAGCCAGAGCCTGCTGAAGGTCAACCTAGTTTTAGGATGTTGTGGTCTGCCTTTTGAGTGAACTTGCATGAAAAGCCAGACCAGGTTTTATTGGTGATTGTTTTGAATGTCAGTGGAATTGCAGATTTCAACTTATTCAGAGTCCTTCGTTTTAAACTCCCCACCATACTAATAAGTTGCTGCAACCTTCTCTATGAGGTTTTTTAGAGAACTCTTTAGATTCTGCATGTCTACAGCACCAAACATAATACCAGTGTCAAAACACAACAAACCTTCTTCAAAAGTCTGAAAAGATGTCACAATTACTTGCAATTGCTCTGTTAAAACAGTTTTAAGTTTATTCAATTAAATCCAGTTTATTTAAAAACACACATTGTTTTAGCAAACTTCTGAAAAAGAAGCAGGTATATTCACTGTAATCTCACAGACTGATGTCAGGTCAGATTCACACATTCCAAATTCATTCTTGTTATTTAGCAGTGCAGTCAGTTGAATCATTCTATATGATGTCAGTGTTTTTGGGGGGTAAAGTGGAGATAAGTGAATCATTAAAAATAGGCAGCTCTGCATTACTGCCTAGTGTTTGTAACACTGATGTGTCTCCATCTAGAAATGGATGCCTCATGACATGATAAAAGAAAGATGAGTGAATTTACTGAAGTGGTCAGTTCTTAAGAAGATGAATAGACCATGATTCAGCGGTGCATTCATTCTTCAGCTCCTTGGCCATAATCGGGGATCTGTCTGTCTCTGTAACAAGTGCATATATGTATATCAAACTGTCCTTACCAATACAATGACCAATACTTTAGGCAGTTGCTGAGATATTACTTTTGTGCAGCTGTTGTGCGGGCTCTCGAGAAACTCAAATCATTAAAGTCAATCTGTACACTCACGTCAGCCAAGATTCAGATGTGGTTACTGAGCTTGTGCAGCTCAATAAAATGTATCCATAGGAAGAAAGATTGGATGGATTCACAGCTGTCTCAATATTTAGCTCCTATATTTCCCATGTCAAGCAGTAAAATGTAGTAAAATTTGTTTCGGTGGAGTTTAACACAAACGGATAGCAAGTTTTGCCTCACGACCCCTGAAAAGAAAGTAAACTCATGTTTAATCATGACGCCCTGTTTCTGCAGCTGGAGGCCACATCTTGGCCATTCTGGTAGCAGTGTGACTATTTGCAGAACGCCCGTACAGCAGCTGCACAGTAGCTGCTCCGTTTCCAGTATGAGCCCAGCATAAGAAGCCCACTATTAAGTCTTGTCTTCTCAGCTAGGTAGTTTTATCACTATACAACATGATACCTCGGGCTTAAAATGAGTCACAATGGCAACGTTTTCCTGTTGTCTTTTGATTAGTTTAAATTTGAGACTTAAATACAATGACAGCCAATTGGTATAAGAGATGTCTGAGAGACAATTCAACCAGATCAAACAGTTAGACTGGTTCAAAGTTTTCTACCTGAGGAAAACCAGCTGATTCCATTAACTTGTTGACTCTTTAGCAATCCGTCACACCAAACCATGCATGTAGTGACAGCAGAGGAAAAAAACCCTAAATTTTAACAGAAAGAAACCACCAGCAAACCTCCATCTGCAGGGGCCGACTGGGCTTAACTATAAAGAAAAGTTGATGTTTTGCGGTCATGAATGTAGAATTTAAATAGAATGAACCCTGAATTAATTTATTTATTCCAGATATACATTTGTTTTTATCTTACCTTCCTATTTTCATAACTGTTGTTTTTGCCAGCTGTCATTCTTAATACTCAGCAGCTGCCCAATGTTTGTCTCTCAATTTAACAAAAGGATGTCTAAATTTGATAGAATAATATTTTCTTTCCTGCCAACTCTTTGCACTGGTTGCAGTCAAATTAGAGGCTGATTGGTTGATCAGAACCCCATGATGATTCCTCTCCCAGAGATTCAGTCCACTGTACTATGTTCAGAGGCAAAGAAAGAATGGTGCATTCATATTGTTGATTAGAGCTGTAATGTGCATATTCGATTCAAGCTATTCATTTTATAATTTTAAAGGAAAAGTTTGGTCAGCAAGGAATAATCAATGGATCATTATCTATACCTAAAACTAATACGTTTGGGTGATTAAAATAATAATTTTCTTTATGATCAGTGAGTCTGGGAAGGGCGATTAATGCCCAAATATAGTAACACTTCACTCCTGACATCTTCTGGCAGTGAAGTCATGGTGCTGTAAGCATAGCACCATTCTCCCCGCTTTACAAGAAAAATCAATGGGAAATGTTATATAGACCTGCAATCATCAACAATTATTTTAAATTTCCAGAGGTCTTCACCATTGAAATTCGCAAGAGCTATAGTTAAACTGACAATGCCAATGTTCATGGCGGTTGGATGTTGCAAAACATCGGGTAAAAGTGAAAAAAAAATACAGCTTTTTCACCTGTCCAATTCATGATCCACGGGTTTGTCATTGGATCGCCAAGAATGACGATTTGCCATTGAACTTCTGGCCAGACAAAAAACATGTAATATGTAGCCAACATTACGAAGAAGAATGTTTTCAAGATGACTTTGATAATAGAGCTTAGGACAAACACCACATACAGCATTGGGACTCGCTCAACAGCCGATACCGCAGTGTGGCGTCACAATTTGGTTGGTGGCAGTAGTGTTCTTTAACAAACATTGATGACTCCAGTAAAGCACTTTTAAATGTAAATTACTCTTAATTAAAAACACTTATCATCTATTGAATAGTATGCAATAATTTCATATTTAAAGTACTTTCAGAATTTTGAATTCTGACCAGACTTTCCCTTTAAACATATTTTTTAAACATATTTTTTTTATATCTACCATTATTTTTGAATAATTCTGTAAGAATATCTGATGTCTATAGTTTTAAGCACAAAGTTGATATGTTCCTAAATATAAAACAGACTCTTGCCTGCATTAAGAAAACACATTCAACACAAAACAACTTAGCATTACTGTCCCTAAAGTAACCAGTCATCATTTAAATTCTAACTCGGGCTTCCAGAACTCAGTTTGGTGGATGGGTGACAATTTGATCTTGTCTTGACAGACAGGGCCATGTTTCAAAAATGACAAATGAGGTAATGACATGATGAATATTTCAGCATGCTAGGAAACATTTTAAGCTATATGCTTAAAAACATTTCAAATTTATAGCAGCCAAAATGTTCCCAGCTAAAAGTTAAATTAGTAACCTTGCTATTTTATCTATTATAAAGCGAGCAAAGAGCAAAGTTAGACTGAAGTAAGAAACCTATACTGCCTCCTCTAGCAGCTGTCAAGCCAACGGTCTTGGTGCTAAATGAACTCCATGGCCCTAATGTTCACACTACACCCACTTCCTCCACCTACTTCCTTCTTTCCCTCCCTCCTGCTCCCCCTCTCCTCTCAGAAAATGGGCAGTGAGAATCCATTCTGGTCCACAAATCAAATCTTATTATACTGTCATTTTCCATCTCCACTCTGTCTCTTCCTTCATATTCGTCGCTCCTACTCTTTCACTCTCCCATCTCTCCCCGCCTCTTTCCAGAGCTTCTTCTCTCTCTGCCAGCTTTAAGGAAAGTATCTGATGCGCTGAAAGATATATATATATATATAAGGTAGTGGTGGGGAATTTTAGCCAATGATAATAGGTAATCCCATAAGGTGAGCTGAAGCCATTAGAGTCAGAAGTCATGTGTCAGGGTAGCTTCTTGCTTCTCCTCTCTGAGGTGCCTTTTGTACTGCAGTCATTCACATGAGGCAAACCCATTTCATAATAGCGTCATATTCATGATCAGTCATTCCTACCTCAGGTGGAAAGACATTTTATTGTCATCAAAGGAAAGTTTCACTAGTCTCTTTGGCTCTCATTGTCGTCCTTCCCTTTGTCATTTGTGTTCAGCACCAAACGTAATAGCTTCCATTTTTTTTCAAGAGATCTCACACAAAAGTAAAGGGGTCTACAAACACACAGACTGAGAGCACCCCCATCCACACCCACACACACGGAACTATATCTCTGTTCTTCAGTGAGTGATTATCCTCCAAGGTACTCGGAGAGGTCACTCCAGATGCCTCAGGCTGCATGCTGCGCTCTGTCTTCTAATAGAGGAGCTCCAATGAAAATATGTTTTTTAACGGAGGAATCGGCCTCCACATCAAGATTAGGTGCCGCTGACCTTGAGGACATTGGGGTTTTAACGTCCTTGACCAATTCAATGAAATAACTGTTCATCTCGACAGTCTGCCTCTCCACTCTCTCACCACTGGCCTCTTTACGAGTGGAATATCAAGAAAGCCTCTGTGCACAATCCCCTCGGGCCTGGGCTGTGCACATATATATAAGGGAGTCCTAACAGATGAAAACAAGTGAGTAAAGCATTCCCCAAGGAAACCATGAACTCAGCCGATTCTATTAGATCCAAATCCAATCAGGAGCTAGTGTCCTTCTCTAATCACAGAGAACCTTTGAAGTGCCACATTGTAAAAGTTATGAGGTGAGCATGAAACTGCAACTCTTATAGATGAAATGAATCTTGAAAGTGTAAAAACATGAGATAAAAGCATTGCATTAATATAAACATACAATACTAAAAACAAGCATTTAGGTATGCTTTAACGGATTGAGTTTTCATCATTGGCAGCAAAACATAACCCTTGATTTTTCAAGATGACTTTAGTCTTACAGCAAATATCAAGGGACTTTTGATGTAAAATATTAATGAGTATGATGTACTTTTAACAAGAAAAGAGTTAAAGAAATAGGTAAAAGAAACACAAATTTAAACAAAATCTATTTTGAAATAATGGGAATAAAATAAGATAGACCAACACTTTTTATACAATCAAGTTTATTAAAAAGCATTTTAGGGAGGTTAAACAGATGAACTGAAACAAAACATCATAAAAAAATAATCAAAATGCATAGAAAAACTAAGGAAAAACTAAATATGTAATATTATGAATTGGAAAGCTGTAATAAAAAAAAATTAACAAATTCAACTTTTATTTTAGTTTAATTTTGAGACTTTCTTGAAGATGTCATGTTCTTGCAATCCGCTATTAACAGCTAAAATAAGCACCAGACCAGATGATAATTTAATGGATCCAGGGAAAGGTCTGACTGTCCATTATTCCAGCTGATGACAAGCTAATGTCTAACACATCAGCCCTAATATTCTTTTTCCCATTCATGTGTCAGCTTTGAGGTTTCTCCGTAAAACTTTGTACCTACAACCCCAAGGGAAAAAATAACTGGGGAAAACTCTCATTTATGCAGGAGGTATGTGAGAACTCTAGTTTCTACAAAGGCAATTCTAATTCTGTGAAATGACATCAGGCTTATAAAGCTTTTTTTTTTTTTCTTGCTTTAGGGTATTTGAAATCCTTTCTGGCATTAAAGACTTTTTGCAGTTCACTCGGTGTCAATAACTGTCAGAAACTTTTAGAGCTATGAGACCAACACAGCAGCCAGCTAAGACAGCTGCAATGGAGCAAACTCTTACATCCTTTCAGTATGCAAATGTCTGCATCTGTGAAATTCCTTAATGCTTCTGCAATAGCCAGGAGCCAAAGGCCAGTCTAGTTCTCCAAATGCACATAGGGGAAAAAAATATCACAATTACTTTGGATAAAAATGTCACGCTCCAGTATTTCTTGCTTACATACCGGCTTAGAGGAAAGGAGCTTCACTTTTGTCATTTCTTTATTTTTAACAGCAGGGAGATATATACATGTTTGACAAATATTAAGTAGTCTAACAAAAAGAAAATAATAATTTCATGAATCCTCATCAGACTGCTCAAACCCAGCTAAAACCAGGGGTTTAACAGTACAAAGGTACTATGCAGTACAATGCAACATTTTTGTCAAAGTGGATGCTGTAGATGTGTCCTCGAAACCATCTGTCCTTCATAAGGTTACGTTTCCTTTATACGGTAAGTTAATAAATCAACCTTCAAAGTGACTTTGATGCAGGAAACTCCAAAAGTGTCTTCAAAATATAAAAATAACAGAAAGACAAACAGAGCAAATATGAAGGACATTGAGCTTATCATTCAATGTTTTTACTGATTTAGTCTTAAGAGATTATATATATATTTATTAAAAAAAATAAATAATTTAGCTCAGAAGATACCTTAATTTTTCTGAAACATTCTAAAGATTTATGGTTTGCTTGATCCTGTTTTCAACACCTTAAAAAGCAGTCAAATAAAGAAGAGTAAAACAAAGATTAGAGAGAGTGAGAGTACAAGTTTAGAAATTTAATTTAATTTTATTATGAATGATTTACAACTTAAATTGAAGTTTCTACATATTTTGGCCTTTCCACATGACATGGTAATGAATTTGCAGCACAGGCAGTTTTTGGAAACCTACAAATCAAATGTAGTGGAAATAATTGATCAAAAAATTACAGTTTTTGTTTTGAACCGTTTTTAACCAGCTAATTCTTTTTGTTTCTGTTGTAGAGTCTTGATTTGTCTTGATCCACTTGTCTGTGAACAGGGGGTTGTACCAGTGCTGCTATGATTGATTATGTTCCTGCATGACACTGGGAGCTACAGTAAAGCAAATTGTTTTGCTGAAAAGTTTTACTGGTTTGCAGATTAGCTGAATTTCTACTTTTTGTCTGTTATATATTGTTTTAAGCTGAATAATGATGTATCAGTGCGAGAAATCTCAGTCCTAACATCCCTTATGGTATTTTCAACAGACGAACAGCAGTCAAATTAAAGGTGATGTGCTCTTAGATATTCAAGCAGAGAAAACACCAGATAAATGATGCATTTGAGTTTTACATCAGCTCTTGGTACATTGCAGTGGAAATAATAATGCTTAGAAAATGGTAGTTAAAAAAATCTAAGCGATCCAAAAGTGATGTAAAATCAGGAGGTTTGGGGATTAAATGGGCCTGTGTGCATATCAGCAGGTCCTGCAGTGTTTTGGAAACACATTTCTAAAATGCATAGTTTTATAGTGACAGATTCAACCTGATTGAACGGTTTAACATTTTTCACTTTTTAGAGTAAACATTTGCACAAGCAGTGGTTCTTAAAACTGGAGAGCTGATTTACTTCCCTAACTTTTATCTCTGGTCTCTAAAAAGGTCTGTCTCTAACCTTTGAGACAAGGATATGTCAACACACTGATTTATTGTGACAGAGAAGAAAGGAGCAGTCTTAAAAATGTCCATAATGACAAAGTGGATTGTCAGCATGTAAGTAAAATCCTTTAAGGTAAACATATTTAGAATATGTTTTACTGGTTAAATGTGTGAATCTGTTTGATATAAAGTCAGTATAAAAGATAAAAATAAAGTCTAGAATAGTAGAACTGGTAGTTTTTACAGCCAGTGGTTGGATTGGCTAAGAGATATTTATGGGAGAATTGCTCACATTGTTTGGAGGGACAGAACAATGGCTAGGATAGGGTAGGTAATCTTAAAGTTGTGTTTTTAGGAAACACAAACGACCAGTTACAGCCCCAGTCTCCTGATGCATGCTGGAGATTAGAGTTCTCTTATGTGATACGGGAGCCAAACTTACTGAATTTGAGATCTGAATTTAAACAAACAAGTCTCTCTCTCTTTCTGCTGCTGGGTGTGACGGACCGTAGACAGGATAACCTAGTCAGCCGATAAATGTATTTATTGATCTGCCTTTAATAGATTAAAACTAAACCTCAATACTGAATATGAGTTGAGCAATTATTGTGTGCTCATTTCAGAGAAAGAAAGAACCTGGAAAATAGTAGAAAAAGTAGGAACAATATTTTATCAAATAAGTGTGAAACTCTATAAAACAAACATCTTGTTTGAGTGATTCAAAAGCTTTTATAGCAGTTTATTATTGCAGTTACACTACTTTACTGCATATTGCCATTTAAGTGCCTTTATTTCAAAATGACACCTTTTATTTAATGTTACTTAGAAGTAATTTGCAAATCAATATTTATCAAAAGAAAGGTAAATTTAACCAAACGGTAATAACAAAAAAATTGAAATAAGTTCCCAACTTAAAGGTATAGAGGATGATCCTATACTTACGGGTGGATCATTTAAATAGGTGGTCCTCCTAATTGTCAATCATTCTGGTGATATGCTTGGCTGTCCTATGTGCTCGTCCTGTTATCTATATTTTCCTGCTGCTCATGCGCACTTTCCGGCCTATATATGTTGTGAGCTATGGTTTCAGACAGTCATTGAAGCATACCTTTCTCACAGCAGATCTTTAAAAAAGGCTGGGGGTCATAGGAGAAAATGTGTCTATGAAGTGTATGAGAAGAAAAGAAAGTGGGGAGGGAGGGTCTTAAAATATTCATGAAAGTCCTCTCCAATACCTTTAACAGTTGCAAGTAATATGTATTTGGATATTACAGGGTTTAAACATGAATGAGCTTTTTATTGCTCTTTTAATGCTCGTAAAAATAATCATAATGCCATCAACAAGTACCCATGACTTAAATATATATATATATATATATATATATATATATATATATATATATATATATATATATATATATATATATATATATATATATATATATATATATATATATATATATAGGGCTGCAACTAAAGATTATTTTAAAATCGATGAATTGGCCGATTATTTTTTCGATTAATCGATGAATTGGACAAAAAATATTTTTTATATTAACCTCTTAATTCCAAAATAAACATTTTAGACAGAACAAACAAGCACACAAGTACAGGTTGCTCATTAACTGTACTGGTGCAATATGAAAAATAAATGTTTGTGTTAAAACTATGCAAACTTACATGAGAAATGTAGCTGTACATCCACAAAATAGGGTACTTATAAAGCACAAAAAAAGACAGGCATTTTTGTTTTTAAAAGCCCCTAAGGGGTTCAAACAATAGGTCCCCCCATTTCCACAAATGAGTTTTTTTTAGACTTCAAGAGTCCTGCCTTTTAAGACAGGAAAGTATAGCAGTTAAAGTTGCTACTTGAGAAAATACTTAACCATAGAGATAAAAAATAGCCCTGTGATTCAAATTATAAATTGTATTTGGAATAAAAATGAGAGAACTAGGGGTGCTAAAAAACACATCCTCCAAAGACAGATATTTACATGGGAATGTGGCATATAATTAATTGACATATTACTGATCTTGCTGGATTGTATTCTGCTTTACTTCCATAAATTGCAGGATCTTCTTTACTTTATCTATGCCAGAAGATTTAAACTTTAAAAGCCTTGCCCTCATAATTTGCAAGTTAAAATATAAACGCTGCTTAAGCTAATTCAAATGAAATTAAAAGTAAAGAAGTAGCCAACCTTATCACTGTCTGTAACCTACTAACAAGGTAAGGAAAACATCAGATGAGCTACCTGAGAAACTAACGTTATGTTTCCCCACTTTAAAACAAAACAAACATGGTCACTCATCCTGCTGATCAGCTCTCTTCACTGCCATCGAAGGCTTCAACGTGTTTTATTTTTCAGGTGCTGTATCATAACAGTGGTGCTTCCGTGGCATCTTAATTGGTTTTTACAAAAGTTGCATGTTACGACTTTTTTCGCTTTACAAAGCGCAGGCTATTTTAATTATTGTGATCAATTTGCGCCGTCAATCCCAGCGCATGCGCGCTTCATTTGCAGTCTGGACGCTGAGGGTAATCATCCTGCGGCTCTGACTGCAGCGCTGAGAGGGACTCCTGTGGGAGTCGACGGCGGCGGATGACGCATTAATCGCGCGACACAACTAATCGATGATGAAATTCGTTGCCAACGCTTTTAAAAGTCGATTTTTATTGATTTTATCGATTCGTTGTTGCAGCCATAATATATATATATATATATTTTCTTAAATGTGCCATCCTCCAAGCTGCCCCTCCTGCTACAGGCTGCAGAGCTGATATGGAAACAGTATAATATACAGAAGGGACTAAACAGAGCTTAAAGCTAGTGTTAAACAGTACTGTGCTATATATATATATATATATATATATATATATATATATATATATATATATATATATATATATATATATATATATATATATATATATATATATATATATATATACACACATTAAAATGCGTCCTTCTTTTTGCCGAATTTGAAGGACGGTGCCCATGTATCCTCTCTATCCTTGGATATCCCAGGATTCATTGCGAGACCAAGAAAGCCGGCTGCTCCATGATCAGAGGAAAGGTTACTTGGCGCCAAACAGTGGTGGATATTGGAAGTTTAGTTTAATGTTAAACAAGTATGTGAATAGTTCAGTCGGAAATTAATGAAAATAGTTGTTTTAATGGTTATTGAGTCATTGATTAGAGAAAAGCATAGTGAAAATTCTAAGATTTCTCAGTTGGTAGTGTTGGTCCAATCAACTATTACGCTATATTAAATGACACAGTTCCATACTGATGTGTTCTGTATCAGAGCTAATGGAACTGATTTTTCAAACTGTGTTGGTTCACAGAAAAATAAAAATTATGTGCTTAGCTGACTAAGTAATCCAGTGTGTCTGTTGAGTGACTGCTCAGCCATTGACCTCTTATGTACCAGGTGGTTGTGTCTTTAGTTTATTTGTCACCTTTCACACCTTACCTAATGACAATAGTCTTAAGGCTGGTTTATACTCAGAAATCAGGTTGTCTGCATTGTGTCACAGTTAACGCAGATATGGCCCCGCCCCTTCCTGAGACACTCTGGTGCACCCCTCTAAAATTGAAGGTGACCGCAGACAGTGCTGCAGACAGAAGGCCTCTGATTGGTCAAATAGACATCTGCTCTACACCGTGCTTTTTTCCTGTTTGGTACCTTAACGGCTTGTTTTGTTTGTATGACGGCCATTGTGGAAAACAACTCGTTAAGGTGGAACAGCTAGATGAGCGAGAACGCTGGGACCCTTTTTGCACCTGGATCCCCTCTCTTTTTTGCCCTTATGTCCCTCCGTTGTCGCACAAACGTGCCCCTTGCGTTTTTCCACTTCCTCACCCCCTCGGCTGTAGCACAGACCACACTTCAAAATTGGGCATAAATCAAAAATATATGTGACAAGCTTACTGCAACACACTACTGTGGAAGTATAACCAGCCCTTTAGTGTTCCCAGACTTTTTACAGATTCAGTATTCCCCATCCGACACTGACAAAGCCTCTCCTGGTGTGCATGTGCAACTGTATGGATGCACATGTCTGCCTTTTACCTTTCTATCACTGCGTTGCCTTGACAACTATGCCTCTGTGTTCTTTGTCCTTTGTCACTTTACAGTGCAGTAACAGGACGAAATCATTTGTTTTATCAGGGTTGTTCAGCAGATCCAGACAAAAACTCAAAATGCATTGGGAAAAAAGAAGCTCAAATGTTTCATTTCATTTATGAATGTGCAAAGTTCACTTTATGGAAAATCAAAAACAGTTTTTTTCTTTGTAAGCATTTAATAACATTCATGAATAATTCCCCTACAGGATTCTCTGAAGGCTGTTTTTATTCCATTCATGTGTTTATTTTCCAAGAAAAACATAAAAATATTTGTTGCCCAGTGTACCTCTGATCCTAAAATAAAAACAAATAGCATGGTGGCTCATGCAATTAAGATAAAGGAAAATACGCAAAAACATCCACTGGCAAATTGGAGGATGACATATGTCTGTTGAAAAGAGGCCCCTCTCCACCCCCAACCACATACCCCTCTTGAGACAGTTTGACATTTGAATGCAGCAGATAGACGTTGCTCTCAGAGGGGGATCAGCTAAGCATGGCGTTGTGGGTTGTGTGCAGATAAAAAAAGGCAAAAAAATTCAATGTGTTTGTGAAAATGTTTAAGTATACGGTTATGTTTTGTTGCATTCACGCTTGAATATATGTATCATTCCACAGGGATTGCAACTGATTTGATATTTTGCCTACCATGATTCCCTACTTTTGAAGGTGTGCTGAAACACATGAGTCTAAATCTTTTGTCCCAATAAAATTCAAAAAATGCTTATAAATCCTAAGTAAATATTTTTTGACTGCAGTTCATAATATTTTATTATTTTAATTTAGAAAAATAAGTTCCATGAACAGAAAACTTAGGGCTTTACTGTTTAATTGGAATCAGCAGTAAGAGTATGTTCTGTTGCTGTCATTGTATGAAGTGTATTAAATCGCCAAATTTCTATGACAATTAACACAACCTACTGGTTATTGTTAAACAAGCTTAATTACATAAAAACCCTACTCTGCTTCTGCTACATCCTTCTTAAAAACAACAGGGTTACATGGATTTTGACTCATATAAATGTCCTTTCTGTTTATTGACTTTAGGCCTATTATACCCCCATTTTCCTCCGAGCAAGGTTAGCTCCAGTATTAGTATACTGTAGCTATAATCTAGTCAGTAATTATGTTATTGTCAGAATTGTGGTTTTGTTATGTTTTTTCTTTTGAGTATTCAGTTTTACTTTGTCCCTATGTTTTCTAGTTTTAGTGGTTTCATTCTTATTTTGTTGTGTTTTCTGGTTATTTTCTGTTCTCAGGTTTTTATTTGTTATCCTCTGCTGCCGTCTTGTGTTCTCCTTTTAGCCTAGCTTCTTTCCTTGTTTCTGCTCTGTTCACACCTGCTCCCAATCTGCTCGTTAGCCCTCTCTTTGTCTCCAATAATTACTCTCTCTGTGCAGTTCTTCAGTGCTGGTTCCTCGTCTAACTTCCTCCAACTCTGTTTCTCTCTGAGCCTTCCTCCTCGTGATAATATCCCCCCTGATGGTTTCTGGTTTGTTTTGATTTTTTTTTTCATGTTTTGATTTTTGGATTTTGGATTCCTGGTTTCCGGTTGTTTGGATTTTTGGATTTCCTGCCTCTGTGTTCAGTTAACCTTTCATTACCCCACAAGAAAATCACCTCTGCCTCCTTGCCTCTGCATTTGGGTCAACAAACCAAAACCAAATCCTGACACTTATGTTTTGCTTTCAATTAAGTGATTATAAACATACACGGGAACACACTGTCTTTTTGTATGTCTGAAAAAGAAGGAGATAAGGATATTTAATATAAAATAATAACAATGTGACCACTTTTTAAAGCATAATAAAATGTAAACCAGGCAGGAAAACTCTAGTACATTTATCCTCCCTACACTTATCCACACCTAAAATGGCTACTTACAGGTGCAAGACATTGAGTGCACATTATTATTGGCCAATTGAAAGTTTTCTCTGTTTAATACTCAGCTGCTGAGTTGCATACAGACTGAAAACCATACCAAAGTTAAATAAAAAGATTTACTATGCCTTTACACAAAAAAATAAATAAAAAAATAAAATGAAAGTATGCTTGACATTTCCTGAAATAAATAATAGGTGTGTAAGGTAGATACAGGTGATTCCCTTTCCTTTTGGAGGCTGTCTCATCTTTTAAAATCAGACTTTCAATTGTAGTAATGTCTGCACATTTCATTACAGTCTTTAATGAGGAAATGTAGTCTACAAGGAATGTAGTAATTTGTGAAAAGTGTGGAAAGCATTGGACTCTTTACAAACCCTGAGGAGTACCAGCCTCAAGAGTGAAAATATAAGAGGTATACATTTCTACCTGGAAATTCTGTGGATAGTCTGTAAGGAAGTACATCATCCGCAAAGACAGTGAGGAACTGAGACACATTTCATGGTGCTTGAACTCCAGCCTGCGCTGGATGATGGTGTTAAATACATAACTGAAATAAAAAAACAAAAAAAACAAAAAAAAACTACTTCCTTACATACTTATTGGGTATCTTTGTGTGTTGAAGCAAGATGAAGGGCTATTATAATGGCCTCATCTGAGGCGCAGTTTGTCCACAAAGCAAACTAAAATGTTTTTCAGGTCAGGTCTGATGATGGTTTTCATGTGTGTGTCAGCCCCAACCTTTAAACATTATTTTTCCACTATTGGTGACAGAACTACATGGTGTTAGTTGTTCAAGCATGTCACAGCAGATGGGAACAAGGATGATGGTGGAAAATCACTCTCATCCACCATGTTGGCACTCCATCCAGGCCAGCTGCTTTGTTCATATTAGCCACACGAGACCCTAAGACTTTAGCAGCTTAAATATCTAGTAGTGGGTATAAATACTTCCAAAAATTATTTGAAATGAGCCATTTTACTAAACAAAGACTAAACAAAACAAAGACTAGTGTACATGTGTGGGATTTTCAAACAAAATCCAAACTGCAGGTTTGATAGGTTTTGCTGATCCTAAAGCAAGTCCCCAAACCCCCCAAAACCGGTCTGAGATCCATACAGCCAGCTATTATTGCTGATGTGACATTTTTACCGTATAATAACCAGACCAGCTAACCTTCAGAGGCCATTACATTTATCAGAGGGTGAAAAAAAATTTAGACCAGCTCTAAATAGATAAGCTAAACACTACAGCAAATGAGCTAACTCAACTCAACGCAACTCAACTCAACTTTATTGTCAAATGTGCTACATGTAAACATACAACACAGATGAAATTTCCACCCTCTCAACCCCATGGTGCATAACTCCAGGTTGTACAATAGGGTGACCATATTTTCATTTGGGAAAACCAGGACACCTTGGAGCGGGGTGGGGGGTGGGGGGTGTGGGGTGGGGGGGGGGGGGGTTATTGAAATAACAAATGTCTCATCATCGGGATTTGCTCCGTGATCAGAGGAAATGTTACTTGGCGCAGAACAGTGGTGAAAATTGGAGGTTCAGTTTAATATAATACAACTCTGTTAATAGTTCCATCTGAAATGAATGAAAAATTGTTGTTTTAATGGTTACTGAGTCAGATATGTGGCAGTAATGTTTGATTTATCTAAAGGTTTTTATCTGTTACTGTGTAAATGAGTTTGGCTGTAATTTAAGGACAGATTCTATTAGATCTGCAGAGTGGGAACTATAAATCTGATAGGAGTTTCATTTTTTTGTTGTTGTTTTGCACAATATGCTTAACTAAGTATTTTTTGTTGTTGAATATTAGAGATTTTGCAGATATATTTTTATACATACATTGTTTAGATTTACTTATGTATTTCTAACCCTTTTATAGAATAGAAAATCCCTTTATTGTCCCACAATGTCCAGATTTACAGCAGCAGAAAGATTATTGAAAATGGTCACACAAATGAGGACCTTAGAAAAATGTATAAGAATAACATAATAGGGAAGAGTTAAAATATAAACAATAAAATACTGTAAAGTGTTTTAACAATATAAAACTGGAGAATTAATAACCAATATGCAGCTATGGACATTTTTACAGTCATGGATATTTGAAAATAGCAGCAACATCAGAGATGTGCAAAATGACAGCAGCATGTTATTTAACTGACTAAGGTTTCTATCATTACATTTGATTTGATTTGTTCCTGCTACCGGTGGTTGGAACCTTTATTCCACTCTGGATTCTTGTGAGTGTAGTCTTTGTTCGCTTTAACTTTTTTAAAAATAAATAAATAAACAAACAGTTTTGAAAACCTCGGTATTCATTCTTTTCCTGCTTTGTGTGTCAACTTTCACGGTTGCTAAGCAACAGAGCATACGCCGGTAAAACCCGCCGAAGGGAGGACCTGTTCGAATTTACAGCCAAAACTCTTTCGGTCTCCTTATTTTCAAGGACTTTGAAGGATCCAGTCTAGGTAGACCGTGTCCTTGGAGGATGCAGCCCAGGTTTTCGAACAGAGCTTCTGATTAAGAACAGGGCTGCCCGCACTGACGCGGCTCAGGGATTACGTCACACGGAGCGTCGTGCGCAGTGAAATCAGGACATTTCCTCACTTTCTAAAAAAAACCCGGGACACCCGGGACAGGACGTGAAATACGGATATGTCCCGGGAAATACGGACGTTTGGTCACCCTATTGTACAAGCAGGAAACAAGCTGTAGATCTATTCTGGTTAGATCTGCAAGCTGTATACTTAGTTGGCCCTGTGAGTGACATGTTACTGTCAGAACGGAGGTTTACCTCTTTGAGCTTTAGAGATAAAAAAAAAAAAAATTCCAATACAACACAAGAGAAACAGGATAATAAAAAATAACCAACCAAACCAAAACCTGATTGTCAGAGCTAGTAAAGTCAATAGGTTTATTGGTGAGGGTTACAATGCATAGAGAGTGAGATTGATAGCAGCTATTTCTCAGCAGGGAACCCAGCGGTCTGGTGAACCAGAAACTCTAAGGGGGAGATCACTGGATGAGTTCACGGTCCATAGGGAAACTGAACAAGGCTGATGAATAGTTTGAGAGGACTCACGTTTGGGGGTTTCTTGGTGATCCTTGGATCCTGTTTGTGGGGAATTACGGTAGTCCAGAGGCTTATCCAGGCTTATCCAGTGGATCAGGAGGGTTTCCTACCAGAGAACACAAAAAGAGACAAAGGCAAAGCTTAGGCTCAGAGAGACAAAGGTAAGAATTAGACTCAGCTAATTTCAGGAGGCTAGAGTACCCAATACTGGCAAACACTCTGGCGTCGAGGTGGTGACAGTCCATAGTTCTTATACTCCTGTGGTAATGACCCAAGAAGCTGCAGGTGAGGAGGAAAAACCTGGAAACCGCCCTCCAAGCCAGAACGAGGAAAGAGCATCCTCTGGAGGTGGAAACAAAACACAAAAAACAAACCCCAAAAACAGAAACCTAACTGATTCTCTAATAAAGAGCTTTGTAGAACTGTGATCCACGAACCAACAGAATAAGGACTTCAATAGAGCTGTAATTTATCAGACACTCGACTGTCTCCCGTTGAGCTTTAGTAGCATTCTTCAAAAGATTATGAACAAATCATATCTCGATATCATGAAGTTCAAACTCCCAGGAAAATAGGAAACCCTCCACTTAATTTAGTTATGTTTCTGGAACTTTACATAAAGGTCTCTTAAGAACAATTTTTAATATGTAAGATAAAGAAGATTTTTTTGCTCTACAACCTAGAAGTTATCTTAGCACACCAATGGTTGATTCAGACACCTTTGCATATACATCAATAGCCTGTAAGGTCTAGAAGGTAGAATCCTTTGGTACCAGGTTAGAGAAACTGAAAAACAGTCTTACAAATGACATGTGAGAAAGTTACTGGAGCAGGAAATAAAGTTAAAAAAAAAAGTTCAAACCAACCAAAGCCAAAACAGAAATAAGCAAACTAAGACTTATAAAAAAAAAAAAAAAAAAAAAAAAACTACTTCAAATTCAAAGAACCAATATTGCAAAAGCCCATAAAGTATTTCTAAGATGCACACGTAAACTCAGAGGGAGACAGAGCAGATAAAGCTCAAGCTATGAACAAGTTGGGTGGGTGATATGAATAAGTTGATAAACAGGGAGAAGAAGGGCAGAGCTTTTTTCACTGAGGAAAGTTCCTATCAGAGCATATAAGTGGCAGCCATGAAAGTCAATCTTAAAATCCCTTAAATGTTTAGGAAATATTCTTTAAATCATATATATTTTGTGTCTAGTCCTTAGAAATAAGCACAAGAAATTTATATAGATAAATAAAAAAACAAAAAAACAGAAAAATTATAGTTGCTTCCTGGTCAAGTCTTTACATCATCTTCTTTAAATACATATGTAGATACGTTAGTATTTTAAATTTGTAACAAATATACTTAGCAGATATTTTACAGTCCATGAAATTACATTTTGCTATATTATTTCATCTATCTATTGGAGACAATAATGCAGTATGCTCATTTCTACTGTTGTGATATTTTACCTGTAGATTCTGAATATATAATTAACTAGGATTGGGAGTTGTAGTTGATAGATTATTCAAAATCAAGGGTAAAACCAGTTGAATGTTCTTAGTTGGGTAATTATAACTGTAATCTGCTTATTCACCAGGATTTTTGGCCTCTTAAAATCTTCTGGACCGGCTGTTGAAATCCAGTTATTTCCCACCAATTTAGTGACTTAGGCTTGGCTATCAGCAGAGCTATTATTTAAGGACTTAAGAATTTTTGTCTCTATTTATTCAACTGTCACCAAAAGGAGGGTGAATCTGGCCTGAGTGATAAACCACTTGCTGTAGGTTAAAACAGCAATGTCTTTATTTCTAACAATCCAGGGTTATAAGAAATCTAACATCTATGCAAACACTACACACTAGTAAAAAATAAAGATGAGGTAGACTAATTGAATCATTTGGAAGAGAGGAAAAAGGTGTCTCAAAATATGTTTAAATGGCTTCTAGGGAGTGTCCAAGGGAGTCCAAATGTCTATATATTCATTAATATACATTAAAAATATCAGCAGATATAATAAGCAATAATAGTTGAAGTTAAAGCAATGTGAAATCATTCAGCTTACAATGGTTAATGTTTGCGAATGTATTGACAATACAGCATAGTTTGACCGCAGCAACCGCTACAATGCTGGCTCCTCAAGGGGAAGGTCTGTTCAGCGATGCAGAACAGTTGTTTATGAGGCGGAGTCTCTCGCTTTCTCAACTGCGGTGACGCTGCGGTGATCCTGCGATCAGTAGCACTGATGGCAGGATGGAGAAAGTAGCTTATTTAACTTCTTCTAAAAGTAATCGCACATTGAATTTGTCTCCCCTAGCAGGATAGACGCCCTGGGCAAAAGAGGCTGAGCGGTTCCCGCTCATTGCTTTTAAAGCTGTATGACAGAGGAGATCGTCTTGATGCATCACAGCTTTTTCTTTAGTTGATTGGTCTCACAGGCGTGACTTCTGGGGGGTTTGGTCTGCGGTAATTTTCCTGAAACAAGCATGGTCCCAGGCACAAAGGGGGTTGGTGCATGACAGTCATTCAGTGGTCACTGAGCGGTTTTGATCAAACTGATCATTTCAGCAATGTTGTATCACAACACTACTATAAATGCCCCTACTGTTTATAAGATTCTGAAGGTTTATAGTTTCACTTATGAAAATGCACAAAAAAGCTTTATGTTTATCTTGGACACTTCCCACTGCACAACTTCTGTCTTTTTTTTTTCTTCCACCTTTATGAGGTTATTTCAAAATAGTCCAAAGGTATTCTTAGGTATTGTCCGCAAGAATGAACTCTTAACTATTGTACCATATAAGGAATAAAGACAGATGCATTACAGGTAAATCAAATAAATTAGGAACTGCACACCAGATGAACACTTAAAAAATCAATTGGCCAGCCAGATGGCAATTAAGAAATAAATAAACTAACAAATGAATAACACCAATGGTGGAACTTTGAAAAAATATTGCTCCTGCACACATTTCTTTTGTTTGTCATTTGATTGGACTTAAATGAAACACAATTTATTATCTGATAAAGAATACTGCTCGATTGAATTACGACAGAGGGGTCTGTGCACCCTTATGATTCTGATGGCTTAATCCTGGCAGTGTTTCCCAGGGAAAACAGGCCACTTGAAGGTTAGAAGGTCCGGCTAAAGTGGGTCCAAGATCTTTAACCTTGTCCATGTGCTATGCGGGTAATGGGAGTTTCCTACCCAGGCTTTAGTTTGCTTGCGTTGAGAAAATAAGATGCATAGACCTTTGACTCTATAAAGAAGTCATCCTCTAATCTTAAACAATATTTCAATAGTTGTGTTTAAAGGTATGCATACCCTTACATTACAAAATAAAAAAATGCTGCCAGTAAAATAAATTGAAATTGTCAAAAGTAAAAATAAATGAAAATAAAAATAACAAATTGAATCCATGCAGCTGGTTTGCTCTCTTGGAAAGAGCTGTTTACAGTGGAGAAAATAATCTTTCTGACGTGATGAAAATGACCTGGAATCCTGTTTTGTACCTTGGTATTTAGTTTTTATTTAGCTGCTTATCGCCTTTTTTTTTTAATAATTTGACTGTTATGTTTGTAATAACAAATACTTCTACAAATTAATTTATAGGCCAAGAAAGCAGAAAAGTTTGCATAAAACCAGCTATTGTTTGTGAAGGTAAAAAAACAGACTGCATATGATGTGTTTTCTCTTTGAAATCAATTGCAACACCATGAAAGGCATGTATTTGTATAAAAATACCTATGATTGACACAGTTTACTTTGCTTTAGGGTTTTTTTTTCTCAATAATGTGTTTTCTATCCACTATGTTTCAATCCAAGAAGAGTGATATCCAATTTTTATTCTGTTTTTCGTGAAGGAGCGTATTATCAAAAACATTTTGAATGTCACATATATGTAGTCAACACTCTGACATTATTTTATTATATTTTGGTGCTTCAGTTTCTCCTCAGCTGAAAAAACATCCTCTTGCATTGAGTAAGCAAATTTAAGACAATGAGTTTTCATGACTAAAACTGTAGTCACTGTAGAGACTGAAGTAGTTTCCTAATCTGGAGTCCCTGAGTTTAGACTGCCCACAAGATCCTGTTCGGACCTCCATCCTTTCTTGTGTGATTAGCTGTCACAGAAGCTCACTTTACAAACATTAATTCATATTTATGTGCCACTGAATCGGGTCTGTGATTGGACAGTCACAGCTCAGCTGAAGTCCTACACGCTACTGTAATTAGAGCTGCAGGCTCTTATGCCTCTTCCTTCTGGTATGTTTTTGTTTTGTTTTTTGAGATACCTTAAATGGTCCAGGAGTTACAGTCTTGTGGAAAAACATGGGCCTGCAAAACATGGCAGTTGGTTTGCTACTGTAAATTAGGCATTTTCTCTTCTCATTTGGTCACGTAATCAAGCCGGGTTGTACTATCAGATGCCTTAATTTATTCAAATCTTAAAATTGGTGTCATGTGTAGACTATCAGCCAGGGGGGTCACAAAAAAGAAACAGAGACATAAGGGACTTTTTTAAAAGTCAAAATGTAAGTTACATTCAAAGAACTTTGTAACACCCCGCCTAAAACACCTTCACTGACTCCATGAAGCAGCCTATCCACCTCAAAATCCTCCACCGCAATTTAAAGCTTTCAGAAATCTTGTAAAGTACATTTGTTTTATCAAAAGAGCTGATAAATAGAATTTATTAATTGTTATATAATTTTAATATCATCAGAAAAGGAAAAATACAATCTACAAATCTGATATTATATATTCAAGCTCATAATAATTGTAATGTGTTTTTAATCTACATGGATTGTTGCACCCCAAATTGTCCAATTGTTCATCTCATGCATCCATATATTTTGACAGGAGAGTGATAGCAGAGATGCAAGAGAAAGGTGAGGAAACAAACACAGACCTGCTTGAAATCAGGCTGTATTTATAGTTAAATTTAAATTTACTTGCGTCCCCCCACTTCTTAGGTAAGGTGGGTTTCTGTCTAACTCTAAATGTGTTCAATTGAAATATTACACTCAATACAATTTTTAGCAAAGTCCTTGCATGTTTCCACATTTAAAAAGCATGTTGATAATATTACATTGAGCAAGTCACAAACTGAGCACACATTGTGTACCGAAACAAAGACATTGGGTGTGACAATCTAAAGCACACTCAACAAATTTAACATTTGAAAAACTAAACTTTTTTATAGGTATGTATAGGTATAGCACAGCTCAGGAGATGAGCAAAATATTTCTTCACTGTACACATCCAAATGTACATGCTTCATATGTTTTGGTATTAACATGAATGGCTTCAACCATTTGTCTTTCAAATCCTTTTCAAGGAGGCTTTAGTCCCAATTCAACAAGCATCGTTCATGTGTGTGTGTTGGGGCTTGGTTGTGGGTGTGTGTTTTACCTCTCGCCTCCCCACGGTGTGTTTTTGGCAGGGGGGGTTCGCAGCGGATTCCAACTACACTGCAATCAGGAGGCAGTATTTAGAGGAGTGGATTCCCTAGGACGGACGCCAGTTGGTTAACTTCCGCACTGTGGTAACCAACCTGCTGGCTCCACTGATTATTTCCACTGTCTGTCGTGATTTCTCCAAATCTGTCCTCCTTGCTGCCTGCTGGATCCATTCTCAAAAACAAAAAGCTCACCTGCCTGTCCACCCATCAACACTCCCTCTGGATCACTAAGGAGAAAAGGATTATTTACCACCTCCTAGCTCCAAATAAACCTGATTCCCACTCTGCTTGGATGCCTCTATCCCCCCCCCCTGGACAAGCCGCAGAATATGAGAACCTTAAGAACTACACAGCCTGCTCATATCACCCGAAACTCCTCCTACACCCACAATACCAACTTCATCTCTTCCCCACAAAGCCGATCAAACCTCCTGCTAACAAGGAAACAAATCTTTGAAAAACTCACCTCTGTTTGACTGTGATTGTGCCTGCACTTGAGTAGATTGTAGCAACATGTCAGCGTAATGACATGCATAAAAACAAAGGCTGCCAGATTCAGCACAGTAGTTTGCAGTTCCTTTTCTACTCTCATAGGTTACTGAGTAGGAGCTAGGGACACAGGCAACATGCAGGCAGTGGTGGGCTGTGAGCACCTAAGAAGTCTTCACTGCTGGCCTGAAATGAATCAGAAACACTAAGCTACATTCACAACCTAAATTTAAATTGTCTTCTATCCAACTGTATTAATTTATTCCAAACAATCTATTCTCTTAATTTTGTAGCGTTTCCCTTGGTTGTGCTGTTTCCAATACATTTATGTGGCCACTACTGTATATTATGTCCAATCAGATTTCAGTCTTAGTGCTAGCTATGCAATTCAAATCTGCCCAGCGCCTTCAGAATCAGCAGTGCTGTCTGATCTTACCTTAAAGGTATAGTGGAGGATCTTCGCAAAATTTTGAAAAGACCTGCCTTCTCCTTTTAAAAAAATAAAAAAAATAAATGCATATGCACATCCTTGTACTCGCTCCTGAGAGGGAACGCCTATTAAACACGTGCGAGAACATGCACGGGCCCATATCTCGCTTATACAAATGAAGATGTGCAATTTTTCCACTATGTCGGATTCACCACTGGTAAGTGAAGATGGGGACGAGCACGTAGGACGGCCTTACATAAACATGTCACAAGAATGATTGGCAATTAAGAAGACAGATATTTTGATAACTTCCCCAAAAAAAGAACATCCTCCACTATACCTTTAACAATAATCGTGAGGAAGGTTTTCTTCAACCAATCAGATTTCAGATTTGCCCCACTGGTAAGCGAGCATTCTTACCCCTACTTCAGCATTTTCTGTCATCTGATTGGTCAGTTAAAACAAAACGTTTACAGTTTACAGTTAAAACAAAACTAGCAAAAATTTGCATTTTAGATTCACTATTCTTAAAAGTTTTTCTAGCCTCTATGGCTCATAGTAAATGGAGATACTAAGACTTCCTGCACAAATACAGAACAATAATAAGCATCTCTGGTGAGTGTGATATCATTTATTTTCATGCTTTATGTGTTAATTTATGTGATACTTGGATGCATATTGAATCTGATTGGCTACTGATGATGTAAATGTTGCACAGGTGTTATTATGAAGTAGAGGATTGTGGTTGTCTTAACTGGGTGTATATGTATGTGTATATATACACATACATATACCAGGGATATGGGATCCGGAACCATCCATCCATTATCTCACACGCTTTTCCCGAGTGGGGTTGCGAGGGGTGCTGGTGCCTATCTCCTGCAGTCAATGGGTGAGAGGCAGGTTGCCAGTCCAAAGCAGGGCAACACAGAGACAAACAGGACAAACAACCATTCACACACACACACACACACACACACACACACACACACACACACACACACACACACACACACACACACACACACACACACACACACACACACACACACACACACACACACACACACACACACACACATTCACACCTAAGGACAATTTAGAGAAGCCAGTTAACCTAACAGTCATGTTTTTGGACTGTGGGAGGAAGCTGGAGTACCCGGAGAGAACCCACGCATGCTCAGGGAGAACATGCAAACTCCATGCAGAATGACCCTGGGAGGAGAATCAAACCCAAAAACCTTCTTGCTGCAAGGCAGCAGTGCTTCCCACTACGCCACTGAGCAGCCCTGACATCTGGAATCAACAAGTCATTTGTTTGTTCTGCCCAGCCACTGAAGCAGGTGAGTCCATGTGCATTCAGAAAAAGTCAAGGGCTGTAAGAGGCTGGTAATCCTTTATTCATAATATTCACATGTATGGCAACAAGGAGACAACTAGAGATGCAGGACAGGATTCCTAGAGGAGCAGGGCTGGAAATCACTGATGTACAAGAAAAGGATTGCTCCTACTCCAGCACTGCAGACTGCCAAATAATACTCAGGGCAGACTAGTAAGAAAGTAAAAGGCAGCTTCTTCCTTCTTTTTTTTTTAATCATGACCCCCATGACTTTATCTAGAACAAGGAAATATGCACTGACTTTTAATGTTAATTGGTTTCGATAGCTTTCCTCACAATACTACTTAGATAATGTTTACCAGAAAACATTTCTGAATCATTTGAAACATTTATATGTGTAAAAAAAAAGCAAAACTAATAAACAGGAAGGTAGCAAATACCTTTTCTACTAAATGTTTTTACTTCATGTTTAGTAGGTACTCAAGGTAAAGATTGTTAATACGTAGAAAAGATGCAGAGTTTAAGGCCCATCTGTGTCACAGTCTGCCATTTTTCTTAAATCTTGTTTTTCATTTCCCCTTATTTGCCTGCAGTTAAGATTTTTTCACTTGTAAGTCTGTCAGTGCTGCTTGTCGGTTTGTGGTTCACTGAGCCGCTCCTGTGGCTGATTAACTTATTCATTGGTGACTACAGTGAGCATCATTTCTACTTTCCAAATACCTTCAGCCTTTATTGTGTGTTTATTGTGTGTTGATGTCGGTAAAAAAGATTCACCTCCATTTGTTTTGTTACAATTTCCAAATATTAGCAAACAGTGCTCTCTGTCTGTAAAATAAATGATTTTCTCTGGTTTTCAAACTGAATGCAGGAAAAAAGTCAGCATGTTAAAGCATTGCAAAGTGAGCTAATTTCACCTTTCCATTAATTTAGCCTTTACTTACTAAATAATTCATTGTGAAAGTTGATGTCTCAGAAGATGTTTTTCCCAATAATATGAAGCTTCTTAACTATGACATGCAATAAACTTGATTCAAGATCTCAAGAGGCCTTTCGCCCTTTGATGTTTGAACACTTAGACCATTTCATTTTATACCAGAGAGGTTTTAGGAAAATGACTAGCATAGCTTGACAAAGTAATTGCTCAAAGATCTTAACACAGCTTGGACAGTGGCTTTATTAATATTGTAAGTTGTTAAACATTTCTAATGAGAATATGAGTGTGGAGACTGCTACTTCAGATAGATTAGTTACCTAAGCCTCATGGCAAATAGGGATCTGTGTTAAAAAAGTACTACAACACATCAAGATGATTGTTTTTGAGTGTAGGAATTTAGTAAAGATAAATTTTTTTAAAAATGTTTGCAACAACATCAACAACAAGAGAAGGCATATTTTTTCTGCGTGGGGAACATTTGGCTCACTGAATACTTAGAGGTAAATTTAAACTAAATGATGAGTGACAATTTTAGTATTCGTGCGACTACGCTGTGTGGAGGATGGTATTGGTCCTCCCTAAAATATATAGAAAAAGTTCTGCAGGTACAATTTTGATAACCACCAAAAGGGGATATAGGGGGTAATTAACTTTTTGATTTAGAGATAAGACTAATATTAATAAAATGGTAGGGCATCAACCTTTGTATCACACAATTTCAGAGTGCAAAGCAATGCTTACAGAAAATATAACTCTTTTATTTTGTCAACCATGCAACGTTAAAATTGTTTAGAATAAAATACACTCAAAACTAGCATTGATTTAAGTATTCTTTTAGATTTAATTTAGAAACTGCCTAGCAGAGTCAATAAATTAGCATTAAATAATTTTCATAAAAACTAAATTAAATGCTTGATCTTATTTTAGTACTGGTAGTGCTTGTTTTGTTTTTGTTCTAATAAGGAGAGCTGTAACTGTGTATGTCAAAAATGTTAAATCAGACTGTATGTTATACAGGCCTCTGGTTTAATATGTCATAAACATTTTGCTTTGAATCCAAGGCCACCTGTAAGTCTACCACCCAAACAAAAACACTTTAAATGCATCAACAGTGGATCCCCACTCTAGTTTGTCTGGTTGTGTGTCTCTGGGTTGCCCTCCTTGACTGGCTTGATACTTTGGTTTTCTGGACTGAACTAAATTATTATTCCTATATCTAACACCTAATTTTTCAGGTTTACCGATCTGAAAAGAGCTTTTCAGACCCATGAAAGAAAGCTGCTCATTTATTTTCTTTACAGTTTAATAACATTATAATATTACTATTCTTACTTGAATAACATGGCTGGCTACTCTACATTATTTGAGTAGCTTAATTTGATTAAAAAACATTTGCTTTTTTTTTTTTTTTACCAAAAATGTGCCAAAGTATTTACATCAACTGCTTTAGAAATTGGTTTCATACTTTTTATGTTTATGTTTCATCCATTTGTCCATCCATTTCCAGCATGCTTATCCCAAACAGGGTTGCGACGGGTGCTGACAGGAGCTCGTTGGTCCATCGCAGGGCAACACAGAGGCAAACAGGACAAACCATCATTTACACCCATATTCACACTTAAGGTGGATTTAGAGAGCCAGTTAACCTAACAGTAATGTTTTTGAACTGTTAGATGAAGCCAGAGAGAACCCATGCATGCTCATGGAGAACATGCAAACTCCATGCAGAAAGACTACGGGGTCGGGAATCAAACCCAGAACCTTCTCTGTGCAAGGCAGCAGTGCACACTGGGACACTGAGCAGCCAGTTGATGTTTCTTGTTTAAAAGGGTTTCATTAGCCTAATTTTATTTTGTAAAAAATTATTTTTTTTGTATTAAACTACATAACATTACATTATTTTTAATGCTTTTAAACCAATGACTTTTTACTTTTGAGTAATTTCTTAGCTACTTTTATTTAAATAATCTACCAGATGGATGGATGGATCTTATCTTAAAATACAAACAAAAACAAGCTTCTTATGAACTTTGCTGATTTGATCGTGGTATTCTTGCTGATGATAGGACTACTTGCAGATAGCGGTCTGTTTAATACAATAAGCAGAGTGACCTACTACCTTGAGAATTATCTTTATTCACTAAATTATTTTTAATCTCCCCTGGATCAAATGGGATTTACAGGCAAGGTAGACTTGGTTTTTTGACTTGATTTATAGTGGATAAATAAAGAAATCTTGAGTAAAACACAAATGATGCACTAACTGTTAATTTGCATACTCTGTTCTATAAACATAAAGCATGGGTGATGCCTATGTTTTGTTGTAGTGTTATTTATCATTGTTTTAATGAAGTAGAACATAAAAGTAAAGATAGAAAGTGGCTTTTTGTTTAAAATAGTGAACTTTTTATCATAAGGGTCCAGCTGATTTTTTAACCAAGCCAGCAAGGTACAGTGAATGATGTAACTGATATCACTTTCATGTCGCCTGGGTTCCATTGTACCTCTGGATATCTATGCATCATTCAGGCAGCAAACTATAAAATGTAATAAGAAACCAACGGACATATACACATAAGCAGTATAGCTATGAGGGAAAATGATACTTATTTTGTGTGGTGTTAGAAACAGTTAATTGTTACCGCAAGTGTCAGCGAAGCATGGTGTATATATATATATATATATATATATATATATATATATATATATATATATATATATATATATATATATATATATATAATTGGTTCCTTCAACATGGGCAATGCATAGGTTCCTCTCCTGTGCAGCTGAATAAGAAAAGGCACTTTTCCATAGAGAAATAACAGTTTTCTTGGGTTGCCCTTCTGGTTGATAGATATTTATTATTCCTGATATTTACAAACACCTTCTGTATATCAAATTTATGAATATTTCATAACACTCATCTTGCATATCAGCCTATGCTTTTATTAAATCTTATACTGATGATATGTTGATGTTTTTCTTTATCTAGTATGTTGACTATTTGTTTGTATAAAGATTCTATTTTTATCATGATACTTTTCATTTTGCAAGGCCATAAGGTTTGGTAAGCCTTGTCATGTCACTACTTGTTTTGATCATTGTACGTCTACGTTCTGTTCTGCTCAGGTTCTCTATGATTGAGACAAATTCTCTTTTCTGGGATATCTCTAAGCTACTCTACCTGTAAAGAGGCACCTTTAAACACCTTTCTACTGCTGCATTTCTTCATGTTCATGTGTTTTTTTTTTTGTTTTTTTTTCTGGTGGTAAGGGGTAGCTAGTCTAGCTCTAGCTTAGCACTGCTGTGACTTCCTTCTGTCTCCCCTGATGCCTTTTCCGACTCTCTTTAAAGTACCCCCCCCACCCCCTTTCACCTGCTCTCTCTATGCCAGATGTTCAATTATTCCTCTTTCTCCCATAGCAACAATCATACATGTAATAAGTGTAGCATTTTTGTGGCTTTAAAAGCAAGGGTGTCAGAGTCCGAGCTTCAGGCTGTTAAACATCCAGGAGTTATACCAGGCCCAGTAGTTCACAGCTTAAAGCCACTATGTTCAGTCCATGTGGTGGTCCTCCAGGAGTTCCTTAACAATTGGGTGATGGTATGCAAAAGTGTATTCCTAGATCTTTGCCTGTTGGTCCATGTCCATGTTTTAAACCGAAATGTTGCTCCAATGGGTATCACCGTTGCCTTGCAGCAAGAAGGTTCTGGGTTTGATTCCTGCCCCCATGTCCTTCTGCATGGAGTTTGCATGTTCTTCCTGTACATGCTTGGGTTCTCTCCAGGTATTCTGACTTTCTCCCACAGTCCTAAAACATGACTGTTGGCCACATACACTATATTGCCAAAAGTATTTGCTCACCCATCCAAATTATTGGAATCAGGTGTTCCAATCACTTCCATGGCCACAGGTGTATAAATTCAAGCACCTAGGCATGCAGACTGTTTTTACAAACATTTGTGAAAGAATGGGTCGCTCTCAGGAGCTCAGTGAATTCCAGCGTGGAACTGTGATAGGATGCCACCTGTGCAACAAATCCAGTCGTGAAATTTCCTCGCTCCTAAATATTCCACAGTCAACTGTCAGCTGTATTATAAGAAAATGGAAGTGTTTGGGAACGACAGCAACTCAGCCACGAAGTGGTAGGCCACGTAAACTGACGGAGCGGGGTCAGCGGATGCTGACGCGCATAGTGCGAAGAGGTCGCCAACTTTCTGCAGAGTCAATCACTACAGACCTCCAAACTTCATGTGGCCTTCAGATTAGCTCAAGAACAGTGCGCAGAGAGCTTCATGGAATGGGTTTCCATGGTCGAGCAGCTGCATCCAAGCCATACATCACCAAGTGCAATGCAAAGCGTCGGATGCGGTGGTGTAAAGCACGCCGCCACTGGACTCTAGAGCAGTGGAGACGCGTTCTCTGGAGTGACGAATCGCGCTTCTCCATCTGGCAATCTGATGGACGGGTCTGGGTTTGGCGGTTGCCAGGAGAACGGTACTTGTCTGACTGCATTGTGCCAAGTGTAAAGTTTGGTGGAGGGGGGATTATGGTGTGAGGTTGTTTTTCAGGAGCTGGGCTTGGCCCCTTAGTTCCAGTGAAAGGAACTCTGAATGCTTCAGCATACCAAGACATTTTGGACAATTCCATGCTCCCAACTTTGTGGGAACAGTTTGGAGCTGGCCCCTTCCTCTTCCAACATGACTGTGCACCAGTGCACAAAGCAAGGTCCATAAAGACATGGATGACAGAGTCTGGTGTGGATGAACTTGACTGGCCTGCACAGAGTCCTGACCTCAACCCGATAGAACACCTTTGGGATGAATTAGAGCGGAGACTGAGAGCCAGGCCTTCTCGTCCAACATCAGTGTGCGACCTCACAAATGCGCTTCTGGAAGAATGGTCAAAAATTCCCATAAACACACTCCTAAACCTTGTGGACAGCCTTCCCAGAAGAGTTGAAGCTGTTCTAGCTGCAAAGGGTGGACCGACGTCATATTGAACCCTATGGATTAGGAACGGGATGTCACTTAAGCTCATATGTGAGTCAAGGCAGGTGAGCAAATACTTTTGGCAATATAGTGTATGTCTTAGGAGGATTTGTGGTCTGGGACGGCCTTCAGCACAGTGCTGTGACCTAATCCATCTCCAAACATGGCCTTCAAAGATACAGCACCTGAATTGGGACACAGCCATAGAAGTTAGCAAACCCAACATCTGGAATACAGAAGTCTTAATGATTTTTTGTCTTTAAACAAAAAAGATCTGCTTGGTACGCAAAATGGTTGAGCAAATATGAAAATTGGACAGCACTGCCTTTGTCTGACATAAATAATGCAGCAGCATTACTCAGCCATCCAAACATTGGATTAAGACTAATAGAAGATTTGAAGGTTTTCTTAAGCTTTGTGATAAATGCACAAAAGCACCCATGTGAATTTGTAAAAAGTTTTTTACTGATTGTAATGCAAAGGTTTGCAGTGCAACAAAGAAAAAATGCCCCCACTCTATTTGGCACTAAAAGCACCAGTGCAGCTCAAGTTGTAACCCTGATCTCAGCTTTTTAATTTAAGATAAATCAAAAGTTATGGACCAGTTGTTAGGTTCGGCAGGTTTACATAAGGAAATAAAATAAGTGCAAAATGACGCAGCTGGAAGCAGGAAATGAGAAAAAGCAGTAATTATTTTCCAAAAAAAGAAAATAAACAAAATCTAATTTAACAAGTACAACAAAAATATTGATAACAACCAGTATATAAAAAAAAATCAAAAACCCCTCTCCGTTTAAGCTCAATATATTTCAATCGTCCTTTTATGTCATCAGTCAAGTCAAATTATGTTGTAAGTTCAGTTTTTTTTTTTCTTTTTCCTTTCTTTGTTTAGTAGTTGGTGTTGTTACCACTGGGAAGAAGAAGTGAGAAGAATGGAGTTCTTCAGTGGAGGTTCAGTTCTGCTCGGGGCACAGGCTCGCCATCTCCTTTCAGAGAGAATCCATGGAATCTGATCCAGTAGTCTGATCCAGCTTTTTTTGATCAGCAACAACAAAAGAACCTAGTCTGCACACAACAATATTATTATTATTGCATTAGTCTAAATAAACTCACTTTCTTATCGATTCTTGCAATTCTTTTTCTTCATTCCTAACATTACCACCATTACCATCCTTTTCAACTATGATTTGTAATTACAGTATAGTTTTTAAATTATCTTTCAAGCCTTATGAAATTATGACATGAAATACAATTATCACCTTACCAAAGAGCCTGAAATCTTTCTAGATCCAATACTCTCCATCATCCTTAATATCAGTAAACTCTATCTGAGATCCGTTCATCTCTAATCACCAGCTATTTTAATTTTTTCCCTGAAAACTCAGGAAAAGGTACACTTAACATGAACAAACACCACATTCAACCAATAAAAATAATGTAAAAAGAACTTAAAATACTTGCTAAACTTAAAAATACCTTGGTGAAATCACCTTTTAATAGAAATAAGATATTCAGGGCTTTTAACACAACAAAATTCAACTGCTAATTAGCTGTAAAAATTTGCTAATTTTAGTATGACGCCTACATAGCTTCTTTAGAAAAACATGTGCTCTTAACTCACCAAAATCAGGTTTCAGCACACATGCGCAATGGAAACCCCATGGTCTCTGCTTGTGCTGCCATCAACTTAACATAACAAATATTTTAAATTAGCTTCTGGAAAGTGAAATGTCTTATCTACAATACTTTTCTTTTTTCCCAATAAAATTCACAAGACAGCCACTAGTTGACGTTCTCTTCAACTAAGTGACACACAGTTCAGCGTACTGGGTGTAATAGTATGCCTTGTTCATTTCCAAAGTGCAGTAGATGGCAAAATCAGAAGTAAGGTCCGAAAACATAAAATTTCGTCTTTTCAAAATAAGTTGTCTTTTACGAGATCGGTATCTCATGATTATAAGATCTTGTCTTTTAATTATGAGTTCTTATCTCGTAATTATGAGATCATATCTTGTAATTGCTAGAAAAGGTATCATAAGATAAGCTGATTTTTTATTTATTTTTTTTTTTTTGTGAATGCAATACGCTTCGGTACATAAGTACATGAATATAAATAAAAAGAGAGAAAAATGACATTCTTTATACTGGAATACAACAGCATTTTTTAAATGATTATCTGTTCAAAAATGAAAAACAAACCATTTGGTCAGTTGTGTGCTGGAGCTCTGTACATCATTATAAAGAGCTGCCCCTTCAAAGACTAACACAACTAATTTACAGTTATTGTGAGCTTGTCAGTGCTTCAAATGTGACAACATGTAGTGTGCACATTTCAAGTTTAAAGTCATGTCCTACTTTGAAGAAGCGTGTCAGATAAAAACCAAAATTAAAAAATACATCTTTTGTAATTGCTGAAACAGAAGCTGTCATTTCCATTCGAGTTTGTAGGGAAGAGGACATTTTCTGTTCCTAGAGACATGCTGTTTGTCAAACCGTGAGCAAACAATGTCACATCTGAGTGTTTCCTCTGCTGCCTGGTGTTTGTTTGAAGTTGATTGTAAAGTCTAAAGTAATCATCCCTGCCTGGTTCTCAGGGAGCATTTTTATTATTATTGAGAACAGATTGGTGAATTATTTGTCATTACTATTTGATAGAAATTACCTTGTTGTTTCAGCTTGCTTTTAAGAATGAAAGAGCCCCTTGAGGGACGCATTGCCTTAGAAGGAAAAACAGTCCAGATGGTGAGGTTAAAATAACTGGCATATTTAATGTTGAGTAGTCTGCAGACAAATCTGTCTTTCCCTTTGTTCATAAATATTCGCCTGACATATTTCAAAAATATTTCAAAGTGTGTCTCATGTGAACATTCTGTTAAAATAACCCAGAAATTAGAAAAAGGACAAAGAAAGGACATTGTCAAGTAAGTGATATTGAATTAGATTCTATGATGCTCATGTGATGACCCATTATTGTGTCTAATTACATGGCCTACAGCAGGGACAATGGACCTCTGATTGTACAGCTTGAACATGCAGAAAAGTTAAAAATGTATTAATGACTCTGACATTACGTTCTGTTAGTTACAGTCTTATTCAACCCTGTACACATTTAGTAGAGCTCCGTATAATACAGCTAGTTACATTCATCATAGGAATAATGCACTACAATAAAAAATATGCTTACTTTAAAATACTAACTAGAGAAATCCAAAAACCAAAGGACATTCATGTTGGGATCCATGGTTTGCCCTCCAGAGGGCGGTGTGGATCCCATTCTGTGGGCTTCTGTTTCTGTTTGGATCCAGGGGTTTGCCCTCCAGAGGGCGATATGGATCCTTCCCTGGGAGCTGGTTCTCAGCACTCAGCTGATCCCAATCAGCTCTGCTGATTAACCTCTCACTATATAAACTGTTTGAAAGCTTCACTCTGAGCCGGATCGTGGGTCATTGTCCTTGTCATGGAAGCTAACCAGAGTCTCTTGCCTGTTAAATCCTGCCTATCTGAGTCTTCGAGCCTGTGAGTTTAAGTTTGTTTATTTGCCCCTTGAGTTTAACCTGTGCTCTGTCTCCTCTGCCTTCCAGGGCAGAACCCTGAGCTGTTCACAAATAAATATTGGACTTTATCCTGCCTCTGAGTCTGTGGAGTTCTGCATCCTTGGGCTAGCAAACCAACCACGCATCATGACAGAACGATCCGGCCAACAGACTAGCCCAGCAGACTCCATCCACGCTCACCTGGTGAGGCCCGCTCAGCGCCGTCCAGAGATCTCAGAGCAGGTCGTGAGGGAGAGGTTGTGCCAACGTATTTTGGATTATGGGTTGAAGCAGGAGCAGCGTCGACAAGAAGAGGAGTGGCGTCGACGTGTAGAGGAGATGGAGATGGAGCGGCGTCGATGTAATGAGGAGTTGGAGCGCCAATGGGAGATGAAGCGGCGTCAACGTGAAGAGGAGTGGAAACGCAGAAGTCGGGAGATCTGGGGCCGTCCAAGGACCCCTGTTCCTGAGGTGGAACCGCTGGGGACGGCCTCCGGTGTTCCAGTGGAGCCACAGCCGGTAAACTCCTCTGCCCCAGACGTTGAGCCGCAGTCCACGGCCTCCTCAGTTTCTGAAGCGGAAGCGGAGACAGAGTTTCTCCCGGTGCTTCCTGCTGAAGCGGAATCGACGGCCTTCTCAGCTCCAGATTCGGATCCACAGTCGGTGGTTTCCGGTGCTTCCTCTGAGCCTCCTCCGGAGCCGCAATCGACAGCCTCCTGCGACCCTGTTGAGCCACAGTCGGTGGTTCCCTCTTCTCCTGATGCGAAGCCGCAATGGGCGGCCTCTTCCGTTCCTGATCTGGAGCCGCAATCTGCAGCCACCTGTGTTCCTGTGGAGCCGCGGTTGGTGGTCTCCCCTGCTCCTGGGGTGGAGCTGCAGTCGGCGGCTTCCTCTGAGCCTCCTCCTGAGCTACAGTCGACGGCTTCCTCTGAGCCTCCTCCTGAGCCACAGTCGTCGGTTGCTGCAGAGCCTGTTGCTGTGTCGCGGAAGCAGAGACGGCGACCTCTTCGGAGCTTCCCGCAGCAGCAGAGACGGCGTCTTCCTCGTTGCCCCCCGCAGCAGTAGAGACGGCGTCCTCCTCGGCGCTTCCCGCAGCAGCTGGGTCGGCTTCCTCCTCGACGCTTCCCGCAGCGCCTGAGTCGGCGTCCACCTCGACGCTTCCCGCAGCGCCTGAGACGGCGTCCACCTCGACGCTCCCCGCAGCAGCAGAGACGGCGTTCTCCTCGTTGCTCCCCGCAGAGGCAGAGACGGCGTCCAACTCGGAGCTTCCTACAGCAGCAGAAACAGCGTCCTCCTCCGCGCTTCCTGCTGCAGCAGAGAGGGCGTCCTCCTCCATGGCCCCTGCAGCTTTTGAGATGCCGGCCATACGGCCGGCCACCTGAGACTCTGTCCTGCTGCCGGTCACACGGCCGGCCACCTGACACTCTGTCCTGCTGCCGGTCACACGGCCGGCCACCTGAGACTCTGTCCTGCTGCCGGTCACACGGCCGGCCACCTGAGACTCTATCCTGCTGCCGGTACCACGGCAGGCCACCTGAGATTTAGCCCTGCTCGCCCACCCTAGGTGGGTTGTTTTGAGTTTTGGTCCCTGTTGTTTTTTGTGCCTGGCCCCCCGTGCCTGTCTCCCCCTCTGTTCGCACTAGGTGGGTTGTTTTGGTTTCTGGTGTTTTGTTTTTGGGCGTCTGGTATCCGCCCTTGAGGGGGGGGTACTGTTGGGATCCATGGTTTGCCCTCCAGAGGGCGGTGTGGATCCCATTCTGTGGGCTTCTGTTTCTGTTTGGATCCAGGGGTTTGCCCTCCAGAGGGCGATATGGATCCTTCCCTGGGAGCTGGTTCTCAGCACTCAGCTGATCCCAATCAGCTCTGCTGATTAACCTCTCACTATATAAACTGTTTGAAAGCTTCACTCTGAGCCGGATCGTGGGTCATTGTCCTTGTCATGGAAGCTAACCAGAGTCTCTTGCCTGTTAAATCCTGCCTATCTGAGTCTTCGAGCCTGTGAGTTTAAGTTTGTTTATTTGCCCCTTGAGTTTAACCTGTGCTCTGTCTCCTCTGCCTTCCAGGGCAGAACCCTGAGCTGTTCACAAATAAATATTGGACTTTATCCTGCCTCTGAGTCTGTGGAGTTCTGCATCCTTGGGCTAGCAAACCAACCACGCATCATGACAATTAAAAATAAAAGGGGAACACCATTTTTTTAAATTGGGCCCTTGATTTTACGTTATTACATGTTCTACAAACCCATATTAGTTTTGTGTCATTTGGAGCTGTTCCAAAGATATTCGGTTTTGTAATCCAAGTTACGTCTTCCTATGGGCAACGACTTGAAGGCACAAACTAAGCTGTTCATAATTTATTCTTTTTGGTACGCCACTATCAATAACATGTAGGCAAATCACTGTCCCCCAGACATCCGCGGTTATATTTTTATATTTATATTTTTTTAAAACAAAGCGTAGTGTGTATGACATCATCCATGCGCGCCGGCTACCATTCATTCATCCTGTCCGCTGAACTGCTGCTAGTTTTACTCACGTGCCTGGAAGATGTTTAGTGCTACTACCACAGATGATCTTGCTCTCGAAATGGAATTAAACGACTCAGATTAGCTAGCTGAATGAATAGAAGGGGTAGAGCGTAGCCGCCTGTGGCCCGGGCTGCCTGTCACAACTCCAGTCCGACGCGCAGATGATGTCATACATGCACCGCTTTGTTTAAAAAAAATATAAATATAAAAAATATAATCGCGATGTCTGGGGATATCTTCGGAACAGCTCCAAATGACACAAAACTAATATGTGTGAGTAGAAAAAGATACAATAACATAAAATCAAGGGGCCAATGTAAAAAAAAACAGTGTTGCCCATTAATTTCATTACAATGTTTACTTTGAGAAAAAAAAAACAGACAAAAATTAAGGTAAGTAAGACTATAACCAAAAAGAGAGAAAAAAAATTCTAAATATTTAAAAAAAATATTTTCTCACCCCTCGTGGGGTGGTATGTGTCATCCTCAAGCTCGGGTCCTCTACCAGAGGCCTGGGTGTTTGAGGGTTCTGCGCAGTATCTTAGCTGTTCCTAGGACTGCACTCTTCTGGACAGAGAACTCTGATGTTTAGATAATAAACATCAGATAATAGTGTGTAGATAATTGTGTAGATAATAGTGAGGGTCTCACACACTTAAGTCAATGATCATTTGTTTGCAACTTTCTCAAATCATCTCCCATTGTTTGAATTGTTTGGAACAGATATTCTGCACATTTTCTCCTGCCTATGATTAGAAAAATCACTGGTTCAGGGACACTTGCAGCCTGTATTTTTACTAAAAACTGACAGTCATTCTTTCAGGCAGTCATTCAAAGTAATTTTTTCCCATTTTAGTTTTAAATGTAATCCTTTTAGAAATACTGGACAGGAGATTTGGTAGCACTCATTTCTTCGAGCTTAAAATCACAAACATGTCAAACCAGACACCTTGGCTGCCTAAGTCAGATTTTGAGCTGCATTAGTAAAGGTGCAACCATAAACAACAAATCATGGCTGCAGAGTGCTCTTTAAAACAGCGTGGAAACCGTAGCTGCCTTTCCTACATTGAAATGCATCTGTTATGTGTAAAACACAAAGCTACTCATACTGCATTCAAAGTTAATTTAAGATTTTTAACTAAAAAAGTTTTTTTTGGGATTTCCCTTAAATTGTTCATGATCATTTCCATTAAGACTCTCTTAGAGAAAATAAGCCTCAGCCAGACAGATGATTGATTTAAATTTTATCTAAAAATCAGTTAATTCTTTGGTTAAATAAATGGAGGAAGAAGAATAGGGTATTTGAAGATCAGAAACACATTTTTTCATTCATTTTTTATTGTGTCCAAATTCCCCAAGTTCTTCCTCAGCCCCAGAGGACAATTCATGCTGTTCTGTTAAATGAGGAGATGAGATCTGTTCTGACGGGTCAGGACAAAAAAAAACTCTGGCACAAAAAATCAAAATGGCATCCGAAGCAAAAATAGGATTAATGCTGACTGCAACTGATTTACACAGAAACTGCATGTTAAAAATTGAGTATTGTGGCCCAAAATCAGTGTGAGCTGGTAGGAAACTTTTTAGTTTTGCTTTACCTCTTCTCTTTTAAGTGATACACAGATGTATTGAAAATAAATCCCCTTTATACTTTATAGACATAGAATGTAAGTGAAAGGGGAGTCGACGGCAAGGACAGTTTTGTTTTGTAGGGTGAAAGTTGAGGAAAACAATTATAGGTAACTTTAAAATGTCTTCACTGGACATCTGTTCAGAATGACCTCCATGAAAAATGTTCTTGATTAGATCTATTTAAAAACAACCTCTTGATTTATTAAGATCAATCTGTACTCCTTTGGCTAAAATTCTGAAAGCATTTGTCATGTGACGTAAGCGGCAAAGCTTTCATGCATCTTTTTCTGCAGAAATGTATACCATAGGACGGTCATAAGACAGAGGTATCAAAGCACCCTCCAAATCTATGACTGTGTTCCAGTTCAGGGACTGCTACCTTTAAAGGACCTAGCCTTCGTAAAGTGGGTCCCCTTGAAGACCTCAAAAACAAAATAAAAAAATAATAAAGGCCAGAAGTGATTAGCTGTGAATTGGGATCTACTGCAAAATCTAGGTAATTTTTTTCCTAAATAAAAATATTTCCCCTTGCTTTAAGCAGATACTTCTAAATGGTGAAACCTTTTCAATGATCTGACAAAACAAGTATAAAGTTTGTTTTACTTTCATTTCTTGTCATAAAGTAATGCTATTTTTCCATCTGTAGTAACATACCCCTCAGAAACCCTCATACTAAACTCCTCCTTCAAGCCTGTCATCAATGGAGAGCATAAACAAAAGATGAAGGTGATGTTTTGTCACGGAGTTTGCACAGACTCGATCCTCTTTAAAGTGGAGTAGCACCCCTCAGAATCACTCATCTGTCATCATAAATGTGGAAAGGTGGATCTGGAGAAGAATAGCCTCTGCCAGAGTTGTTTTCTGTGTAAAGTTGGTTGGTACTGTTCCAAGACAAAAATATTTTGCAGCGGCAGATGAGGAAGAACTTAGCTTTGTTCTGCAAGGAATGAAGTTCCATGGTTGTGTCAAGAGCTTTAGAGCTGTGGAAACAATTCAAAGCAGTACTTACAAAGCAGTACTGGTGAGTGAAGGTGAAGCACTCCTTTACAGTACAAGCATGGGGATTGTAATCTACCTGAAAGGTATCCATGAACATGGTTTTTTTACTAAAGGCTAATGTTATCCATAAAATGTATTTCTACTTGATTTGTTTTCAAAAAAAAGGAACCATTCTTTGGTAAAATAAATAAATAAAAAATAAACAGAAAAAACATCCTAAGTTATTATGTGTCAATCCATAACTCATACTATTCCTTTTTTTCAAACATTTACATGAAAGCCCATTTTTGTATGTTTTTTATTCAATTGCTTTTTTGTCCTGTATACCGTTGATGTTAATATATCCATCCATTTTCTCTCCTTTAGTCCTTGTCAGGGTGCCAGTGGGTCCAGTGCCTATCTCTGGCAGTCTATTTGTGATTTAATTAAAGGTCTGACCCCAAAATGCAGAAGACCAAACAGAGAGACCAAGGAAAAGTTTAACAGGTTTATTAGAATATGGTGATGAATCCAGTGCTGCTCAGAACACTGTCAAACCGGAACTGGAAGGTGAGGGGAAGAGACTGCGGTTAGTTCAGGCTCAGTGGGAAATTAGATTCTTAGGCTTGAATTGGAGGAATAGGTTGCAGACTCACTTCTCCAGGAAAAGGTGTCCTTTATGGAATCCAGTCTGTGTGGGAAGATTCCAGTGATTGTCTTGTTTGGTGTTGGGCGGACGGGGTTTACTCAAAGACACTCTGACAAAGACAAAAAACAAAGTTAAGACTCAGGTTGACAAAAAACTCAGTTTGACTCAGCAAAACTCAGCTTGGTTAGAGTATTCAAAACTGGCAAACAAAAACTCAGGTTAGACTCTGCTAAACTAAGCATGGCTAGAGTACCCTACACTCTGGCGTCAAGGTAGTTGTAGTCAGCAGCATAAGAGCACTCCACAGGTAATGAGGCAATGAGCTGCAGGTGTGCAGGGAGACCCAATGAGGACAGGGCACCACCTGGTGGAGGAGGAAAAGAAACACAAAAACAGACCACACAAACTGGATATCTGACAGTAAAGCCCCCCCACCCCCCACCCCTCGCTCAAGGGCAGATTCCAAATGCCCAAAAAAAAAGGAGATGTCCATGAGGGCAACAAAAAAGAACAAAAATAACCCACCCAGGGTGGGCGGAGGGGGGACCAGGCAAGGAGGGCAAGAAAACAAAAACAGAGTCCAAGACACAACAAAAAACAACCCACCCAGGGTGAGCGAAGGCCAAAAAGAGTCTCTGGGGGCCGGCCATAGGGCCGGTGGCGAAGCAAAGACTCTCGGGGCCGGCAGTGGGGCTGGCGGTGAAGCAAAGACTCTCGGGGCCGGCGGCGTAGCAAAGACTCTGGGGGCCGGCCGTGGGGCCGGCGGCGAAGTAAAGACTCTGGCGTCGAGGTAGTGGCAGTCAGCGGCTTAAGAGCACTCCACAGGTAATGAGGCAATGAGCTGCAGGTGTGCAGGGAGACCCAATGAGGACGGGGCACCACCTGGTGGAGGAGGAAAAGAAACACAAAAACAGATGACACAAACTGGATTCCTGACAATTGATATTGTATGCAAAACTAAATGGTCATCTAATATGCACAGTGAGCTTTTATGTTTATTTCCATGTCAAACGTGTCTTTGTATACATTTGCATTTTCTTAGGTTTGGCCTTTTAACTTACAAAAACGTCTTTGTTTGAAAGTGTTTTTTTTCCCTCTACAAGATAGGCAGCAATGCCAGCAGCTGCATATATCTCTATGAAATAAAAACAAAAATGGATTAAAACAAAATGGATTACATTGTCAGATAGCTATGCTGCATAGGTCCAAATGGAATAGAACAGGATATATTCAAACCAAATATTCGTCATTGTCCGATAAAAAATCTAGGTGTACCACTGTCAAAGTAAAATTCAAATGGAAGCACACAAGTGCCCACAGAGATACACACACACATATATATATACACATATACACATATATATACACATATATATATATATATATATATATATATATATATATATATATATATATATATCCACACATATATATATATATATATATATATATATATATATATATATATATATATATATATATATATAAACAATCCTATCCCTCTGATAGGATTTACATTTACTGTTTTTGTATTTTTGGGTAATTGCTTTCCATGCGGAGACTGAGAAATGTCAGAATAATTGTCAAGATATTCAAAAGAAATATATCAATATAAAACCTATATAAATTTTCTATCCAATATAAGACAGTAGTAGGTGCTCTCTTAATTTGTAAATAAAATATGAAAATATTAATGTTGATATAGCATTTGACAGTTGCTGATGCAGCAAGATATTACATAACTATTAGAGGAAAATATTAGCCACATTTTAGATTAGAACAAATCAAGTGTCTGGTACAGAGTGGGCTGTGACAAGAACAACAGTATGTGGGCAGATACTGTGTGATGACACCTGGTGGGGAGGCATCACTGCTGGCAAACTTCAGTGGTATTGAGCATAGACAAATAACACTCTGTGCAGTATGTGTTGAATCTATATTCTGAGAACATCACCATCCACTCATTTGGATAGCATTTCAGAGAAAATTACAATCTAATGTTTAATAGCCTTTAATCTATTCTTTCCAACTCTACATTTTCCTCTTAATCACATCTTTTTTTCATACAACAAAAACAAATTATGGATGTATAGTTATTGACCAACCTGAAACAGAGCAGCTTTTCAATTGCAGCGTTAGTTATATAGTATGTGATTTTGTGAATTTTAAATACCTTTTAAACATTGCTTTGCATGTGTTTAGATTCTTAAAACAGTGAATTATATTCAGATTAGATGAATTATTTCCATTGTCAGCCCTTGGAAACTAACAACTAATAATAAATCAGCTTTAAATGTTTGAAGATTTTGTGCAGATTAATAAAAGGGGTGAATTCAGGCTTTTTACCACAAACTATTACTGCACGCACATGAATAAAATTATGACTTAAGTAATTAACACTAAAACACTAATCAAAATCTCTAAAAGTGCTAATTCTTACTCTATTAACCATTAGTCTTTTTGTTAAACGTGAGAAATGAGTGTCAGGATTCAAAACAAAATAAATAAATAAATAAATAAAACATTAGCCTTTTTTAAGAAAACATCTTAATCCCCACTAATTAAAACAGGATATGTGCTTATTTTGCCTTTGTTTCTGTTACTGTTCCTATTCATTCATTCACTAACAAAACAGTCGTAAAATAGATATAAAAAACCACTAAATATATCCAAGCAAAATCTGTGTATGCCAGGCCTCAGACTTATACTTAGTCATCGGACTCCTGCTTTATCTGTTCTTTCTTGGTCAGCACAATTGGCCACATGTGTTTTTCTCCTGGCATGGATTAATTTGAATGCAGAACATCCTTTTGTGTTGTTGTTCCTTGTCCAGTTTTGGCCACATTTGGTCCTCCTGAAAAATGTAATTTAATTGCCTCTGGTTATTGAGAATTTGACCTCCACACTATCCATGGCTCCAGCCTCATCAAAATATTACAATTCGTTCTTAGCTGAAGGACACCGCTCTCATTCCATTCCCAAATCTTTGCCATGTACAGATTATAACTGTATATCCAGACAGAGGAACAGTCTTAATTAGATTAAAACATCAGTTCTGACACGCAACAGGCAGCCAATACCAAGGTGTAATAAACTCACACATTTTCAATGATAATTATCCTAACAAACATAACCGTGGAAGTTAAATATATCATAAAAACACTTCCCAAAAACCAAGAAGAAGACGTTATTTCAATTTCATAGAAAATACATTTATGTCTTGTTCTTGTCACTATGAGAACAGGAAAACATTTCTAAGTTCTAGCAAAATATGTACTGCAACACACTTAACAAGGATAAGAAAAAATAAGTCAGTTCTTTTTCCTTGCTTCCAAATAGCGCAGTGGAGCAGTAAATATGTTTATTCTTCATTTTCATTCTAGAATGAAGATAAGAACTTTCTGAACCATTTTAAGTCCAAGGATGTTTACTTGAAGTCTAAACATTTTCAGCCCTCTTTCATCATTTGCTGGAGTACCACTGGCAGAGAACAGCCTCGTTTATTGACATCTGAGACTGATGATGTTGAATCCAGCTTACAGTTTGGGTCTTGGACTAAATTATTCACTGTTCTCTGTTTACAAAACTAAAATATAAAAATAGATTGAAAACATGCAAACACTTACATCAATCAAATGATTGTATTTGCTGTTACCTAATGAGAGCTCCCTCCTGTCCCACTACAATACCAGTCTTGTTAAACAATTTCTGGTAAAGCCAATGTAGTTACAGAGAAATGTCAAGCATGCAGATGGCTCATCTTTTGCTTTGATCATGTGCATGAAAGGAATATTGATAGGCAGCTCTGATACAAAAGCAGTGAGAGCTGCTGCCCAGGCACAGTGCAACTCTGACTCATCGACTCTGAGGAACAGAGGGGGCTTCATGTTGTTTGCCGAAGGGAGCCTATACATCAATATCTACCAGCCTAATGAGAAAGCTATTGGATTTGGATTCTATGTTTTTGATGCTTACCTTTTTTTGTTTTGTTGTACTTTGAGCTGATAGGTTTGTATGTTTTCTTTTGTTTGTGTTAATCAAAGTAAAGGCGATAAAAATAAAAGAAATCTTAATTAGACAAATGTGTAATAGCCCTTTAATTGTACAGTTTGCCGCAGATTATGACACTTGAAGTTTAAAGAATAGCTTTTTTTTAGGGTTTTGTTAGTGATTACCATTTAAATAATATTCAGCCTTGCAACAATCTTTTCAGGGAATTCTGTTCATTAAGTGGGGCTTTAAATCCACTGTAACTATTTCAAAGGATTAACAGGATTCAACATTAATTTCTATCCAAATGATATGCACTAAAGTATATATGTATTACAGCTTTTACTTGAGATTAAAACAAATGCATATTAAAAGTGTAAATGAATTGAAATGTAGTATGATCTTTTTTCCTAGAAAATATAAAATCTCTGATTTGAATGGAACAGCTAGTCTATTGTACTTATAGTATCTTAATTTTGACCAATATCCCTTTAACTCTATAGCAATATTTCACATTAAGTCCAGATCTTTTTAATCTCTCTCAAACAGCATTTGCTAACAATACGTTTCCTAATCAACCACAGTTTCACTAAATGCAATAACAATGGACCTCAATCATGACACAAAAGCAGAACCTACTCAAACTCAAAAATAGCTGTTCTTTGACCTTTATCAGAGGAACAATCCACACAGGAGCTCATTAATTAGCCAATGGCATCAGCAGGTGTAACACAGAACACTGCAATGTTTATTGCCTGCTTGGTTGACTTCAGGTTAAAAATTCATCTCGTAGCCAGAAAAAGCAGCTTTAAGAGAAACATCCCCTCGGTTACACAATGGTTGCCCCTCAGTAGAATATAGAAACACCATTCAGATCTAGTTTCTTACAGAGACTTTATTATATTTTTATTTCAGTATAGAATGTTAACTATTTATTGCACATGTATGAGTGTATTTACACTTTTATTTTTTCTTTCCATCTTTGCTGGAAGGTTTTAATGAGAATTAATCAAATATTTCCCAAATTAACCAACATGTTTAAATATACAATGTAATTTAATACAAATACAGTATAGTTTAAATCATCTTAATGATAGCAAAACAAATGTGATGAATAACAATAATCTCATTCTAAAGACAAAGTTTAAAATTTTAAATATATTGTAGATTTCAGTTTTGAATGTTAGTTTATTGCATGTTGAATATATTCATTACAAGCAAATAAAAAAGGAGTTCATTATTTTGAATTGATTACAGTCATACTTGTTCACATTTTATAAATAAATGAATGATGATCATAAATGTCTGAATTTGATTAAAGATAATCTCTCGGAGCTCAGATTAAGGCATTTTGAATACTCATTATGTAGGTAAACTGAATGTGTGTAGAATTGCAAGGCTGCCTACAATTTTATGTTATCTCAAAATGACACAAAATGTGATGATGTCTTAATTCTCGTGTGGATTTGCATGGGGCTAGTCATGCATTTGCTACCTAATGGCGACAATTTTCCAAAATACCAATGACTGGGATTAGAATTAGGATTAGAATTAGGACTAATATGTAAACAGAGTTTAGGTTAGGGTTAGGTATGCACTGGTGATGGTTACGTTTACGGTTATAATCAGGGTAAGGACATGGAAATGACTGAAAGACATTAGTCTCTCAAAACATTGTAGAATTAGAATAGATGTGTGCTTTTGTGAATGCTTTGTGTGGCATTTCCTCTAAGCTGCAGATTTCCACCACTTGGCATGACTCGGCAGGTTTCAGTTCTCATACCTATCTGCAATTCTGTGATTTTACTGCTGCGGCTTTAAGGCATTGCCAAACGACCTTTCTCCCCTTGATTATCAACCTTCACAGAATAGTCAATCCTCCTCTTGACAAACAGGTCATTCTATGATCATATACTGACCTGGTGAGTCAAGTTTTCCCTCTGGGTTCTATCTTGTTTTTCCTCCCAACAGGTCAGACCTCCTGGGTTACTTCTTCCCGAACAATCTAGTGTGGATTCTCACCTGCCTCCACGATTCCTCCTCACACCTCTTATTACCTCTATATTCACCTGGCACTGACCAATCTCACTCTAGCACGTCTTAGTTTGGGTGAACTATCAGTGAACCACAACTTGCATCACACCATTCTCCATTGAGACACCCAGCCGCTCACCTCTGGATCCGTCAGTACCTCCATCTGTGTTGCAACTCACTCATGGAAACTAATCTCATATAACCATCTTCATACTTTCCATCCTCCTACTGTAGCAGAGAATTGCAAATAATGAGCAGATATTATACTATATATATAAATATTTATATATATATATATATATATATATATATATATATATATATATATATATATATATATATACATACATATATATATACACACATATATATACATATAGATGTGCAAGATAAAAATGTAATCTTTAATGACTAGTAAAGCGTCATTCCAATTTTCATCTGATTGATAACTTATATCCACCCTAGTGCATAGAAATCTTTGCCCATTGAGGCTCTGTTCGAATTTATGGGATGCGTCCTCCGAATGTCAGATTTGAAGGCTGAATCTGGCCTTCATCATGGCGTGGAGTCTTGGTGTGGTCGGATTCCAAGACTCCTTGTTATGCGGCCTACAAATGTGTCCTTATTTTTGCCCGATTTGAAGGAGGGGTCCGATGTATCCTCTCCATCCTTGGTTTTCCCAGGATTCATTGCAAGACCAAGCTCCGTGATCAGAGGAAATGGTACTTGGTGCCGAACAGTGGTGAATATTGGAAGTTCAGTTTAATATAATTCAAGTATGAATAGTTATATGAATAGTTCCGTCTGAAATGGATGAAAAAAGTTTTTTTAATGGTTATAGAGTCAGATATGTGGCGGGTAATGTTTAATTTATCTAAAGGTTTGTATCTGTTATTGTGTAAATGGGTTTGGCTGTAGTTTAAGGAAAGATTCTAATACAGTATATCTTCAATGATTTATATTATCATATGTTTGTTTGGTGAAGGAGTGAAACAGTTTTTTCCACCACCAAATAACATTTATACTTAATTTGTTTGTAAATCAACTTAAAGATTATTTTTGTTATTTTTATAAGTAAAGAAAATGGCTGAAACAAGAAAACTCTCTGCAAGTGATTTTTATTTTTGAGTGAGTCGAAAAGGTCCCCCTAAAAACTAATCTAGATTCATCTCACTGTAATCTAGAAATTAATGTAGATTAAAATCGCTCATTTGAATTCTGCCATATATATATATATATATATATATATATATATATATATATATATATATATATATATATATATATATATATATATATCTCTCTCTCTCTATCTATCTATCTATCTATCTATCTATCTATCTATCTATCTATCTATCTATCTATCTATCTATCTATCTATCTATATATATATATATATATATATATATATATATATATATATATATATATATATATATATATTTACTACAGCACAGACACAGGGACTAAATATCCTATTCCTAAAGAAAGGCAGGCAAATTAATTCTAAGAGGACTGTAACACTGATGGTACATGCAATTTTCAGATGGCCTACCATAATCATTCCAATAAATGATCATCTGAGGACCCCAAATGCACCCCTACCAGCTTCTACCGTCCAATCATCAATGATAAACCCAGCTCTAATGAAGAGGACCTTCAGTGTGTGTGAGATTAAAGTGTGCAAAGATTGAAAATGTAGAGCCAGAGAATGTATTACCTGCTGCTTTTCTGTTAGCATCAGTATCATATGAAAAATTGAGATGTCATAAAAGCATAATTGAAACCCCCCCCAGAAAATTAATTTTAAAGTTGATTCACAACAGACTATTACTGTCACAGGTGGAGGCAAACTAAACAAATGCAATTTGTGAAAAGATGTTCTATGCTCTGCAAGTATAGAGTTCTCTAGCAGTGCGAGGACAGTGATGTTGATGGTCCACAAATATTTCTGTGTACTTTGTGCACTTAATTATCTATAATCCTCCAGAAAAACGACATAATCTTACTACTTCAGTTAGTGTTTACTTATCCACCTGTTTGAAGGATTTCTCTACAAAATAATGGCTCTGTGTCCCCTCCCCTGTACGCAATGATGTCTCAGCAACACTGCAGCAACTGGGAAGTCTCCAACATAACATGATATATTCACGTCATATGAACAAAGGAAGCTGTCCGGCTTCCTAGCAGTCATGACAGTTGCAATGTGCAGGGAAATTTCAACTGGCTGTCATACTCTCAAGGAACAATTTCATAATATTGCAGAGAATTTGTTTTGTCATCTTACAGTCATTCCCAATGAATACTCACACTCAATATCTATCTGCTAATGTCAGAATGTATACATATATATGTTTGCAAACCATTACATTGACTTTAGTAGAAAAATCATGTTATAGCTGTCTTTGAAAATAATTATATTATCATTATTATTATTGTTTAGGGACCTAGCAGAAAGGTTTGGATATTGGAAGGATTATGATGTGGGGGGCTATGTTTAAATAATTTATCCATGAGTCCCTAATGTTTTAAGTCATTTTTCAGTTTTTCCAAATAATAAACAATAATATGCTACTTTAGGAAAGTAATGCTCCAGGATAATCTTCCTTCACATTTGATACTGCAAATATGCAAGGCTACAATGAATACTTTTGACATGTCAAAAAATACTTCATTTCAATTTACTTTCCAAGGCAGGTAGAAACATTTAAAGGTTCAACATACTATAACCTTATTTTTTTTTATTATTTAAGGATAGTAATCCCCTGCATGAACACTGCAGCTCTAAGACGCCATCTATATAGCACATATCTGCATGTGCTATGAGATTTCTGCAGGTACAGCCAACATAAATCTGAAACTACTGTACACTAAAATGATATTTTCATGCTATGCTATGCTACAGTTATCACTCCACTGATAATGATTAATTCCTGCTTAGTGCAGCCCAACCCACTGTCAGATAAGTCTTTGTTATGGTCTATTGGTAATAAACCGATACATGCAGTGTATATCCTTCCAACATATGAAAGCCACACTGAAATGACATCCACACAAAAGTACACACATTTGATACTTAAGTAGAAGTATAGATACTGCAGTTTAAAAACACACTGGTAAAAGTTGAAGTATCAACTGAAGGATGCACGTTTGATTTTCCGATTAAGACAAAGCTTTGAGGTTTCCAACCTCACGTTGGCTATCACTGTTTATTGTTGTGTGTGAATAACAAGAGACTACAACAAATAAATCAGCTGTACCATGGACAAAATCTTTGGATTGAGTTCATGAACCATAAACCTTTTTCCCACGAGAGGTATATTTCAATGTTTTTATATCATTAATATAACAAGTAGCTCCATTGGTCATATTTTAATCCGTTTTCTTCATCGATAGTCGCAGTTGTACAGAGCAAGGCGCGTTCCTGCGACTGGGGATGCATATCTCAGCAGGCATGCGTTATTCGGCATAACATCGGACTGCAGCCTGCTAATCCTTGATCTCTGCATTAAACCGAAGCCAAGAGTAACGAGTAACGTTTGTTTTTAAAATATAATGAATAGAAGGTACAGATACTTGTGTGAAAATGTAATGAGTAGAAGTCAGAAGTAGGAAGAGAAATAAGTAATGTTGTCATGATCCTGGAGCTGGTGGCTGGCTTGATTGCTCATTCCATTCACCTGTTTAACTCTGCCCTTTTGCTCATTACCACTTATCTTATCCACCTGTTTCCAGCTGCTATATTAGTGTTTGTGTTCAGTCACCTGTGCCAGATTATTCAAGCTGCTGTGAGAGTAACTCTAGCCTTCAAGTAAGCGTGTTTGTTATCCTGATTCTGAGTTGTTTTCTGTTTTGGATTTTTGGAGGGTTTTTTGCCTTGCTCTTCTCTGTTCTGTTTGCTGTGTTTTTTGCACTGTTTTCCTGGATCCTGCTGGTTGCCAAACCTGGACTGTTTCTCTGACCTTGGCTTGGATTCTCCTTAAGGACACTGTTGCCCCCTCGGCGTCAGCTAACATCATCTAATCATCTTTCGGTGCGCAGGGAGCGGCTACGGCTGCGAACTATCTCCCTTTCATCAGTGCTCGGACTGGACTCTGAACCAGGTCAGTGACTTTGCTCCTTGTCATTTTAATTCCCATTTTCAGTCACTGACCTGTGTTTTCTACCTCTGCAGTTTATGCCGCTATCCGCCCCGCTGATTATCAGCTGCTCGCCGAGTAATTGGTTCTAAATAAAGCTTGTTGTTAACCATCCTGAACTGTCTGTCTGATCATTGGGTCGAAGTTTCTGAGGTCACTACAAATGTAGTAAAATATAGATACATAAAAAGTGTACTTAAGTACAGAACGAAGTTTTTGTACTTCAGAACTTGACACCTCTGACTGTATCCCAGTACACATGCAGTGTACAAAGTGTGGGTCTAGAAAATGCAAAACACTTTTTTTTTGTAGATGTGATACTATTTAATCTCCTTTACATGCTTTGTAAGCATCACAAACTCAACTGGGTCCCCTTCAGTTTTCCTAGAGATCTGCAAACAACCTGTAAGCATGGCACCACACTTCCTCCTCCAGTATCTGGACTCCCAAGGATCTTATGCCAGAGTACTTGGTGACAAGCTCCCCTAATGCTGTGAGGCTGGGGCAGCCTGACTTGGTCCATGTCTCAGATGTGAATTTATCTCCCGCTGAGGATGTGTCCTCTCTGGATTCTACCACAATGGTGACCGACAGCCCACTGTGATCACTAATAGAGATAAGTCAGCCTACTGGAGTGAGTTAGAACATGTTTTTTTTTTCCAGATGTGGGGGCAATGACCTGGCGCTCAATGCTCTCAAGGCAATGAAGATTATTGTCGATTTCAGGAAAGACATTTCTCCTCCCCCCATTTGTGAAGTTCCCATTAACTTTATAGAGATTTTTGACTTTTTCCTCACCACCATCACCCGGGAGCTCATATGGGAGCAGAACATCACCAAGCAGGATCAACAGAAGACTTTCTCCCTATGGAAACTGAGTCAATTTCACCTTGCATGTCGTCTGCATTGCCATCTCAGTTTTTTTTCTTATATCATTGATCACAGCCTAGTTTGCTGTATTCTTGGCCAGAGACAAGGCCAAGTTTCAGAGGATCGTCAACTCAGCAGAGAAGGATGATAGGCAGCAACCTTCTGTCTTTCCAGGTGCAGCGAGAATTGCAGTTGACCCTTCTCACCCTGAATACAGACTGTTCCAGTCTTTCTTCTCTGGTCCATCAGGACCTCACGCCACTGGAACAGTTGCTTCCCTGTTGCAGTCAGTTTGTGAGCTGTGGCCCAGACACCTGCAGCTGACACCCCCTTTATCACCCGATAACTTATTTTAAATTTCAGCTAACTCTTTTTCCTCTTCATTTCTTTTGATATTTTTCATTTGTTTTGTTTACATTTAGCATGAAAACCCTTGTCCTGTAAAATTTTTCATTTTTCAAGTACCTGGTAATAAAATGTTTCTGATTCAAATTCGATTATTTTTTTATATGTTGGTATTTTGTGACACGGGGTACATAGTTATATGAGCTGAGTGATGAAGTCTTAGACCTGACTATAATATTTATCTAAGTGCATCTCTCAAATGAATAATTCATGCATTCCACCTCCAAAAAAGACATGCTTGTCATCCTTTCTTTGTCTCCAAAAGGCTTGAATAAACAAATTTTAACATTACTCTAAATATAATAAATATAATTTCACAATTGCACTGGCTTGCTCATTCTGGTATTTCATTTTTGCAGAAAAAGTATACACTGCAATGCATGTTTGAGTTTTAACCCCAATGACGGACATCACTCATGATCATTTCCTTCATTACACCCTTTGCATGCAAATTTTGGATGAATTTCATACCCTTCTAAAGGCATCACACTTGTATTCTGAGTGTGATGTCTTCTTTTATCTACGTGTGATGACTGCTTCCAAATGCAAGCAAAATCCAATCTCACTGAATGTATCTTCCCTTAATGATTGCTGGTGGGATGGAAGTTGCATAACAGAGTTCAATGTGTGCCTTGTCATTTTGAAGGAGGGAAAAGTCATTATCAAATGCATCAAAAACTAATTTACAATCTATATTTCATTGTCTTTCACATTTGTATAGTCAAACACAGCAATCTCATTGCTAGAAAAATAAAATTACCATTTTAAATATTGATGCACTTGATTTTAATATGACTTTTAACCAGTTCAGGGTCAGTGCAAGGTAAATTAATTTTAGAGTTAATTAGGGGGTGTGTCTAATGTTACTGTCCTTCAGTCAAAGGACAAAGTAACTGATAGTTCTAACCTTTAAAAATAGGAAGAAAAAATTAAGTAATTTTTCCCTTATTTCGCCTCGTCATAGTTTCAATTCATAGACCCAAAAACTTACATGAAGACATATTAACTTATATTGTAAAATTAACAGCAATTTAATTCATGTATAAACATGGCAAAGTCTAAAACTTAAGGTCTTTCACAAACACGACACACTCATTACCTAGTTTGGTTGGTATAACAACATACTGCAGTGGGGTTCATGTTCTTAATTGTCTTTATTTTAGTAGACTTAAAACAAAAAGCACAAACCTTTACTAGATTTTGTTGTATATGAGATATTGGAAAGTGTTACCCTAAGGTGGATTCAATTCTAATATTTTTAACAAAAACTCTTTTTACAATCCAGTGTGCCAAGTGTTGTAAACCAGTGTGTACTCGTTATGGAGTCAAGACTGGCTCCTCTGAGACTAAGACCAATACATCACCTTCCAAGATGAAATCCAGCCCTTCCGAGACCAAGACCAGGCATTCCATATGTTTAGAGTTTCAACAGCTATTTTAGAACATTATTATTTGTACACCTCAAAATGCAAAGGTTAATGGAACAATTGTTAATCAATTAATCAAAATTGGGATTTTGATTATTTGTGAAACTGTTAGTCACAATTAAGTAATTTCCTTCTTCTATGTCCCGCAGTCCCAGCCAGCCTTACTCTGTCCTTGCTCTGTCTCCCTGATGGACTTATCCAATCTACTGCTGCGCAACTCCTGGCCAGCCGTAGCCTCTCCCCTGCCTTCAGCATTTTGAAAGGCAGACTTTACCTCTGTGCTCCTTTGATCCTTTGCAATTAACCTCTATTTATTGTTCTGTTTAGCTGTAGCCTCTCCCAGCTACAGTACCACTTTTTCCCTGGTGGGCTCCTTCTCTCTCTCTTCCTGAGCTAGCACTGGCAAGCCACTGGCTTCTCTCCTTGCTCTGGTGCACTTTTTCCCCTGCGGACTCCTCCAATCTCCAACTGTGCTTCCTTTGTTCCAGAGGGGGTCATGACTGGAAGCCTCTTTCCGGTTCTGGTTCTCTCTCCACATGCACAAATTTCCCACTGCTCCTGTATGAGCTCCAGAATGTTGTCTCACCTTCCATAATTTGTCCTGGTGTTTTGTCCACCAATGTGGGAGGCAGGGCACAAAACTGGGTAACTGAGAGTTGGAAGTACAGTTGAGACCAACTGCCTCTTTACCTGACTTCAAACTGGATGAGGTGGTGGTATTTTCCATAATGTTTCAATTCGGGAGAATGTGGTAAATCCAAGGATGCCAACAGATTTGTTTAGCTGTCAAAAGTAAAAACCTCCAGTTCCTTCATAAAAATGGGACCCAATATCGACCCCTGTGGCACCGCACATCCAAGGGACACGGAGGAGGACAGGAAGTCACTTACACTTACACAAAAAGTGCTTTTAGTCAGGTAAGACAGGAACCAAACCAGAGCAACACACTTAAAACAAGTAGGTATAAATATTATGTATAAAATGCCTAAAAGAGCTGATTCTGTGTTCTGAAATCTTTTAAAATCCAACGTCGGCATCCCACGGCTTCGGAGCCGCATGCGGCTCTTGCGGCTCCCTGGAGCTTTTTCAAAAATGTATGTAAATCTATATATATTTTTTTTGTTTTAATGTGGTGTGGTGAAGGGCAAACAGAAAATGAATTATGTTTTCCAATACTATCAACATTTGTATAATAAATACATTTAAACAATTATTTGCATCATAGCCATAGAGATCAGTGGTCATAACTTGCAACCAGCGCGACACGGTGCCAGACAAACCAAGCAGTGGGTGTGTCTCAGACCAAAGGGAAAAAAAGGAAGATAGCTGATGAGAAAAGAGGATTCAAAGAATGGACCGAATAATTTTATTATCAATGCAGAAGGATTGCCTGCATTTTTGCTTTGTAATGAGAGGTTGTCAAAAGATAATAAAAATTTGGAAAGACATTGCTAGGGAAGGCAAACTAAATATGCAGCCGACCTCCAAGTTGGGAGTGAGAGAAAAAGTGCGTTTGCAGAACATTTGGATAAATTAGAGGAGAGCAAAGATAGATTTAAGAAGTGGGTTGTATCTCCAAACAAGACAGATCAGGCAAGGCAGGCTTTGAGGTCCAGAGGCATAACGGGTTAGGATCAGGCAATCAGAACACACAAGTACGCTAGAGAACTCTAACCACAGGCTCGAATAATCTGGCACTGATGAGTGGTTTGAGGAATGGTTAAATAGAGCCTGAAGTATTTGGATCAGATGAGTGGTAATGAGTTGAGCTAGACAGGTTAATTAATTAGTTATCAGATCATCAGTCACCAGTGCCAAGATCATCACAGGTGTGGGTGTCAGGCACTGATTTCATGGGTTTAAAAGAGTGAATAATATTCGAGAAGTCTTATTCAATGGCTTTTCAGAACAACACACATTGATATCAAAATTTCCAAGAATTTAGTGATCACTCCAGTCAACAGATCAGAAAAGTGATCTAGGAAATCTTGGCAGATCTGTAGACATGGCATCAGATGAGAGCAATCCAAATCAAATAACATCTGTTTAAAACTGGAAGGGGTGATCTGAACTTACATATTGGCTGGTATTCTTGACTGACATGCTTAAGGAATCAAAGTATGTGCAGCTGGACGGGAATAATAGCTCAGAGAAAACGCTGGAATTGCCAATGTTTGACCAGGTTTCAGTAACCATGAAGAGATACGGTCCAAGCGACATAAAGTCATTTCAGATAAAAGTTTTATTTGCTAATCCTCTTGCATTTACCAGTGTAATTTTATCAGGAGATTGAGATGAGCTATTTCTAACTCAAGACGCAGGAGCCAATGGCTGCACATCGTAGAAACTTAACCAGAGTCTTTGGGTGTGAGTAGGGTAACAACAACAATTATCATGACCATTAATCAAATAAGAGGAACATTATAAGATCAAACAGGTTCCAGTGAGCAAGGAATGACATATAAATGATGAACAGAGGCGGTAGAGCGGGTCCTCTGAAAAAGAACAAAAACAATTCTAAAATGTACCATATATCCTTATTTTGTGTATTTATCTCAATGGAAAAAAAATCTTGGAGTATCACATGGTAAAATGTTTATGTTAAGGATACATATCCAGTTCGGATTAATAATGAAAAAAAAGGATATTAATGAAAGGGGGCTTGCTAGTTGGAGGAAATGACCAGTTGTTTTGAGTCTGCTTAAAAATAACTGTCAGGGTTCTGCCCTCTGCTTGGGTTTCCTTTTAATTTTATTTGTGTGTGTTTGGCTTCCTCCCAGTTCGTCCTGCTCACACCTGCTCCCAATCAGCTAGTTAGTCCTGCCTTTGTCCAGTCAACCATAAATACACTCCCTGTGCAATTCCTCATGGCTGGTTCCTCGTCTCTCCTCGTCTTTTCCCGGCTCCTTGTGCTTGTTTTCCCTGATGTCTCCATGATTCTGGTTAGTTTAACATTTTAATTTGTTTTTTGGGATTCCTGCTTCTGTTAACTGATCATTCAATTAAAACTGCAAGAACCCCCCTCTGCCTCTGCATTTAGGTCCTTAAACCTCAACCAAACACTGATAATAAATGTTTGACATTTATATTGAACCATATGATGCAACACACTGTGTCTATTTCTAAAAATCACATAACCAATAGGAGACAAAATAGCCTATAAGTTGAGAATATTTTTAGCGTTGATGCTGGACAAAAGATTACATGAGCCATGTAGAAACCGAGATAACGTTGAAAAAGCACAGGAAAGACTGAATAAGTGTTTTGGCTCAATGAAATTAGACTATTTTTTTTTCTCTTTTTCTGCTGGTTCCGTATGTTTTGCATGTAGATCAGCCATACTGATACAAAGTTCAGAATTTTAAAATTTAAATTTGAAAGGTTGCTAGTGTGGCAAATAATATAAAGCAGGGGTAACAAAATAAAAATCAGCAGGGTCTGAATAAAGAAAATCATCAACCACTTAATGTCCAGAGACATTTTTAATTATAAACCGTTACTTTAAACAGAAGTGAACACTGAAATAAAATGAGGTTTTTATGCATCCATTGAATTTTTAAATAAAACATATATTAAAAAAATGTAACATTTTAAAATCTAAATTCTTTTTTGAGGTAGAGAATAATTGTTTAGTTTGGCATTTAGATAAATTTATGATTCACACTTTTTATAAAGCACCTGAACTGACCGTCAGTTTTTTTTTCTTTTTATGGATTAATGAGAGAAGAGGGCTTTTCGCTGCCCTGGAAGGCTTTTAAACCTGGTTTTGAATAGTGACAAAGCCATTCTCAAGCACATATCAAGGTACTCATTTTGAGCCTGGATTGATATTAATTTTTGATTATGTTTATTTGTGGTTATGACAATGTTTTTTTCTTTTTTTGCTCAGTTGCTTAGAGTTGAAATGGGGTGTTGTCAATATATTTTGTGTTAGTTAAATATTTGTTAGCCTACAATATGTTGTCATATTTAACCAAAGGTTAATGTTAGTAATTTAGGAACTTCCTTCTCCTTCTGTGTCCGCTGTAGGTGTCTTGTAAAACTGGACATTGTCTTGCTTACAGTGGTCATCATGACAGGTCATGGATAAAACCGGTCTTCTAAATTTTCTAAATTGGGAAAAAAACGTTTTTAATATTTGTATAATGTAGTGTCAATCAGTTTAGCAATAACACAGTGCCATTCTCAGTACAATTTGTACCAAGCACAAATCATGGTGTGATAAGTTCATGCTTTGAGCGAGAGAGGCAGTAAGATTAGGGTGACCAGACGTCCCCGATTTCCGGGGACTGTCCCCGTTTTGGACCACCTGTCCCCGGCTAAAGCTGTCCCCGGAAATGTCCCCGATTTTACCGATGTTGCGTGTAGACTGTTATTACGGTAGAGCTGTTGCGCGCAAAAATAGGTATTACGGTAGCTGGTTGCGCTGCTGATAACATAAAGATAAGGAACAGAGCGCACCACTAGAAGGGCGGTAATGATCCTTTTGGATGTCAGCTGCCATTAAAACACAAAGAAGAAGAAGAGCGCATCACATTTAAAACAGAAGAAGAAAAAGAAGTGGAAGTTCGTTTTTTTACAACCTGTGGCAACTGATGGGGAGCTACGCTGAGTGATGGTAAGTGTGTTAATCAATTAATTTTATTCTGATCGGGCTGATCTTGTGATAAATGTTTGGTTTGTGTCCAGGTTAAAACAATAATAAAAAGTAAGACAAGACCACGAGTTGAGCATGAGTAAAAGACGCTGGGATTAAAATGTAGCAAAATGATTGAAAACTCCTTGTAAGGCGCTAATCTGGTACGCTGGTTCTCCAGGGATCAACAAGGGTTTGTATAAAGATGATTTAGAATGGATAGGTGACCTTTAGTTTATATTTCAGATAGTTATTATAAGTAGAGTTATTTCAATTTGTTTTGATGATTTATGGTTGTGATTTATGAGCATAGACTTCCAGTTTTTGGTGTGTTTTTTTACTGCTCAGTTTGGATATATATGAAAGTTCCTTGTGAAAAAATAGGAGTCAGTAACAGGAGAACTGAATAAGACAAGATCTACATGATTTGAGAATGATGGAGGAAGAGATAACCACCTGTTTAATGTCCATTTATTATGTGGTTTTTGCTTGTAGCTCCTAATATTGTGGTAATTAGCATTTTTAGTATTTAGATGAGATATTAATAATAATAAGTTTTCATGTTGCACATCCTAATTTTTTTTGGAGGTGATTTTGATTATATAATGTCTCTGTTTTAGAATAATGTAAGATTGATGCTGGAGGAATGAGGAAGAAGATAGAAAGACAGAAAGGAGATTGAATGAGAGAGGAGGAAACTAGGAACTCTGATAGAAAAAACGGTTGACAAGAAGGGAAACAAATTTACTTTGAGGAGTAAAGCAGAGAGCAGGCAGAAGTCAAAAGAGGGCTAGAAACAAAAGCGAAGGTGGAGAGGGAAGAAAACAGACAAGACTGAATGACCAGATGGCTCTTTCAAAGAAGAGGAAGTGTCATTTTACAGAGAAATTACAATCAGAATTTCCATTGGGAAATTATATATGTATATGTTATTGCTGTTTATAAATATGGACTATTCTTGGATTATATACATTGTGTTGATGTTAAGCCTATTCTGCTGTTCAATGGTTAAACTTGTTTAAGATATTTAAAAAGGTTATTTTGCTTTTTACTTGCTATGTCTTCTCTTATATTATTTTACCCAAATTACCAGGGCCACTGCCTCAGACCCTGTTCAGTTAATATTTCTGTTTCAAACATTTAAAATGTATAATATGTATTAATAAAGTTCAAGTGATAAAGCGTTGACATGATTTGAGTGATAAACTAACATATTGAGTGATGTAGTGTGCAAAGTATGCTGTGGAACACAGAGTGGCTGTATACTCAGGTTAGTAGGAAAAATGAACCTGCTACTTTGAGACACACAGGCCCCTGATGTGGCTAGGTGACAGTAAGAAACATATATGAACCTTTACCTGCAGGCTTGACTACTACTTGCTTTTTTTATGTTAATGAAGAAAAAAAATATTTCTTATAGGTATGTACAGTAGATGTAAACAGAATAAGTATTTGTTGCACTTTTTTGAAGAGGTGGGGGAACTCCGTCTCAACAGACAGCCACAGGCATAGAATAAATGTTTGTATTTACTTTTCTAAATTTCTTTTCCTCATGTCACTCTCCCCTTAGGAGGAGGCAGAGCTCTTTGGGCCCGACAAAATTGGAAAGCCCTGCTAATGACCCTTGACCCCTCCGCTCCCACCCCCACCACTTTGCCCCAACCCAGAGACACAGTTCTAGTTTTCTACTAATAACACTATTCATGTTATTAATCTTAGGATACACTAAACGTTTGGAAAGGCACATTCCTGGCTTTTACACTTGATTTTTGTTGTTTAAATATTAATAAATATGTAAAAATATATGAAACCATTACTGTCCCCGTTTCCTAATTTCATCTCGATAAGATGTATTGATTTTTATCCACGAGCAAGAAATGTCCCCAGATTTGATTTCAGAAATCTGGTCACCTTAAGTAAGATACATTTCATTTAGGTAGGTTTGGGAGTCTCAATTCAGTCACAGCCCCCCAAAAATGCATGGACGATTTGTTTAGTACTAGACTGAGTGAATCAACACTATTTCCTATAAGTACTACCAGTAGGTCCAGTAGGTGGGCTTAAACAATCTTGAGTTAGTGCGGGCTAACTTTAACCATTAAGCTAACTGTAGCTAGTTGGAGCAATAGCTTTTGTTTGTATGAGTCGTACATTGTCAAATGTATTTGTTTATTTGAATGACTCATCTCTTTAATGAAATAACGACAAATACCATATAATATAATTAAAAGGTCCTTTAACTTGTAACAGGGATATTGGGTCCCAGACAAATGCTAGGCAAAGGTAAAGCAGTTATTTAACACTAGCATAAAAAAATGCAAATTTCACTAGGTTTAACTGGCAATAAAGCATAACCTTTTTTGATCCTCTTTATGCGTCATTGTAGATTTTTACATTCGAATCAAAATGTACTCTGCATTTCACCTTTTACGAAGCAGTGTGCTGCTGCTATACTGTGCCAATGCAGCACTCACTGTATTGACAAAGGATCTTGCTCAGGGACCCCAAAAGACATTCAGAGGGATTCAAACTAGGGAACGTACAACTTTGGGGAGTGTTGACCCAGTGGTTGTAACAGTGATGGTAGTTGCCCCCCACCGCCCGCAGATCCACAGCTCCGCGTTTTGTATTCTGTTCAGTGTATTTTATCAGACGTTTTGAAAAGTTTGATAAAAGTGTCTGTCTCACCTGAATACTGGGTCCTGTATTCTGGAGTTCATGAGAGAAACAGAGTTTTTGTTAGACACAATCTGAAAGGCAGTTATTCTGTACCAACAGGCTCACCTCAGGTTTGTGTTTTATCTCTTTTTCTTTATATATATATATATATATATATATATATATATATATATATATATATATATATATATATATACATACTAATAATGTAAAGGCACCCTTGAACACAGATATTTTGTCACATTTTCAGATGACATTACACTGTTGTCTCTTCTCAGTGGTTCAGACTAAGCAGTCTTATTTTATTTCTTGTTGTGATAGTAAATTTTTGGAGTTAATTGTCAGAAAAAAACAAAAAACAATTTTTTGATTTTAGTCATAAAATGGATTTGGCACCCAAGAGCATTATTCATTGTGAAGGTGTTGAGCTGGTCTCCTCTTGTAATTACCTTGGTACAGTTTTTGACAATCAGCTTAAGTTGATGTTAATACTGCAGCTGTTGTGAAACAAGCTCAGTTAATGATGTACCTTCTGAGAAAACTAGAGATTTTCATTCAGTGCAATTATTATGGGTAGGTTTTATTAGGGTTTCATTGAAAACCCCCCTCTGTTTTTCCATTTATCTGTTGGTATAATTACCTTGAAAGATAAAAAACAGTCTGAATTGTGTTGTTCAAATCTGTGAATGCACCAGAGGAATTTGATTTATTTTTGTAATTAACAAATTGCAAAAAAAAAAAAAGACCCTCTCTTCATCAGTACATCTTCCTAAAAAAGTAATTCTTGTTAATGGCTTCAGGACAATGCTTTTTCATGCCTCACTGTAAGGAAACTCTTATGCAAAATGTTTTATACCAACAGCCCTTCAACGTCTAAACTCTATTTAGTGTGGCTGTTTTTAAACTGTGCTATCTTTACTATTCTTTGGGGTTTTATTATTATTACTAATTTTGATCACCAAGGTCTCTGTCATATTTTATTTTAATCATATTTCTATATGTTCACAGAGAGGATGGTAAAGATTTACTTTTAGCTCAAACTCTCTTGGATTATAAGGCAGGGGGATCCAAAGCATCACCAGTACTCTACTGATGGTTCTTTAAACTAGACCCCCATAAATCAATGAATATTTAGGTATTGCTTAGCAAGTTCTTTGCTTAAATCTGATTTGGTAACTGTGGCCTAGGGTAAGGCCAAGGGCGTAGGAATATGTTTACAATTGGGGGGGACACATGTCGGAAATCTGAGATTCGTAAATATTCAACTGAAACATATCTTAAGTACGCTACTTTAAAAAAAGGCTATTTAATCTTTTACTTTATTCCTTTATAAATGTGTTTGCAAAAATAATGCATTTAAAATTTACATAATGTATTTGTTCATAAGATGTGAGCATATCACCAAACAAAATGACTGGAGTCTTTTATTAAGCAAAGGGAGATGTCTTTCAAGGGCTTCAGCCCTTGGCATGTTTAGTGTCCGCATACGCACTAGAAAATCAAATATTTCAGTTGGATTAAAAACAATTCAGTAGGCCACACAAGTGCAAAGTTTGATATGTTTTATTTTGTCAAACTTGCAATAATGGTCAAAAATGAATTTATATAGATTGACTGACAGAGGGAGCTGACAGTGTGGTGAAGAATTATGGACAGGGCGCTTTGAAGCATCTGGTTCAAAAACGCATTCTAAATCTTTGGTAGAAATCCATCTATCCTTCCATTTTCTGTACACCCTGTCCCTTAGTGGGGTCGGAAGGTGCTGGTGCGCCAGTCTGTCCCGACCTTTGGTAGAAATGGCGTCTTTAATTCCAATTTGCAGTACAGAACAGAGAAAACTACAGAGTTTTCAATGTTGTGTTAATCTGTTTATAGTCTAAAAAGAGGAGCCAGCAGTTTATTTGAGGATATAAAGGTGCAGAAGTTAATTAGTTGGTTAATTAGTGGTTGTGCAGCAGTTCGCTGCTAAGAATTAAAATTAATTCTCCCTGTGGTTTTAACTAACGATCAGGAGCGCGGCAGGTATAACATCTGTCCATTTCGGCGAATCAAAACCACACAAAAAATAAAAAATCCCAGACCGGGCTAATTTCAACACAAGTTGTGTAAGGTGACTGTTACTCACACTGACGTTTCTCTTTTTTAAAAATCTGAGTAAGTCCTACTGCTGTTTAAGCCTTTTAGTTGGTGGTGGCATTGTACTGAAATGAGATATATAAAAAAAAAATAACATTTTGGCTAGCGTGGCAAACATCTAGAGAAAGTTAGCAGTTAAATATTGGATGAGTGATCAGCCCAAGACTACGGAAGAGGATTAGGGCCACTGAAAAAAGTTAAGTGATTTTTAAATTTTATTTCAGTTTAATACAGGAAAAAAGTCAGAATTCTGACTTTTTTCTCAGAATTCTGACTTTTTTTCACAGAATTCTGACTTTAATCTCATAATTCTGACTTCTTTCTCAGAATTCTGACTTTAATCTCAGAATTTTGGATCTTAATGTAGATGGGCACCATGAAGGTAGAGATGTGGAGCATTCAGCTTCACTGATAAAGATGTGAGTTGTTTGAGATGGCCAGTGACATATTGGTGAAAAATTACAGAATTAGGCAACTTTTGATGTGCCCGAGGGGTCCCCCTTATAAATGGAGGAGCAGAAGGTCATTAAAACAAGAGAGCTAGTCTCTAAAACAGACATGGCTATGGCTTGATGCTAACATGTTTGTTGTTAAACATACTTTTGTTATATTACATTTGTGTTGTGTTTTCCAAATAGTGTAGAAAATTAATGGTGGGTTTATAATGTTTACCTTTTATGAGCAGGACAGGAAGCAGAGAAGTGTAGCATTACCTCCAACTAGTTAAACTCATAATTATGAAGTTATTCAACAAATTCCTCAAGTAAAAAAGTGCAACTTTTATTTTTTATTTATTTATTTTTTACCAGATTTGTTGATTAATTTCAAAATTATGTATTCCTTCCAAATTTCCAAATCTGAAGATTTTTTTAAACCAATATCTACATTATTTAACATTTAGTTTGTTTTAGCAGTACTTCCTGTTATATTTCTTTATACGTATATTTTACATTTTCTTGCACAGCAAGCTCAGCAGATTTGAAATTGTGTGCTTGTGTACAAGTAGTAAATCTTTACTCTAAACATATATTCTGGTTATTTTTTTAGTTAGACATTCTTGTTTTTATATATCTGTATAGTACCCCCCCCCCCCCCCCCCCCCCCCCAAAAAAAAAAAAAACACTGTAAATTGATTAGAAATATTAATCATCTGTAAGATTTCTGAGAAAAAAGTCAGAATTCTGAGATTAAAGTCAGAATTTTGAGGAAAAAAGTCAGAATTCTGAGATTAAAGTCAGAATTCTGAGATTAAAGTCAGAATTCTGAGAAAAAAGTCAGAAGAAAAAAGTCAGAATTCTGAGATTAAAGTCAGAATTCTTACTTTTTCCCCCATGTCAAACTAAAAAAAAATTTAAAAATCAGTTAACTTTTTTTTTTCCAGTGGCCCTAATCCTCTTTCGTACAAGACTAAGATGACTAAACCAAAAAGATTCAGTTTCTATATATGAAAGTGAACTGACAACAAAGACGTTTTAAATAGGCAGCATCCCGACAGACCATTTTACCTCTTTCACAAGTTTCTGACTTCTGTATCGCTGTTTCCCTCCCTTCACTCTCACTCAGCAGTTCAGAGAGGGGAGGGGGAGTACAGTGACGTAACGCTATGCTGCGCCTTCAAAATAAAAGCACGCTAGTAAAAAAATGTCAAAATCTAATATTTTGCGGTACAATTTTTGGGGGGGACATATCCACCTGGCTTTTATATTGGGGGGGACATGTCCCCCCCGTCCCCCCCGCTTCCTACGCCGCTGGGTAAGGCTAACAGACTTTTCATACTTTAAAACAAAGCTCTTAGGTTGAATTAAAACTTTACAAAAAATAATTCTATACCTCATCCATTGTGATGTGAATTTATTGCTATGTCCCATATCAGTTGCTGCCAAGTATGACACAGGAACCTGTAGCAGGGGTGCCATATGGGGGGAAATGTTAGGAAGATTGTCAAGGCCCTTGACTGATGGGGACCCCACAAGAATTGAATTTAACTGAAAAGATTTGTCCCGCTATATTTTTTCAATATGAAAATAAAATCCAACAGTGAAATAAATTATCTTCATGTTCTCCCTCGTTTTTCAGCAGTAAACACTGAAAAAAGCATGAATATATTGAATATATGATTAGAGTTTTATACCACTAAAATATATTATACCATAAATATATACATTACATTTTATTGTACTATATTACACCATTTTATACCATTTAAAAGAAGATTCTCAGTCATCCAGGTCATTGTCACTCCAAAAAAAGTTGCAATTAATCACACACCAACCCTGAAAGGAAAGCTGTGATCTCAGCAGGACCAACCCCCAGCATCACTCAGGTTTAAAACCCAGAAGCGGCAAGCCACTGCCTCTTTACCTGACTGCAAGCTGTAAGGAGAGACCGAATTCCGCATGGGATGTTTCCTGGAAGCTAGTGAAAATGGCTTTCCTCTTTTCCTGCCGTCAAAGCCACGGACTTTAGTGTATAATCGTGCCTGCCCGCTGAGTTGGGTGAGAAAGAACAGAGCAGCTAATTGAAACTGTGTGTTCGCGAGGGGACACCCTCATAGATAACCCATAAGTACCTTCTCGATTTAAAAGCCCATCAGATTCCTCTGCTGTTGCATCAGACTGCTGTAAGATTCTTCCGAGAATCGACCTGGTTTGGACGGACTTGTATGGAGCTGGAACCCGAAGGTCCTCTTCCTGCTCCTTCACCTGGACTGCAAGTCTTGTTACAGTAAAACCTTTCATTATTCCATCTGATGCTTTAATTGAGATGCTAAGCTTGGGCGAGCAGTTCATTTAGGTTTTAAAGTGTTTATTTGAACTTTGGACTCTCTATGCTGATGTTTAAACTGAAAGGTACAAAGAGCTCTGGCTTCATGGTGTGAATGATGTGGTGTGAATGAGTTGGTGTTTTCTCTTTTCATCTTGATTTTTTATTTATTTTTTTGCTTTCCCCTTTGTTCTGAGGTTAGTGTAGTAGAGTAGCAGAGAGTCTGTGTGCCTTTTAAACCGTATGCAACCACATGTTAGGAGCAGCCATAAGTGACTGAGTTTATAAGCTAAGATATGTTAAAGATAGGCTCTGTGTGTGCACCTTGATGCTCTATCTCTCAGTTTTTTTTCCCTGAAAAGAGATAGCTTGGGACAAACTCTTTAAATAACACTTCATAACTTTTATGTATTAAATAACCAGGAGACATGGATCAGATTCTGATAGGAATTGTAATCTTACTCAGATCAGAAATTGCTTAGAATTTACAGAAGGCAACTGTTCCCCTTTGGGCTCACCTCTCAGGAAGTGGCCCCGATTAACAGTTAAAAAGGCAAGGTCTGCCACATCATCTTATTTTACATCATACACGTTAGCAGATGATTAGACATCCATGGCTCCAGCCTTATCAAAATATTACACTTTGTTCTTGGCTGAAGGACACCGCTCTTATTCTATTTCCAAATCTTTGCTATGTACAAAATGAAGATTACAACTGTATATCCAGACAGAGGAACTGTCCTAATTAGATAAAAACATCAGTTCTGACATTCAACAGGCAGCCAATACCAAGGTGTAATAGTCATTCTGGTAAGTTAAAGATGCACAGTTTTATTTTATAGCCTACTTTGTTTCTTTCCTTCAAAGTTGGGATCTCTTAGGGGAAAATAATAAAAACGGCAGCGGGAAAAGGCTCAAATACGTGAGAAACCCGGAGGGTTGGCAGTTAACGTTACTAACTACACCTTTGAAACACATAGCAGCTAGTTAAAAGTACATTACATGCGTGAGTGGTTGTTAGCATTAGCGGTTAGCAGTTGCTAAACTAGCAGGTCAAGCCCGTCTGATCACAGCTTACCTTCGTACGGATTACTGTGTTCCCACTGTTTGCTGGCTTTATGATCTGCAGCTCCTGAACCCATCCATTCATGAACTGCATATGAGACTCCAAGGACTTGTAGCTTCGGAACTGTTTTGAAGTATAGGCGCTCACTCATCGGTGTTCCACTCATTGTCTGGAACTTCATATGGATCCAAATGATTAATAATGCTGATTTTGTCAACATACCGGTCCGTGGCTTCTCTATTTAATGTGTCCTGGTAAATTCCAGATCTTTTTCGGGATTTTAACATCTTTTTTCTCTCTACTTCTACGTCTCTTCTTTCAACAACAACGTTGTATCAGAGCTATGTTTACGTTTGCGTAGCCGTCAATGACGTCCCACAATGCAACGTGGATCCCGAGCCCTATAAACTCACACATCTTCAATGATAATTATCCTAACAGATACACCCACTGTGATCCAACCCTTCCGCATTAGTCACGTGATCGCCATCCAGTAGTTTACAGCCTGTTGCACCCCCACTCCTGACCACATGGTAAGTGAACTCAATCTTGATCTGCCTTGTTGACTTTGCATCAAAGCACCCTCCCGCCACCCTTTATCTAACTAGGTTAGCTGAATGAGTTTTTACTGAGGTGCTACAATGCTACATTGTAAATGCCTTTGTAAAGTATTCATCAAAAGTTGAATGAAGTTACATTATTTTATTGGTATTTATCATTGCATTTTTATGCTGCTATTTTGAATGGAAATTAATGAATGCATTGACTTTGGTTCTTTTCTGAATACCCTTTATAGGCCACCTCAACGGATTCTTAGAACCTTGTTTATCCTCTGTTTCAAAACTAGTAATTTAGTCTATCTTGTGTTAGGCTGCGTGAATATCAATGTCTTTCATGGGGCCCCAAATTCCTGGTGGCACCCCTGACCTCTAGAAACCGATCCACCTGGTCCAGTCATGCAATATCTCCAAACATGCTTCGTTTGATGTTAAACATACATATTAACTGACGGCCCTTGCCAATGTTTATATAATTTTATACTCTACACTTATGGCAGAAGATTGAATAATTGCATATCCAAGTAGTTGTTCCCAGATTGTGCATGCATTACAAAAAATGAGAAAACATGTAATTTTCTAGGAATATAATTGCAAGACAAAGATTTCTTTTGTCAGAGCTTTCTTAAGTCTTTTAGAATTTGCTATTTTTGAAATTGTACATAAAAACATGTTGTATGAGCTGACTGAACACAATGACAAATATGTTTTGTATTGTTTGTTATTGTTACCTGCCAGACTGCACTGGCAGTAATTTAAAAGAAATCTTAGGAAAACATCAATTTCCCCTGAAAAATGTCACATCTATGTTGAGGATAATTGTGAGCCGAGAATTCCCTTCAAATAACAAAAAAAAAACTGTTTGAATAGTGTATTCATGTAATGCAAATATGTTTTGCACTAGACTGATCATTTTCCCACAGGTCTTTCTTTAAGGTGCTGAGATTGCAATAGGAAAATTAGGAGAAAGGTATGGCCAGAATGTAATTACCACCATCGGTGTATGAATGTGTGCATGAATTATGACTAAATGTATTGTGAAGCACTTTTCAGTAATCCGAATTGATACAGCACTGTAGAGTAATAGATTAACCAAATTGTCATTAAAGACCCCCAAAACATTCCCTCTGCAAGGCAAGATTACTACCACATGCCCCACCATATACCCCTACTCTTGAATAGAGGGTGTCAAAATGCTTTTTAAATTTAAAAATTCAGTAATGACTTAGGTTGACTCTAGCATAATAATCTATGTTTTAAAACACATTCCCAAGGGCTCATCATGAAATCCATCTCTCTAAATCTTAGAAAAATTGTCTCCTTAAAACAGGGGTGTCAAACTGGTTCCAGAAAGGGCCGTGTGCATCTGAATTCATCATGTTCAGATTGGACTCACTTGATGAGATGATTGGAGTCTGGTGTGCTATTGCTTGGTTGGAAAGAAAACCTGCAGCCACACAGTCCTTTCTGGAACCAGTTTGACACCTGTGCCTTAAAAAAAACACTAAACGGCATAATAAACTATAAAATGAATGTAGTTTTTAGTCAAAAATCTTAAATGAGATGAAGGCAGAAGAAAATACGGGTGTATGCATGGTGTGCTCAAGACCAGGACTGCTTTGTTGAATTCATTGTGCTGACTATAAGCCCTGGCTACACAAATGCTATGGATAACAGAGAATAAAAAGAAGATTCCAGTCTCGGGCTCTTTGCAGGCTTGAGAATTCTCAAGCATGGCAAAAATGAAAACCCTTCTGAAACATTCACCTGAACAATTTTGATATGGAGCAGTACATTTAAATCCAATAGTGCATCCTGTGAAGTGATTTTAAGTGGATGAAAAAACAACAAATCTCCACCAGCAAGGAACAGCATGGGTTACATTGAAAGAATATTAAAAGATCTCCTCACAGATATAATAATGTGCTTTTATTCATGGCATTAAGAAAAACATGTATTATATGGAAGCAAATATGCAACATTCTTTACATGACATTTATGTTTTGAATGAAGAGAAATTATTATATTCAGAAGGAGTAGTTATTTACCATTGTACTTCCCGTATCTAAAAAAAATATAGATATATTTCAGAGACAAAATTGCCTTTTTAGGTCACATCCAGTAAAACAGGAGACTACTGTAAATAGATGACGACAGAGCATCTGCAATGACATCAAATTGAAAACTGTTACAGTTTAATTAAATGGATTATATTCTAGACCCGAACAGATCTAACATGTGAAATGGATGTGTGGATACTTAATGACAACACATTCTCTTTAAGGGATAGAATACGTTTCTTTTAGAGTTCATATAATAACCAATTATTGTTTCTTTGGAAAAAATATGTAATCTCATGATTATAGACAAGTTTCATGGGTATTTCCAGTTTCCTTCTGGTTAACTATCCAACCCATCTATACCCCCATTAAGCTCAGAGTGATCTCCTTTTTTAGTGCCAGTATAAAGTTATCGTATAAAGTTATTGCATATATAATATGGCATTCCTGTGCTGGTACTAAATATACACTATATTGCCAAAAGTATTTGCTCACCCATCCAAATTATTGGAATCAGGTGTTCCAATCACTTCCATGGCCACAGGTGTATAAATTCAAGCACCTAGGCATGCAGACTGTTTTTACAAACATTTGTGAAAGAATGGGTCGCTCTCAGGAGCTCAGTGAATTCCAGCGTGGAACTGTGATAGGATGCCACCTGTGCAACAAATCCAGTCGTGAAATTTCCTCGCTCCTAAATATTCCACAGTCAACTGTCAGCTGTATTATAAGAAAATGGAAGTGTTTGGGAACGACAGCAACTCAGCCACGAAGTGGTAGGCCACGTAAACTGACGGAGCGGGGTCAGCGGATGCTGACGCGCATAGTGCGAAGAGGTCGCCAACTTTCTGCAGAGTCAATCACTACAGACCTCCAAACTTCATGTGGCCTTCAGATTAGCTCAAGAACAGTGCGCAGAGAGCTTCATGGAATGGGTTTCCATGGTCGAGCAGCTGCATCCAAGCCATTCATCACCAAGTGCAATGCAAAGCGTCGGATGCGGTGGTGTAAAGCACGCCGCCACTGGACTCTAGAGCAGTGGAGACGCGTTCTCTGGAGTGACGAATCGCGCTTCTCCATCTGGCAATCTGATGGACGGGTCTGGGTTTGGCGGTTGCCAGGAGAACGGTACTTGTCTGACTGCATTGTGCCAAGTGTAAAGTTTGTTGGAGGGGGGATTATGGTGTGGGGTTGTTTTTCAGGAGCTGGGCTTGGCCCCTTAGTTCCAGTGAAAGGAACTCTGAATGCTTCAGCATACCAAGACATTTTGGACAATTCCATGCTCCCAACTTTGTGGGAACAGTTTGGAGCTGGCCCCTTCCTCTTCCAACATGACTGTGCACCAGTGCACAAAGCAAGGTCCATAAAGACATGGATGACAGAGTCTGGTGTGGATGAACTTGACTGGCCTGCACAGAGTCCTGACCTCAACCCGATAGAACACCTTTGGGATGAATTAGAGCGGAGACTGAGAGCCAGGCCTTCTCGTCCAACATCAGTGTGCGACCTCACAAATGCGCTTCTGGAAGAATGGTCAAAAATTCCCATAAACACACTCCTAAACCTTGTGGACAGCCTTCCCAGAAGAGTTGAAGCTGTTCTAGCTGCAAAGGGTGGACCGACGTCATATTGAACCCTATGGATTAGGAACGGGATGTCACTTAAGCTCATATGTGAGTCAAGGCAGGTGAGCAAATACTTTTGGCAATATAGTGTATGTTTACCTTATCTAGTGGATAGATTGGATAGAATTGTTTAATAATTGGTAGTCCATCAACAATCCAGATCCTTCACCTGCTGTTACCCTTGGCATCACCATAGCATTTTCTTTCAAGGTCAGCATTTCACAATACTATAATTTCTTTTTCATGAAAGTAAAGCATGTTTACCTTCACCACCTGCTATTCACAAAATTCTTTGGAAAGTGATAGAGAACTGTATACCTTTGCAAAATGTGGTTCTGTAGCTGCAGTTACATGAACAGAGATAATCTGTGGCAGGTTGCGAGGACAACAGAACAAAGAAAAAGGGCAGCAGAGGGGTAAATAATATAAAAGATATTTTATTAACAAAACAACTACGTATCCTTGGCCTATACCACAAAGCATGATTACTGGGTTAGTGAGACAACTTCAGGTTTAACCCTGGGCAAGGCTAGTCACCATGGCAAAATAATCAGTGGCGGATGGTGGAGTTTTGGGGGGCTATAAATTCAAAATTGACGTATACCAAAAACTAATGAAACGTATACTAGGTTATCACCCAAGTACACTTATATGAATGCCAACAACATAAGTCCAACAAGTCCAGATTTTCTTAAGTTAAAACCTTTGCCAAAAGAACAGCCTAATATTCAGTTCAACCAAAAACATCAGGCCTCCTTTGGCAGCACACATCCTGCCAAATGGCCAACTGGCCCTGACAGCAATTCCTCTCCCAGCTTTATACCCTGCTCATTAAAGACAAAGTGCAAGCAGCTGTGTTCACCAGACAATAACCTAACAGCAAGAAAAAAAACAGAAAACTCAGGTGGCAGCCACCGAACAACATGCAGGCACTGCTGGATGAAACAATATGTCACACATGTAACTACGTGTGATATTGATACATGTCAATGCCAAATGAGGGCTGCTAAACTATTTTCATTGTATATAATAATTAAATAATCTATTATATTCTGTTTTATTCTGTTGTAGTCTGTTCTTTGTGTTTATATCCTCTTAAAGCCCTCAAAGCTTTAGAGTGGATTGCATTTCTAATTATTTGGCTTTGTCTGAGAACATATTGTGGAAATTTTCACTGCATCTTAACACAAGATAATCCTCCAAAACACATGGTAAATATAAAAAGAAATGGTTCACTTGGCATAAAGTCAACTTCTTTATAATGACCATCTAGAAATCTTGTTGGCTGACCAAAAATTGGTGTGATACAGATGGGGATTCTAAGTTTCAGCAGATCCTATTCCTCACAGGTGCCTAAAGCTCTTTTTTTTCTTTTGATTGTACCTATTGCTGTTAATCCAACAAGCTAAAAAGGTGATGCATATTTTCATATAATGTTTGTAAAACAAGAAGATGTTTGTCCCATGCTATTCTGATTGCAGCATGGTTGTCCTTTTGTCATCCAGCTGGTCTCTCATTCTGGTTATCAAACCAGATAATCCTTGAAATGATTTTGAAGTTCTCCAGGGACAGAAAGAATATAAAAAACAATCTTTCAGTGAGACTCCCACAGGGAGTTGGTAGATTCTCCTTTGGACCTGTGCACTTCAGCAAGAAGACATCCACTCATTCTAAATGGATTTGGTCCATCACCTTCCTCTTTTATCCAAAAAACAACTTCCTTCTAAATTTCTTAAATCCAAAAAAAGGGCGTTATGGAAATAGGATGAAAAATTTTAAAACAAGATTTGATATCATGAATGTGAGTAACTGCCATCAGTATTGTTTTAGATGTCCTTTCCAGGGGCAGCTATGATTGTGGTACCTCTTTTCTTAAATAAATACAACATCCAATTAAACATTTTCCTAAGTTTCATATCACTGGGAGGCCGGCCCATGGGCTATTTTTGACAGAGGTTCACCTCTGGCTTTTCTAATACCCTGCGCACATTATTGTTGGGTCATTTTATTTAAGGACCTACTATAAGCGACTCAACACATCCGTAAAAAATTGTAGGTATAACAGGTTTAGTTCTAGGCAGTTTCCTGCCACACAGCAAGCACAACACACTGACAGGTTTTACTCAATAATTGTCAGATGACAAAGAGGGAATTTCATCTCTTAAAATTTCAGAGTAAATAAACACAGCCAACAAGGAAGGAGCAATGACGACAATGTTTGGGTTAAATCTAACATAGAAAAAAAAAAAGCTGTTGGTTAAAGGAGTTGATACGCTCCACTTGCTAAATGGGGTCCATTTCACAAAGGAGTTACCTCAACCTCTGTTTCAGTCACCGTAGAAACATTCTCCCCAGAGCTAACCTGGTCAGGAGCAGGTTTTGTTCAGTAAACTCAGAGTGTCCTCTGTCTCCGCTCTCCTCATCGCAAATCACGTTTTATTTCCAGATTTAGTCATATTTTTGTCGTAGTTTTATGCATAAAAAAAACATCCCTAGATTGCATGTCCATTTCACGAAGATCTTATTAAAGAATGACTGCCGTCTTTTCACAGTGAATTAAATAGTTTTAGGGACAGGATTCTCAGTTGACAGGATATGAGATTTAATTCCTTTTGGTCTGTTTAATATGAGTGAGAGGCGGATCATTTTATTTTTTAATTTTCACACACAGTACATAAAGAACTACTGAAATTATTTTCAGACTACACATAAATAGATTACCTAATTCTATGTGGGAAAAAGGAATTAAATTCGGGTTAGGAACAGAATTCACTCGGTGATAACCTACTGAGTCTACTGAATAGGAGGCAAAATCATAAGTCATTCTATGGGACTGATAACCGCCAATAACGATAATTTATTGGGATTATAACATCCAAAGCAGTTGCAAACTTTATAGTTATAATAACTCTATAGTAATTTACTTTATAAAAGAGCACAGAGTAGAACTGAGCAAGAACCCGAAGAGATTAACAGCTTCTCTCTATTAAAATGTTTTTAGGCTTCAACTTCACCTGCTGCCAGGTGATTTCACCTAAATAGATACATTGATCCACTACCATTCCTAAGTAGCCTAAGGTTATCGTGGTCTCAACAGTCTATGGAAAGCTGTTTTGATATTATTAGTTTTACTGAATATGTGCTCCTGATATCTGAAAAAAAAAACATTTTTTTCCTTGTCAAAATGGCCATTTCAAACAACATCTTCAGTTCCAGTGGGGTGAAATAAGCACTTCCTGTTGCCTGTTGTCATGGTGACTTGTCAAATCGGGGCTCCACTGATAATGGCTTTACATACTTGTTATGCACATGTTCAACTCTAAGTGGACGTACCTAGAGTAGATCAAATTAATTCATAGAAGCTGTTGTGCAACCGAAAACTCAGATTTCCTTTCTCACTTAAAAACATATTAAAACTACTTTATTCCCACTGATCACAGCAAATATAGCTGCAAGATTTAGATTATTTAGATGAAAAAACACCTGCCAGCCGCCGCGGTGAAACCGGAGGAGACCCGGCCCAGAGGCTGCTGTGGAATTAAGTTTTCAGGTAGAAAAATAGAGCGGGAGAAAAACTGAGTAGGATTGTGCTTTAATCATTTAATCATGTATTTATTACAAAGTATTAATCGAACCCATCAAAGTCATCATCCTCTGTTTCTGAATTAAACAGCTGCGCTAAATCAGACATGCCAATTTCCCCTTCTTCGCTGTCAGAGTCACTTTCCGTGCCGGGCGGCTCCTCAGAAATAATGCCGGCTTTTGCGAAAGCTTGAACAACAGTGCCAGCAGACACATTAGTCCAAGCATCAACAATCCATCCGCTAACAGTGGCGTAACTCGTCTGGCGCTGCCTTCCACTTACCGTGAAACTGTGGTCTCCGTCGGTCATCCATCGCTCCCACGCCGCTCGCAGCCTTACTTTGAAAGGCCGGGTCACACCGACGTCGAACGGTTGAAGTTCCTTTGTCAGACCCCCGGGATAACAGCGTTCATTTGATTCACCTTTTTTTTCACATCGGCTGTGAGATGGGCACGCAGTCACAGATTAACAGCGATGGTGATGCGTGGAAAAAAACACCTGTTCTCCTCACATACACCTCCCTCAGCCACGCTTTCATCATCTCCTCATCCCTCCAGCCCTTTTCATTGGCGTTAATATCATATGTCATCAGAGCGATGTGTCTGTCTCGCTGTCAGCTCCCAGATCAGCTTCTCTGATTGGTTGATGCGGCGCGTCCAGCAGCAAAACTTCAATTTTTCCATCTCGAGCAGCAGCAGCGCGTTGGCAGATGCTTAAACGCTCCTGCTGCTCAAAACGCGCTGCGGGACCTTTTGCTGCGCCTATACGCGCTTCAACCATTGACTTTGCATGTAAACACGCTGCTTCTGCTGCACCTGCTGCGTCCCGTTCACACCGATGTCGAGCGGTTGAACAGCGAGCACAGCGTTAATATGTTTCCCCATGTTTTTCACATCAGCTGTGAGATGGGCACGCATGGAGTCACAGATTAACAGCGACGGTGATGAGTGGAAAAAAAAACACCTGGTCTGCTTACATTCAGCCACTCTTTCATCATCTCCTCAATGAGGTGGTCTCAAAAGTCGCAGTTACAACACACATAAGGCGCACCGCACCAAAGGGCGCACCGCACATTTTGAGGGAAAAAAAAGACGTTTAAGTGCGCCTTATAGTCGTGAAAATACGGTACTCATTTCACTTACCTACTTAGCTCCACCAAGTTCTCATTACCACTCATCTGATCCATCTATTCTAGTCTATATTTAACCAGCCTTCAGACCAATCATCAGTGCCTGTCACGTCAACTGACAAAAAGCATGACGAAAACATCAAAAAAACCTCTTTCATTCACTTCCATAAACAAAACAGTCCTTCAGACGGACCTGCAGGGGGCAATCAATCATTTGCATTTTGCAACATCACCAGCAAAGCACTTCAACCGACTTCCTGTCAAGAGGAGGAACGTCCTGTTAGACGGCCATCTTGAACATCAGTTCAATACATGCTGTAGAGGACAAAGGAGGAAAGTTTGTTGGGAGAAAAAGTTTGAAGAAACAAGCCAAACCAAGAAAATTAAAATCTGGTATCAACTAGTAGGAGATTTGATTTTCTTGAATTACTCACCTGTTGTTGTGGAAGTGGAAAGCATGAACATGTGCTTAACCATGTGCTCCACATGTGCACATGTAAAATGTTTGTCTCAGTTGGCATCTGACTTAGTTTATTTTAATGTTAGTGGCTTTCAGTTAATTTTTTTCACTTATTTTTTTTGCCTAGTTTGAAGTCTGAAGTTTATGTTAAGCTTCACGATGCAGCTTATTGTTTAAATTAATGACTCAAACCAGTCCAATTGTTTGGAACAGCAAACCTGATGGCTTTATTGGACTTGTGATTTTGTTTGACACTCCACTATTTCATATCTTATTTACTTAAGTTAAATGTTAAACAAGAGATATTTGTTTATGTGAGATTAATGCTAAAACTTAAAGGCTTATTGGCTCTTATGCTGACTTAATGCCAAGGCTTTGCTAGTTTGGTTGCATTCAAAGTTAGTTGTAATTAGTAATACAATTAGTACTTACTTTATGGATCTTTATTTTTACATTTTAATGATTTGTGTTTGTTAAAACTTGAAATAACGCAATATCTCCTATTACTCTTGTGTTCAAGGTTTTCAACCTAAATGACTGAATGACACTTCAAGGGGAAATCCTTGTTCTGAGTTGTTTCTTGCTGACTGGGCTCTTTCAAGTGGAGCATTACTGAGGAAAAAAATCAAATTCACAACAAAAACTTGACAGTGCCAGATCATTTTGAGCCAATTGGTGAAACTTATTTTAACATACACATGTTCTGACTGCCTGATCCTGACCCATTCTGCCTCTCGACCTCTGAGTCTCCTTGCCTTTGTGTACCCTACCTGGAACTGTGACCAGAATTTGTCCTGGATTCTCCCTCTGCACCTCACTTTATCTCTGATCTCCTGGCTCTAACAACCAAGAACGTCACAGACATCTGCTTTGGCTTTGCCATCTGCTAGGTTCTGATCTCCTGCCTGTCCTCTGACCTGATTAATCAGTTTCTGGGATTCTTTGTGCATCGACCACCACACCATATTGGCATCCAACTAGCTGGAACCAACCGCACACTCTGGACTGGGACAGAATTATAAGACCAGGTTAGTGACTCACACGTTATCATCAATTTCCAGACAGATGTGGTCACTAACCTGTAGTCTCCTCCTGGAGAGGTTCCTGTCTTAGACGCAGACGCTCCTCTCTTCAGTTCTGTTTCTAATAAATGTTTTGAGAGATCTGTTTGTCCGCCTTGAATAGTGGATCCTACTGTTCTGAGCCTGACAGTGAGTCTTTCAAAGCTTGTTAAATAGTTTTATAACCTTACCCTGTTTTAAGATCCTTCACAACTTTTTCCTTTACTGGTCTGTCTCAATCCCCATGAAGCTGTTGTTTTACTAATGTTCTCTGAAAAACCTCTGAGGCTAAAAACAGATTGGCTTACATTACTGAGAATAATGGGCATGCTAGAGTACTCTATTTATTATTAAGATGATTAAGGTGAACATTTTATTTAGGTGCATTTAGGTATGGGGGTGAGCATAAAAAAATCCCATTCCTTCTTTAAAAGAAGATGAAAATCAGTGTATAATTTCCCAACTGCTTTAGATTATTGTGATTTTTTTTCTGTTGATCTATCACAAAAATCATAATAAAATATCGAGACATGTGATAACAACGTACTTTTTATTGATGAAGATGTTGTATTATGATTAATTGCCCTGATGTTAAGCCTGTGTGTTGAATTCATACTGAAGAGGACCCTGTCATTTTGTAGCACCTTGCATGGTCTGCTTCTCCTAGATTCTATTAAATCACTGTTGGCAGTTGTGAGCCAATGCAGCAATTATGGTGTGACATTTAAGAGTTGTTCAGCTTGGAATTCCTGCTTTCTCTTTTATCTCAGGCTTTTCATGTCAACATTTAGGCTCAACTGGTTCTAGATTAGAAACACAGTCTGTCTGATGAAAATACCAAAGCTGTTTCTATATGCAGATAGTTCTATATTTTTTAGCATAAACAGTTATGGCTAGAAGATGGTAGAACACACTGTGAAGTATGAACTCATCGTTAAGCAAATGCTTTTACTTGGGGGTTTCTTTTTATTAAATCCTACACTCCCTACGGTCAAAAAAGTTCTAAAACTTAAAATTGGAATAGCTTTGGGGGTGTACGAGATCCACCCCAACTACCTTTGAGCTCTTGATTTTGTTGGGCTGTGTTGGCATCTTCAACATGTGTGGTGGTCTTGGACAGTGCCCCTAGATTGGGAGACTGGGGTGGTGGTTCAACTGCATGATAAAGGGGACACAAGGGTATGTTCCAGCCCTGGTGAATCACACTCCTCAGCCCCCCTTGTAGGGCCTATGCCGGCCCAGTGGGCACCGTTACATCAATTTGATGTTAAAGATTGGTCAAGATTTTGACTTCCATGATAATTATTCTACAGAAGCTTATAGTTGTAAAAAGGTCCAACCAATAAATCAATCTAGCATCCAAATACTGCCTCATATTGCTAATAAACATATTTGAACTTAAAACAATATCTCTGCACAAAAACTTAACATCAAATTGACATTGATTTGATGTCTGGGAATAAGGTATTGAATTTATGTCATATTGATGTCACAAAGCATCTTGGGATAAGGGACTTTGCAACAAGCATGAAGCTATTAAAATCTTGGTTGTGTTATTCATGCTGAAAATACATGCACCATTTGACCACCAAATGTGGGGAAATGCATAATATTTCAAAAAACATTTTTGAATTACCAATTATTTTATTTATTTTTTTATAAAAATTTTTTTTTTTTTTTGCAACCAGGACAAGCGCAGGTTGCAAATTGTCGGAAACTGACGAATTACCAATTATTTTCAAAGACCAATTCCTCACGGTTTATATACTTTGAAAAATAAACGTTTAAACGTAAGTGAAGTGTGATTGGACGATCGTTGTCACGTGAGTTTTGGACTTACGGTTGCCAGCCTACATTCAGAATCACTCCCCGCCAGAAGCTCCACCTTTTGCTGCAATTTTTGGTTTGAACGCGCTCTTCTCGGCTAAAAAAAGGTTTCTGTTGGTAAGTACATTATAGTTATATTTTTGTCATTATTAGTGTACACTGACTAATCTTTCAAAACTTTCATGCTAGCAGTTAGCCAGCTAATGCATATGCATATTAATGCTCAACCGCAGTAAATGGCACTATCGGAAATATTTAAAAGATACAGAATTAGCTGGGAGAATTTAATGTGTGTATGTGCGTTTGTGTAAGTATAGATAGAATTTAGTTTCATGAAGATATAAAGATATATAGGCATTATATTTCTGAATTACATCTCCGTCCAGTTGATGGCGGTAATGCACACAGGATGCAAACTGCCAGAAAACTCAATAGAAGAAGAAGATGGCACTATCGGTCTCCGCCAGTCACGTGACATTTGTTGCTAAGACGCCATTTTTGGCGGAAAAGGCGTAGTGTAAACAACCGCAGCATAGCTAAACGAAGGACTAAAGGATTGAGTTTGTTTCTCTGACTATATGGAAAAAGTAAGCAGAATGCGAAATTACCGTACCGGTGTCGTGCCAAGGTAGTTATCCCTGCGAAAATTTGTATCCCCTCGTCGGGAGCGCGCACGGAGTAGGAAGATCAACCCGAGTTAACTCCGCCTCAATTCCAACGTGCAGAACTTGAAATTTGAAAGGTTTTACGTGTATGAAAGTTGAGCTTTACTGTTTTATTCTTTACTTCACATGTTATAGCAGAATATCGCCAGTGATATTGATCTAAAACTAATAATAAAACACAAACGTTTACTTGAAAGCTGGTCGCTGACAGCAGCGTCTACTCCTCCCTCTGAAAGCAAACAGATCCTTGTTCTTTTCCACACGTTCCTTAAAAAAATCTCTCATTGTTTCACAGTGTCCAAATGTTCTCATCTTCCAAGGCACAAAGCAACAAAAAAAAAAAAGAAATATATATATATATATATATATATATATATATATATATATATATATCCATCCATTTTCTTACACCCTTATCCCTCAGTGGGGTCGGGAGGTACTGGTGCCTATCTCCAGCCATGTTCCGGGTGAGTGTGTATGTATGTATGTATGTATGTATATATATATATATATATATATATTTATATATATTTATATATATATATATATATATATATATATATATATATATATATATATAGAGAGAGAGAGAGAGAGATTTTAATCTTCAAAGAAACAATTCAGGACACACCCCTCACATTTATGTGGAGGCTGTGTGCAGTGTCATATGTTCATAGATCTCTGTGCATGTGTGTATTTATGTTTTCTTTGCACCCTCTCCCACACCAACACACAAATGGGAGTCACAAGAGGAACTGACAAGTCCTTCCTTAGGTGGGGCGCTCCTCCATGTTGATCTTATACTCAAAACTTGTACAATTTGCTTTTTTTTTTATCTTTTCAGATTCCATTCAGCTATCACAGCCTGGAGCCAGTGAAGCTGACATCGTTTCCCGGATGGCGGCCTATTTGCGTTCAGCACCAGACAGGAAAGGTGGTGGTGGTCGCAAGACTGCTGCAGCTCAAAATGTTTAATGACTGCAAAATCTATAAAGTATTTCACTTTAGTTCATTGCTGTTGTTTGTGTACAATTTATAGTTCACATATTTGTAGTCAGTTGCCTGTTAAACTACACAGCTGTTGAAATCAATGTTTTGGAATGTTTTAGAATAAAAATGTTTTGTTATACTTGTATGTTTGATCTTTGAGAGAATGCCATGGGGGATTTTTTTGTAGAAAAATAGCAATTGAAGAACATCAACTTAGTTTAGATGATCCAAAAATGATTAATATTAGAACTATTGACAATATACTTTACAGAATTGCTATTTTAAAGGGATAGTTCGGTATTTTTGACATGAATCTGTATGGCATCCCCATCACCAGTGGCATGCAATCACACGGACTTACCCCTGGCAGCGTCCTGTGAGCAGAGTTATCGTCCAGTTTTGGTCAAGCCGAAAGTAGTCCGGCAGGTTTTTAGGAACAGCGAAATAAAACTTTTCTCTTCCCAAAACATTATGTGTTCAAAAGAGCGATATTTTTGCATCCCAAAAACATTGTAGTGGAAAAAAGTCACACGTCGTTATCACTTGGTCCTATTTTCTCTCTGTTCGTATCAGTGCGTGCCGTCATTCAGACAGCGAGAACCTGACAACAGCCATGTCTCCCTCCGCCTAGCTGGAAGAAGCAGCTGAGAGATAACCTTTAAACATGGTGAATTGCTCCTGATTAAACTGGATATGCAAGGGAAACTAAAGGTACATGCATCTACTCTTTTTGTAATTTGATTCATACTGGATGATTGAAGATACAATACACACTGGAAATAGCAAAGACTAAAGGCTCCTCCAGCGTTCTAAAGATAAGTATAAAAAAAAGGCTACTTTTCATGGATTATGTTAGAAAATGAACTTAAACTGTCATTATGATAAAGGTCAGTCTGTAATCTCTGACATGTCCTAGTCCTAGCAGTCTATGTTTTTAGAGGTGAACATGTACAGCAAATGTTGCACACACACTGAAGACAGTATGTAAGCTAAGCAGGGAGTTTATTAGCATAGCATTCCTATGAAAACAAATGGGATGACCACTGCTTATTCCTTTTAATATTCTCTTTAAGGTGAAGTGGGAATGGCGAAATGTCAGGTGCTGACTCTTAAACTCTGACGGCTGTTACAAAAAAAACAAGATAGTGGATTAAGCAGGGATTAAGTCTTGATTCAGTCTCCAAAAGCAGAAACACATCAGTCACATTTTTTTATTTTGGAGATAGCCTGCTCTAAACCTGGCTAACAGGCAAGCTTACTCTTTTATTTTTTTTGTTCAGCAGTCATCAGAAATCAAAGGGTTTCCACAATGATTCGGTTTTCTTAATTATGTCTTCTTTTTCTTTTTTTTTAGCATCCTCAATTTAGATACCACAAATATGTATTTTTATTTATAGCCAATTAATGTTAAATTTATTAACATTCTATTTTCTATATATGGACATTTTTATCATTGGATTGTGCTTTTGAAGTCTGTTTCTAAGTTTGACAGAAAACCCTATTATAGACACTTGCTGTGTTGACAATTGTCAATAGAGTCAGGTCATAACAGTTGATTCAAATGCACATTTTCCTTTCTAATGCTTTGTCCATGTAACCAGGATGAGTGTTAGAGCTAGAGTATTGTATTAGGTACCTGTGCGGACTGCTGTATCCCACAATTCAGCCCTGCACTGAACAGAGACATTGCTTGACATATATATTCATAGTTGAGTTTATTTTTTTGAATCTATTTGTATGTTCCTACCTGCAGCAGTAGACATCATAAATCTTAGCAAAGCCACCATTGCTACACCTTCAGAAGTGTGCAATTGGCATTAAAGACACTTTACCTGTTTTTATTTAAATCTCTCTAAGAAAAAATCTTTCACATGGTATATGGTGTGGCAGTAGAGACAATATAATTGAAATAAATCAGTAACTGATTGAGCATATGAAGGAGTCCAAGCATCTTTAGTGTAGGGTTTCATCTTTGCCATGGCATTTTTCTCTGTAAATTGGAGGCTTTACAGATTAAACCCCTTTGCAATCAGGCACTAAGAGCATTTCCCAACAAGAAGTGTCGGGGTTTTGTAAAGTGGTTAAATCACCATTTGCTCTCACTGCATATAGAGCAAAACAGCGTCAAAGGGTTCAAAACTGAGAAAGAGTAGATGGTTAATGCAAGAATGACCTAAGAATCAACAAAGCTTGCGTAAATCTCAGAGCAGGCTACTTGAGGTAGAGAGCTTTGCAGGACCGCTGATGACTGAATCTGAACCCGAAATTGACTGTACCAAAGTTTTCCTAGACAGGCATCTTTTCATTTTGTTCCTTTTTGATAGGAACGTTTGTCAAGGGGAGTAGTTGAGAGCAGGCTTTACAGTTCAAACTAAACTGTTCCGCTCATGGTTCAAAACTTAGCAGAATCGGGTAGAGCAAAAATCTACATATCCCCTTGAATAAACATCCCTTCACATAGCCTACCAAAAAGTAAAAAAAAACAACAACAAAAAACTGACTTTTTTTTCCAAGTGTGAAGACATTTTGCTTCACATCCAGGAAGCTTTTTCAATTAAAAATGTCGTTGAGCTCCAAGCTTTATAGAGCAGCCCGACGTTTTCTAAGCCTTGTTTTGGCTTAGAAAACATGCAAATTGAACTGGAAGAGCATGTCCAGCCCTCAGTAATGGGGAGTCCTGGAAACAAATTTGAAAGTTTCCCAAGAAATTTCTTATACTCACGCATTATTCCAAGGGTGTCCTTCCCAAAATAGAAGATATCTTCACCAGCATATTGCACTATATATGCACAATATATATGTGGTATATATGTGGACACACTGTATATACCTCATACACCTTTTCCTCCTTTTGGCACCTTCTTTTGACTATTGAGCTGATGTGACAAGTGAATTTCTCCACTGTGAGATCAATAAAATCTATGTTATGTTATCTTACCTCTTATCATAATACATAAAGTCCCCACAGAATAATGGGAAGTTTTCGGTTATAATGTGCTGAAAATATGAAAACGTTCATCAAATATGAACACTTGTTAAACACTAAGGAGCCTGCTGCACAACATTACAAAGTTACTTTCTTTGAAAATTGTATTCAGAAGTTAGAGTATAGAAATTGGTTTGCATAAAAATCTGTGACAAAGTCAGATTTAAAGACAAGTCTTTGCATATGACATGGTATCCATTCCACACAGGAATAAGTAATGTGTCATGGCACAATTTTCTTCATTGTGTTTTGACATACAGTTAATGCATACCAATGAAGCATACACTTGAGAGCAAGAGAATGTAGTTCATATAGCCTAAAATAGCTTTGTCTGAAACAACTAAAAAGCTGACTGAGACTTGTAAAAGGTTCAAAACGTGTTAAAACCAAATTGCTTTGTAAGGACTTCTAGGGGTTTGAATTTGTGCTGTCGGAAACATAATGAACTTATCTACCCAGATGACAGGTTTTTTAAGCTAGGCTCATTTCTAATACCGGTTAAAAAAACAAACAAAAAAAACACCAACAAGACTAAAGGGAAATGTTTTGAATTGTATTGAAGTTGAGGATAAATATAGTAATAAACCTTGTGTACATTTTTATACCAAATTGTATGAAGATTTTGCAGTGTAAAAACATTTTAAACTAAGCAACAGGAAATAAAACTTCATAAAATATATAAGTAATAGAACCTCCACATAAGAATAACTAAGATATTTAATTCTTATTTATTCTTACTTAGATGATAAAACCTCTAGCTGTGTCATGATCTGCTCTGATAGATACCCTTAATTGTTCATTTCACTCACCTGCCTAGTTCTGTTCCCTCTCACCCACTGGCCCTGTCTGGTCTGCTCGCCTGAATCTCTGTTAGACTCCTGCTGAATTTTGCCTCCCAGGTGCGTTTCTGTTTGAGCTGGATGCTCGACTCATGGGACTCTGAACCTGGTTTAACTCTCTGATGGATTCCTGGAACCCGGATCTGTCCATCCCTGTGTGGATCGGAACCCCTGACCAGACTGCAAACTCCTGGATTCCAGTTCTACTCCGGTCTGATCTGAATCACTGTCCAGGATCGGAGTCCGGCTTGCTCACTGGGGTTGCTGCATCTGGGACACTCTGGATGGCTCAGGGCCGCCTCTCGTTGGCAGTGCATCGGCTTATCCTGCGTATGATTGAGAGAATGGACTGAACGGTTCAACCAGAGTGTCAGTGATTGGGCGGTGCCCCACCCCCCTCCTGCAGTCTCTACAGTCCTCATCAGCTCCGTGCTTCTTTTCTGTCTGTTAATGTTTTTGTATTAATAAACATTTTGAACTTTCCTACTGGCTGTCTCATTTTGAATACTGGGTCCATCTGTCCTGCTTTTAATGACAAGTAGACACTGGAAGTGACCCTCAGCTTTAAATGAGTTTGTTCATGCATCTCAACTTAGTTTTCATATAATCATTTATCTTTTTCATTTCATAGTTTATGGGACCAAAATAAAACGTGTTCATGAAGAGCTAATGTAATCACTCATGAGAGCCCTGAACAATAGACTAAAAATCAAGATTCTGAAATTGTTCTCTGTTTTGTCAACAAGTTTAACTGACATTGGATTCTGCATTCACATGTAATTTCTTAAAAGTTATCCCTCAAAAATGATACGTAGTGGAGTAAGATGCATGTTTACTAAAAACCTGCTGACGGGAGAAGACTATATAACTAGAATAGTGAGGAATAGAAACGCAAAGAAGGTCAGGGAAATATCTAACAAAATATAACAGGAAATAACTCTGAATGCATGAAACACTCCAAGAAATAATGATGTGGAACACATGTCTCAAACAATGATATGAATGATGTGAACTCACATCAGGTTTACAGTTGTGCTTCTGAACTGAGATGGGAGGTTAGAAAAAGCTGACAAATTTTCTGAATAATGATTACAAAGGTTTACTTACAGGGAGTCAGAAATGATTCTTCCAGGAGGAAATGAACAAGGTCCAGGAAGTCTGTATAGCCAGAGGTTTAGATCTGATCCGGGAGGTTGCTCTGCTAGGGGGGAGGAATGGATTCAGAAAGAAGAAAAGTAGACTGAGCTGGAGCATCTTACAGTGAGTTGCTGCAGCACCAGAGTGGAGGGTGGGAAGGACTTGATCACTCAAAGATAGACTCTGCTAAGCTCAGAGGGGCTAGAGTACCCAATACTGGCAAACACTCTGGCGAGGAGATGGTGACAGCCTACTACTCAAATACTCCTTAGATGGTGATGACCAACAAGCTGCAGGTGTGAGTAGTTGAGAGCAGGAAGAGGCCCTCCAGGTCAACAGAGGAACCATGGCACCATCAGGTGGATGCACTGAGACACTGAAAAGAGAACACAAAACAACCGCCACAAACTGGAACCCTAACAGTTGGATGCCATATTTATGTTGTGAATAATTGTTATATTCAATTTCCAGCTAGCTAGGAATTTATATTTCTGATACTTTAAGATGTTTATTGCCCCCCCCTAGGGGTGGTAAATATCTTATTTAATCAGATATTATTTCGGCTATTATATATTGTTAATGAACACACGCCCTACTAGCTGTGTGTTAGAACAATAAACGAAAGAGTGATTCCAGCTCAAATCATGGTTAAACAGTTAATTCTGCACATACATGGAATAAAATCACCACAACTTATGTTCAAAATATGAGTTTGTTAACAAAAATCATTCAGCCCCAAGTCAAACATATTTCAGTTTAAAACTCTTAACTAAAACAGTCTGCTCCGCTACTCCTCTGGACCATCTCAAGTCTGCCTGTCTGCCCTCCAGCAAGTAATCACCTATTGAGAACAAGCAACCCAGTAATTTCCTATGGACTTTGAACTCACCACTCTGATCTCCTCCTAGAGATTCCGCTTTCAGTTCTCCAGACCGCCGGATATTTCCCTGGCTGAAAAAAATACTGTTTTGTCTCTCTGAGCCCTCTCATTTCAATAAACTGTTAAACTTTTCCATGCCTCTGAGTGTGCTTCTGCATGTGGGTTAAACATTTGAAAACCACCATGACACCAACCTGGAATGGCATTAATATAAATCCACAACTCTGTAAAACCATCATGTCGATACCTACATAATTCTCTCAAGCTCGCAGGAAGGACCACAGTGTGTTTCAAAAGAAAGTTACCCAAAGACCAGTGCAGGGACACATGAGTCAGATAAGCGGTAATGGGTTAATTTACAGAAAAAATAAATGTAAAGATTGGTTACCCATAAGTACATGTTTTAGTTGTTTGGGAGGAAAACTCAACGAGAACACAGATACACACTATATTACACCATGGATCAACATCTCCATAATTCTAGATTTGATTGCTCTTTGTCATTTTAAACTTAAATAGATTCATATTAGAGATTTTCTGATTTCGAAAAAAAAAAAGCTGATGTGTAAAGTGGATGTTCTAATCAGTCATTTTGTTAACTTAATATAAATTCAGTAGCAAATCAGCCAAAATAAGTGCATCCTTGCTGTAGCAGCTCAGAACAGTTTATCAATCATCTACGAATGAGTTGGGTTAATTAATAGGCAACCAAAGGGCATCTCTAGGCATTAATATTCTTCACTATTAGCACTACACTCAGACAGTCTTTTGGAAGGGGCTGTGAAAGATGTGATCTGCGTGCCTAAGGAATGTAGGAAGTAAATGCATACTATGAGAGAGGTGAAGCACCATGGGAATTTCTACATCCTCAACCTTGGGCGGTTAATTGAGGGGAAAATACAAGCCCATGCAGGGTTCTGGAGCTGCCTCGAAAGTTGCTACTCCTGCTTTCATTCTCATTGTTGTACCAGTGAATTCTGGTCACACTGTGAATGCACGGATGTGAGGAATGATTCCCTTTACAGTTTTGAGTGAAGCTGAAGGCAATTATACATCAATAATTGGGGCTGATTAGAGTCATACCTCAGGGTACCATGAGACTATGTAATGAGCTTATTTCAAAGGGGAGCAGTGGAAATGTAATAATATTGATTAGTATGTACACTCACACTATAATTTTGGAGCACAATAGATGGCGCACAGCCATTGACCCAGTTCAGAACTGAAAATCACATTATTTGTATTATAAAGGTTGTTTCAATCATTCTAGAATGATTTAGCTCTTGATAATATCCTAAATGTCAGATATCTACTAAGCTTTGGGGATATTACTGACCATTGCTTCATAATGATAGAGTGGTTGGTGATTTTACTGAGCAAATTTTGTAAAGATTTTAGTTTTCATGAGCAGAAATGCTTTATTGTCAAGTATTGTTTAAAAACATGATAGAAATGTGTCTTTGTGATAGAGTGCTAGACATAGAGAAGCAAACATAGTCAGCATAAATAAATATGGAAATATTACATTTTTTAACAACTGCAACTTGTTCATGAGGAGCACCATGCCACTTGCTAAACAACAGCATACAAATGGGTAAAATATTATACATATACACATGAGGCGTTCATTTATGTTTCTACATTTTTGGTTTTTTTTTTGCTCATTTTTGTTTGTTGTTTGAACACCAGTCAGCTGAGGCAGAGGGCCGCTCACACTGAGAGGGGTTCTGCTGGAGGTCCTTTACCTGTTAAAAGGGAGCTTTTCCTTTCCACTGTCGCTGTATGCATGCTTGCTGTGAGAGATTGCTGAAGAATTAACAACAAAATGCAAGTGAATATTGCACCGCAAGCCTATTCATCAGGACCGTTTCCTGGGACTCGGTGCAAACAGCAGGCTTTAATAGAAACCTTTAAACAATCTGACTGTATTATCTATGTAAGTGCCTTAGGTTGACATTTTTTGTGAATTTGCACGGTATAAATAAACTGAACTGAATTAAAACTGGATTGTTTGTGTCAGTCGGGGACCTTGGCCTAGTTATAAGGCTATAAGCAGATGGGAAGTAGCTGCTTATGTGGCAGGAATTCTGGTCTTAATGGACCAGAGCCTGCCAAAGGGGAGAGAAACAGTCTGTGTCCAGGATTGGAAGTGTCAGCTATAATCTTCTCTGCTACAGATTATGTATAGTTCCTGAAGAGAACGAATATTGCAGTATATCATCCAGAGCGAATTCTGAACTTCAGCTTCACCTTGTCCCTCTTGCTGTCAACAGCATACTGCACAAGATGGTAATGAAAAGGGAGGGTTTGGATTCAGTGTGAGCAGATAAGAACTGCATTGTCTTTGGTAGACTGAAATTCTTAAACTACCAGGAAGTAAGTAAATCTTCTACTCTTCCTTCTTGCTGAGGGAGGTGACGTTGCGGTTCAGATTTATGACAATGCCCAGGAGACATAAGAGTTCCACAGTGAGCGACCAAAGATGCACATATAAAGGTTCCAGCAGGGTATAGCATTTGTCCTGTCTTTAGTCTGTGGTCATCTCACCACCTGATGTACAGTAAGAAAAGCAGAAGTGAAAGAACACAGCCTTGAGGGACGCCGGTGATGATAGTCTTGGAATCAGAGTATTTTTTTCCAAGCTTCAAGGGCTGTTTGTTATCTGTCAGGAAGTCTGTGATATTTTTTTTTCATTACATTGTGTTTTTATTGAGGCAAAAAGGACAATTATTTAGTCATCTAACACAGACCAAGTCCATAGTGCAGTCAAATGCAACCCAAATCCAATACTTTTAGCCGTACAGACTCACGTCTAAACAGCCCAAAATTCGATCTTTTCTACCCCCAATAAATCTGATCTAAGCCACTTAGAAATGTGTTACCAATTCAGATACTCAATATTTTTACCTGAATAAATGTTAATTGGCTTGTTGCTCCAAGTAAAAACATAAAGGTTTTGCTCAATATAGCAATTTAGCAATTTTTTTTCGCTAGGAAAACTTGTCAAAAATTTAGAAAACATGCAATCTTTCAAATTGATGTCTTTACTGTATTTTCAGATGTGTATATATATGTTTCCTAAGATATGACATCTACATCGAATTGTTTTGTATTAAACTGTTGACATTTGTAGGAGGCATACTTTGTATTCAAATGGTGAATATACATTAAAAAACCCAAATCAGACAAAAGTTTGGAGGTTTCAGTGACTAAAACTTCAAAAAAACTTTCAGTGTATATCTCTCTCAAAAAAAATACATCTTATTGCCTTCATGTTCATGAACGATGCCCAATAATGTTTTGACTACAAACCATCATAAACCTGAATGATAGGTAGGCCTGCTAAAGCTGGTGCTTTCTGAAAAAAAAATTCTTATATGTTTTTAAACTTTGAGTAAGAATGTTTCCTTTTAAATTTCAGTTTTTTGTTGCTCTGTGAGTAAAGTTTGACTATTATTTTGGGTTAGTAGGTGAAATAATGATGCTTTGGTTTTTAGCTTGAGAGGAAGAGTTCTTTCCTTGCCTTGGGTAATCAACGATTGGAGCATTGAGCGAAGCAACTTGAGGAACTGATATTGTGTGGGCACAAATCAATTCCATTACTTCTTTCAGCTGGGTGGTAAGTTGCTGTTGCTGTATCCTCTGTTCCTGTGATCCATTCTCTAATTATAGACAAGAGAAGTCTCAGCAGTTTCCAATTTCAGAACATCAAGATTTATACCCTTTTCAGAAACAATGGAAGGCAATGCATTTCCATCAGGGTTTAGGTTGTTAAAACACATGAGACTATGATACATTTTCATAAGTAGGTGCAAGACATTTTTAACCTTAATAAAGTAGTGGAATTTAACTGCAGTCTTCTGCTATAGCACTGATAGAAATTGTAACATAGTGATGCTAAAATGCCTAGCTGACAAAAAGGTTCAAAAAACAACCCACCTTTACCCATGATATTTGCTTTGATTTTGCTAGATTATTGTCGTTTCTCCCCTCCCCTTTTGAAGACTCTTTGTTTGTAACCAGGCCAATTATGGTTATACAGCAAGTGTTCAAATGGTGTTGGCTATATAAACTGACTGACAGACCAACCAAACCACGAGAGAATACATAAATGCCCTAATTATTCAACCCTGGGTTAAACATATATACAGCATGTTAGGAGAGGATATGTGTTCTAACAATGTGATATTTAGAAATTGGCTAGTAAGAATGTCTAGAGCTCATTTTGAGTCAATGGTGATTTGTACACCGATGTAATGGCAGAAGTATGAAAACCTAAAACAAGAAGAAACAAGAAGAAACCTATTCTGAAACCTCTTAAATTACAGATTATGTCACTTTTCAGTCTTTTTTTCTTGTATGCAAATTTGGGACAGCCTGGTATGGTATGGATGGATTGTTTAATATGACCCCAGAGTGGTCTGGAATTATTTGGCTATGGCTGTGGTCTATACAATTAGCTACTTGTCATGAGGGCAACGTGTACTTTACTGCTTAGAATATGGCACTAGAGTTATTGTTTGAGACACAAATGGACAAATTAATTGGAGAGAGACCGGTAAAAGGGGTCTGTGAACTCTGTCAACTGAAATGCAGATGGATATGATCCCACATTACTCTAACATTTTGGATGAGAGGAAACTGAAAGATAACAACTGATAAAATGGCTGTGTGCCTACCTCATAATATGAGAGCGGATAAACATAGAACCATACCTGTTCAAATGTTGCCCGGTCAAACAAGGTCCATGTCAAGTGTTGATGGATCAGGACAAGCCCCAATGAAGCAAACAAATCAGAATTAAAAAAGGGTTAGGGTTATGGTAAGAGGGAACGAGACACGACTTATCCACACCAACAGAATCTACAGCAATAACGTCGGACATTGGGGCTGTTGAAAGGTGGCCAAATGGTGACTTGGAGAGGGAAGGTAATCAACAGAGAGGGAATTGAACTCTCAGAAGGGGGAATAGCAGTTGCAGAACAGATCAACCATTAGGAAGCCACAAGAAAATCAGCAACATCCAGATACCTGCAACAACTAATGCGAACTCTGATAAGATACCCTGCTAGAATAATATGTTGAAGGAAAAGTAGGAAATTCAGGCCACTGATGTTAAAACGTGAACGTTACTCGCCATGCATGGTGGACTCCACCAAAAAAATCCATTATTCACAATTTAAGTAAAGAGCTAGAGCCCAACAGGTAGCCAAGGCAAAATGGATTTGAACAGATTTACTTTAAAGCTACAGTGTGTAATAATTACAGGGATATACAGTCAGAAATGTAATATATTATACATAACTATGTTATTTTATCATCATCTACGAGCTTAGCCTCTTAACCTTAATATTTGCGTTGCCTTATAATTCGTTATTTATAATTACATAGGAGCAGGTCTCGCAGCCATGGAGGCAGACATCTTTGCGCTACGGCAGCGCAGAGCCAACAAACTAGTGATTGCGAGATTGCCAAAATGTCACAACGATGTAGAAAAAATAACGGGTATATTTATTATCTTAAGTCTACATGAAATCTATACCCTACACAGACTAATGAAATACTATCTGTAAAATTATCTATGTAAACAAACCTCATCACTTGAGAAGGTAGGTGATGCGGACGTCGTGGAAGACATTTTGTCCCGTAACGCTCGCCGTACTGTTGGGGGGGAGAAGCGGTGGGGGGGAGATGTTCATGTTGCTGCAGTCTGCAGTCTGACCGCTAGATGTCGCTAAAAGTTACACACTGTAGCTTTAAAACTAAAGAGTAGGTGTTGAAATGTACCAGTTTAATTCAGATTCCTCTGGTGATTCTGTATCACAAAAAAAGATAAGAGTCCAGACAGCGGTAAAAAACAGAAAATAAAATGAAAACGATTAAGAAAGTGAGTATAACCAGGTGTCAAAGTCCAACTCCAACAAGGGTGTGGAGCTCTTGAGAATGGGGTTGAGGTCTTGGCCTTGAGGTCTTGGGAAGGTTTACAGAAAGCTGGGGTATTGAAATCCACCATCCTACAGATAAAGGGCAATAGACTGCCCAGGTTCATGCACGATAGGTCATTCAGGCAAATAATTTTCAGAATCCAATGGACTTAATCATGATCAGAGATTAGGCAAGGTTCCGGATTAGATCAATGGTAAAGTTGGGGAAAGGCAGAAGCCAGGGACAGACAGTACAGGACAGAACAAGAGTATACTTGGCTGATGAAGCAAGGGTTGAAGGCTGTGAAAAGGCAGATGATCTCGCACATTGTAGTCGAAGAGTAGGTCTAGTAAACAACACAGGAGAGAACAATAACAAATCAACAGGAGAGGAAGACAGCAGCACAGCCAAGAATCATGACTTGAATCATGACACGATAAACTAAGCGCAAAGAAGGAGGCAGATGACTAGTAAGCATCAAAGCTACAATTGCAGGTGAAACATTCAAGCTCCAAGAATACATCCGGAAGATGGCCCCAAGGGATGAAACACCCAGTGAATGTCTAAGAAAATGAAAGCTGAAAATGAAAGAACTGAAGGAACCATCACGGGAGGAAACACCCCTGCATGGGATGTACCACTGACAGATGGCTGAAGTGGCTGATATGACCAAATCCTACCAATGGCAGAGGACCGGGCTGAAGGACAACACAGAAGCACTGATGAAAGCAGCACAGGGGCAGGCCTTTTTTTTTTTTTATAAATTCTTTTTTATCCCTTTAAAATGGATTGAATGCACTTTTACATAGTCCAAGCAATGACTTAGAATATAAGCAACAATGAGGTTTTTTTTCTTTTTTTTCCCGTCAAACCAAAAGCTTAATGCAGTCATTCAGATTGTGCTTCATCGCTAAATAGTGCACTGAGTCTCTTTATACAGGACTTCATATTGTAGATGACTAAGTCATTAATAGTCAGTGTTTTGTCGGAAAAAATGCCATCCTCTATTTTGATCAATACATTTTGTTTTTTTACTGATTTTCATTACCAGACAAAACTTGGTCTGAACACTATTCTTCTACTGAATAAATTAATAAACAAGAATCAGTAACTAGAAGGTGTAACTTTGAATGGCAAAAAACATTAATTGACAACATAAAGTCAGTTAAATAAATAAATTTAAATAGTTAGGCAAATTAACATCTTAGGCGAGCCCTATAGACGACAGTTTTAAAGAAATAGGGCTTTATTTAGTGTTTAATAACCTATAACTCTTCCTTTCTTTTTTCTATTTTGATTAAGTCAAATATGCTGAACTACGGCCCAGTCTGTTATATAATTGTCAGCCTGGGCCCTCTCTCTTTTTATGATTGTGCGGGTGTTTGTTTGGGTACTCCAACTTCCGGCCTGAGTCGAACAATTATGCATATTAGGTTAATAGCTCACTTTCTCTTGCCACTAGAATCAACTGTATGAATGTGTAGTTGTTGTTTTTTTTGTATGTATGTTTGCAACCTTGTGATAGACTGTCAATCTTTTCCCTATGTACCGGCTCTTGACCATTGATTGCTGGATATAGGCATCACCCACAATCTCTCCATTTTCCCTTTGTAACTTGATTAATAGTTCAATTGTGACATTTATTTAAGCTCATTATAGTGATATTTTAAAAGGAAAATATAAGCAAAATACAAAGCAAATATATCTTTACAGAAGTCCCTGCCATGCTCCAGCAACCACAGCCACAAATTGGTTGTTAGACATGCTGCTCTTTGAAACATACAGCTTTCATTCTGCCTCACTGATTTTGACAGCCCAATTTCATATATTTTCCTCACAATAAGTACAGACATATTGTTGTCACAACAACCTTGTTCAACCAACGAAAAAGTTATAGTTGGCATCAGTCTTCTATCCACAATAACAGAAGGCATTGGCATTCAAGGCTCTGCAAGATTAAAAGTCTGATGAAAGCCATAAAGGTTTTGAAATGTGTGTTTTGATTTATGGCTTTCACATTAAGTTATTTGAACATAATGGTAAAACCATATGTACAATGCTGTAATGATTGTGGCACTGGTGCTGGTCAATCTGTCCACTCTGCACACTTGCTCAGCTCTACCATGCCTGTAATCAACCTCAACTGGTTTCACCTGTTACCGTTCTATTGCAAGCCTGTCTGCGTGTCTGTTGCCCCGACTGATCTGCTTTCTGTTACCGAGCCTGCCTGCCCCAGTTCTGCCTATGTCTGCCTGCCTGGAAACCTGAAAGGATCTGCTTCAGGACTTTGGACCCTGTTTTTCCTGGACTGCCTGTCTGCAAGCCTGACCCTCCTGCCTGTGAGTACTAAAACCAATCAGTTAACAAACCTGGACTGGACCTGGACCTTCCCTCTTGGATCTCTCTGTCTTATCTGCCGCTGGATCACTGTCTCACTGTCTCACTGTTGCCGAACCCTCTAGATCACGTCTCTGCAAAGCCCCACTGGAACCTTCCGCCTCCAAACTCTGCCTGCTAGCGGACCTCAGCTCCAAACTTGCTTCTCCGCCTCAAACCGGCACTTCTTGCCCTGGTCCTCCTCAGTCAGGTTAGTGACCCAGCTCCTCAGCTTTCATTATACCTGCCTCCACTGGTCTCTAACCCGTGTCTCTGCCTCCAGGGGCTCCAGTCGGAGCACAGAAAGCGTGTCCTGCAAGTAAAGCGCTTCCCCTGTTTGTTTTCAGTAAACCTTGTAAAAGTCACTGACCTATGCTGGTTGAATCTTGGGTTTGATTCTCGTGCATTACACACGCAGGTAAGGTTGTTGATGTAACCAAAAATAATTGGAAAGCAGTTATTTCTCAATGCACAACTATGCATACATCTTAAAAAGTGCTTTCCTAAAATTATCAACTTTAATTATCACTAAAATCATACCTTACAACTGTATTTATCTTCTGTATTGCATCCGTAACTTAGGAAGAAGTAGGCAGCTTGCAGCAATCTTGAGCAAAGGGTCTTGCTCAGCAAACCAGAGTGACAGTCTGGGAAACTTAAGTGGAGCATAAGTGGTTCTTTCAAATTTTTGGACTCCTGTTGTCATTATAAGATTACTGTTTGGCATTACATCAGTTTTTTTTAACAGACTAAACCCTCCCAAGGGTAAGAGAACAGCCGTACATTTCATTTATGCTTTTATGACTGCTCAGATAACAGGTTACTAACTATTAATATCAGTTTAATATTCACAGCTAAGTATTATGGATTATTGGAAATACATACATTTACATTTAATTTTGTGGGTGAGAGTGTAGCAACATGAAAGACAAATTTGCATTAAGTTAGTCGGCCCCTGTTTTATTTCAAGTTCTAAGGTCACTTTCTTTTAAATAAACCAGAGTTAGAATCTATTGCTTTCGTTAAAGGTATGATATGAGTTCTGTGAGCAGAGGGCACTCAGTGCAGCGTGTACCAGTTGCTGACACTCTGGGCAGCGGAACAAGTTGGCCAGCTTGTTGTGAAGCAGTTTAGAGTGAATACACCAAGCAACTCCTATAACTTGCTGTATGTTTTTGTTTTGCGGTTTCTATGATAATAAATATGTTGCACTGGAGGTGATTAGGCCCATCCTTTTCAAAAGTAACATTGAGCATGATAAAAATGTTGCTCAAATGTGTTCTTTTATATAATTTTTTAAACTGAAAAACAGATAAATATTTTGCCTTAAACTTTGTTTATCCATGCACATATATCAACACAAGAAGGGACTTGGAAAACAGATGTTAAGGCCTAAGTAGACTTGAATAGACTACAAGGAGCCAACCATTTTGAGCTCTGCAATGTATTAATCTTTGCCTCTCATGGATGTGGGAACATCAATAATAAGCATAAATGAGATAGGCAAAACGAGCTTGTTCAACTGAACTAAAATTTCAATAAAACAACAACACAGAGTTCCATATATTTTTACAATTTGTGGTGAACAAAAATAATGTCCTGAATTATTTGAAGAAGTTCTAAACAATTTGACCTCAGTCCTGGTTTGTTCTTCGAAGGTCTAGTCTTGGTAGTGATCTTGGACTTGTAGGGTGTGGTCTAGGTCTGGGAATCATTGGTCTTCAGTCTATCCCTGTTGGACACTGTACTACTCTGCCAATCCGTCACTGAGCAGCCCTTTTTAAAATCAGCCCAAGTTTAAACTACGGCATATATATTCTTTTTTTTGTACCCTTTACTACTCTGATCTGGAAACAGAGACAGTCACCAACAAACCAACCTCGTTGCCAATTTCAGCTAATGTGGTTGTACTCGCCTTATTTTGGAGCTTGACAGCAACTTCCATACAAAATAAAAGGAACTTATCAACAAAATTCATGCTACTCCAAATCAAACATACTTCAATTAAGCAAGCAAAAAGTAACTAAATTAAGTAACTATGTACACAAAGAAAAATAAATGAAAATGCCTGAAAACAATATACAATAAAATTATTCAATCATTACACAGTTTGGCATGCATTTTATAGCCCCATTTACACTACCCTTTTGAAACCATGCCGAGATCGGTTCGAGCACGATAACCAAGATAACTGATTAGTGCGAATGGCACGCAAAACTGAGCCGGACCTTGCCAGACACAATCAAAACGTGCTAAAAAAGTACTAGCTCATCAGCAGGGCTCAGCGCGGTTCAGTTCTGGTTCAGTTCTCAGAAAACATAGAGCAGACCACATCATCTGCTTACTGTCAGAATAAATAATAATGAAATTTCAGACATTCATAAAAATACTAGCTTCCCGATTGTGCCACACGATTTTCAGTGATGATTCTGCTTAGCAGTGCTATGAACCTCAACGTCTGTTGTTTCCTGTGTCTGTATGCCCTGATTAGACTATTGCTTGTTGTATCCATTTCTCAAAACCGACTCTGTCAAGTAAATTGTCCAAAGGCTGCCTTCTTTGCCTAACTCTCTACAAATAAGGAAATATCACACTTATAACCAAACTTCCTGATTTGCTTGTTTACCTCTAGAGAGGAGTAGTATCATTGATCGGCACTAGCAGGTGAGGAACCGCGCTAGATTGGTGTGTAAATGGACATAAGAAACTAAGCAGTTAACTGATCCAAGCCCCCATCTGAACACAGCACAGATTGGTTTTGAGAGGGTAGTGTAAATAGGGCTTATGTTTGAGAAACAAAGTTTATATTGAAAAAGTCTCCTCTGATGGCAGTTGCATCAGCAGGCCCAGCACCCACAACCCAACTTAGCGTGTAACCAGGGCACCCTGCCTGTAGCTCAAAGAGCATGGTGCCGCTGCGCACTTTCATATCTATTCGTGCAATTTAATGTAACCATAGTATTTTAGAGAGTGGTATTTTGATCATTGATCTATTTTGATCTTGTGTTCTTTGTGTAAAGTATGTGGAAAACTGTTCAATAACATTTAAATACAAAAAAAAAAAATAATTCCTTGTGGTTTGTGTTAAAGGATTTTTGTGCTAACAGAGTCACATCTGGCATAAACACAGTGACTCAGGTTCATATCGACTGACCAAATAATTGTTATAGTCTTGTTGTGAAGTTTGATTAATAGTGCATATATTCAAGTACTGAAGTGTATATGACAAAAAAGGAGTGAATCTCAATCAATTTATTTATTTTTATTTATTATTTTTTAAATAGGCCTTTAGGCTCATAGCTCTTTTGTCAAAAAAAAAAAAAATAATTCATAGCAACCCCTTTTCAAAATGACTTCAGGTGGCCTTGGAACTCTGAGTTAGTTCTGTACAGCAGAATATCACAGTTGGTATGTTTTACAGTAATGTGCTTCTGAGTTTGGCTTTAGGATACTTATCAGGGGTTAATAAATGAAGTCAATTTAGCCATGTTGTCTTTGTTATTCCTGTGCTTTGTCCTCTCTCTCTCCCTAGCTCTACGACCATAGAGAAGGACTTTTGGAATTGCAATACCTTTTATACCAAGCATGGCAGGGGGGGAATTAGATGTTGTTGTTGTGTATTCTTGTGGGAGTGTTTTGCAGGGGGTCTGCAGCAAAGTTTGAAGCAGAGAAAAGCATTTTTCCCCACCAACATTTAAACTTAATGTCATGGCTTATGGCATAACATTGTCTTCAACTGTTTCAAAATAAACTAGGATCTAACAGGAAACTGCAGACAAAGGTTCATTATCCAAGACATGATGCTTTGTCAGTTATGAACAGGAAAAGGTTTCTAAAAGGTTTAGATCAGCTTATGAATTTACATTATTTCTCAGAATGACCTACTCATAGTCCAGAGCTAAAGTGACTGCAGTACAACCTAAAACAGGAAGTCTTAAAAGATGATCTCTGTCAAAAATTACTTCAAAGAAAAATAGGCAAAACAGAGTCTAGCTGTGAAAAGATGATACAAACATAAAAAGAAAAAAATCAGCAGCAATTGGAACAAACATTGTTTTTGCATAGAACTGTCTGATCGAATGAACAGATTATTCATGCAAAACTTGTAGGCATTAAGAAATCCCTGAAATGCAGTGTTTGGTTGAAATGTACCCAAACAGGAACTTATCTAATTGAGTCTAGGCGGTCTTGATAGTTAAATGTATGCCGAAAGTATCAGTATTCTTCAAACTATTTTTTAATTGATGACTCAGGATGGGCTTCTTTTGTGCATTTTATTGATACTGCATGGTTTAATAAAGAATAAATGTTCGACACCTTGGTAATGAGAACAGTCACCGGAAACAGGACTCCTTTGATCAGAGAAAGAGGTAAACCAAGGAGATATTTATCCGTATAGGGACAGAAAGCAGCATAACCCAATCTACAATTTGGCAGCCAGAAACAGATAATGGTCAAAACAATACAGCCAAGATAAGTTTAATTTTCTGTGACATTGCAGATATAATCTCAGCAGGCTTTGGTTAGAAAGCAAATATTGCTCTCTACAGATCATATTTTATTATTAGAATCACAATAATATAGAACAATTTACTATGAGACAAATGTTACACATGCACAACCCTGTATCCAAACATCTGCTCTAACCCCTAAATCCCTATATAATTCAATTCAATTTCAGTTTATTTGTATAGCATCAATTCACAACACATGTAATCTCAAGGTCGTTTACAGTTCACCAGATAATACAGTCAAATTGATTCAAAGTTTTCTATCTAAGGAAAACCAGTTGATTCCATCAACTCATTGACTTGGATGCATTCCATCACACTAAGCTCAACAGTGGAGAGGAAAAACTCCCTTTTAACAGGAAGAAACCTCCAGCAGAACCAGGCTCAGTGTGAGCGGCCATCTGCCATCACTACTTTCTACTCCCCGCTGGTCACATAACTCCTCCTCCACCGCTCCATTTTTGTTATTAGTCGCCGCTGTAGCTTAGCGACAGCCTATGGGGACAGCGGGCTGCTGTGACAGCAAATCCCATTATGATTTGTGAGGAGAGCATTCCGGGATATATCTCTTCTGATGTCTTTCTTTTGTTCTCATACTTTTTATAGACACTTTAACCCTCTGCCATTTTCAAAGAATCGTGGTAAAAAAGGTGAGCTTTATTGACTGTCTAAAACCATAGCTAACCACACATATATGATTGAAAGTACGCAGAAAAAGATACCTGACTGATGACAAGTACGTAGGACAGCCTTATGTAAATATATAACCAGATTGATCAACAATTAGGAGAACTACTTATTTAGATGACCCCGAGAAAAGATTGAGCACTATACCTTTATTGCAGGTCAGTTTTTCACAACTGATGTTTAGTATATCTCTAACAATAAAAGAGGAATCCTCCTGGTCCTTTGATAAGAAGCTATGTGCAAATGTTGATTAAACAAATCTTCCGCTTAAATGGAATTGCAAAGTAATGAGTGTAAAAATGCATGCATATAGACATTTGATCTTTGTGTCTCTTGTGTTGCTTTCTGACAAACCATGACATTTTTGACACTGAGAACTCCAGCTTGCAAACATTTTTAATGTCTTTTTAATATCTTTTTTCAGTCTTTGTTGAAAGTAATATGCTAATGGTAAGTCTGTTTCAATCAAAAATAAAAACACATTTTTCTCAATGAATAATATTTACTTTTTATTTTGTTTATAGGGTGCTGAGAATCATCCATCTGCCCTAAATTCTATGCAGGTTCGCAGAAAATTATCTAACCTATAGCAACAGTCAGCATATGAGTTTGCTTGGGCCCTATATTCTCTTTCTACTATGAGCTGGGATACATGGTAAAGAATTTTTGAACGATATCAGCACATATGAACCATCTTAATTGCAAACAGCACAGTTTTTAGACCTGGATCCTTCTCGCATCTGTGAGTGCACCTCTCTTAGATCTCTTGCTTTATGAGCTTTTCTCCAGCAAAGAACCTTTACAATGTGATATGGCCGTGTAAACAGCAAGTGCGGAAAAAGTCTTCACTAAATTGTCTGCATTTTTCTATGCCATTCTTGTGTGGAAACAGATTAGGAGACGGACTAGAAAGTTGGGCATGGCAGTGCTTCATCTCTTATGTCACTGAATGACCAGAGACAAAAACAATATCTGAACAACAGGAGCAAACAGCAGGGCAGAAGCAGTAATGACTAATAAAAGTTCAGTTCAGTAAAAAATGCATTGTGCGCTTCAGCCTTAATAGCATGATGGTGACCACAATGACAGAACATCACAGGCTTTATATGTAGGATCAAAATTCCATGCCTTTATACACACATGCCACTAATTACTACCATCCATCCATCCATCCATCCATCCATCCATCCATCCATCCATCCATCCATCCATCCATCCATCCATCCATCCATCCATCCATCCATCCATCCATCCATCCATCCATCCATCCATCCAACAGAACATCAGAGGCTTTATATGTAGGTTCAAAATTCCATGCCTTTATACACACATGCCACTAATTACTACCATCCATCCATCCATCCATCCATCCATCCATCCATCCATCCATCCATCCATCCATCCATCCATCCATCCATCCATCCATCCATCCATCCATTCATCCGACAGAACATCACAGGCTTTATGTGTAGGATCGAAATTTCCATGCTTTTATACACACATGCCCCTCGTTATTCCATCCATCCATCCATCCATCCATCCATCCATCCATCCATCCATCCATCCATCCATCCATCCATCCATCCATCCATCCATCCATCCATCCATCCGACAGAACATCACAGGCTTTATGTGTAGGATCGAAATTCCATGCTTTTATACACACATGCCCCTCGTTATTCCATCCATCCATCCATCCATCCATCCATCCATCCATCCATCCATCCATCCATCCATCCATCCATCCATCCATCCATCCATCCATCCATGTATTTGGTTTGCTACTTTGTACTAATATGTACTTTGTTACTAAAATTTGGTTGACCCAAATTTTATTTTAAAATTTCTTAATGGCATTTACTCACATTCCTTTGAGAATTTGGTACAAAAATGCATAATATCATCAGAACCTTGCTGTAGATGCATCAACAGAACATTCATCTTGTGAATCTCCTTGTGAATCTCCCTTTCACATCCCAAAGGAGTCGTCCCTAACTGAGATCTGAGCTTTGTTCTTGTATATTATTCTTGTATAAAGATACTTTTACACTGAAATTAGCCTGAAATTAGTCTGACCCCCATATTAATTATACTAACTAGTTACTTTTCCCAAAAGTAACTGAATTACTAACTGAGTTTTTACTACAATAAAAGTTACTAGTTACTATTAAAAGTAACTATTGCGTTTCTCGCTCCCGTAACACTCACCACTCAGCCCTGACCTTCTCGCCGTGTTTTTCAAAAGCCAGCTGAATATAGTGGACGACAAAGACAAGTACCTGCAGGGAGTTTTGCATTTATTGCAACTCAACGTAAATGACATCTGCTTAACATGGGGGAATGATATCTGATGGGCTTTTAAACCCAGTCAGATAGCGTATCCCCTGCTTAACATGGGGGAACACTATCTGACCGGCCTATAAACCCCGTCAGATAGTGTTTTTCCCCGCTTAACGTGGGGGGAACGGTATCTGATGGGCTTCTAAACCGCATCAGATAGCGTTTCCCTCTTTTTAACATGGGGAAACGCTCCCTGACGGGCCTATAAACCCCGTTAGTTAGTGTTTCCCCTGCTTAACATGGGGGGAACGGCTTCTAAATGTCATGATGGGGTCTAAGAGAGTAAAGCCCAAGATGCAGAACACACACGGAGAACGTTGGTAAAAAGTCCAAAGAGTTTATTGTAACACAAGCACGTAGTAAATATGCAGGAACAGTTCAGTCCGGGGGCTGGTTCACTGGGGTATGTGCGGGGAACGGAGGATGGCTGGTACTCTGAGATCATGAGGGGCTAAGCTTCTAGCTGTGAGCTTAGCAAGGCTAAGTTGGATCTGAGCTTCCAGCTCAACACAGAGAACAACAGGGGATAATCCACACGGAAACCTCTGGGGAAACTCCTCGAAGAAGTCTTCTGGTTTCATCCACGTAGGGATCTGTGGGTTGGCTCACCAGGGCAGTTTAGCAGGTTTGGCTTCCCAAGAGCTTCTGGCTTGAGACTGGTTTCCTGTGACACAGCTCTCCCAGAGCTGCGGGTCAGAGACAGAGTTCCAGTGAGGGTGCTCTCCCTAAGCTTCACCAGGAGACAGGAGGTTAAGCTCATCCAGAGCTTTCACGAGAAGACAGGAGGTTAAGCTCATCCAGAGCTTTCACGAAGAAACAGGAGGTTAAGCTCATCCAGAGCTTTCACGAAGAAACAGGAGGTTAAGCTCATCCAGAGCTTTCACGAGGGACAGGATTCCTGTGAGGAAGATATTAGAACCTGGTCTCGACCTAGGAACAACCAAGACTCAGTTAATAGCAGAAGGTTCAGGAAGCTAACCAACTAAGATCAACACTGCGGCATGGAATCAAGGTCAGGCAGGAGCTTATAAAGGAGAGGTCTTCTAATGAGAGGATTAGGAACAGGTGTACAGGAAGGTTCCAGCTCCAGAAGACCCACAGCGCATCCTGCTGGAGACAGAGGGTAATCTCCAGATCCCCACAGTAATTCCAACCCTAAGGGAAAAAACAAAGAGAGCAGAAGAGGATCCTCTGCGCCCTCTGGTGGGCAAGCCTGAGGATCCCAACAGGGCCCCCCCCTCAAGGGCGGATTCCAGACGCCCCCAGAAAAAATCCAACGAAAATAAACAAAAAACAACCCACTCAGGGTGGGCGGAGGGGGCACTAGGGTGAGGAGGGCCAGAAACAACAAAGAACAGAGTCCAGAAAACAAAAACAACCCACCCAGGGCGGGCGGAGGGGGCACTAGGGCGAGGAGGGCCAGAACCAACAGAAAAAGAAGTCCAACAAACAAAAAACAACCCACCCAGGGTGGGCGAAGGTGGAAACAGGCCAGGAGGGCAGAAAACAAAACCAGAGTCCAGAACAAAAAATGATCCACTTATGGTGGATGAAAACAAAAGAAAACCCAAAAACTTTCTTGGGCAAAGTCTCTGGTGGCCGGCCGAGGGACCGGCAGCGGGACAGATTCTCAGATGACCGGCCAAGGGGCTGGCAGCGGGACACAGTCTCAGGTAGCCTGCCGTAAGGCCGGCAGCAGGAAACAGTGTCAGGTGGCCTGCCGTGGGGCCGGTTGCAGGACACAGTCTCAGGTGGCCTGCCGTAGGGCCGGCTGCAGGACACAGTCTCAGGTGGCCTGCCGTGGGGCCGGCTGCAGGACACAGTCTCAGGTGGCCTGCCGTGGGGCCGGCTGCAGGACACAGTCTCAGGTGGCCTGTCGTAGGGCCGGCTGTAGGACACAGTCTCCGGTGGCCTGCCGTGGGGCCGGCAGCAGAGGCGTAAAAGCTGCTCAGGAGGCCGACCACGGGGCTGGGAACGAAGCAGCGTCTTAGGAGGACCATCGCCGGGCCGGAGGCATGGCAGAGGTTCAGGGGGCCGGCCTATGATCCGGCAACGGAGCAGAGTCTTAGGTGGCCGGCAGCGGGGTCGAAGGCGACGCTGACACTCTGGGGGTCTGCCACGGGGTCGGCGATGAAGATGATGCTCCGGGGGTCTGCCGCGGGACCGGAGGCGAAGCTGACGCTCTGGAGGTCTGCCGCGGGACCAAAGGCGAAGAACCTTCTCAGGAGGAAGATGCCCAAACTTCAGCAGGTACCCCCACGGGGTACCCCGTCCCCTCCTTGGCAGCTCAGGCTCAGTAGCGACCGCCGACTGCGGCTCAGGAGGAGGCTCTGGGGAGACCATCGAGTGCGGCTCTGGAGAAGGCTCTGAAGAAGCCGCCGACTGCGGCTCTGGAGGAGGCTCTGAAGAGGCCGCCGACTGCGGCTCTGGAGGAGGCTCTGAAGAGGCCGCCGACTGCGGCTCTGGAGGAGGCTCTGGGGAGACCATCGAGTGCGGCTCTGGAGGAGGCTCTGAAGAAGCCGCCGACTGCGGCTCTGGAGGAAGCTCTGAAGAAGCCGCCGACTGCGGCTCTGGAGGAGGCTCTGAAGAGGCCGCCGACTGCGGCTCTGGAGGAGGCTCTGAAGAGGCCGCCGACTGCGGCTCTGGAGGAGGCTCAGAAGAGACCACCGACTGCGGCTCTGGAGCAGGGGAGCCCGTCGATTGCGGCTCCCTATCAGGAACAGGGGAGCCCGCTGATTGCGGCTCCCGATCAGGAACAGGGGAGCCCGCCGATTGCGGCTCCCGATCAGGAACAGGGGAGCCCGCCGATTGCGGCTCCCGATCAGGAACAGGGGAGCCCGCCGATTGCGGCTCCCAATCAGGAACATGCGAACCCACCGACCGTGGATCCGTCTCAGGAACATGCGAACCCGCCGACCGTGGATCCGCCTAAGGAACATGCGAACCCTCCGACTGTGGATCCGCCTCAGGAACATGCGAACCCACCGACTGTGGATCCGCCTCAGGAACTGGGGAGGCCATCGACTGTGGTTCCTCCACAGGGACAGGAGAAAACACCCATGGAGGCTCATGTTCAGTCTCTGAGGTGGCTTGAGGCGTCTGTAGAGAGCTCTTGATGATTAGTGGTCCCTGTAGAGAGGCTCTAGGAGGCCTATCTCCATCAACTCCAAATTCTGAAGTCCTTCTAATCTTTAGCTCAGGGGTCTCTAGACGGCACAGGGCAGGCTCAGGGGTCTCTGGACGGCACAGGGCAGGCTCAGGGGTCTCTGGATGACACAGAGCTGACTCAGGGGTCTCTAGACGGCACAGAGCTGGCTTAGGGCGACGCCTTTTCTTTCGCCGAGAGGTCTTTGGAGCTAGGCTAACTGGTTTATAGGTAGAATCTGACGCAAAATTAACTGGTTGAGAAATGATAATTCCAGAATGGATTACAGAAACAGAGGCTAAAGGTTCAGGCAAGGGGTCAGGTTTTAAATTAACTGGGTCATTAACTGGTTCAGGATCTGGGTCTGGCTGGCGTGTAACAGAAAGCGGTGGCTCGAAAGGGCAGAAATCATCTCTATCTCCATAGAAAAAGTTCCATAGATTAGCTTCATGGATGTGGGGAGCTCGATTAACAGGTGAGGGAACTGGTTCAGTATTAACGGTGACGGGTGCAGGTGTCTGATCAGGCTGACGGGGAACTCTAACTGTATGATGAGAATTAGATGGGTTAATCTTAAGTCCTTTAACGGATGGAGCTAAATGGAGGTTGAGAACATGAGAACTGAGGCTAAACTGGCGTGGAGAGGAACTGGAACTGGTTTGTGATGCAGTGTTTAATCCTATGGCTAGTTTTATGAGATCCTCGAGGTTATCTGGTTCGACGAAAAAAGAAAGCTCTTTTCTGACGGATTCATTTAAAGCTACGAGGAAAGCTGACTTGAGTGCAGACTCGTTCCACCCGGAAACGGCTGCTCTACTCAGGAACTCGGAAGAAAATTCAGCTACGGACCTATTACCCTGTTTTGAATTCAGAAGGTAACTAGAAACGGAGAAACTAGAGGACTGAGTGAAGGTTTTTTCTAACTCTCGGATGAATCTTTCATATGTGCAGTTTGTTCTGGTTTTAAGCGGAAATTTGGTCTCTGCCCATTCGAGGGCTTCACCAGACAGAAAAGAAATAATAAAGGCTAACCTATCCTTATCAGAACGAAAATTAGAAGCGTGAAAACTAAAAAATAACCGACACTGAAATAAAAATCCCTTGAGCTTACTTGGGTCGCCAGAAAATCTCTCAGGTAGAGGAGGACCGGGTGACGAAAACGATGGGATGAGTTTAGACCAGAAAGGAGGGTTATCATCTTGACTCGGAGGTGACGGACAGAACTCCGGAAGTGACGAATCCGGAACCGGAAGTTGAACTGGCACCATCTTGTGATTCCCACGAAGCTTGTGGGATCTTGAAACGAGTGTTTTCTTAGAGTCAAACGGGGATTTTAACTCACGGAGGGACTGAGTGTGATCAGGAGTAGGAGCGTCCTGTTTCTCAGAGCTACGGCGGAGGTGATCTGCTGGGCTTTGTGTTTGGCCGCAGTGTTCTGTCATGATGGGGTCTAAGAGGGTAAAGCCCAAGATGCAGAACACACACGGAGAACGTTGGTAAAAAGTCCAAAGAGTTTATTGTAACACATGCACGTAGTAAATATGCAGGAACAGTTCAGTCCGGGGGCTGGTTCACTGGGGTATGTGCGGGGAACGGAGGATGGCTGGTACTCAGATCATGAGGGGCTAAGCTTCTAGCTGTGAGCTTAGCAAGGCTAAGTTGGATCTGAGCTTCCAGCTCAACACAGAGAACAACAGGGGATAATCCACACGGAAACCTCTGGGGAAACTCCTCGAAGAAGTCTTCTGGTTTCATCCACGTAGGGATCTGTGGGTTGGCTCACCAGGGCAGTTTAGCAGGTTTGGCTTCCCAAGAGCTTCTGGCTTGAGACTGGTTTCCTGTGACACAGCTCTCCCAGAGCTGCGGGTCAGAGACAGGGTTCCAGTGAGGGTGCTCTCCCTAAGCTTCACCAGGAGACAGGAGGTTAAGCTCATCCAGAGCTTTCATGAGAAGACAGGAGGTTAAGCTCATCCAGAGCTTTCACGAAGAAACAGGAGGTTAAGCTCATCCAGAGCTTTCACGAAGAAACAGGAGGTTAAGCTCATCCAGAGCTTTCACGAGGGACAGGATTCCTGTGAGGCAGAGATAAGGAAGATATTAGAATCTGGTCTCGACCTAGGAACAACCAAGACTCAGTTAATAGCAGAAGGTTCAGGAAGCTAACCAACTAAGATCAACACTGCGGCGTGGAATCAAGGTCAGGCAGGAGCTTATAAAGGAGATGTCTTCTAATGAGAGGATTAGGAACAGGTGTACAGGAAGGTTCCAGCTCGAGAAGACCCTCGGCGCATCCTGCTGGAGACAGAGGGTAATCTCCAGATCCCCACAGTAATTCCAACCCTAAGGGAAAAAACAAAGAGACCAGAAGAGGATCCTCGGCGCCCTCTGGTGGGCAAGCCTGAGGATCCCAACAGAGCCCCCCCCTCAAGGGCGGATTCCAGACGCCCCCAGAAAAAATCCAACAAAAATAAACAAAAAACAACCCACTCAGGGTGGGTGGAGGGGGCACTAGGGTGAGGAGGGCCAGAAACAACAAAGAACAGAGTCCAGAAAACAAAAACAACCCACCCAGGGCGGTGCATTAACGGGATGTCGGCAATGGTAACTGCGCTATAGTTACCGTCAAAATAGTTAGATTACTCGTTACTAAAAAAGGTAACAGCGTTACTTTTAACGCCATTACTCCCATCACTGGTCATGACCTATGTACGTTGCGCTCAAGGTATGACATAAATCAACAGGCTGACAAGGGTCTGTTGTTCTGACTGTATACCGATCGGAGCCAAGTCGTTTGAAGGCGATTTTAACCCGTGTTGCTTGCCATCGTGTTTGACGCCTTATTCGCGGTTCATTGAGCCATTCCCACAGCCACTAAAAGCTGATTTTTTTGGGGTTGAAACAGATTTTTCAACTAGCTGTATTTTCTCTCCAGGAATGATGGAATGATATTTCCTCCAGCAGTCTAAGCCTATAGTACCATAACTATAGAGATAGCTTGGGATAACCTAATCCACTCTAACTATAAGCTTAATCAAAAAGGAAAGTTGCCTTAAAGAGCCTTGCCTTAAATATAGACAGGTTGTCTCCCTCACGGACTACAACTTGTCAGGATCCCAGTTTTTGTGTTCGTCTGTTTGTCTTGTCTTTTGTGTTTCTCCCTTCCACCACCAGGAGGCGCCTGGCCTCCTCATACACCTGCAAGCTGTTGCCTCATCACCGGACTGCTCTTAAGCTGCTGGTTGCCACTACTTCGACGCCAGAGTGTTTGCCAGTTTGGGGTACTCTAGCCAAGCCTTGTTTATGCTGAGTCTAATCTGAGTTTTGCATTTTGAGTTTTTGTTCTCTAGCCAAGCTAAGATCACATTGAGTTTTACTGAGCGCTTGTTTCTCCCTGAGTCTCAACTTTGTTCTTTGCCTTTCGGCAGGAAACCTTCCTGCAAACTGGACCTTTTCGGACCGCCTTCTCCCAAGTGGGATCAACTGAGTCTTACACTGAGCGATGGATTACAAACAGGAGGTTTGGATCCAGCCACCTTTGAGCACGCTGAGATCACTTTCTGAGTAAGGAAGTCATCTTCACCACGACCCGTTCAAGTACCACAGGAAAACTGAGTTGCAGCCAGCGGCTGCATCATTCCACTCCTTCCGAGTTCTGGGTTAACCCTGTTCCGCCCTCCACCGAATCAAACAAACCCTGGAAGACCAACACACAGACTCGAGTCTACGTGTCTCTTCTTCTCTGGAAACGTGAGTGGCAACAAATCCTCTCCTTCAAGATGAACAACTCCAATTCTCCACTGAGCCTGAATCTAACAGTCTGTCTTCCCCTCGTCTTTCATTTTTCCGGCCTAGCAGAGTTCGGAGTAACTCTGCACTGAACTCTAAAATACCTTTCAATAAAACCCGTTCAAACTTTTACTCTGTGTCTCTCTGTTTGGCTTCACTGCATGTGGGTCCGTGCTTTAGATAAAATCATGACACAACTGGTAGTTGGTTCCATAGGAGAGGAACCTGATAACTGAAGACCTGATTCTTATTCTTATTTTAGAAATTCTAGGAACCACTAGTAAACTTGCAGATTGAGAATGGAGTGTTCTCTTAGGAACATAAGGAATAATCAGATCTTTAGTTAAGATGGAGTTTGGAGATTTTAAGGCTTTATATGTGAGGAGGATTTTAAATTCTGTGTTGGATTTAACAGGAACCCTATGAAGAGAAGCAAGGATATGAGAAATATGATCTCTCTTTTTAATTTTCATAGGAACTGTTATTTGAACCATTAAACCTAAGAAAAAGTTGTGCATGAAGACAAACAGACTTTGTATAATAAAAGGCAAACATTGTCAGTACAAGAGTTATGTTACATTCAGTCATTGCAATCTCTTCTTAATGCTGGTGATGGCTTTAAAGTCGACAGCAGGTCGTCTTTATCAGATTCAGATACCTGGATGTACTGACTTGCTGTTGTTTGATTGGCTGTATCTCCATATGTAATAAGAATTAATTGCCAGGTGTACCCAATAAAGTGGGAGCTAAATGTATATAGCTTTTTAATCTTCAAGTAACTTACTAAATCCCTCTATGCACTTCAAAAGAAATTAGATGAAAGGACAGTATAAGGAATATGAGTGGTGAATATTAAATGAGAGTGTGCTCTAAAATTCACCTCGAGTCAGCTGAATGTCTTAGGAATAATTCATAAGCATTTTATGTTTACTAAGCTTTCAAGCCCACATGTATTGGTTTTTCTTACAGTCAAGCTTGGTGACACCTTCGTAGTCAGACAAATTAACTTAATTACTTTATTTTTGTGTTTCCTTTATTTGCTTAAATACAGCCCTTTCTGTAGCAGCATAGACCTATAATAGGAAGTCATGCCAGCTGTGACATTGAGGGCAAACCAGATTTCAGCATGCGAGAGTAGTACAATATCTGCATGGCAGTGTGGGATTGTGAGAAAGCAAACAGATCGGCATGTTGCTGCGTCCAAGTATGACAGCAGAATACTGATAGACTCCTCAGGCTGCTGTCTGTTTGTTTAGCCCTCTCAGTTCAGTTGCTCAGTCTTAAGAGGGGAGTCCAATCATAAGTCAAACACTTTACCATGTTGACTGGCAGACAGTGACAAGAAAGCAATCCTAATTTTTGGATTCAAAGGGGAGCCTGTACGGTCCAAGAAACAAGCACAGTTGGCAGTGACTCAAAAGCAGATTATCACTTTCATCACCTCCAAAATCTTTTGAAGCAATGCAACAGTACATACAGACCTTGAACCTGAAAAGTATGAGCCTGCCTTAAAAAATAAAGAATCCAGTTCACTTTGTATTCAGTGTTCCACAGTGACATGTAAATTTGGATGCACAAGACTGCATCAATATTCAGGTTGGAGCATTGTTAAAAGAGCGCCATGCATGTAGATAATTGGCTTGCATTACAGTTGGTGTCTCTAGAAGCAAAAAAACAACATGTACTGCTCAGTTTGTATTAGGGCTGAGTCTATATAAAATTTTATTATCTTGGGGTGGCCAGACAAATGAAAACATGCCCAGGGTTTCCTACAAACCTGTCATGGATTAAAATCAATGGGTACATTTTTCTGAGAGTGACTAAAAATGTAAGAGGTTTAGGGAGAGGTATGCAATGATTCCAAGCTGTGCATCATAGATAGAATAATATAATAGTGCAAGTGTTTAACTACAAATGTTTAAGAAGGCTTATTTTAAACACCTTTATTTTATAGATTTTAGCTGCCTATGAGTTATCTCAATCTTAAATCTCAGACAATGAAGAAGATATGCGGCTTGTTTGTCAGGCTCTCCTAGCAGATCTATATTTTGTCCTGGTGGGTAAACTTAATGAAACTTCATAGCCTCTCTCCTACATGAGTAAATGAGAAATTAAGCATCAGAGACAGTTTCTCATTTCAGCATAATTAAAGTTTTAATTGCTTGATGTTGAGCATAGCATCTTCTGAAAAAGCAGATTCACCATGAGGCACACCACAAATAAGAAAGAGCCATGAAAACATAAACAGGAATAACACACAGCCACTCCTTTGCATAATTGGATATTAACCGTTAACTCTTCCATATTTCTTTACAAAATTACAGGGAAATGATATCTTTACCTGGGATTTAGATAGTTGTGTGGAGTACACAGAAAAAAGCAGCACTGAAAAATGCAGTAGATGGACAAAAGATCTGGAAAGCTAATCCTGTTGGTTTTGCCATCTGCAGGAATCTACATTTCACACATATGAGTTGAAGCTAATGTCTGCGAGTTCTGCATGCCAATTTCATTAGAGCCAGGTGTTGGGATTCAGCTCACTATCCATTCCTGTGCTTTCGTTTGCAGGCTGTACATGCCGTCTGACACTAAGTTCTGACAGTGGTGCGCTCCATTTTCTCTCATCCTGAGCCCAGGGAACACCTGTGGTGAGAGTAATTGAACACTCTCAGATCTTATGCTATCATTCAGCTCTGTCATCCTACAGTTACTGGTCATCCAGCTAAGACAAAATACACTTATTTTTGTTTGAAGTTAAAAGATCCCCTTAGCACCAAAAGCTTGGTGTTGAATCTAGGTTTTTAGTGATTCAACAGATGTAAGGTTGTTTCATTGTTATGAAAATGGTATCCAATACACAGCTTTTCCTAAATTAAAAAATAAAATTCTGCACATAAAAGTAGCATTAAAAAATGTAAAGTTTTTACTGCATTGACATTGAAAAAATGCTAATATTTTTGTTTGAAATCTAGAATTTATGTTTTATTTTTGCAATTGTGAGAATTCAATTTAAAGTTTTCATTTGGATTCATCATTCTTTTTCCTATTGTTGACATTACTTTAACAAGTGTGACCATATTTTGTTGCATATATATATATATATATATATATATATATATATATATATATATATATATATATATATATATATATATATATACAGTACATGCACATGAAGACACATTCTTGTCTTGCCATAAGTAGTGACAACCATGTGCTGACTCCCATTGACTGTTATATTCAACCTTTCTATGCCATAACCCTGACAATAACCCTTAAGCCAGGGGTCTGCAACCTGCGGCTCCAGAGCCACCAATGGCTCTTTGGACCCTCTCCAGTGGCTCGTAATAGTAGCTAAAATGTATATAAAGAGCTAAATAATTTACTAAAATATATACCGGTATCAATAGCTTTAGGGTTTTTTATAAGATGGAAAAGAATGAGATTAAAGAACCAGAAATATGTCTTAAGAGACATTTTTCTATGAATTAGCTTGAAAATGATATGTTTTAACATTAAAAATACATGATTTGTTGATTGTTTGAGATGGCAGCAACTAATTTCCTATACAAGATTAAAAAAAAAAAGTTTTTTTCTAGAAAAAGTCATGTTATATTTTGCGGCTCTAAACAACTTTTACTTGGTCGAACTCTGGGCAAAACGGCTCTTTGGATATGAAAGGTTGCAGACCCCTGCCTTAAGCTAACCATTACTAGTGCATACCACAACTCTAAACTAAACCCAATTTACGCCTTAGCCCTAAACCCAATTCATAGTTAAATAGCTTATGAGGACCAGGAAAATGTCCTCACTTTACAAAAACTGGTCCTCAGTGTGATGGTGAAATTGGAAAATGATCCTCACTCTGATGGCCATTTAGAGACACCTAAAGACACCCATCGGAGGAAACCAAAGTAGCCTGAGAGGACACACATGCATAGAAAGTGTGTAAACTCCATGCAGAGAGATGCTGGCCTGTGATTTGAACACAGGACCTGCTTGCTGAATGGCTACAGTGCTGTTTTTACTTTTGCCAACCTTATCTGTTAACTTCTGTAATCACAATTGCTAGTAGTTTTTTGTATTTTTCTTTGCATTTAGTTGCTTTTTTTCTTGAGTTAATTTTAATTAGATTTATTTTTGTTATTATTCACTGTTAGATTGAGCCCTTGTGGTTCTTATAAATTCTCTTAATCACTCATTCACACAGTTCTCTCATTATCTCTGCCATAAATAGAATATACAGGTGCTGGTCATAAAATTAGAATATCATGAAAAAGTAGATTGATTTCAGTAATTCCATTTAAAAAGTGAAACTTGTATATTATATTCATACATTACATACAAACTCATATATTTCAGATGTTTATTTTGTTTAATTTTGATGATTACAAATGACAACAAATGAAAATCTCAAATTCATCATATCAGAAAATTAGAATATTACTGAAGACCAATAAAAACAAAGGATTTATAGAAATGTTGGCCAACTGAAAAGTATGAACATGAAAAGTATGAGCATGTACAGCACTCAGTATTTAGTTGGGCCTCCTTTGGCCTGTATTACTGCAGCAATGCGGCGTGGCATGGAGTCGATCAGTCTGTGGCACTGCTCAGGTGTTATGATAGCCCAGGTTGCTCTAATAGTGGCTTTTAGCTCTTCTGAATTGTTGGGTCTGGTGTATTGCATCTTCTTCTTCACAATACCCCATAGATTTTCTATGGGGTTAAGGTCAGGAGAGTTTGCTGGCCAATTAAGAACAGGGATACCATGGTCCTTCAACCAGGTACTGGTAGCTTTGGCACTGTGTGCAGGTGCCAAGTCCTGTTGGAAAATGAAATCTGCATCTCCAAAAAGTTGGTCAGCTGCAGGAAGCATGAAGTGCTCTAAAACTTCCTGGTATGTGGCTGCGTTGACCCTGGACCTCAGAAAACACAATGGACCAACACCAGCAGATGACATGGCACCCCAAACCATCACTGACTGTGGAAACTTTACACTGGACTTCAAGCAACGTGGATGAAGTGCCTCTCTTCTTTTCCTCCAGACTCTGGGACCTTGATTTCCAAAGGAAATGCAAAATTTACTTTCATCAGAGAACATGACTTTGGACCACTCACCAGCAGTCCAGTCCTGTTTCTCTTTAGCCCAGGCAAGACGCTTCTGACGCTGTCTGTGGTTCAAGAGTGGCTTGACACAAGGAATGCGACAGCAGAAACCCATGTCTTTCATACGTCTGTGTGTGGTGGTTCTTGAAGCACTCACTCCAGCTGCAGTCCACTCTTTGTGAATCTCCCCCACATTTTTGAATGGGTTTTGTTTCACAATCCTCTCCAGGGTGCGGTTATCTCTCTTGCTTGTACACTTTTTTCGACCACATCTTTTCCTTCCCTTCGCCTCTCTATTAATGTGCTTGGACACTGAGCTCTGTGAACAGCCAGCCTCTTTAGCGATGACCTTTTGTGTCTTGCCCTCCTTGTGCAAGGTGTCGATGGTCGTCTTTTGGACAACTGTCAAGTCAGCAGTCTTCCCCATGATTGTGTAGCCTATAGAACTAGACTGAAAGACCATTTAAAGGCTTTTGCAGGTGGTTTGAGTTAATTAGCTGATTAGAGTGTGGCACCAGGGGCCATCAATTTTGAACCTTTTCACAATATTCTAATTTTCTGATATGATGAATTTGAGATTTTCATTTGTTGTCATTTGTAATCATCAAAATTAAACAAAATAAACATCTGAAATATATGAGTTTGTATGTAATGTATGAATATAATATACAAGTTTCACTTTTTAAATGGAATTACTGAAATCAATCTACTTTTTCATGATATTCTAATTTTATGACCAGCACCTGTATTGGAATGGGTACAGTTATTCCCACCAGCTCCACTATGGAGTGGAAGTGCAATCATCTTTCATCTTGGACATAAGGACCAGGTGCATTTTGGATGAAGGATCATGCAAACAAATCAATTCTTAAAAAAACATATAAGCCAGAAAGGGAACCAGATACAAAAGAGTAAAGCAGATGTAGTACATTTCAAAAAGTTGAAGGCTGTCTGGATCAATAAATGGATCCTACATTTATCCAGGGTAGATTTCGGCTGCACAGTTTTTGAGGTCAGTGACATAGCAGACACTAAGCATAGTCAGCACTAGTCTCTATCGCCATCTAGTTTAGTCAGTCCACCTGTTGCCTTGCTAAACAGACTAAAGCCAGCCATCTGCTCCTTCTATATATGCTTCCCTTGTGTCATGGTTCTGGATCATTATGTGTTTTGTTCTTGTTAAGCCTTCGCATGCCGACGCATGTTTGTTGTGACACTTGTGCTACTGCTCTTTCAAGTCTCATGTGAGAAATATCATAATGTGAGAGGATTTAAACTTCTGAACTACAATACATACATATAATTGCTCTATAACTGAAAAGGGAAAATAGTTTTTTTCTTAAAAGATCGAATGTGACTGAGATCCACTTGTCTGGTGTTGAGAAAAGAAAACTACACATTTTGGCTTCTTCATTACAATGTGAAAAACATTACGTGATCACAGAAATCATTAAGAGTCATCTTCCAGTGGCAGAGATGTCCATACACAATTTCATGGCAGTACAATTTAATGTCTGTGGAGGTATTTGAGTCTAGCTGAAAGCAGATAGATAGAGAGATATAATAGCATGGCCATCATCAGAACCGTGACTAAAATCATTATCCATATATGAGAGTTTAATGCTGTGTATAAGACCTCATTTAAATGTGTGTGAAGTTTGAAATCATTTAGGTCATGGTAAATTTTATGAACAAAGAAACTATCCAGTTTCTCAAAGACACCTTACTTCACTTTACTTTTGTCTTCTCTATGTTCAAGTAGCAGTTGGGAAGACACTGACAGTGATTCTACTTAGAAGTTCCTGACGATATGATATTTTATGTGCAAAGTTGTTCATTTGGAATCATACAGCTAGCTATGAATGTGTTTTTCATTTATTAAATTAGATTTCGAAACTTGATTGTGACTTGATTTATTTATGTTACCTGAAACAAGTTAAATTCGTTTCTAAACCAGATTCCAAAACGTGTAGACCCGTTAAACCTCTGCTAAATCCAAATAACGTAAAGAACAAATTGTGTCTTTTTGTAGTTTTATTTATTTCTCTTCAGTCATAATGCACCCAGTTTATGAATCACAGATCTGCTTTCAAACCATAATCTAAGAGTTTCCAGAGGTTCAAAAGAAGCAGTGAAATCTGGTCCTCTCCTTGTGATGTAAAATGTTTTTCAGTGGCTTCCCAACATGTAACTCAAAACCCAAAATAGGCAGCGAGATGAACAAAAACTGAAGCTTGGATGGAGCAAGTCATCAAAAATCACATAATAAAAAATATAAATCAGTGTAAAGAGCAGCTAAACTTTCAATTTAAATTAAGATTTTTCTTTACCTTTAATTAAGACAATATTTAAATTGGTGAACTCTGATATGTTTTTACTTACTCAACTGTTAAAGTCAAAATTGCAAAAAAAATAAAATTATAAAAGGCTTATTCTTTCTTGAACTCTTTATTAAACCAATGCAGTTTCAGGACCTTCAGTGCTCTTTTTAAATTTGAGATTTTCTCTAACTCAGTCAGTTTGATTATTATTCCTGTAGTATTAGTATTCGTACTCTTCAACTTCTTCTTATCCAGAACGGTGTCTTGGGGGTTCCAGTCTCAGTTGAGACTCCCAGGCACATTCTCCTGCTCTACTGGTGGAAGCCCAAGGCCTTTCCAGACCAGCCAGGAGACATAGTCCCTCCAGCTTGTCATGCGCTGTTTCCTAAGTCACCTCCCTGTGGGACGTGCCTGGAACATCTCTCAAAGGAGGCATCTAGGGGGCATCTGAAAAAGATGCTGGCTCATATTCTACAGAAGCAGCTCTACTCCAATCCTTTCCCAGATGACCATGATCCTCACCCTTTCTCTATTGTCCAGCCACCCAGCAGATAAGGTTTATTTCAGCTGCCTTTATCCAAATTTCATAACCATTGGTGAGAGTACAGACATAAAATGACCGGTAAATGAAAAGCTTTGTCCTTTTGCTCATCTCTCTTTTCATCCGAGCCTTGAAACCTCTCCACCATGTTACAGTGGTGGTTTAAGCAGGGGAAATTCCTGAAGTGTTCTCCTTGAAATGTTTACCCTTTGTCGTCAGCCATAACAATAGACTGTTGCAGTTTTATTCGGACCAGCACCCTTTTCCCAAATGTAGCAAACTGTTAATTTGACAAATCAGGATTACAGCCTTATGATGCCCTTTGGGATTGAGGGCTCTTTGAACATGTTATGTAGATGTAAATGCAGTGCTACACATGGGATCAATTAGAAACCCCTTTTGTGGTTCATTGATTAGAAAATCACAAAGTATTAGACCTAATCTAACTATGATGTTCATGAGCTATAATTAGTCCTACTGCTTTTGAGTGTTTCCACTTAAGGAGAGGAATTACTGTTAATATGTAATGTTAAAATGTTTTCTTAAGAGTTACTTTGGCATGCAGAATTATTATTTAATTGTTATTGTATTTTATCAAGGGGTTTATGTCTAACAAAACAGCAATTTATTGTAAAGACAAAGGAAATAATACACATTAAAGTTCTGGAAAGTGGGATCAGCGCTTCAAGTCACAACTTGTAAAAGTAAATTTTGAAGGAGTATATCTCTAGCAGATTTGCACATCTACATACTGAAAATTGCAAAATATCCCATGGCTCAAGCCTGTTGCCGAGCATCTATAAAGGTTTTTTTTTTTCCAAATCTTGCCAAACATGACCAATTAGAATTCAAATTGGCCGTTCTTACAAATGAGATAACTCATCCATCATATGTCTGGCTTACTGTTTAGTTAGGCTGTCTTGCTGGAAGGTGAATTCCCATCCCTGTCTCAGGTCTTCTGCAGCTTCTTACAGGTCTTGATTCAGAATTGTCTTGCATTTTGCTACATCCATATTTCCAAAAACTATGACCCACTTCCAGGTTCCTGCTAAAGAAAAAGATCTCTATAGTAAGATGCCACTACTACCATCTTTTATTTGGTATGTTCACAGTGATGTGCAATCTTAAGATTCTTAAAAACATTGTTTTGCATGCAAGTAATTTTTTATGGCATAATCTGACTGGAGCACCTTCTTCCACATGTTTGTTGTCCACCTACGTGGCTTGTGGAAAAACTGTGAGCTTTTTTAGTTTCCTTTTCAACACCAAAGCAGTTGTTCTTATGTAAAAGCCAGATTTGAGAGATTAATAAATTGGAATTATCCTGACGACAGCCAACATGAAAAGTGAATCTCTGTATCTCCTCCGGAGTTGGCCTCTTAGATGATTCCTGGCCAACATCTCCTTTCCCGGTCCATTGAATAAGGTAATATTTTATCGTTTAACTGAAGCACCACTTTAAACTATCGTCCTTAACTCTGTCTAGTGTTCCTTGATCTACATGATGCTGGTTGTGCTCTGATAAGCATCTGAGGTGACAAACAGAACAGCTACATTCCTACCGAGATAAAACCACACACATTGTTTTACTTTTGGGGTGCATTCTGAATGGAGTTGATTGTACTGGAATGTATTTCAGGATATTAGACTAATATGGGTCTGAATACAAATGTGTCACACTTTGCAAATGCAATAATCCAAAACTTTGTGCTGCTGTATCACAAAGCCCCTAGTAAATGTATATATTTTAATTTGCACAACTTTAACTTATGCAACTTCATCAATTACTGTTGTGGCTGACAGCAACTTAAGAGCTATTACCTTATTGTTCCTAACTTTAAGTGATAAGCAGCTATGTCATGCTGACTTGTATTTGGAAGAAGAACAAGATAAATATAATAATATTTCCATTATTCCACAAACAACATAGCTTGGCAGGCGGTTCATGTGTTTGATGGATGTTACTTGCTGAGTTAATAGGACTTCCAGTCACAGCAGTCAATCTAAATCCACTATTAGTAGGGTGCTCTGTGTAGCTATGTGTCAAATGAACACACCAGTGCAGAACTGCAGACTCATCATCATAATACAGTCACTCTGCTGACTGCAAATTGAGGAGGAGTTTTTCTTTGCCGTGTATTACACTTTCGGAATATTACAACCAATACAAGCTGGAAGCCTCATAAATCACCCAGGCCTTCAGGACAAAGAAGATCACATGACAGCAGGGTACAGCTGATGCTAAAGGGTTCAGGTTTAGTAATGATAAGAGCACTCCATTCCAAAAGCTGGGTTGTGAGAAGTAGATTATCGGTATGACTGAGGTCAGGGCAGAGGATGGGAGTATAATTAATACTGTATGAATTAAACCTGTGTCATGCTTCCTCTGATACGCGCAATCTGATTGAAATAGAAAATGTGGAGGACAACATGTGGGTGGAGATCATGCTCTTTGGGTGGGGGAAAATTAGGCGAGTGGAAGGCTATGCAATTCTTTTTTTTCTCACTTTTCAAGGCTCAGTATTGCTCCGTCTCTTCTTATTAGAAAGCTAATGCAACTGTCTGTTCTAATACTAGAGAGCAGCTTTTATTCCTTTTTTTTCCTCCCTCACAACCTTTTTCTATTCTGCTCAGCACTAATCTGGGCAGTGGTAGCAGATGATAAGACGGGAACATTCGCGTATTCTCCGCACTTTTTACAAGCTTTGTCTTGGCACAAGTTGTACAGTCGTTTATTTCAATAACTTTCCAAAGGAATTTGTATGAAAGGTTAAAAGGAAAAAAGACAAACTCCATGAGAGTGATTTCTCTGTAGAGTTTCTATTGTAATTCTTTAGAGGTTTTCTGTTGATATTGGCTTTCAAAACCTGAAAGACAGTCTGAGCTTCTTTGTTTTTAGCAAAAAAAGAATCCTCAGTATTAAGGCCTTTGAAGTGCACAAAGTGTTGGAGCTTATGGAGGTATTGTTCTCGGAGCAGGAGGATGAATTTTAGAGTGAATTAAAATCTTTGGGTTTAACTTTTAGTGGCAAATGTACTGTAAAGATCAAATTTCTTATTGGCCCCATGAATGCAAACTACGGACCCCTGCGCAAGAAAGAAAAATAACATCTGTAGATATTTTTCTAAAGACTGTGGGTGTTTGTCTGTTTACCTGTATAATCCAAATAATTAAAAAATATATATTTTCATAGTTTGCAGATAGTAGACTCTCTCCATGAGAAGCTTACTCTAATGATTATAATAAGACTGCCTATTAAAAGACAAAAGTTCAGTTTATCATCTCTTTCTTTACAGGGATATCTTTATAGTAACAAATACCATAAATGTAAGCAATCAATAAGTCAACTTTTATGTATATAGCTCTTTACAACACACAAGGTTACAAAAGAGCTGTACGTACTTAAAATCAACGTGATAGAAACCAGAATAAAAATTATTTTAAAAAAACATACAAAAAAATGCAATCATTGCTGAAGGCATTTTGCAATTCCAGTTCCCAGTCAGGCTTTTCATTTTGTTAGACAAAAGGAAGATTTCAAAATAACAACACAACAAACAACCTTTGATACAATATAAAACTAAATATACAGGCAAAATTTAACAAAAATGAAGCACATACTTGTTCAAAAAGGTTAGGGTTAGCAGATAGTTATGTTACATTAGTAGCTGAACCCTTAAGCTATATTATGCCATATAATGATTTTCAGTTAATTTAGATTAAAAAAATACATTAACTGTGTTTACCAGACATATAAAGAGCTATTCAATATCAGATTTTTAAAAAAGGCTGACTGAGAGAGAAGATCTTTATTCAAACTTTCCACTTTCACAGAGAATAAATGTTTTGTTCTCATAATTTCATACAAATTCTTATAATCCTTTCATTTAGTTTCTTTTATCAGATGAAGCTATGTACACAGTTTACCTTCTGATTAATCGGTACTTAAATAACAGCTATTATATTTCTAACCTTACAACTGAAAAGTAATTGTTTTGAAGGGATCACTGTAATGAAAAGAACAAAATGATTAACATAATGGAATATTCCAAATAAGTGTGTAAGAGAAATACAGATGTTAGATATTTGTCAAAAGTGTTAAAGGTTTACTATCCTGCAAGTAACAAGAGGGGGGCAGCTTTCATGTTTAGAAGGAAATATAGGTCATCCATGGTAAAAATGGAAATCTAGTTCCTCATCCTTCTTAATATTCGTTATATAATCAACAATAGACCTTTATTATGAGCTTATCAGCTACAGCATGATGAGGCAGGATAGTGATCTCATAAAGCCTATAAATCATTTCTATTGTTTAGTATCATAGAATCATTAAGCAGAGTGTCTGTGGTCAGCCATCACACTGATACTTTTATTCCATGTTGAGGGTGACATTGCAAATACATAATGAGTTAAGAAGGAAACCTGTTTTCTGGAGTGGAAATCTAAGTGCGTGATTTTGTGCTCATCAGGTCCTCTCATACCCTCGTGGCATGATTAAACTTTGGAGGAGTCATCAGATTTGCTGGCACTTGGAGATTAAGATGATCGCAGACAATCCCTCCAGCAGAAGCCACCATTCACTATTGTCACTTTATGCTAATGAAGTGATACAGTATCTTTTATATCATAGTAGGCAGCAAAATTTAAATCTCTTATTCTCTCTTCTCATTCTGTTTCACTCTATCCAAATGGTGCTGTCTTTCTTTTTTTTAAATATATCCTTTAGAGTCTGTTAAAGAAAAATGGTTTATAAAAAGATTTTTTTAATATCAAAGGATTTTTATACAACAAAAGGAATCAGTGTTTAGCAAAACAGAAGTTTAATTCTATCCTAGGATGAATATTTTTTCAAGTTTTATAGACATTTCCTTGAAAGATGTCAGAAGCTTTAAAAGAACATTTTAAAACTTTATATAATGTGGTCCTATTACATGAGGTCATAAAAACAGGTCTTTCAATGCAGTCAAGCTGCAGCTAAAGACATTAAAGATAGTTACTTTTATGCAGTGGCCCTTAGCAACTGCCTGAAGGCATATTCAGCTAAATTCATAAAATAAATGAACATTTTAAGTAACATTTAACTTACTGATATAGAGTTTTTAAAGCATTAAAACTACCAGTCCTGTATGTTTACACACGCCAGAAGTGGTTTCTGGTAATGTAGCAGCTGTTACAGTAAGTGACAGCATTCTTACTTGAGAATAAAAACCTGTCGTTCTTTGGAACTGGTGATGATAAGACCTTCTCTTTTGTGTGATGTGGCATCTACGGCAGCTGCACATAATAAATCTGTTGTTAACCCTGGGAATTCAGTTGAAGGCAGGCTTTGGCTTTGTCTATTAAGAAGAAACATCTGCAGTGTTAAAGCAGCTCCCCGGCGATGCATGTTTTTACTCTTAGACATAAATATGAATAGAAAATGTTGCTGTTAAGAAAAACAGGATTTTGCAAATAAAAGCGGTCACCTTTTAATTTCTCTGGTAAATTTTTTTTCTTTTTCTTCCCATCATTGAAGTTTAGCCTTGAGCCTATCTTTAACAGCATGATCTGAGTACTATGTATGGATTAACATTCAGAAAATCTGAAGACAATCTTTATAAAGCTCCAGGGTGTTTTTATTTGCTACTGTTCTAAAATTATATGAATTTGTTTAATGTGTAAAAACTAAAGAATATTTTAAATACTGATAACTGTTGGTCAGTTGGGTTTAGTTAGAATCAGCATTATTATTGAGAACTCTTTGTTTATTGTAGTAAAAATAAAAATAGAACTAGAATAAGTTCCCAGGACAATTTTTGTCTTGTGTTCTGGTACCTACCTTGTAATGACTGTGAAAACTACTCTGTATTAAAAATACATACTTGATACATCACGGGTTAGGCTACCTTTCAAAAATTTTAACTTTAGCAAATTAGACTAAAGTAAACTCAACATTTAAAAAGGATTAAATAATTTAGTTATATTCCTTAAATATTTATTTAGCGTACTCCAATAATCTATTCATTCAGTCAGGCTTTTGTTGCTTTTAAAACATGAAAGTAACAAACACCAGCCTATAATCCCAAAAGATAAATAATTACTCACTTGTCTTGTATGTAAATAGCATCTTTAGAAAAAAAATGTATGTGAAGCATCTAACGAAAGCAGGTTAATATTTTATTATGGCAAAACAAAGAACATTAAAAGGTTACACATTTGCTGCAATGATGTTATTATGGTAAAAAAATAAAACACAGCATAAAAAGATAACCAGCAGATGCGGACTAATTCAGCTCTGGGCGAAAGGTATTTCAACTTCTCTCTGAAGCACCTGTTGCATCAGCCAGATGGTGGAGTTGAAAGAGAGCGGGTGTTGGAAAGGACTTCTCACTGATTACATCCCCATTCACTTGAGGGTGCATCTGGTGTATAAAGAGCTTGTTCCTGCTCCCTCTCTGCAAGTGATACCCACTGCAGTTTTCTCCACTGTTTTTGAATGTTGAATATGAAGCACTGTGTTTGTATGATAAATTAACAATAATAAAGCTGTCCACAAAGATGTCATGCTGTACGCTTTGCTCAACTGCTATGTTGTAGGGTTAATCGCTTCCATAAAAACAGAAATGCTCTTTTGTTTCATTTTCGATCAACAAATTTGTTGCAAATAAAGAGAGTTTGTACCTACCCTTTAAAATAAAATGATTATGTTTTAATATTTTATTGCATTATTTTACTCAGCCTGGAATTGCATTTTGTACAATTGTATTGTAATTTATTCATTTATTTTGTTTACTCTATTTTGTGACATTTTGATGGCTTCTTTTTCTTGCCATTACCAGAGAATAATAAACCTAGTACGCAGAGTAAATTGTGTGATTGACATACAGAGACTGCAAACACTCCAAAGGACTAAAGTGCTGTATGTAGAATGAACCAAAAAATCAATGAACAGGGTTTTAAATAAATAAAAGACTCTGGTATTTAAATGCTTATACAAGCATTAAATCAATCAAAAGTAATTAAGAATGAGTGGATGATTAACAAAATAAAAATTTGTAGATGAGATGAAATCAAACACCAGGAAGATGAGAAGGCTTCAGAGACAGATTCAAAAACAGGCTGACAGGCCTGTCTGATCTCCAAAGAAAGGTCTCAAACATCCTGTCCATAGCTGTTTAACCTCCACTTAATCTATTGCAACTACATTAAGGCATAATTTCATGACTTTATAAAGACATATTTGTACTGCTCTGCCACTTCTTTATATTAAGATTCAAGATTAGAAAGTCTTTTTAACAAAAGCTTGTTCAAGCATGGAGGACACCTGTTTTCCAATTCTTTAATATCAAAATAAATATAATCCCTTCATCAAAGAACCATTATTAATATTCTTTTAAAACTGGCACCTTTTTTTTTCTGTGCAACTCTAAATAATGCTTGTTTAACAGAAAGCAATACAGTTGTGTACATAGGCTCAGGTCCCCCCTGTCACTACCCGATCCATACCGGAAAGTAGTTCCTCATTGTTCTTATATATTTATCATATAATCAAGAAACAACTTTGCATCTTGAGCATGATCGGTACCATCAGCTCATTTACGCATGCTCAACCAGACATACATCCAGGTCACCCTCGATTTTAATTTGTAAAAAAAAAAAAACTAAATTCCCTTTTTCCCTTCTTAATGATGGTGTTAAATGTTGATAGTGTATTCAAATAGTCTCAGAAAAGTCATAAAACATGTTTTAAAGAAAAATGTTTTACGCAACCTGGATGTTTATCTGCTTGCACATGCCAATTGAGCGGGTGGTACAGAGCAGGTAGTGACAGCTACAAAGCAATAGTAATGTAGGGGTCCAGCTAGGACCTCTTTTAGATTCCTGCTTTTGATACCTAAAATCTGCATGAAAACATTTAGAGAAGTTTATATGACTTATATTTATTCTGACTAAAGGATAGGATTGCCTTTTTTAATTGTTCAATGTCAATTAATTTAAAACAGTGACTATCCATGTTCTCTAAACAACTGAGAGTTTGTCAATATTTTATTTTAATCTATTTTATCCTTAAGGAATCAATCTAAAAAAGTAGACAGACCTTTAGATTCTACTGGGAAATTCATAAATGGTAGAGATAGATAGAAAGATAAATAAAAAAATTCAATAAAATAAAACAGTTTAATGGCTTTAATTCTACAAGTCTAATAAAGATATTGCATAATGGTTTGACAACAGAGAGTGTTTGAAGATGTTTGAAGAATTACAAAATTCTTAGATGTTCCTTGAATATTTAGTCTCTTTTATGCAAAAAAAAAAAAAAAACATTTGCAACATTGGACCCACACACAACAACAATAACTTTTGAAATAAAAATGATAAGTACTAATTCTGCAGCCCCATTACAACTATATAAACCTTTACAATGAGTTTGTACAGAGTCAGATGTGATGCCATATGTCAAAGCTGAAGCCAGGCTGAAACTCTATCATGCAAAGGACAGTGATTTAAAGCACATCTATAACAGTGAGGGTTAAGGAAATTCTATGTTTTCTAGCTACTTTGGAAAAGGATAAATGCCAGCAATTATTGAAAACTGAAACATGTTCCTCATGTTTATCCAATACTTGCATTTATTTTCAGAAAGTGTTCCGTAAAAAAAAAACTCTTCAAAAGGTGTTTACAGGTTAGCCGTAGCACTTTTCACATTTCGCCTCCCTTCTGCTTTTCAATCATGTGAACAATTTTTAAAAGCCGCACTTCATGAGTGAACTGGAAATAAAAATCGATTAAAGATCATACAGGCAACTTCATATTTTATGGCAGAGGCGTGTAGTCAAGGGATTAACTTTTTAAATAGCTTTTTTTCTTTTTGCAAATAGCAATCAGTCACATGCACCAACACTGGAAAGTTGCAGGTTATTTCTTTAAATACATCTCTTATAGTAGCATGGCAGAGGCTATAATTTTGGAGAAGCGTCACTACATGCTACATAATTAAAGGAATTTGTGGTGTTGCAGTATTGTTTGGTTTGATTATAAAACCTTTCTTAAGATATAACATTAATGTTATCATTAATAACGTTATTATTAGAACCAAAATCATTCACAGCATATATATACTTTGAGAACACTAGAAAATTGGGATTAATTGGGGCTACTTGCACGTAAAGATTATAATCAACAATTTTGATTATGAATTAATTCACTTCATGGACGTAACATGGTTCATCCAACCTGCTGTGATCCTGAGTGTGTGTAACCACTATATTATAATTTTAAGTTGTAATAATCATCATTAAAGAAAATCACAGTAAACGTTACTGTATTATCAAACATTAACATAAAAGCACAACTTTTAGACGCACCTTATTCCTCATTTGAAATAAACACAAACAATTATACTTTTTTCCCTCTTTTACTTTTATCTACTTTATATATTTCTATCTCGACTTTCCCTTGTAGCACACTCTTGTTTCCTAGTATACTAAATCCATATAGGCATTATAGTAATATTAAATGGGCCGTATTTATTAATTAATTCATTCATTTATTGCTGTTTCTCTTTTACCCATGTTCAGTGTGGCACTTGGAGTACTTGTTAATGTCTGGGTTTCTGTTGTTGTCATTTGTCTACTGTATGTGTTCTGTTTTTTATTTCTAAGGTTTGTTCAAAATGTTTGACATGCCCATTTCCAGACTGCAAAACATATGTACCCATGGGATTACTCAAAATTACCTTGTGCCTACATTTAAGCTAAATTTACTAAACACAATTTCTCCCTGTTAAAATTACTTATTATTTTCAAAAACACATAGATAGAACACCACAAAATACTATTGGAACAAAATAACTAAAAGAAGAAGCTGACTAAAGTTGTGAATCTTGGTAACAGCGGTTTATAGAGAAGCAGACAAATGATCAACGTTTCACTAAATTCCACCATAACTCATCAGTCCATGCTCCTAGAATATATTGAAAGTAGAAAACACTCGAAGAGCACAAACCTCTGCCATCAGCAAATTCTTCTCTACATTTTGACTTAACGTATAGCTAAAAAATCACCCATGATCTGGATCATTATCAAATTTTAGTTAATAGTTCCTTGGAGTGAATCTTACCACTGGTGAAAATGTAAATAAAATCTGTTAATAACAGATACTTATGACCCAAATTATCATACTGGTTTAGGGGGATCTGCTTGTTCCATATCTCACAACATTAAAGAATTACTTAAAAATTCCTTTATGATCTGAATCACCACCAATATTTTATGACACACATCTGGTAAACATATTAAAAAATATGTTCATACTAGTCCCGCAAAAAAAAAAAACACAATCACAATTGAAAACATAACCTGCTTTAATGAGATAATATTCACACCTTTGTGATGATTTAGAACAAGGAAGTTACAGTTACAAATAATGATGATTGTTTTTTAGCGTCTGACCTATATTTAGATTATAACAAGTTAGATGGGGTTACAGTTTGGTTCTTTGTGGTCAGATTCAATGCCGTCTATGATAGAAAAAACATAAGAATATAATCTCAGGTTTAAATGCTTTGTTATTATACAGGTTGGGTCTCAAAAAGTTAAAAATTACAACAGATGGCCCTCCATCATAAAAGCTGTTGTAAAGAGAGAATATTTTCATTACGTAGGTGCAGGTGGTGCTTTTTTAATTCCTGTTTTTTTTTTTTCTTAAAGTTTTTTTGACAAAGTTCCTGGAATCAAGTGAGATGCTCTGAATGTTTCAATAGTTTTGTTTTTGTTTTATAAAATAAACCTATGCACACACACGCGCATATATATATATATATATGCATGTGTGTGTGTATATACCTCCAACTTTTCAGCGATGGAGGTTCTTAAATGTTCAGACAGATGGATGTCTTATTTATTCAAGAAGAGTCAAGATCTGTTTTGGTCAGCCTTAAAAAGCACTGTGCTTAAAACTGCAAGTTTCGGAGAAACTTTCTCTGGTTACTGCAGAAACAAATTGCTATTTATGTATTTTTCCACATGAGCACAGTCAGTGTACTTTACCATAACTTGAATAAAATGATCTCACTGAGGCAAAATCCTATTTAGAGTGTGGGCAAAAAGGTAAAAACACTTATTAAAGACTCTCAAGCTGCTTCTTCACCTTCCAGTGTTAATAGCTGGAAACAGCTGTCACATTCATATCTTCTGCTGCTCCTTTTTTTGCCACAAGCTAGTTTCTCTCAGTGTGATGTGTTTTTCCCCTAATTGTAGGAGAGAGCTAAGATACAGCAGCTGTCAATCTTTTACAGTTTTTTTTGTTGTTGCTTTTTTTCTGACATACATTTCCTGGCATATACAGTATATGTATAACAGGTTTATATGTACACAAAATGAGTCTGCTCTTTTATGTGATGTATATAATACTATGAGCACACAAAGTGTTTTTCTTCTCTCTTTTGTGTAGCTTTGGGAAAGAAAGTTGAATTCCAATAGAATTAATTGCCAAACTTAGTTGTGTGTGCAAACTTTCTAAATAAATCATCTATGTAACAGAGTTGGTTTACACCAAAATATATATTAAAAGACATGATAATGAAAGAAAGAACAAAAGGCAAGCCCACCTTAGCAACTGAAAAATGTATTAATTCTCTTTGTGAACTGAAAATAAAGAATATATGAAAACAATCAATTCAGTTTGTAAAAGACCCCGCACATTCGCAAAATAGTCCAGAAATAAACAAAAGGCACAAAAGAATATTTATGGGGATGACAAATGAAAATGGTGTCGTAGCTTTGATGTTGGCTATATTATTTCTTTTCTTTCTTAAAGTGAAACTTCAAGAATTTAAGTCCCCAGCAAAACAGAAACAGTTTCATAACTATTACACAAAACTGCTGCTGTAACTGTGTCAAGCTTAAACCGATAAAGGTAAACAAAATCTGAAATCTTTACAGGCTTGTAAGATAATTTCTTCAAAAGGAAAAGTCTGGTCATCAATGAATGATCAATGGATCATTATCTATACCTGAAACTAATGTACATTCGCAGTGATTTAATGAATTTAGTGTTAATCAGTTAAAAAAATAAAAATAGTTTTCCTCGCGATTACTGATTCCGGGACCGGCCATTTTTGCCCGAATATAGTAAAACTTCACTCATGACATCTTCCGGCAGTGACGCCCAGTGCCATTCTCCTCGCTTTAAAAGCAAAATCAATGGGAACTGCAAGACAAATCTGCAATCGACAACAATTATTCACCATTGAAATTCGCCAGAGCTATAATTAAACTGTCAATGCCCACGTGCATGGCAGTTGGATATTGTAATACATCAGGTAACAAAAATAGTTATTTCACCTCTCCAATTCATGATCCTCCGGGTTACTGTAGTCCTGGTCATTGGATTGCCAACTTGAAGAGGCCATCAAACTACTGGCCAGAGAAAAAACATGTAATATGTAACCAACATTTTGAAGAAGAATATTTTCAACATTACTTGAGATGATCTGCAGCAAAGCACATTCAAATAAAATTATTCTTAATTAAAAACACTTGTTATTTATTGAACAGTATGTAATAATTTCATATTTAAAGCATCAGAATTTTGCATTCTGAATATGACCATACTTTCCCTGTATATAAATGTTTTTATTTTCTACCGGTTTTAATGTCGCTGTACTTTCATAAATGATTTCAGTATTGTGTGGGTGTACATATTCTTACATATTCTTCCTGCTCTTTTTTTTTGGAGGTACTGGCATCCCCCTGGACTCCTTTACACATCTTGCTCCAGGGCTCAGATCCATTATACTGTCAGATAATCACCCAAACTCTCCAGCTCTTTCAGCTCTCCAGGTGTGCCAGTATAAGCTTCCATATTTGACAAGTCTTGTGCTAATTTTTGTTACCAGTTATACACTATATTGCCAAAAGTATTTGCTCACCCATCCAAATTATTGGAATCAGGTGTTCCAATCACTTCCATGGCCACAGGTGTATAAATTCAAGCACCTAGGCATGCAGACTGTTTTTACAAACATTTGTGAAAGAATGGGTCGCTCTCAGGAGCTCAGTGAATTCCAGCGTGGAACTGTGATAGGATGCCACCTGTGCAACAAATCCAGTCGTGAAATTTCCTCGCTCCTAAATATTCCACAGTCAACTGTCAGCTGTATTATAAGAAAATGGAAGTGTTTGGGAACGACAGCAACTCAGCCACGAAGTGGTAGGCCACGTAAACTGACGGAGCGGGGTCAGCGGATGCTGACGCGCATAGTGCGAAGAGGTCGCCAACTTTCTGCAGAGTCAATCACTACAGACCTCCAAACTTCATGTGGCCTTCAGATTAGCTCAAGAACAGTGCGCAGAGAGCTTCATGGAATGGGTTTCCATGGGCGAGCAGCTGCATCCAAGCCATACATCACCAAGTGCAATGCAAAGCGTCGGATGCGGTGGTGTAAAGCACGCCGCCACTGGACTCTAGAGCAGTGGAGACGCGTTCTCTGGAGTGACGAATCGCGCTTCTCCATCTGGCAATCTGATGGACGGGTCTGGGTTTGGCGGTTGTCAGGAGAACGGTACTTGTCTGACTGCATTGTGCCAAGTGTAAAGTTTGGTGGAGGGGGGATTATGGTGTGGGGTTGTTTTTCAGGAGCTGGGCTTGGCCCCTTAGTTCCAGTGAAAGGAACTCTGAATGCTTCAGCATACCAAGACATTTTGGACAATTCCATGCTCCCAACTTTGTGGGAACAGTTTGGAGCTGGCCCCTTCCTCTTCCAACATGACTGTGCACCAGTGCACAAAGCAAGGTCCATAAAGACATGGATGACAGAGTCTGGTGTGGATGAACTTGACTGGCCTGCACAGAGTCCTGACCTCAACCCGATAGAACACCTTTGGGATGAATTAGAGCGGAGACTGAGAGCCAGGCCTTCTCGTCCAACATCAGTGTGCGACCTCACAAATGCGCTTCTGGAAGAATGGTCAAAAATTCCCATAAACACACTCCTAAACCTTGTGGACAGCCTTCCCAGAAGAGTTGAAGCTGTTCTAGCTGCAAAGGGTGGACCGACGTCATATTGAACCCTATGGATTAGGAACGGGATGTCACTTAAGCTCATATGTGAGTCAAGGCAGGTGAGCAAATACTTTTGGCAATATAGTGTATATACCATTGGGTATGCTTACCTACTATTAGTATTCAGTGTTAAAAAAGTGCAAAAGTGCTGAAAATAAAAAGGACCAGGATAACAATTTGCACTCATTGGTTGTTTTGACAGTAATATTCATTATTGTTCATTAGTGTACTCAGATGAATGAATAAATGAAGTGTGTTACAGATGAGAAATAATATGTTTTTTTTATTATTAAGAGCTCCAAAACAGATTAACCTTTTACATTAATTTGTGGCTAAACTAAACATAAACCTATATAGGATCAAGTTTGATGCTAAAGTACCATAACCATGATGTTAAAGATTATGTGATAAGGGCAGGGATATATCATAGATATACCAGAAGAGTAAAAGATAAGGAATTAAGTTTACAAATATCCTGTTTTAACACTAGAATACCCAGGATTTTAAGTTTCTCCCTCCCTCTACCAGAATTAAGGCCTGAATGTATGTTTGCATGTCAGGCTCAGAACAATAGGATTCGAATATCGAGGCGGATCTCTAAAATGTTTATTAAAAATGGAACACATTCTCGGTAGTCAGAGCCAGGAGATCAGAGGAACGAAGAGGTGCCCAAGGGAAATCCAGAATGGAGTCGTGAAACAGTTCCAGGTTCAGTTCACAGACAAACAGAAATCCGTCAGGAGTCCGAAGACAGTTCAAACAAACAGAGCAGAATGGGGAAAGGCATCCTTAGAGGTCGAGTGGCAGAAGGCGTCACGATCGGGCAATCTGAAAAAAACGCAGGTACACTAACGAACTTTCACCAGGCTTGATTAATCTGAAACTGATGGCTGGTCTGAAGGATGGTTAAATAGAGGCTGAAGCAGGTGGATCAGGTGAACAATAATGAATCCCCATCACAAAGAAGTGGACCTGTTTTTGGTTCAATTCACATGTTTTCTAAGCCATAATAGGGCTACTCTATAAAGCCTAGAACATTACTCCAGAAATTTTGAATTGAGAAAGCTCTCTGGATGGAAAAAAAAAACTAACTTGGAAAACAAAGTCAAGTAGTTCTTTTTTCTTGGTATGGGTGAGTTTAGAATGTACACAGAGTTTTTAAGCAATAGAGGATTAGTTTTATCATGATGATGATGTCCAGGTTCAGCAGCTTGGATCGGCAGGCAACTTGAAAACTGAAGCCCAACGAACAGCAGGATTGTAGTGTTTGGTTTACACTATTTCTGTTTAAGCCGGGCATACACTGTGCAATATTTTCAATTGTTGGTCACTGTATGAAAAAACCACTGGGTTTAAAACTTTGGATGCAACCTTACAACAGTGGACTGAATTTCAAAAGAGGTGGTCCTGAGAGGCCGATCGCCGCTCATTACCCCCCTGTACACGACACAACGTACAATCGGGCTAAAAGTCTACCCGATCAAAAACTTATCACTTATTTGTTCAATGTAAAATATGATAAAAATATTTAAAAAAGAAAAGTGAAACAGTATCCTGCAAATTTTCTTTTTTTAATCATTTTGGCAATGGACTTAAAGCTACAGTGTGTAATAATTACAGGGATATACAGTTCAGAAATGTAATATATTACACATAACTATGTAATTTTATCATCATCTACGAGCTCAGCCTCTTAACCTTAATATTTGCGTTGCCTTAGAATTCGTTATTTAGAATTACATAGGAGCGGGTCTCGCAGCCATGGAGGCAGACATCTTTGCGCTACGGCAGCGCAGAGCCAGCAAATTAGTGATTGCGAGATCGCCAAAATGTCACAACGATGTAGAAAAAATAACGGGTATATTTATTATCTTAAGTCTACATGAAATCTATACCCTACACAGGCTAATGAAATACTATCTGTAAAATTATCTATGTAAACAAACCTCATCACTTGAGAAGGTAGGTGATGCGGACGTCGTGGAAGACATTTTGTCCCGTAACGCTCGCCGTACTGTTGGGGGGGAGAAGCGGTGGCGGGGAGATGTTCATGTTGCTGCTGTCTGCAGTCTGACCGCTAGATGTCGCTAAAAGTTACACACTGTAGCTTTAAAATATCTTAATGCCAAAGACAGCTAGGGGTGGGCCTCCAGGGAGGAGAGGAGAGTGTCTCAGAGAGCAGGTTCAAAAGCTGAATAATGCACAACATACTCATGAAAGTGAGTTTAATTAAATTTGTTTAATTTCTAAATTTATGAAGTTTAACAATGCATATTAAAAGTATTATTTTGCAAAAGGAGGTTTAGCAAATAAGATTGTCACGGCTTGGAATGAGGGCACAAGGTTCTGGAATGGACGGGCTTTATCTGTGACACAAGGAACATGGGATTAATCTGGAGACTGAAGGGGACAGCAGAGGGACTGATCGCAAAGTCAATGGGGGAGGGACTGATGTATTTGAGTGACAGCTTTCTGGATATGTCTTTGAGAAGGATATATTGGGATGTTAACCAAACCTGCAGACCAGGGGAGTACTGAGGAACTGGGATGCGTTATTCTTTTTGTTCTGGAGGTGGTGCGATTGAAGAGAGCAATAGCATACCGGCAGATTTTGGGACAATGGTAGATAAGATATTGCAAAAGGGGTGCTTTATAACCTAGAGACATCTTGAAGAGGGGGAAAATGTGCTAGCTGAAATGAGAGAATTATGGGCTACCTTTTTTCTCACATATTTTTTGCATTCCGAATAAAAAAGGCAGCGCAGTCTCTCCATCTCTCTGTCTGTCTGCTTGTTTCATAGCAACACACACTCACAACTTTGCACAGCATAACTACCTTGAAAAAAAAAAAAAAAAAAAAAATATATATATATATATACATATTTACTAAATACCACAGAGGGTTCTAGTCTGCCACCTCTAACTCAATGTTTAAAGAGGACAGTGACCTGCAGACAGGTCTGCGAAATGTTCCTTTGTTTTTGTAATTGATGGGGTGGAGGATTTTGTGGACCCAAATGCAGCGATTAGGAGGCAGAGGTGAGTCTTGAAGATTTAATAAATCAACTGAGGCAAAAATCCAAAGTACAAAAAAATACAAGGACCCAAAGAAAATAGAAAACTTCAATGGAAAACTCACGTGGGGAGCCAGAGATGAGGCACCAGCAAAAACAACAAGAAGGAACCAGCCCTGAGTGACTGCAGAGGTGGAGTATATAAGGAGAACAGAACAAAGGATGGACTAATGAGCTGAATAGGGAAAAGGTGTAAGTGGAACTAACTAGAAGGAAGCCAAAGGGAAAGGAAACAACACAAGGGGGCAATGGAGAGTAACTAAAGACTGCTTGAATATAATGGAAAATACACCAAAGATGTCATGAACCGAGGACAGATGGACCCAGTATTCAAGGAGAGACAGTCAGTAGGAAAGTTCAAAAGGGTTTATTAAATTAACAAAAACTAAAGTGGAGCTGTGGCTCACGGACACTGCAGGATGGGGAGCAGGGCTCCACCCAATCACAGAACTCTGGTTTAACAGTCCAGTCCTAGAATGTCCACAAGTGCTGCAGTCCCAGAGGACATGCTGGAAGCTGATCCTGGTCAGGGATCCAGAACAGACAGGTAAAGACAGTCAGGTCCGGACACAGATCAAAACAGAAAAAACCCAAACAGAACGCAGGCTTCTGACATCGGGAGGCACAGACCCAAAACACAGACTAATAAACAGAACCTCCCGCATGTCAGAACAGGGCCGAAAAAACAAACCAGAAAAGAAAAACCAACCTTATCCTACTGACTGTCCCCTGATGGGTCCTTTTTTGGCCAGATCATTCTGTCATGAGACGAGGACAGATGGACCCAGTATTCAAGGAGAGACAGTCAGTAGGAAAGTTCAAACACATGAACCAATAAAATAAACTGAACAGACAGGCTAACAGAAAAACAGTTAATGATCTGGCACTGAATGCTCAGGCTGAACTGAATATAACCAAGAGGAAACAGGTGAGAGGAATAAATTATAATTGAGGCAGGGAGGGAAAACGACAGGTGAAACGAATGACTAATTAAGGGAGAGCAAACAGGCCAGATCATGACAAATGATCAACAAAATAGAATAACTAATAGCTGAAAACTAAAGAGGAGAACCAAGACAGTTTTATTTTATTTATTTCTTTTTTTTCTTTTAACCAGCTACTCTTTAGCTCAGTTGACTTATTTATGTCTATACTATATACTATATAGTATACTATTACTTATAGACCATAAAAATCTGCTGCCATCTACCAGGACAATGAAGATGAAACGTGGGTGGAAATTTCAGCAAGACAATGAGCCCAAACACACACAATGTCAAAGAAAGAAAATAAAAGCTGCTAGAATGACCCAGCCAATCACCTGACTTTAATCTAATAGAAGGAAAGAACTCAAGACCAGTGTTCATAGAAGAGGCCAACGAAACCGTTCAAGATTTGAAGACTGTTTGTGTCGACGAATTAGGCTAAATCACATCTGAGCAATGCAAGCGACTAATTTCTCCATAGAGTAGCGGCCTTGAGGCTGTCATTGCTAACAAAGGCTTTTGTACAAAGTATTAAATAAATCTAAGTAAATGTATTCAATACTATTTCCTTGGGTCATTTCCCCTATGTTACACATAATCTAATTTGTGGGCATCTATGGTTTGATTTCTTTGTATGTGTGGATTGCATGGACTGAGATATTTTTACAGTACTGAGAAAAATGGTGGCTTGTTTAATACTTATTTCACCCACTGTAGTTTGAAACCAACTTGCTTGGGACCAAATGGTGCATTATGTAGCTCCTGTTGTTTTTAATTTTTATAATAACTTGATTAAAAAAAGAATTATAGAATAGTTACTGATTTTAATTTAAATAAAGAAAATCTTAGGATCTTAAATCATTTCTTTTAGTCATTTTCTTACCTCTGAGGATCAAAGCACACCTGTCTTGAATGTCATTGTTTTCAGTTTTTACGGAAAATCTTCTAAAACCTCCCCAAAGGTACTTTACGCATCTTGCCCTCTTGTGGGTAGCTGTATGGTTAAAGGGCCAGTGTATGTATGGAGGCCTCACTTCTATTAGTCAGAGCAGCCATTGCCAAAACATAGCTGGGCATCATCAGCGAATAAATGTACTTTTGTTCAATATCTTTTTATTCTCATTGTACATATTTTTTACTCAACTTAGCATCAGCTTGCAATCAAGGACTACGTTGAATTTGTTCTACATAGAACCAGTCTGTAAGATTAAGATTACAGAGGGAAGAGTTCAGCACTTCTTCAAGTTTTATTTTCATGTCTGATTCCAGTTCATTTTAGTTCATGCAGACCCATGGATAATGCCGCACAAAGTCAGTGTATTTCAGGTGCTTTCCGTAATCCATCAGATCTTTCTGTCCTCCCAGGAGGTTACAGACCTTAGCACCGACTACATGATATGAGTGTGACTGACTGGGAATTACACTATATCATGGGAGGATGAGCAGAATTGAAATGACAGGTGTGTAGGTCTGCACCACCTGGGGACTCCACTTTCCTTCAATGCATCTTTCTTTGGTATGTGTGTGTATGTTTATTTATAGATTAATGTGCTGTGCAATTCTTTTGTAATCTGTTTGAGAACATTGCCCACATCTTTACTTATCTTGTAGGTGATCCATTTATAAAGTTTTAGATTTTTTTCTTTCTAAAGAAGTAGATAATTAATTAACAATTGTTAAGTAAAACAAATAAATTAAGCTCTGCGCACTAAATTTGATTTGACAGAAGAAAATAAGTTGTAGAACTTGTACTTGTTGTACTTTTATTATGGAAGAAACTGTCTTAAAAAACAGATTAAAGTGATCAAAAAATGTATAAGTATGATCTCTATCAAATGTTTCATTTGTCCTGTGTCCTCACTCAGTTTTGTCACTCCTGCGCCAAACATAGTAATCCGTTTGTCGCAGAAGATTGCAGAATTTACTGGGCTTAAAAAAACAACAACTTAAAATCAAATATTTTTAACTGCTTGTTGCACATGCAGTCAAATGCTGCATGTGTGCATTACACCCACACAAGCACACAAAATCATCTCACTAACATGCAGGGCCTTTCAAATTACTTCTATTAATTACAGGTTCATACCTAAACCAAACCCCAACCTAAGCTCAATTCACACCTTAGTCCTAAAAGTGATCCCTCACCCAAAAACAGCAAAAACCCTCGTGGGGTCAGGCATGGGGTCCAGGTCCCCACAGCTTGTTATTTTTCTAGAATATGACCCTCACAATGTATTAAAAACACACATCTCAACTTATACATAAAATTAAAGCAATAGTTAGTAATCCTGTTCAGTAACACTTTTTGAAAAAACAATCAGTTGCAATTCATCTCTGTCCCTCTTCCTTTGCCTGAATGCTCATGAGGTTTTCCCGTTCCTGGAATTACTTACAACGTCCCTTCGCAAAACTGGCGGGGTAAGTATTGCTAAAAATAACATGCTACATTAAAAGCCACAATAATAGTAGAGTTTATTTACAGATGAATGAGAGCTGAGGTAGTTAGGTTGAAGTTCGAAATGTAAAGCCCCTGTCACACCTTGACGATTTAGACAGTGTATGCCTGATGTACGAAAAATCTGGCAAAAACGCTGGTATACGTTGGATAAGTTATGAGTGTGTTTTTTATAAGTTATGAGCACGCTGAGGTATGCTCATTAATATCGCAATCAAAGACATCTTATAATGCAGGCAGGGAGCCTCAGGGGCCCATCGCTGGTCCCTGAGGACCCTGGCTTGTGCATCATTTCATGGGCATTATGCTGCCGTGTGTTATGCATAGTTATGCTGTTGTTGGACATACGCTCTGAACTCGTTATAAATACGCTATGTATACGCCCAAATTTGAAGAAAATATACATATAAAGTTTATTGTATGCCAGCATACACTGGCTAAATCGGCAATGTGTGACAGGGCGCTAATGTAGGAAATGGCTATCCCGACTCCCCTCTGCTTTATTGAGTTCTGCTATGAGATGCACATTTGAGTTTGCAGGGGGCAAAGGTAAAACTTTTTTTCCCCGTCCATTTAACCAATAGGTATTCCCCTAAAAAAAAAACATAGTAAGATTGCTGGAGCAAAATGCAAAACTTCCATGAGAGAAAAGACTGACTGGAGATAAAATTTTTTATTAATTCTTAAGTCTACCTAACTACAGAAAGCTCTCGCAAGGTGCTTTGAGATTTTTTGTGTGCGTCTATTCTTAATAAAACATAAAAAAAACTATATGAACCACCTTTCATCAAACTCGAAACCACGCCCACATTCCAAAGTGACAGCCGGAAGTCCCGCCTTACTTAAACCGGAAGTCCCGCCTTAATTAATATAAAATTTATATAAAATTAATATAAAATTGATATAAAATTGATATAAAATTGATATAAAATTGATATAAAATTAATATAAAATTAAATTAAAAAAATAATAAAAAAATGAATAATTAAAAAAATTATTAAAAAATGTATAAAAATGCATATAAAAAATTAACTATGTTATTTTAATAACGGTTATGATGATTAAATGATTATTTTTAATTACTTGTATTGATTTCTTATATAATCACTGTAAGCACTCCGTTTCAGCCTCTGCCTGCCTGCAGCTTGAGCAGCTGTGTGATGCGTGTCACTCACACTCACACAGTGCAGCCACCCCCCAACCCCCCTCGCTGCAGCTGCTGTAGCCCCCTCACTCTGCCCTGTGCCTATGTGGCCCTTTGCCTATGTGGCCCTCTGCCTCATAGGATTCTGCAAGACTATATATCTTTATACACAATAAATAATGATGTACATGTATATGTATCGGTCTATTAAAAGAAAAAAATAAAATAAAATAAAATAAAATTAAAATAAAAAAAAAACAAAAAAAAACAAATGTCTAATTTTGTCCATTCATACGGTTTAAGCGTCCCACATGCGCAGTAGAGACTTCAATAACGTCACAAGCCGTCTTGCTCCTTGTTTACTTCCGTAAAAAAATGGAGAGAAGGTTTAGATCGCATCTAGCTGTCTTTCCCAAACTTAAATACACAATCTTTTTTAAGATGGTTAGAAAAAAATAAATAAAATGCTCCCCCGCATTATCATCCACCATGGTTGTTGTGTTTCTAGCCGCTTCTGTGCTCGCTCAGACGCAGGTTGCAGTGGAAAAGATCTGGATCACTTTAGGCTGCTGTGTGAACCCAACCGTTCTCCAGCAAGGTTGGGTGACTTAGTGAGGGCTTACCAGAGCATTCTATACAAAGTGACGGCTGACCGGAGCATTCTATACAAAGGCCATACTGTCCTTCCTAAGGGTCACCTGATGTGAAAGGTCACACTATGAGGAGCTCACACCACGCCACACGGTTTAAGCGTCACCTGATGTGAACGGTTAGAAAAAAGAGGAGAGACTCTTTGTGAATCTCCTGACCGTGGTCTGAATCAGAGTTCTTTTCCCACGGAAGAGGATTTGGGAACAATGTGGCGTAGCATTATATAAATTCAAAAGTCGCAGTATCTGTCTTTGGTAACTCCTGATTCGATCAGCTGATAAGGTGGAGCCACAGCGTCACGATCTGAGCCACAAAGCGTCTGAAACACAATATGTTTAAAGTTAGTTTTTTGTTCACTCAATTCACTGCCTGGTTTTTTTTTCAATAGAATCATTTTTCTTCTTCTCACTATTCAGTCATTGATGGAAATATCTATCGTACAAACCTGATAGATGACAGTCTATGGATTGCAAATGTTTTGTAGCGTTCTGCTGCCTGAGGAAAGATTTTCTGCTTTTCTCTGCTGTTCACAGAGAGCAACTTTGACAGAGCGGTTTTTCAGCTCTACTAAAATTGTATCACTAACTGGATAGTGATATTCATTTCTAAAGGCTTATCTATCCATATGTTTGATTATATTCTTAATTTGAAACCAACTGATTGGGAAAACTATAGCTTGTTAAAACAAACTGTCCTCTTTTTTAATAATTTTTTGTATTAATCTCTTAATTTTTTCAAACATTTATTTCTCTACTGAATCATTAATCTTTTTTATCTATCCCTAGATTTTTGATTTTTTTTTTTGTAATTCTAATAATAGATTTGATATAGTGGCAAACTGATAAATTGTTTAACCCTTTCCTGAACAGAAATCAGAGAAACGGTTTAGGTAATAGCACCTGCACCCTGTTAACGTAGATTTAACAGATATATCAGCTATATGGTAATTTCACTTTTATTACTGAAAGGTTTTTAAATAGCATAGATTAAGAAAAAGTAATTGCATACAGTATTCAGCCTATAATTTTTAGTCTGCCAAGACCAAGCGGTTTTGAACACATCTCAACCTCTAAATGTAGCTACTGTCTTCTTAGTAATTATGTGAAAAGAGCCTAAAAAGAAAATCAGAAAGTTTCTATTCCTGTTTATCTTTTTTTTTTTTTTTTTAAGAAGCACCCTTGTCAGATGGCCAATTCTTTAAAACGGGAGGACATTTTAAGTGCAAATTTGATGGAGCCATCTAGCAATTAGAACTTTTGCTCTATCTAGCGTCATTGTTCTGAAGCAGGGGTTTGAGCTTCATGATACGTTTGTAAGTAAACCCTTTAAGTTTTTGCAAATACTCCTTGTGCAATTAGTTGTTGGCCTCAGCCTTCTGGGACTTGTAGCAGTCATCTTTTTAGCAGACCGTCTGAGGAGCAGAACTTAAACTATTGAATATTTTCAACCCAGTTATCTGTTTTCTATATCCTACCAGCTTCTCCGTCAGTTTTGTTGTAGAGTGAGTTCCTGTCTTTATGTGTCATTACAAGAAATACAGGCAGCAGAAAGTGCTAGTTGCTACTTCATTGCATTTTTTAAAAAACAAATCTGCAGTTTACAACCCTCGTTTTGCAGTAAGGTAATCTGTCCAAAACCTTTGCTTTTATTTTGGAAAAAAATATATTTATATTTCAGTCTTTACTAAAATCCCATTTAAGTAGAAATTTTAGGTTATTCAGAGTACAAAAGTTAATAATATTGTCTCCTTATCCCCAAATATCCTTGTCCTATGTCTCCACCATACTCCTGTAACCAAACACAAGAACAATCAAATAAACGTTCTGGTATTAGTATCACACTTGGAGGAAAGTTTGTGCCTTGAAAGATAGTGAATTATAAACAAGCAAAAACTCACATTACAGACCGTTTCTCCTAGAACTTGTTTACAAATGCTCATGTAGGCAAAACCACATTATATGCTCATAACTGTAGCTGTATGACATGACGAATCAAGCATTTTGCAAGATCTTTCTAATTACGAAATGACGGACTGTACTTAGCATTTTAGATAATCACTATCTCTGTTTTCATCATTTGACAATGAAAAAATTTTCCTTTTTTTTAATATCTTTTCCGGAGAACCTATTTTTCTACCACTTTTTATAAACATCTACTTTTTTTTTTCCCCTAACTTTTCTCAATACAAACAAGCACAAAATAAAATTTTTAGATAAAGGCATTACTCTGTTGACTCATTCTATGGGAGACCTACTAGTATAACATGGAAATAAGAGTTACACAAGGGAAGGTAATAGGTTTTTCTTTTTTTTTTAACTGATGCAAATCTAAAGGAGAAGCAATCGATTACAGAATTATCCAATGGTGTCTAAATCAAACATCTGTTGACTGAAGATGTAACAAAAACAAAGCATTACCCACTATTATTTAAGCTGTAAAAACTTACAAAAACATTTTAAGGAGCAGATTAGGGTGACATTCGCTGTATGGTTAAAATGTAAACTGCTCAGCTTATACTGCTGTTATTTTTTTCCTCATCAAAATTAGTTGTTTTAGATCTGCTACTTTATGTTTTTGCTTGTCTATCTTTTTTTTCTTTTTGTCATGAATGCAACAAGATTCAAACCAACCTCTAAGTAGTCTTAAACATCTACGTGATCATACCATCATTTCTTTGTATAACTAACTAGTATAGTCATGTGAATATAATGTTTTTAATTGAATTAGTTGGACTATTTATTATTTACAATGAAACCATCATGTCTGTACTCTTTAATGCAAGTCTGTTTTCAACCCTGTAGGCATTTAACCCTTAAACATGATATAACCACTCTGCCTAACTCTTTAGTCAGAACTATATCGGTCTGCAGAAGATAAAACCATGTCAAAAAACCTACAGGATCAGAATTTCAGCTGTGTCGGATCAGTAAACATTCTAGATGATAAATTTTACAGTATTTTACAAAGAATGATATTACGCCCTTTAGGTAAAATTACATCTCACAATCAATAGTCAGTAGTATTATGAGAAATCCTTTTTTCTCCTTTAAGAGTCCTTTCATAAACAAGCATATTTCTGAGAAGAACTTTTACCCTACATTGTGTGCTGTTTCTCATAAAACCCAACCCCCCACCTCTACCGTATCTCCTCACTGGTTGTTCACTTTGCTTCATCTTCAGGCTCCAGACTGATCTGCATACCCCCTGACTAAACATGGAGAAACTATCCAGGCCGTATTCAAGGAATGTACATTGCCTTGAATTAAGGTTTAAACTATATTTTTCTTTAGATCGGCCCTTGGCTGAGTTAATTCAACTGTAGGATAAATACCATCGGCCCTTGGCTGAGTTAATTCAACTGTAGGATAAATACCATTACTTTAAGTTTGACTGCATTTTTGTTTTTGCTGTTTTGTTGATGTACTAAACTTTACTTTTTCTTTTTACTGAATGGTACTATAGAAATAATTTGGGCTCACCTTAAACCTACCGGTCCTGAATCTGGGCTATTCAGTCACGGGCATAAATCAGCTGTTCCACAAAGCCCTTTAGGTTGGACCAGCAACACAGAGCTATAAGATGAACAGTTAGTTTCCTGGTAATGTGGTTGTTTTTTCATGCTTAGAAGAGAACGAGCCTACGGTCATCTTGAGTTACTCAATCATAAAACCATATGCAAATGTTTAGTCAAATACCTCTCCACTGCTTTAGTCAAAAAAAAAAAAAAAACTCATCCTTTTCATTTCTCCTATTACCCAAAAATGTTTGTGTAAAACCTAAGAAAATGTTTTGTGCTAACATTAGGCAAACCATAGTTATTACAACTAGAACTATTAATGAATCGGGGCCAGTTTCAAATTCTAATTTTAGTCAAACTTTGTTTTCTTGTAAGACAAAAGATAGGAATAATTTAGAATTTGTTAAAGTGCATAACTAATGAAACACTTTGTTTGTTCTTTTGTTTAAATCTAACCGTAATTCCTTATCTCCCAAAAACATATTCTTACTATTTCTACCGTAAAATCTTTACTGATGACTCAGAATTTAGGCACTGATTATTGATTTATTCTCGGTCATCGATCAACAACTAATTATTTTGTTTTGGTGGTCTATAAAATGTTTCACTAGTTGGTAGGATCTTTGCTTCAGACCTTTGTTAAATTCTAATAAATAAAAACTAGAAAGGACCAATGCTATGATACAAACATGGGGGGAAAGTCATGTTATCTCCTGACTTGTCTCTCTCTCTCAATAAGATTCAGCTCTATCCTCCCTGCCAAGAGGTCATAGGATAAATGTTTGTTTTATTAAGTTGTTGAAATAAAAAAGTTTACGCAAGCTAATAGGAACATGTTTTCAGTCCATACAATCTGAATGAGAGAGCAACAATTTGTTTTAGAAGCATTTTTTTAACATATTAAGAAAATTAACAAATTAATAAACAAGATGTTTGTCTTGCATTCTGATCTTTTTCTTTCTAAACAGGATCAACTCAGAAATCCATTCTTAGATGGATCTTCCCCTATCACACCACCTTTGTAAGAAGCACTTTTAGCAATGAGAAGTTTGGAATTAACCTTTGACTTTCATTTTTGGACACAGAAAGATTTTCACACCAATCTTACAGAAAGTAGGTCTGGATTCTAAATCAATCGTTGGATTTCATACATGTATTCAAAAAACAAATATATATATATTATGCTTTCCTAACAGTGTAGGGTTTCTTGTAAACTTTACCACAATAATCATTTTAAAAATCATTACCAATCATGAAACAATAAAAGTTGCTTTAATTGCTTTACCAAAATTGTGTAAATCATGATCATATGTGTAATGACACTCTTTGTTGTTGTATCTAATTTCCCGGAGGATACTTTGGGAATGAGAAGTTCCCAAAGTAAGCTGCTCGAGATGGAAAAATTTAAGTTTTGCTGCTGGACGCGCCGCATTAACCAATCAGAGAAGCTGATCTGGGAGCTGACAGCGAGATGATAGACATATACAGAGCGCTGTGATCGCTCCTCTGAAACAGTTTATTGACGCCTAAATTAACTTAACCTGCCGACAGAATATGTTCGCTTTTATTATCCTGCTGCCTGCAGTTTAGACCGCGAGGAGGCGACCCGGCCAGAGGCTGCTGTTGAATTAAGTTTTCAGGTGGATTTTCCCACTTAAAAACATATTAAAACTACTTTATTCCCACTGATCACAGCAAATATAGCCGCAAGGCAAAGAAAGGATAGGACAGCTCCGCCCAACGCGCGTCAGACACACTTTGCACCGCGCAGGCAGAGCAGCAAAGCTGCAGCTATATTTGCTGTAATCAGTGGGAATAAAGTAGTTTAAAATACGTTTTTAAGTGAGAAAACCCACCTGAAAACTTAATCATTTCAGTCAGTTCATCCAGATTATCATCCTGCCTGCTCAGACCCCCACATACCAGCGGTGCGCCGACAGTAGGAATCCCTTCAACAGCAGCCTCTGGCCGGGTCGCCTCCTCGCAGCAGGCACCAGGATAATAAAAGTGAGCATATTCTGCCGGCAGATTTCTGCATTTTAAGTTAATTTATGCGTCATTAAACTGTTTCAGAGGAGTGATCCCAGCGCTCTGTGTCATCAGAGCGATGTGTGTGTCTCACGGCCAGCTCCCAGGTTTGATTAATACTTTGCAATAAATACATGAATAAAGCACAATCATAGCTACTCAGTTTTGCTCCCGCTCTATTTTTTAAATACGCAGTAGAGGTATTTAAACGTAGTAGAGGACATGTACCTGTACGTGTGTGTTAAATACAGAAATGGCACACATAACTGAGACTGCACCTTTTAGTATGGTGCGCCTTATGGTCGTGAAAATACGGTAACAATGAAAAGGATTGTCCCAGAATCACAAAGCCCTTACAGAGCTTTAGTAAGCCCTAGAACTGGGTAGTCTTTTGCATATTCTTGATTTAGCATAATTAGTAACATTATTGTGTTTAATAGTGTGTGTGTGTGTTATCTAGTTTCATAAAGTTATTTGTGGTTTAAGTTTGCTCTGATGTATTTGTATGTGTGAATTACATGGGTTGTTGCCAAAAAGTTTTGAGTTGGCTCAACAGGAAAAATGTGAGGAAATCCATTACTGTACTTCAATACTTATTACTACATGATGCGGTTAATTGTAACTCTTCCCTTTTAACAAATAACATATCATTAAAACTGTGGAGCAGTTATTCCAACCGGGTGGTCTTCTTTTGTATCTTTAAAATTAATAATAACTGAATCAGAGGACCAGGACATACAAAATGAGGTAGAATGGTTTATAACCGCTACAGTATATGCAGAGGCAAAAACTGGGAAGGAAAGGTAAGGGCCATTTAGTCAGCTCCCAGGCATCTGTCCAACCTCTGCCTAATTGAGATGGCTTCAATGGCAGATCATTAGGTCACCTCAGCCTTCTTTGTTTTGAGGTAATTTTGTGTTCTTTTCTGGCCCTGCACCAGCACAGTACCATAACTGTGACCACAGCCTTTCCTCGCACCACCACACACTGACCTATGATGCATTACCACATTAGGGCCATTAGTCGACTTTGTGTGAATCAAGCTAGTTGAGAAAATTTAATATGTCAGCCCACTGGTGGGGGACAATGGGATGCTCAGATACATTTGACAAGTATTTGTTATATGTGTCCATTAACTTTTAATGTATATGGGAACTAATATTTAATTAAATTTTACTTTAAGTGTTCTACTTTTCCCCTTTTAATATGCACCCTTTAATACCATAGAATTAATGTTTCCAAAATGATTCACTGGTATAAGCGGAATTGCATTTGTTGTACTTTTCTGGTACTATAATTTAGACACGGCCCAAGACTCTATTCAAATGCTCCTTATCTAATGTCAGGTAATACTGAGAACAAAGCGTCATAGATGCTGTACATCTGTAATAACTATAATCTACTTACAGCTTATTTGAACAGTTTTTGCATAAATGTGTTTCCTGCAGGATCAAAGCTAAACTTGCAAAAAAAAGTAAAATTCTAGCAGCACAACAGTATTTTTTTTTTTTTTTTAAAGCTACAGTGTGTAATAATTACAGGGATATAAAGTCAGAAATTTAATATATTATACATAACTATGTTATTTATCATCACCTATGAGCTCAGCCATTTAACCATAATATTTGCGTTGCCTTAGAATTCGTTATTTATAATTACATAGGAGCGGGTCTCGCAGCCATGGAGGCTGACATCTTTGTGCTACGGCAAGCGCAGAGGCAACAAACTAGCGATTGCGAGATCGCCCATTACGCTCGAAAATAACTACGGCAAGTTGAGAGAGATTAACTGAGACGGTACTGAACAGTAGATGGCAGTACTATGCCTGAGAAGCGTTTAGTCTGCCTGAAACCAAAGAAGAAGAAGAAGCAGGTATACTGCGCCTCAGTAACAAGAAAGGTGAACAAGGCGGCAGGCGTGAGTGACTTTGCAAACTGTTTGGCACTGTGTGGCCAAACATCAGACGAATGGAGGATCATGCCTACTCTGTATCACAACGAAAAGCGGCGGGCACCGAACCCCCGTCATCTAAGAAGCGGAAACACGACGAGAATAAACGCAAGCGTGACAAGAAACGACAAAAAACACGGATCAACATTGGCACGGCATTTACACGATGGAAGTCACTGATGGAGGAAAAAGGTTTTCAAAGTGACGCTCAAGTTGCCAGTTTTCTCTTGGACAGGTAATTAATCCTACACACACAATTGTCTAATATCACTGCAGTTTTTGGAGTACAGAATGCTCAGACCTGTCTAAAACAATAACATGCTGCGGCGTGATGCTGTTACTCTCCAGTATACTTATTCAGCAACGTCCCTGACGTTTCACAGGTAATGATTCAGTAATTTTCTGTAAAATAATTTTCTGGATATATACCTCGGTTACTTCTCTCCGGCTCCTTTGGAGATCTTCAAGCCTTTCTTCCTCTGCTCTCACCCCGCTGGCTCCCCTCCCTCGCCTGGCCCTAGCTGCACGCCCACCCCGGCCTCTCTGTCCTCGCCCTCTTCCTCGCCTTGTAACCCCCGTGCCACAAACAAGACTTGGACTCTGTAAACGGGGAATATATATTCTTCCAGCGAACACAATCTTGCTGTTAAACTAATGACTACAATTCCTTCGTCTGTTTATATCACCATGCAAAGCAGCTCACCAAAACGTCACAACGATGTAGAAAAAATAACGGGTATATTTATTATCTAAAGTCTACATGAAATCTATACCCTATACAGACTAATGAAATACTATCTGTAAAATTATCTATGTAAACAAACCTCATCACTTGAGAAGGTAGGTGATTCCGACGTCGTGGAAGACATTTTGTCCCCTAACGCTTGCCGTACTGTTGGGGGGGAGAAGCGGTGGGGGGGAGACGTTCATTTTGCTGCAGTCTGCAGTCTGGACGTTAGATGTCGCTGAAAATTACACACTGTAGCTTTAAGTCAACCCAAAACTTCTCTCTGAAGTCATATTATTTCTGAACAAAATCATAACAGAGTGTGAAATTACCCTAAGGCCCTTACTGTCTGTGTTCTGGGACTGAACAGGCATTTGAGGGCACTGGTGCATTCTGAAAGGCTGCATGCTGGGCTTCTGCCATCTCTGAGGATTACATGAATTAGAATAAGGTTTGCTGAAGATATCCAGTGCATTGAAGAAAATTCACACAATAAGTGTTTTTGCTCAGTGGGTGCATCTTCGCCCACATAGGACGTATGCCACGTGCTCCACTGGAAGACAAAGGAGATTAAAAAACACAGTGAAAAATCTATATTAAATTCTGCTTTAGCTTCTGCTTTAAAAATGTATTTTGAGGTTGATCCTTCCATTTATAAATGTACTGTATGTGTGTATACGCAGTTGTGTTTGAAAGTTTACATACCCTCCCATTAAAGGCACACTATGCAACATTTTTCAGTTAATTAATGTCTTCCATAACGTTTTGGATGATTAAATGAGTCATTTCAGGTTGAACAAAGGTATTCTCGGCCGCCCTGGTGGTCTGTGGGGGAAATACCACACTTGCAATTGCAGAAGCTCTCGACCCGCACCCACAGGCTCAGAAGTCTCGCGAGAGTCGGTCTTGCTTTAGGGCGAGAACTGCCACACGCCGCCAGTTAAAAGCATGCTCGTTGCTAGCACAGTGGCGATCTTTGTGCAGTTATCATGGCGGAACCAGCGTGAAAACAGCGAAAGCCCATGTCGGAGCAGGCAAGAAAGAGGAAAAGGGCTCCGGACAGAGAGAGGAGTCGTACACGGGTGAACATCGGGCAAACTTTTTCCGAATGGCGAGAGCTAAAATAAAAAGAAGGCTGCAAGGCTGACGCGGACCTCGCGTTTCTGCTGATGCGATTGTAAGTAACATTGGAATGGTTTCTTTCTCTCTGTGTGCATGTTCATACTTTCACTGTGTTAGTCATTCGTTGCGTTCGCCTGTCTGCTAAGCTCAAAACAACCGCGCCTGGCTTGACGGAGAAACCAGGAGAACAGCTGTGCATATTTACGACAGTGCACTTTTACTTTCGCCCTCTGGGGGGAGCCTCGCTGGAAAATCAACACCGGTTGCATAGTGTACCTTTAAGGAAAATAATAAGTTCACACTAGTCATTCAAATAACACCAAAACGAAAAAGTTTTAATAAATACAAAAACAACCATGGGTTCTACATGGTACATGTGGGCTGGCCAGCCTGGTTTTCTTTTCTTTTTTTCACGGGAAACACAGGAGGTATGGTGGGGTGGCGGTGTTGGCCCTGGTGACTGGCTGGCTCAGGGTCCGGCCGCCTGTCCCTGGCCCCAGAGCTATGGTGGTGCAACGGGTGGGGCCTCTCAGGGAACAGGGGTGCCTATTGGAGTCAGTAAGTGCAGTAAGCCCCTAGTCCTTTTCTCCCCATCCCTGGACTCCTCCTTATGCCTGCTCCATCACACTGGGAAGGGGGTCATTACTGGAGGGTTCCACCTTCTGATGATGTCCCCCACATGTTCACAACACACATCTCTGTAGGGCATTGTCTGGGGTGGGTTTGGGGTGTAAGGACATGGTCCTCACTTCGAATGGCTCCCCCCATCCCCTTTCTCATTTAGATATCGAGGGTTCCTGGTTGTAGATTGAGGGGGGTGCAGTGGCGCCGCCTGTCTTCTCCAGGGGGGGTGGACTGTGCCGGAAACCACATTTGGACTTGTCCCCAAGGCTCCTCAGGGCTCTGGCATTGCGGTGGCTGGGGTTTTTCCTAGGGATAAACTTTACAAAAAATGGGCTGTGAGAGGTTAAAGGACCACCTTCTGAGCAATACAAGTTATTTTAAAATGCTTTTATTTATAAAAGTTATTCAGTGAACTAAGTAAGTCATTCAGTGAACTAATAAAATGTTATATTTAATTTAAAAAGTATTAATTCATTAAATATTTTTTTATTATACTGTAACAGTCTTTTACCAAGATGTGTGCATCAGCCCATTAGGCATTGAAGTCTTCACTCACTTTTCCAGATCTATCTATCTATCTATCTATCTATCTATCTATCTATCTATCTATCTATCTATCTATCTATCTATCTATCTATCTATCTATCTATCTATCTATCTATCTATCTATCTATCTATCTATCTATCTATCTATCTATCTATCCATCCATCCATCCATCCATCCATCCATCCATCCATCCATCCATCCATCCATCCATCCATCCATCCATCCATCCATCCATCCATCCATCCATCCATCCATCCATCTATCTACATATACTGTATGTACCCGTAATTTTCTGCTTCTGAATGCTTCTGCTTCTGAATAATAAAGTAGTCTGGTGTTATATTTTATCAGGACCTGTCATTTAAATCTTTCTAGAAGTTCCTCCTTCCATATCAGGAATATTGCAATACTAGAAATATCTTGTTGAAGTGTAATGCTAAGAAACTAGTCCATGCATTTGTTGCTGCCAGAATTTTGGGGCCCCCTGAAAGACATTGATATTACCTATCCTTCTAAACACCCATTAGCATTTAGTTTGGGTTAACCCTGATAACTACAACGTTTTCCTGTTGCCTGGTCTGGTTGATAAAGATAAATTCTCAGCTCTTTAGGCTTTCTGGCTTAGTTGTTTGAGCTCTATGTTATTTGCAGACACACTGTATGCTCAATAAATGCTAGATTGATGCTGGTTTATTTTTTTCTTGAAAACTAAAAACGAAACACAACAAAATAATAATAAAAATCTTGCAATTATGTTGGCATCATTAATGATGCGATTCCCTTCCTACATTGAGGGAGAATAATAGTTGTATCCAGTAGATATTAGGGATGATACTATTGGCTGGCCAATATAATCGGCTAATATTAGCATTATTATGTAATATCTATTCATATTGTTATCGGTTATAATGAAAAGCCCATAAAATAATGCTTAGATTTTGTAAAATATGCCCGAATTAGCACTTCTGCCAAAAGGCAACACTGCCAGATGACGTAATTAAACCTGCCAAACAAATAAAAGAAGAAGTCTTCATTAAACTGTGCTGCCCGACTACCTGTGTAGCAGAAGTAAGCTAACCAGAAGTTTGCTGTTTGTAACAAACAATGTCTGCGGTGTGGAACTTTTTCAAAGTTCCAAATGATGACTTGAAGTTTGGGATTTGCAATAAATGTGATGTCCTTGTCATGTGTGGGGGAGCCAAGAATTCATCCTTCAAAACGTCCAATTTCATATCTCACTTAAGGAAGCACCACCCAGAGAAAAAAGCAACACAGCTTTCTCTTAAAGATTCACTCAAGAAGAAACTGAAATACAACAAAGAACACTTGAAAGCGAAAAAGATTTGTCAGAAAATCATTGAGTGCATTGCGTTAAACAACCAGCTGTTTTCCATGGTGGAAGATACTAGATTCAAAAAAACGTCTCGAATTACTCAAGCCACGCTTTAACACGCCAAGTTGCAGGTATTACTCTGAAGTTTGCTTCCCCATGCTTTATGGTGTTGTTCATAGACACGTCGAGATGCTAATATCTGATGCTCTAGCTATGCTGTAGGTAGTTTCACAATGGACATTTGGTCTTCAAGTGTTTACCAAGTTAGCATGCTGAGCTTGAGAACAAAATCGGTAGATCCTGATTTTGTGGTAAATAAGTCTGTGCTTTATTCACCGGAGGGGATACCCAGACTATGCTGAAGTGTGTTGTGGATGAAATGGCTGGTGGGGTTACTGATCAACAGCAAGAGGCTGGTGCCAGTGCAGATTATTGGCATATATCACCATCCTCAAGACAGCATGCCCACTGATGTACTGGAATTCCAACCAAACCTGCTTCCCTGCTCTGGCCCATGTTGCACGCAAGTACTTTACTGCGCCCTGCCCAAGTGCAGACAGCAAGCGGCTGTTTAGTGCCGTTTCCCATGTCATTGATGCAAAGCGGAATCATATACATTGCGACAATCAGCCCAGTTTACAATTCACAATTCACACTATTTGCACTTTGTACATTTATGTTCCATTTGCTTGCCTGTTTTTAAAAAGTGTTATCTCATTTTTGTTTATATTTAATTCCGTGCAATACAGCTGTACTTTTTCAATTTGTGAAGAAAATACATTTATCTTTTGTTTGACTAGATGTCAGGTTAAGCTCAAGAAGAGCATGTTCCAAAATGTTGTTTGAGGCAGTGTTGGAAATAAGTGTAACATTTTCCATTTTCCTGAAGTTGAAATGGTGCTCTCATCCTCTACAATGGTAATTATTTGTGGAATATACAGTATCTAATGGGGCGTGCCCAGTGACGATGACTGTGCTTAAATTTTGTGACTTGCATGTTTTGATATTAGTTTGTATCAATATCTGTTTATATCGGAGAAATGAGAGAGAACATGAAGATTAATTTTACTGCTGGATTTTCTTTTTACATTTGAAATATATAGCGGGAAAAATCTCTTCTCCATCTTTTCAATGAAGGGCCCTTAGAATTGTACTAACTTCCCCCCAATACAGAGCCCCTGGGTGTAGAGGCTGAGGTTATGCTGAGCTATCTCTACTGTTATGCTGCTATAGGCTTAGACTGCTGGAGGACATAGCGACCCCTTTTAATCATTCTGCGTTACTCTATCTGTATTCTCCTATTCTGCAGCATTTGGTAGGTCAAGCTCTAACTAAAGGATCTATCTGCTTATTCTCATCCTAGTAGCTTCATCTGGTCTGTTCCTCTTTGGCTATGACACCATTGCAGAGAGAGATTTTAGCTGTGCTGTCGGCAGTTACCAGTGCTGTTCCATGATTATTAGATGTAAACAGAGTTGTTTTGACTTGTAAATTCAGACTTGTGCTGTATGTTGATGTCCATATGTTGCGCCCAATGGTGTCACGTAAATTACATAGTGGTTCGATCCAGGTCTGATGTTGCCACTGTATTGACACTGATTGGGGCCATTCCTTTTGAAGGTGATCTTAACCAGGGTCGCTTTCTCAGTAGGTTCATTCCGTGGGTCGGTGACAGTGGTGGCTGGTGCCAGGCATTCAAGGCAGCAGAATAAAGCGTTAGCCTCGCTCCATGGAGGTAGTCAAGACTTGCAGTTAAATCAGGTCCTAGAAAAAGACAGGGTGTACCGTCTCCATCTGTCTTTTGGACTGCTGATTCATTTTGAGGTTTGGCTGATTAGGTCCAAACAGTTTCACCTCCATTCCGTAAAAAATCAAAAAATATCCACTGGACTTGGTTTCCAAAATTTGAAGACGTTTCGCCACCTCTCCAGGAAGCTTTCTCGGTTTCACCTCCAGCTTCTCTGGGTAAGTTTGCTTCCCTCCCACTACTCAGCTTGTCAATCACCTGCCCAACAACTGTGATGACAGTGCCTGTCATCTCAAGGAGCACCAGAGCTGCACCCTAAGCTCTCCTATACCTTTATATTGCACAGCACCTACTGCACATGTACAACTTTTAGTGGGAGTCAATGGGAAAATATTTTTGCGCCCTAGGGCGGAAATACGTCACCAATTCCTCATAAAATGAAATGACGCTTTACTCATCATTAAAGATTACATATTTATCTTGCACATACGATAATATCTGTGAATTGATATATGTGATGATCTTAAAGGATATAATGTATTTTTGTGGTAAATGACCAGCTATTGTCACTCTTTTTTAATTTATTTTCTGTGTCCTCAGGTACAGTGTCCCATGTTTAGCCTTCATTGTCCTGTACAAATAAATGTAAACCCATATGTTCAGTACCCTATAATTAAACATGTTAACTGATAAGGATTGCCACAGTGATATAGCCAAAATAATTAACCAAAAGGAAATTGGGCAGGAGTCAGTATCAGTACCATCTGACAATGACAGCAATAACAGCTGAAAGGTTTTACTGTGTGTCTAATTTGGAGGCAAACAACTACAGGTGCTGGTCATAAAATTAGAATATCATGAAAAAGTAGATTGATTTCAGTAATTCCATTTAAAAAGTGAAAGTTGTATATTATATTCATACATTACATACAAACTCATATATTTCAGATGTTTATTTTGTTTAATTTTGATGATTACAAATGACAACAAATGAAAATCTCAAATTCATCATATCAGAAAATTAGAATATTGTGAAAAGGTTCAAAATTGATGGCCCCTGGTGCCACACTCTAATCAGCTAATTAACTCAAACCACCTGCAAAAGCCTTTAAATGGTCTTTCAGTCTAGTTCTATAGGCTACACAATCATGGGGAAGACTGCTGACTTGACAGTTGTCCAAAAGACGACCATCGACACCTTGCACAAGGAGGGCAAGACACAAAAGGTCATCGCTAAAGAGGCTGGCTGTTCACAGAGCTCAGTGTCCAAGCACATTAATAGAGAGGCGAAGGGAAGGAAAAGATGTGGTCGAAAAAAGTGTACAAGCAAGAGAGATAACCGCACCCTGGAGAGGATTGTGAAACAAAACCCATTCAAAAATGTGGGGGAGATTCACAAAGAGTGGACTGCAGCTGGAGTGAGTGCTTCAAGAACCACCACACACAGACGTATGAAAGACATGGGTTTCTGCTGTCGCATTCCTTGTGTCAAGCCACTCTTGAACCACAGACAGCGTCAGAAGCGTCTTGCCTGGGCTAAAGAGAAACAGGACTGGACTGCTGGTGAGTGGTCCAAAGTCATGTTCTCTGATGAAAGTAAATTTTGCATTTCCTTTGGAAATCAAGGTCCCAGAGTCTGGAGGAAAAGAAGAGAGGCACTTCAGCCACGTTGCTTGAAGTCCAGTGTAAAGTTTCCACAGTCAGTGATGGTTTGGGGTGCCATGTCATCTGCTGGTGTTGGTCCATTGTGTTTTCTGAGGTCCAGGGTCAACGCAGCCACATACCAGGAAGTTTTAGAGCACTTCATGCTTCCTGCAGCTGACCAACTTTTTGGAGATGCAGATTTCATTTTCCAACAGGACTTGGCACCTGCACACAGTGCCAAAGCTACCAGTACCTGGTTGAAGGACCATGGTATCCCTGTTCTTAATTGGCCAGCAAACTCTCCTGACCTTAACCCCATAGAAAATCTATGGGGTATTGTGAAGAAGAAGATGCAATACACCAGACCCAACAATTCAGAAGAGCTAAAAGCCACTATTAGAGCAACCTGGGCTATCATAACACCTGAGCAGTGCCACAGACTGATCGACTCCATGCCACGCCGCATTGCTGCAGTAATACAGGCCAAAGGAGGCCCAACTAAATACTGAGTGCTGTACATGCTCATACTTTTCATGTTCATACTTTTCAGTTGGCCAACATTTCTATAAATCCTTTGTTTTTATTGGTCTTCAGTAATATTCTAATTTTCTGATATGATGAATTTGAGATTTTCATTTGTTGTCATTTGTAATCATCAAAATTGAACAAAATAAACATCTGAAATATATGAGTTTGTATGTAATGTATGAATATAATATACAAGTTTCACTTTTTAAATGGAATTACTGAAATCAATCTACTTTTTCATGATATTCTAATTTTATGACCAGCACCTGTATTCCTATTTGCTTTCAGTGTGTTCCAGGAAGCAGGTCTCTTTTGGTTATAGGCACACACAATTTCAATGTTTAATTGACGTATCAGCTAAGTTTAGTTAATACAATTCCAACATGCAGTTTATGTAATTTATGTTTGCCCCAAAACAGTCATTCTGCTATGAAAATTATAGAAAACTAGTAAACAAGCGGAGGGAAAACAAAGAAATGAATACTCAGCAGGTTCTCTGTGCTGATGGGCAGAGTAAATGTTTCATTCACCTTCTCAAATAGATTTTTTTTTTGCTTTTTGCATGACAAGAAAATGAGAAACATATGCCTATTCTAAAACTGAAATATAAACCAAACACTCTTTTGAAAATATTTCAAAACAAATTGAAAAGAAAAGAATTGTTAAGCTCCAATCACTAACTGCCTTTTGAGATCGTAGGAGCCTTTTCACCCTGAGCATGGACGAAATGTTGATCTCAGAAATGGGGTGACCCAAGTATTCTTTTAATTTAACTATTATATATAAGTTCAGCATGATTTTTAGTAGTTCTTCTGTCCTTGTTTTATCCCCTTTCTCTTGCATCTCTGCTGACAAATCCCTCTCCTGAAAAAATATGTGGATTCATGACATGAACAATTGCACAATTTGGGGTGCAACAATCCATGTAGATTAAAAACACATAGTTTTACATTTATTATGAGCTTGGATATATAAAATAAATGTTTTAGATTGTATTTCTTCCTTTTTTCATTATATTATTGATTGATTGATTGATTGATTGATTGATTGATTGATTGATTGATTGATTGACTTTATTGATCTCACAGTGCAGGAATTTAGTTGTTACATCAGCTCAAATAGTCAGAAAGAGAACTTATATAATAATTATATATAACAATAATACATTTGATTTATCAGCCCTTTTAATAAAATGAATATATTTACAATGTCAATGCAAGCTTTAAAATGCGGTGGAGGATCTTGAAGTGCATATCCTGCTTTATGGAGCCAGTGAAGGTGTGTTAGGAGGGGTGTTACACAGTTCTTTCAATTTAACTCACACTCTGACTTTTAAAGAAGTCTTTTATGTCGCTCGCTCTTTTTTCAGATACCCTGGCTGCAAGTCTAATAACCAAACACACAGCACATGCGCTTGATAAAAATTCAAAGATTTTATTAAATTAGGACAATGGATAATACAACTAATACTACTTTACAGTAGCAGACTCACGCAGGACGTTAACGCAGCACGTTAATGCTGATAACGGCCCACCACTAATTTTCTTATTATTTTTCAAGCAATTTAAAGAAACTAATAAAAACGTCCTGGTGCCATAACATTGTAAATTCTGGCCAATAATTATTCAAACATGGTAAAAATTAAGGGTTGCACAGTTTGCATGATTTCCCTGTGCATGCATGGGTTTTCTCTTGGTACTCCGGCTTCCCCCCATAATCTAAAAACATGACTGTTAGGTTAAATGGCTTCTCTAATTCTCATTATGTGTGGGTGAATGGTTGTACAGTATATCCTGTTTTTCTTTGTGTTGCCCTGCAATAGACAGGTGACCTGTCCAGGGTGTACCCTATCTCTCGCCCATGGACAGCATCCTTCGCAACCCCAGCTGGGATAGCTGGTGGTTGAAGTGTGTGGGAAAATGGATGAATGGTAAAAATTAAGCATTATGCTTCCATCAAAACTGTTGCTTAACAGTTCAAAACAACAGAAAAGTAAACAGTACTTCAAAGTACTCTGTAAACTTATTTCCCAAACGTGAAGATTACTGTTAACATAAAATAAATTTTACATTGCATTATGAAATACTGACTCAATTCAAATAATATAAAATTTCTCACAAAATAATAAATACATCAAATGAAATTGACAAAAAGTGGTAGGGTCTGTCTTTGACAAGTTACTTGTTGGCTCAAAATCTCTGTCTAACAAGTGGTATTTCAGACTTTACGTACTACTGTGGTAACTCATTTCACAACTATAGTAAATTCAAACACTCAAGTTTTGTTGAGAGAGTCATCTGGCATAACTTTAAAAAGAAACTTGTCATTTTCCTTTACCCCATTTAAATTACCATTGAAAAACCGATCCATGCCGAATCCGTTTCGAGCTCGGATCAGTTAACCAGGCCGAGCTCAGTTCTGACGACCGTTTACACATCACGCCCTCTCGGTTCCTTGACTTCTCGCCTCCTAATGATAATCTGCGGTATTACCTCCAGTATTGAAGGAGGAAATCAAGCAGTTGGTGGCGGTAATGCACCAAAAGTTGTTTTCCAACCGCCATAAAATACAAGAAGAAGAAGACGAAGAAGGAGGGAATCAACATTCAGAAAGTTATGCTTGATTATTATTGCTGTACTTCAGTGTTTGCGGACGGTCAGGTGAAGACGGCAACCTTTTGTGGATTTACTTCAGAAAGTCAGCTTTTGGGTTGTTCTTCTTCTTCTGTTTTGTGTTGGTTGACAAGTAACTTCCAGAGTGGCATTACCGCCAACTACTGGAATAGAGTGTGAATCGGGATGTGCAGCCAGACGGAGATGACGCGTTCTGCCCATGCGCTCTTGTTATCAGATAACCGAGCCAGGGAAAAACCTAGCCGAGCCCACCTCTGGAACTGGTCTGCAGTTAGCTCGGTTCGGTTGTGTCTAGCTCGGTTTAGTTCAGTTTGCTTTCCATTTCCACAGGATAAGTTATCTCAGTTACTGAGCTCGGACTGGTCTCAGCACGGTTTTTCAAGGGTAGTGTAAATGGGGTAATAGTCTGCCCATTCAATGCATGGATCTGTTATGCTGCTGTCTCTTCCGCATACTTAGCAGTCCTGGAACCATGGAAAGTGCCAAGGGTAAAACAAACAGTCTAGAGAGCGCTGCAGGGGAAGGCTGTCTTTTTTTTTCTGAAACTAATTGAGAGTTTTCTTGGCTGTTTGTTTGGGGTCATTGTCTTGCTGAAAAGTCCACACGCGTTTCATCTTCATCATCCTAGTAGATGGCAGCAGATTTTTACCAAGAATGTCTCTGTACATTTTTCTATTCATTCTTCCTTCAATTATTTGAAGTTTGCTATTACCATATGCTGAAAAAAAAAGCCCTGATGTTCGTCGAAACTCCCCTGTTGGTATGGTGCTTTTGGGGTGATGTGCAGTGCCACTTGACCTCCAAACATGATCTGTAATATGGCATCCAAAGAGTTAAATTTTGGTTTCATCTGACAAGACTATATTCTCCTAGTATTTCACAGGCTTGTCTAAATGTTGTGCCGCAAACTTTAAATGAGCTTTAACATGCTTTTTCTTCAGCAATGGAGGGTTGCATGGTGAGCGTGTATACAGGCCATGGCAGATGAATGCATTACTTATTGTTTTCTGCTAATTCTAGGTCTTTCTGAAGCTCTCCACAAGTAGTCTTTGGCTTTTGGAAAGCCTTTTCATTTCTCCAGCAGAAATCTGGCGAGGAGCACCGGGTCGTGGTTAGTTCATTATGAATGAAGTACTTTCCACCTCCGGAGTATAACCCCAACAGTGCTAACTAGTGACACCAGAGATACCTTTTTATAAGCCATCATTTGGGACCAGCTGATCCCTTTAGCATTCTGCCCAACAAATTGGTAGAGCATTTTTTGAGGCTTTATATCTAACTCAGGAATACACTAAAACTGACATTGGTTATTGAGTCTTTTCTACCAATCGGTTGAGACTTGTGATACTCAAAAACTTCATTAGAGAGCACTTTGTCTTTGAAATTTTGACCATTTGAAGTACCATCCACACAGGAAGCTGGTGGTGGATGAAAAAAGACAGCTCTTTTTCAAATATTTAAAATAACCTTAAATATAAAAATAACCTTAAATAATTATAAGGTGAGCATACTTTTTCAGCATGAAAGAATGTCAGAGGCTTTACTAAACATTCTTAAGTAATATTATAATGGAAATTAAAGCTTATGAGGGTCAAATAATTTTCTTAAAACGCATGTTACAAATGGTTTATTTGTCCATTTATAATAAAGGCAGAGACAAAAAAAACTAATATAGTGGGAATATACTTTCTTTTGTAAAGTACAGTGATTGAACACTTATACATGCATTTTCTTAATTTGTATATCCCTTATTGTCCTATGACATATTACCACCAATTTATTGATCCATGGAATTATATCTTTTATATTTGTATATATATCATCTTTTCTATCAAAAATTCTAGATGGACACACAATTCCCAGGCTCTGGCACCGAAACAATCCCACGTCTCTCATTCTGATCTGAGCAGTAATGATGATCAAATAGAAGATCCTGACTATCATCCCAAACAAGAGGAAGATTAAATTTCTTTTGAGTCCATGTTTAAAGAAGACAAAGATGAGGAGACTCCAAAACACTCTGAAAAGAATATCAGTAACGGAACTGTTTGAAACTCTTGAGAAAAGCACACCTCCAGACCCGAAAAATCTAGAAATATAAAGACATTGATGAATTCCTTTTTCCTGCTTCTGTATTTGCTGCTCCTGATGACGTGAAGACACCCTTGCAGTATTTCAAATCACTTTTTGCAGATGTGAAGACTCAACATATTTCTCACCACCAACCTTTACTCTGCCCAAGATTTGGGGTATCCAATTAACTGTAGCCCTAAGGAGATAGAAATGCCCCTTGCAATGCTACTCTTCATTGGTGTTTTTAGTTTCCCTACCATGGAGGATTATTGGCATCATGATTCCCATTACAACCTGATACCAGACATTATGCCAAGGAAAAGATTCAAGGTACTATACCACTTCATTAATTTCAATGACATTCACCAGTTCAACAACAGCCCAGTCTGCTCATACAAAATATGCCCTCCTTTTGAAATGCTTCACAAGCAATGTCTCTCGATTCCATCTTCTCACACACATAGTGTGGATGAGGTTATGGTGGCATATAAAGGCACGAGAGCCAGCACACTCAGCCAATATACTGCCAACAAACCAAACAAGTAGGGCTTTAAACTGCTCTGCCATGCAAGTTCCTCTGGCATAATTCATGAGGTATTGCTTTGCCAAGGTGCATCAACATTTTACAATGTTCAACTTGGTGAGTAGGAACAAAAGCTACCTCCTGGATCCAAAGTGGTAATGACATTGTCCAAGTACATAACAGAGCCCCTACTATCAATTGTATTCTGTAACAACTACTTCACAAGCTATGACTTGATGCAAAACCTCCATGCAAATATGGGGGTCAAATGCATTGGTACAGTCAGATCGAAATTAATGGGCAAAGCTTCACTGATGTCAGACAAAGAAATGATGAAAAACATTTGTAGGGCCTGTGATTTCAGGTCTTCTGAAGGAGTGCTTACTGTGAGATGGATTGACAACAAATGTGTCAACATTCTAAGCAATGCATGCGGGATCATGCCTTTTGGAAGTGTTGAGCGTTAGAGTAAAGACACCAGCACAAAGATTGAGTTTCCATGCCCATTAATCATTCACGCCTACAATCAACATATGGGAGGCATTGATCTCTCAGATATGCTGGTACACATGTACAAGACCCCAGAAAAATCAGGCGATGGTATTTTCCACTCTTTGGCTATATTCTTGAATTGTGCATCTCAAATGCCTGACTCATTCATAAGAGGGACTGTGCCCTACTGAATGAGAAACCACTCTGTGTCAAAATGTTTCTTGTGGCAGTTGCTCACAGTATGATGCAGGTCAACAAGCTAGCACCAAAATTTGGAAGACAACAGTCCTCATCTCCACCACAAAAATTGCAACAGAAGAAATTACACACCCCAAGACTGACTCAGTGTTTGAGTTCTGCTGACACCTCCCAAGTACACTTAGGGGTAGGCATCTCAGCTTTCTATGTACAGGTTGCACTGAAGTGTTTACCTGTGCCTTGTGGATGAACCCCTTTACACATCCAAGTTGCGCATCTGAAGCAGGATTAACATTGTACACTGTGGATTTCTGAGTAACATAAATTGGTTCATTTGCAGTCTCATCTTTGATGAAGTCCACTTTGCCTGCAATAATGCTGACATTTGGGTTTTTAATGAGGTCCATGCCTAGAACAGTAGAACCAGCTCTGATTGTGTAGAAGGAAGCAGGGACTTTACCACTTTACATATGTGAAGCAACTGATGTTGGTACAAAGCCAATCACAGCTAACTCCTCTGTTGCATAGGAAACTAGCTTAACTATTGACTCTTTACAGTAAGTGAGCAGGCTGCAAAATACAGTGTGCATCTAATGGCAGAATAGAGAGAGAAGCTCTATTTCAATCATTTGCCCTTTGTGGACTTATTTTTTAGTTTCATTTTGAGTTTTCAGTTATTTATGTCATGCTGTTTTGTGGTCATTGGTTTCTCTTCCATGTTGTGTTATGTTTAAGAAGTGTTGCATTTTTTGAGTTACTCTCTGTTGCCCCTTTGTGCGAGTCTCCTTTCTCTTTGCTCCCTTCAAGTTACTTCTATCCACACCTTTCAGCTTTTTTATTGTCATTACACTGTCACAAGTACAGAGCAACAAAATTAACTCTTTGTATTTAACCCATCCCCTTGGGGAGCAGTGGGCTGCCATTGTGTGGTGCCTGGGGAGCAGTGTGGTGTTAAGGGTCTTGCTCAGAGACCCAGAGTGTCAATCCATGGGAGTGGGGCTTGAACTCAGAACCTCTGGATTCCAAGCGTGATGCCCTAACCCCTGCTCCATATCAGCTGATTAGCCCATTATTTGTTTTGTCCCCCATATATAAACCTCCTCTGCAATTTCTCATTGCTGGATCCTCTTCATTCCTTCCCTAACCTAAGTGTTCCCCTTTGTTCTGGTTTCTATTTTTTCTTGATTGGTTATTTCTGGATTAATGCTTCTGTTGCCACCACTCATTAAATCTGTAAGAAAACTCATCCCTGCTTCTTCAGCTCTGCATTTGGGTCCTTAATTAACTTCCACCAAACCTGACAGTAGGATACAGCCATTGTGGGCCCAGCAGAGCCTAGCCTGGAGGACACCAAAACATTTTTATTTTTTTTTATTTAAGAAATGCTCTGGACACTTTTGCCACTCTCAGCCCAAGTACAAGTGGAGTTGGTAACTGAAAAACATCCTTTCTTCCAAACTCCACACTCCTTGCTAACCTAGAAATAACTGACCTTTCTGAGGAGATTGTTACCTTTCTCTCATTTGAAACCAGTTCTACAATCTTTCCCTGAATACATTCTCTTTTTCAGACTTTTTTTAGTAAATCTGGGAAATAGTTGTGTTATTAAGACCAACCATCATTTCTCATTTTAAGTAACCTTTTTTCCAATTCCTACAGTAGTAGCCATTCAAAATGTTCCCACTTTCCTTGATGGGCCCTTGACTGGTCCTCTAAAATTCCTTTTTAAACATCAATCTTTGTACTAAAATATTATTTCCGTCATGATTTGTAGCATTTAAGATTTAAAGAGAAGCACCATGTCCTGGTCAGACGCTGTAATTCAGTGAAAGGGTGGAGTCAGGGTAAAAAAATATGCTAAGGAGGGGGTCACTCCAGTGGCTGAAATTTGGAGGGGATTCTGTTGGGAGTTGTAGGGAAGTGGGTTGCCATTCGGCTGATGTTTGACTCGGAAGGGCCAATTTGATTGGCTGTGTTTTATGATGAGTTAAAATCTGAAGAAGACATAATTTCGTTTTTCAAATGTCCAAATAGATTTTTGCAACCATATTGCCTATTTGCAATTGAAGACACTGTATAAGGTGGTCTGTCTGTTGTTCGATTGCTGCCCTTTGATGTCGCTCTATATTAGACTGAACTAGATTGGTTTTACTTAGAGACTGGCAAATAGTATACACTAAGTGCTCAGCATTTACTGAAAAATATTTGGCAACCCAAAACAACAATTACAAAATACTTTAAAATTATTCACTTAGTAACTGACTAAGCCCATTCTTTGGTCTAGACTCTCATTGGTAAAGCTCAGTTTTATTTTATTTTACTCTTTGACTGTAGTCATCGACTTTTCACAGGTCAATAAATATGTTGTTCTTGGTGAAAAAGAGAAAGCATGCATGATACTGTACCTGCTGCACTGTTCGTTATCAACATTTTCTGCTGTGATTTTAAAAGTTATATCTCAATAAAGTGAAGAATCTGTCTGGTACAACGGAGAGAATAGTCAATGTTTCAGTTAATTCATCATCATCCAAGAGCTTATACAATGTAACTTTTAAAAATCAACCTGCATAAGGTCTGTTTTTAGAAAGCTATGACTGGATGTTTAGATAACCATGCTGAGTCCTAACCACCTGGGTAATGCTTTTCTTGGGAAGCCAACCCAATCACTGTAAGCAAAACCCTGAATACTCCCAACCATATATTGATTAGAGGCCAGTCATACACAAAAGGCATCAACCATTCCATGTCAGTGCACAACATTTCATGGGAAATATACCTTTGGTTTCACATAAGGGACTGTCGTTTCAACTCAGATTTTTCCCTCTGGTAAAAAATGTAGACATGCCTGACAATGCCTAAAAAGCTCAGGCTACCATGAAAGGACAAAGTTAAAAGACAAAGAAAGAAACAAAGAAAGAAACAAAGAAAGTACCCATCTGCTGTCTCTGTACAGTAAAGAAAATATACAGTACAACTACAAGAAAATATATATTAGTGGCAAGGCAGCTCTGTCAACCTTGCTTTCAGAATTGTGGTATGTTTTCAAACTATTTGAACAGGTGCAGAGTTTTCAGCTTTAATAACAAAAAACTGTTCTCTCACTGTTTCATATATCCCAATATATGCTTGAATATTTAAAGATCACTAGTATGTAATTTACATAGGTAGACAATTAATACCTTTTGTAGAACACTAACTCCTAACACGGCTAATGTTTGTAGGTTTTGATACATTTTATTTCTGAACAACATGGATCTATTGGAACAGAAGGTGTGGAATTTAATGTTTTGCAGCATTATTATTGGATAAGGTAATTCTTCTGTGGTGTCATGGTTTTGTTCAAATATTTTTATATATTTTTTCAAATCATTCTTAGTTAAATTATAAATAATTCATGAATTTCTCTAAATGACCAGATACATATTAGCTAAACTAATCAGTAAGCAGGTTAACCCTTTATAGAGCAAGTTACCGTTTGCCCCTTACAAACTGAGAACCCCCCCTCCCCACCCATCCCTAAATGAGGTCTAGAAGCATAAGATTTATATCCTGCCATTTAGCTAAAATACTGCTATGTCGCTGTATTTTCGCTTTTATTCTGGCATTTGACCTACTACTTATTACCTACTGTAAATTATTGTAAAAATAATTGTAAAAGATAACAAGTTAAGAAACGAAAAGGTGAAAAGCTAAATGGATAAACTTAAAAAAAGTAATTGTTTTTCTTAATATGTTAGGGGAAGTTGGGGTTTCTTGTTATTACATTGACTTTAAGTTTTGCCATCAAAATATATATATTCTTTTAATGTTACAAAAGTACTAAAGTCTTATCCTGTCCTCCAATAACACTCTTGGCTTGAGATTTTGACTTCCAAAGTATTTCACTTAGTGCAAAATAAAGGGCTAAGTGGTCAGCTTCACATTCAGGTAACAGGCACCATTAATTTCACAGTGAGTTATGCATCTTTATACTGTATGATTAAATACAAACTTTGAAATATCCCTGTTTTATCCATTGAAATGAAAAGGCATAATAAAAGTAAAAAGTTATTCTACAACGGATACAATGAGATTTTTGGGACTTCCATTTTAGCTACCGTGAAATAAAAAAAAAATATATATATATATAAATATATTAGAAGGAAAAGGAAATGTAAACAGTATTGGCACAGATTGTGGGGGGGGTAGTGCAAAACAGGTGTAAAGTGACCGACAGTGCAGGTCGGAGTTGAGGGTGCCAATGGCTTGGGGAATAATGCAAAACAGGTGAAAAGTGTCCGTCAGTGCAGGTCGGAGTTGTGGCCGGCAATGGCTTGGGGGAAAAAACAGTTTTTGAGTCTGTTTGTCCTGATCCTCATTTGCCTGTAGCACCTTCCAGGGGGCAACAGGTCAAACAGGGTGGAGCCAGGGTGGGAGCTGTTCTTGGAGATGGCCCTGGCTCTGCTGAGGCACTGGGTGGAGTAAATGTCTGTCAGGGAGGGGAGAGGGCGACTGATAATCCTCTGCGCCGCCTTTATCACCCTCTGCAGCCTCTCCCTGTCGGCAGCGGTGGAGTTGCCGAACCATACTGTGATGCAGTAGGTCAGCAAACTCTCAACGGAGGAGTGGTAGAAGGCCAGCAGCAGATCGGATTTGAGGTTGTACCTTCTGAGGATTCTCAGGAAGTGTAACCTTTGCCGGGCCTTCTTGATGATGGGGGTGATGTTCTCTGACCAAGTGATGCGGTCAGAGATGTGGACGCCGAGGTATTTGACACTGTGAACCCTCTCCACCTGCTCGCCGTTGATGAAGAGGGGAGCTGGCTCAGGGCTGTGTCTCCTGAAATATATGATGAGCTCGTTGGTTTTCTTGGTGTTCAGAGTCAGATTGTTTTCCGAGCACCAATCAGCCAGCTTCAGGACCTCCTCTCTGTAGGCGGCCTCGTCGCCCCTGGAGATGAGACCGACCACAGCGGTATCGTCGGCGTACTTGATGATCCGGTTGTGGTTGTGGATCGGTCTACAGTCGTGGGTGTAGAGGCAGAAGAGGAGGGGGCTCAGCACACAGCCCTGTGGGGAGCCGATGCTCGGGTGGAGGAGAGGTGTGGGCCAACTCTCACAGCCTGGGGTCGGTCGGTCAGGAAGTTGTTAATCCAGGCACATGTGAGAGGGGGGAGTCCAAGGGAGCCCAGTTTGATGATGAGTCTGTCCGGGAGAATGGTGTTAAAGGCCGAGCTGTAATCCACAAAGAGCTACGGCAATGGCGTCCTCTGTGGAACGGTTGGCCCGGTATGCAAACTGTTGGGGGTCCAGGTGTGGGGGGAGACAGTCCTTGATGTGCTGAAGAACCAGCTTCTCAAAGCACTTCATGATTACCGGAGTGGGGGCCACTGGGCGGTAATCATTCGAGCTGGTGATGGCAGACGTCTTCGGCACCGGGATGATGGTGGAGGTTTTCAGGCGGGGCGGAACGGTGGCTTGGGCCAAGGACAGGTTGAAGAGCCTGGTGAAGGTGGGGGCGAGCTCGCCCGCGCATGCTTTTAGCACCTTGCCAGGGACTCCGTCTGGGCCTGCGGCCTTCCTGGGATTCACTGCAAGGAGCACCTTCCTGACGTTGAGCTCCTGGACAGTGAGTGGGGGGATGTCAGCGCTGGGTGGGGGAGGGGGCAGGGCTGGGACAGGGGAGGGCCGCTGGGATTCTCCAAACCGAGCAAAGAAGCTGTTTAGCTCCTCTGACAGCTGTGCGCCCTGTTGTTCAGTTTGAACGACACTGCCCCTGAAGTTGGTGATCTCCTGGATGCCCTGCCACACCTTACGGGTATTGTTACTGGACAGGTGGGACTCCAGCCGTTGTCTGTGGTCCGCTTTCGCCTCTTTGACCCCTAGGACAATAATATTATAATATTATAATAGCATAACAATGTACAATTTCTGATTTTACATGTACAATTTGATCTCTATATATGATTTCCATGGATTTATTTGGACATCACAAAGAAATCAACATCATGAGAGATCTACGGTACATCTACTTCAGATACTGCACAATTGTTCCACAACTATAAAGATTTAACATGGCTGCTTCTCAAGTATTGCAGCACTGAGATATGAAACAGAATGATCAAACCTCCATTATAACATAGTGTAGTAGATGTATATATATATATATATATATATATATATATATATATATATATATATATATATATATATATATATATATATATGTATCTCTGCTTTCAGAACACACAGAGTTGTATGCTTAGCGGAAAACCATCCCATGAACAGCAGCTAAACCTACAGTTTTTATAGAAGACAGTTTCGGATTTTAAAAAGAGACAATGACAAAGCAGTACATATTGTCATATGAAAGCAAAGAAATATCTGAAAAGTATCATATATATATATAGTATGGCCCTTTTCACTTTAGTAATTCTAAGTAATACCAACCCCCTTCCAGATTTTTTAATCACTGAAAAAAAAAAAAAAAACTGGGTATATTTTTTCTTTATGCCTAAATGCAAAACAATATGCATGTGTTTCCAAGAGTCTACTTGGTAGAAGTTTGGGATGCATTCTTAGGATAGTGATTGTATTTTATCCTTCTAACAGCAAGCAGCTGAAATTGTTTAAAACAAGGACATTTTGCATTTAATCGTTTCGAAGATTTGTTTTTTTCTGTAGGTTTAGAAAAATGAGAAGGCAAAATACAAAAACTCTGTGCTGTTTAAAATATCCGCAGAATACAGTGACTTCTCCGGCTGGGTTACACTTTCCAGAAAAAGGTATTTACTCAATGAAAGAATCAATAATTCATGTATAAAAATGACATATTCTGCAGCCAGGTGTAACTGCATAGGTCTTCTCAGGGATACTCTTGTTTCTGTGGAACCAACAATCATGGGCACCAAATTTGCAAGTTATGTTTCTGACTTTATCAAGGCTAGTTATTTTGCTGACCAAAGTATCTCTGTTCCACCACACTTCCACAGAGTAAAGACACAATGAGCAACCAAATGTGCACATATGTGTTTCCCCTTAAACGCCAGAAGCTTCTGGAGGTCTGCTTTCAAAATGGTTGATCGAGGGCTTTAATCAATGGGCTGCAAGTTTTGGCAGGATTACAAAAGCTAGCCCTGAGTAAGAAGACTGTGATTAATGATTCCCAGGGCTGTTTATCCCTCTGTGTCTACAGTGTGCACATGTCTGTAGCACAACAGTGGCCTGAATTATTAATCCATTTCTTATTTCATGCCACTTGTTATGATTCAGCAGGGCAAACAATCTGCCCCACTACTTGGTTCAAATGACATAAAACTGATACTGCAGTTCAGTTCAACTTAAGCAGATCAAGCTATGCTGCATTATTTGCACTTCAATTTACTCCTTTCCACCTAGTAGAAGACCATTCCCTCAGATCCATCTTAAAATTAGATTAATCTCCGGGGATTGCTATGCTAGGATGAGACATCCACCTGCCATCGGAAATGTGCCATATCAATCAAACCTAACACACTAATGATCCTATAGCTGAAGCTCCTGCAGAGAGGCGTCCTTGTCCCCCCAGTACAGTCATTTGCATGGATCCACAACCACAAGCACATTTGGCCTCCTCCACATCCATAATGGTTCTGGTGTTTTGTAGCGTGCCAATCTGCTCTTCTCAGCTGAAGAGTATTTTCTCCCTTCATTGTTAAATTAAACTGCCTGACTGTACTCTCTGTGGATTTTCCCCCTGATGAAAAGAGAGGAAATATAAAAAGATATACTGCAGAGGTAGTACACTAACCACTGTACACCATACATTTAGAATTCCTACAAACTGAAAAAATCAGATGATTTTATTCACAAACTTTCAAAATACTGTTGTAGTGAGAAAATAGTAATAAACTATTCACCGTAGTTAAATAAACAGAGATGGATGGAGAGAACAGTTCATCATACAGGTCTTATAGCACAGCATTCAGCCCTGTTCTGCCTAAGCAGAGTGTGTTCCCCCTTACTTACAACAATGGAAAAGTAGTCAGAGTCTAAACAAATTACAGACGCTTTGGTTAACAGTAACATGTTGTGAATAAAGCTTGAGACAGAATCTTGTTTGTTATGGGAAGAAGCTATGTCTGGTCTACAAACATCCTCACGCAGAGAATTGTGTGGCCTTGCAGTTGAAACAGATTGAGTGAAAACTTTTATAATCAGTAAATAGGATAAATTAATATATGAAATACGAGAAATCTAAATTTTCCGACAACACTGTCAAGTGAGTTTTCAATCCCTTTAAAGCCTAGACCATTAAGTGTTTGAAAGGAAATGTCTTTACTGTTTCAGAGTTGTCATTTAACCTCCTGACAAATGAGGGTTAAATTAGATCATTTATTTGCATCAATTTTGAAAGATTGGGCATATCTGTATAACATTTAATATGTTGTTTTGTTCACTTCGCGTGCATGATTTAGTGAATCAGGGTTTTCAAGAATGACAACATTGAACTCATGATGCAGAGGTCTCAACAGTTTATGTATGAGATATGATACACTTGACTTTAAAGGGTTAGGACCTATTATTGTCATGATCTGCTGTGATAGCTGGCCCTAATTACTCATGCCTTTCACCTGCTTTACTCTTTCCAGCTCCTAATTATCACTCATCTCATCCACCTGCCAGTTGCCCTTATATTGGGCTCAGTTCCAGCTATCATGCCCAGATCATTAAATGTTGTTTTCTGTTCAGTCTGTACAGTTCTGTTTATTCTAAATTTCATGTTCTGGATGCTGTCGGCCAGTGGAAAGAGGGTTTTGTGTCTGTCTCATCTCCTGCTCGTCCACTGTTTCTCCCCTGCTGAGTCCTCAGGGTTTATGGCTCTTTATGTGGGGATGTTCAGGTTTTATTCCGAAGCCAAGGGTAACAAGTAACGTTTCTTTTAGAAATGTAAGGAATAGAAAATACACATACTTGTGTGAAAATGTAATGAGTAGAAGTTAGAAGTAGGAAGAAAAATAAGTAATGGAGTAAAGTACAGATTCCTAAAAGGTGTACTTCAGTACAGTAACAAAGTGTTTGTACTTCGTTACCTGACACCTCTGCCCCTATGGACTCGGTTCTCAAGGTAAAACTTCAAATCAGTTTTATTTGTTGTCCTTTAGAAATACTTAGTGGTACCGGATCCAAGATCTCCATGAAAACACATATGATGCTGCACAACACCAGTTTTACCCACTTGAAAGGAAAATAATATAACCTTTTAGTGCCGTCTTAGCACCAGTTCCTTTTGTGAAAAGAGAAAAATACTGCTTTAATAATCAACTTAAGGTAACCATTGATTTTAACACCTCTGCAAAATCCATGCCAGAACACTTTGCAGGTTTCTGTAACTCAAATAAATAAGAATGAGTTTTACTCTTTGCAACAGGTTCTGCATATACAACAGCTAATTCAGAGATGAAAAATGTGTCTTTTCTTATGATTTGAATGAATATGGTAGAATATAACGCAATTCAGCTACTGCTGTACCGCTGCTAAATTCAACCACAAGCTGGCCCTCAAACTCAGGATCAGCCTCAGAAATGATTTCAGTCTTTGTTATCTTACCATATTGTTACAAATAATAACTTACTTCCTTTTTACCATCTTCATCTGAAATGCCTTCAACCAAAACAGAATTGGGAATTTTTATGGCATGTTTTTGAAATTCCTCCATATTGATGATGACGAAAAGGAAAAATAAATAAATTTGTGTTTAGCAAAATGCCAACAACCTCCTGGCTAGTTCGCAAAATAATGTAACCTATAGTACATTTTAGGAATATTAGGATCATTAAAGAAATAATACAAGTTATAGTTAATCCAAAGTATTCTTAAACTAGGTATGTCTGCTAGAGGAAGCGGCAAATTGTAAAACACAGAGACAACCAGATGGTGCAAAATTGGTGAATTGTATTAATATTTACAATATATACAGGTTATCAACAGTTAATGAAGTCCAGAATGGTTCCTTAATCCAAGGAACTCAACAGTTCTTGCTGGTGATGAAAGGAACAACAAATAAAATAATAATCCAATTCTTTCTGGAGCAGGTCAGCTCAGAGTGAAGATTTTATGGCTGGATGTATCCAGCCAATTCGGAAGAGTTTTCTTTGATAGAAGGTGTTGTAGTATTTCCGGATCTGCTAATTGGTTAGCTCGCCAGTCTGGTCAGCATGATACCAGACAATCCATGATTTATCCCTGCAGCAAATTCCTTTGAATGGGAATCTGTAACACACCTGGACTGTGTAAACAGGCCTAAATAATCAGTTCACATGTACATGTATGTTCTTATAATTACATAATAATTATGCAACTTATGCTAATTCAGTTTCTTTTCCACACAACAGTAGTGTTTTATACAAGTAAACATTTCAGTTTGAATGTGCTATATTTAGATTGGTGTATAACCAAAACAACAAGCTGGGAAGGCTAGTGCTAGCATGCTAACTCCCGAACACAACACTCACCAGTTCCCTCTTAACAAACCGTGATCGCTACGACGTTTGGTCGAATGCTCACACGTCTGCAAGTTAACAAAGGCACACGATTGAAGGATGCACAATAGACATTTGATGCCTGCTTTGGAAACAGACCAGAAGCCTACCTGCATACCAGAGTCCGACTGCGTGTCCTATAGGGTGCCGATTAGCAGCAATATAAGCAGTAACTGTTAATTTAGGACGCTGACGTGCAGTGGTCACATGACTTTAAAACCACATGAGAATAATGTTGTTCTCACTTGGTTTGTATTGAATAAATTAAGGAAAGGAGGATTTTTTAATAAATCTTTAAATAAAACTACATTTAACAAAATGGAAAATACAATAAATAAACTGAAAAAATTATCCTGGTTACATAAGCTTAAGAATAAAACAAAAACTAGTCATATTATTGTGAGGCCAAAGTAAAGAATTTCTAAATTTTTGTTTTTAATCTACATAATTTGGTGCCAATTGATAGACTGCACATCATTAACAAGCTGAATTAGAACCGGATCTAATTTTCCAGCTACTGCATTTCATATCACCCTAATGGAGTTACACTTCCAGTATGTTACATAAACACATTCATGAATGATGCTCTCTTTTCACAGAAATTTAAACTTAACTGTGCTGCTTTGTACAGAAAAAAAACTTGAACTGAGCACAGGTTTCCCTAGGGTCATTAAACAGTACAGTATTTGAAAGTGAATGCAGGAGGTGAACTGCGGAACATTTAGAGTAGAAAAGATATTTGCCCTAAAGTGAAGAGCATGGCAACTGCTGAGTTGTCGTGCATGTCCATACATATATTTCTGTCTCTGTGGGGACCTGTTATTGATGATACGTCTCTGCCATGATTTAAAAGTCCCTATAACACCTTTTTCATTGTTTTGAATAGCAGAGAAATAGGAATTAATGCTTTTTGTTACTTTAAACTTTGCTCTCAAAAATTAAAAGAGTTAAATATACCCAGCAGATTTTAAAACACATCAGGGACACTTTTAACAGAATCTGTATTCTTTAAACACCAATGTTTTATTTTTTTAGAGGTGGAAAAAAAGAAATACATTTCTATCAACTGTTATCACTTGTTTTGATTCCTGAGCATTTAAACATGAATAATTGAGAACTTTACCAGATGTAAATCCATTTGCAAAAATCAGTTTTCCAATGGTTTGTGATGGCTTAATGTTTATTCCTTTCATTATATACAGAAGCCTGAGGCTTAATCAGGCTTTTGGAGGGTGCAGGGTTGAAAGGAGCGATGATTGGTGGACTGTCTGGCTTCCTTTTTGTTAAGTCTATCCATCCAACCATCTTGAAACCGGTGTTTTGTTTTGTTACAGCCAACACGCAGTTTTTACAGTTGTGTCTATCTACGCCCCACTTTGGCCTTTATTTTGGCCAGACTGGCCAAAATAAACATTCTGCACACTACAAAGCAGGTGCGGGACAAACTCAAGAAAATTAAACATGGCTACAAGAGGCTGAAGGATCACAACAAGTGGATCTCAGCGGATCAGAACACAGGACCAAGAAGAGACAAAGACTCGTTAGCCAAGAAGAACTCTTGAACATGGACTGTAATAAGTGGCCTGTTCTTACATGTTTTCATTATATCATGTAGCAGGAGGAGGGAAAGTTCGTACCAAAACAGTGAGTGCGTACCCGTGGTGTTATGTATGTTTTTTGGCAACAACATCACTATGTTTCTTTGCGTGATTTTCCACGACCTTCCAGATTAATGGAAAAGGAATGTAACAAATTAGTCAGGATTCCAATTAGCCAGATAATACAAAAACTATGATATACTGTATTTGCCCGAATATAAGTCATAGTTTTTTTTCATTGAAAACAATTTGAAAATGAGGGGTCTTCTCATTATTGGGCTTCATACAGGCTAATTATACAGGTTGATAGTTTTCTGGGGTAGCTATACGAACTCAACAGCAGAATATTTTGTAAAGCCATGGACCTCACTGTGGCTGGGGTCATCTTTCTATCACAAAAGAAAGAAGTGGCAAGGATGCTACAAATGGAGAGTCACTGCCCAGAATGGAGTGGATCAAAAGTAAGACCAGTTTGCAGACATTTAAGGCAGAGTTATGCCGTCAATTTTAAGATAATGTTGCTCAACACAGTTGAGGCATCATGCAACTGTCAGGAATTACAGAGTTGCAGAGTGCAATGTCTGAAAATTGTGCACCCAAAAGACAGGAAAAATGCGAAAAGCGAAAAAGCTTATCAAAGAATTGCAGGGTTGCAGGATGAGAGTAGGAGTGACAGCGAGTGCAGCAATGTCAAGGCTAAGAACAGGGGACCCAGTATTCAAATCAGCCAGACACTCTGATATCTCAAAAGCATTTATTTAATAACAACAGATCTTCTGTAATAGCAAGGATGTCTAAGGCAGGTACCTCTGCAAGAGAAAAACAAAGGTTAGTCACCACGTTAATCTGACAGAGGGTGATTATAAACGTGTGAGTCACTAACCTGGTTTTATAGTGTAGTCCGTGCCCAGAGAACGAAGTTGATTAAAGCCAGTCGGCTGCGAAAAAAGAAATGGAAGGTGCCGCCCAAGGAGTCCCAGACACTGTATTCCCAGAGGACCGAAAACAGGCAGAAGTTCAAATCCGAGCCGACGAAGGTACTCAGGATAATCCAGAGGGCGTAGCCAAAGCCGGTGGCCAGTGTTGAGGACGTGCTCAGGATTCAGAACAAGGAGATCAGATGCCAGAAGAGATCATGAAAGGAAATCTATGTCGGTGACAGGAAGCAGTTCCATGTTCAATAAACGGGCAGAATCGAGCAGGAGTCCAAAGACAGGTTAGGAAATGGATCAGACAGGAACAGGCAGGCTCCATGGCTGAGAGGCAGAACAGGTCAGGATAAGGTAATCAGAAACACTAAGGTAACGGTAGAGAAACCAGTGGCACAAGAATAATCTGGCCCTGATGACTGTTAAGAGGGCTGGTTAAATAGAAGCTGGAGCAGTTGGATCAGATGAACAGTAATTAAAAACTAGGCATGTTATTTGAAATTAATAATACAGTCATTAGCACCAAGATCATGACAACACAGGTTGAGGACATCTGTTAGTAAAAGCCCAATGCAGATTTTTGAGACATTCCGTGAGCAAAGTTCAGATTGCATTTGAGTTGCAGTGTTGCAAGATTTAAATTAAATGTGTCATTACTGTGTTTTTTTTTTACTTTTTATTGCTTAATTGCACAAGTCTTTTAATGCAATGTTATTTCAATGAAATTCATATGAAATTCATAGGACTTCCAAATAAAATATTGTCTTTAAACAAAGAAGGACAGGCAAGGAAAGAAAATAAATCTTTCTGGGAGAATCGTGTTCCTCCTTTAAAAAAAAAAAAAAAAAAAAAACCTCAGTGATTCTCAGGGAGGGAAACAATGTTTGTCTCCACAGCTGGAGAGAATAATAGAAAAGGCCATTCTTTAGTTAGGGCTTTAATAGCTGAATGGAAGAGCTTGTCTGCTCTGAAGTGTCCAGTCATGCCAAATCTTTAGTTGTACTTCTTTGTAAAAAGACTGAAGTTATGATTTTAAAGCTTTTTGGACCCTCCTATCGTTTTCCTCTGGCTGAAAAGAAAAAAGCACCCAGGGCCAATGTTAAAAAGGATCTCTGTGAACAACAACACACAAAGGAAACAGACGCTTCATTTTGCTGTTTTCTCCCAAGAGCAGTAAGAGTAGAGGCATGAGTGAGTGACCTTCACAGAGAATCATCCCTTCAGCTCTCATTGCCAGTTAGCTCTTTGCATCTGATCTCCAATGACGCCAACAAGACTGGGTGCAAAGAAGCTCTCTTTTACTGCCTGGCAGCACATTCACACAAAAGAAAAACCTTGAGAATCATGTCGGCATAGTCGACAGCACTAGAGGAATGATACTGTTTGGAAATGTCTGTATTTCTGATTGGGATCAGTCTTTACACAAAACAAGCATGCGTTTTCTATAAAACTTAATCGTAAGTGAATTTTGGAATGAATTAAAAACTCGTACTCGTACTCGTACTCGTCGTCTCCCGCTTTATCCGGAACCGGGTCGCGGGGGCAGCAGACAAAGCAGAGACTCCCAGACTTCCCTCTCCGCAGACACCTCCTCCAGCTCTGTTGGGGGAAGCCCTAGGCGCTCCCAGGCCAGCCGAGAGACATAGTCTCTCCAGCGTGTCCTGGGTCGTCCCCTGGGCCTCCTCCCGGTGGGACATGCCTGGAACACCTCCCGAGGCAGGCGTCCAGGGGGCATCCGAAGAAGATGTCCGAGCCACCTCAACTGACTCCTCTCGATGTGGAGGAGAACCGGCTCTACACTGAGCCTCTCCCGAATGACCGAGCTCCTCACCCTATCTCTAAGGGAGAGGCCAGCCACCCTGCGGAGAAAGCTCATTTCAGCCGCTTGTGTCCGGGATCTCGTTCTTTCGGTCATGATCCAGATTTCATGACCATAGGTGAGGGTAGGAACGTAGACCGACCGGTAAATTGAGAGCTTTGCCTTTTCGCTCAGCTCTCTCTTCACCACGACAGACCGGTGCAGCGTCCGCATTATTGCAGCAGCCGCACCGATCCGTCTATCGATCTCCTGCTCCATTCTTCCCTCACTCGTGAACAGGACCCCAAGATACTTGAACTCCTCCACTTGAGGCAAGGACTCTCCTCCAACCTGAAGGGGACAAGCCACCTTTTTCCGGTCGAGAACCATGGCCTCGGATTTGGAGGAGCTGATTCTCATCCCGGCCGCTTCACACTCGGCTGCGAACCGCCCCAGCGCACGCTGTAGGTCTTGGCAGGAGGGAGCCAGCAGAACTACATCATCCGCAAAAAGCAGGGACGAGATCCGCTGTTCCCCAAGCCAGACCCCCTCCTGTCCTTGGCTGCACCTAGAAATCCTGTCCATAAAAGTTATGAACAGGACCGGTGACAGAGGGCAGCCCTGTCGGAGTCCAACATGCACTGGGAACAGGTCCGACTTAATGCCGGCAATGCGAACCAGACTCCTGCTCCGCTTGTACAGAGAACGGATGGCCCCTAATAAAGGGCCCCCGACTCCATACTCCTGGAGCACCCCCCACAGGGCAGCACGAGGGACACGGTCGAATGCCTTCTCCAAGTCCACAAAACACATGTGGACTGGTTGGGCAAACTCCCATGAAACCTCAACCACCCTGCAGAGGGTGTGGAGCTGGTCCACCGTTCCACGGCCAGGACGAAAACCACACTGCTCCTCCTGCAGCCGAGGTTCGACAATCAGCCGGACTCTCCTCTCCAGCACCCTGGCATAGGCCTTTCCGGGGAGGCTGAGAAGTGTGATTCCCCGATAGTTGGAACACACCCTCCGGTCCCCCTTCTTGTGGAGGGGAACCACCACCCCAGTCTGCCAATCCAGGGGGACTGTCCCCGACCTCCACGCGATGTTGAAGAGACGTGTCAACCATGACAGCCCGACAACATCCAGAGCTCTGAGATACTCGGGACGGATCTCGTCCACCCCCGAAGCCTTGCCATCGTGGAGTTTTCTGACTACCTCAGTGACTTCAGCCTGGGTGATGAACGGACCCAGCCCCAAGCACCTCGTCTCTTCTTCCCCCACGGAAGGCGTGTCTGTCGGGTTGAGGAGATCCTCAAAGTATTCCTTCCACCGCCCGACAATATCCTCCTTCAAGGTCAGCAGCTCCCCACTCCCACTGAAAACTGAATTAAAAACCATCAGGCAAATTGTTTACTTACAGTAAGCATCATACTCAAAAGTGCCTCTTTCTAACCTGAAACTGAGAAACACCCTTTAAAAATTCTGCAAGGTTATTTTAAGGTATTGTCAAAAGCACACGTGGAAATATTCTGTGATGTTCAATTTCACTGATACCCCTTTGCCACTGGTCGAAAAACCAGTTTAAACCCTGGAGCAGTGGGACAGCTCAACGGGACTGTCTACCGGGTCCAATTGCAAGTGACCCATGTTAAAATCTCCTCGAGTCTGATTGGCATGCAGTGGGAACGCCAGACCCAGTTTGACCTGCTAATTTAAGTGATATCATTGAGCACAAAATACGGATATCAACATTTCACGGCAGTCGCATCTGATCTAAGAAGACGGAATGACTGTTTACATTCAATAAACTTGGTGCAGCACTGGTAAGAGGGATTAGTCAGATATAAAAGCGAAAAAATAAAGCAAACTTACTTGCTCTCCATTGTTTACTTTCCTTTTTTCTTTTGCACTGGTGGCATTATCAACGCTAACACATCAAGAGGGTGTCACCAGAAATGTGGGGGATGGAGGCCACACAGCTTTTCAGGTAGGGGTTAGACACAACTTTTCTTGTCAATGGCAAGGGAGCCAACTGCCGATCAACCCATGGTTGAAAGACCCAGGTTAACCCATTCATTTCAGTGGTATAGAGGTTGTAGTGATTTTTTTGTCTTATTACCAGGTCTGATCTTAAAGATACATTTTGTTTTTATTGAAAAAATCTGTATGAAAGGCTTTTTATTTAAATCTTCATGACTTAAACATCTTTTGATGAGCAAGCTGACACCTCAATAGTTCAACGCTAATCCATCTATCAGCCTGTAACCTATTTTTGTCTATTTACCTTGGATTGGAAGTTACCCCACTATTTGGTGGATGTGTGGTCAAGCACATCCATGTTGAATGGGCCTGTCCTACCAAAAAATCAAAGCGTTATATTCAAGATGGGTTTTGTTTATACTTGGAAACAACCAACATCGACCTCAACTTACTCTAAAGGCGACTTCTGATCAGGGGAAAAAGGTAACAAAAATAAACCTTGTCAAGTATGGGTGCAAGCTATGAGAAGGAAGAGAAGATTGTTGTAAAAATTGATGCTTATAATGCACTTTATGCATACTGATACAACACATTATCTACAGACAAGTTTACACTGCCGCATTTTTTTCCAGGTGGAGACATTTTCTGAAGGGGCAGAGTTTTAAAACCGACATGGAGATTACAGGCTTTAAGCTAGACAAGAAAGGTAATTCAATACCACATTTTGTCTTTTATTTTGCCCTTACAGTATGTTGAAAACAGGGCAGTCTAGTCCAGGAAGTAGTCTGTTAGTTCAGAGCAAGTTATTTGTTATCGTTTATTAGATAAGCTCTGATACAACAGTTATCAGCTGTGTGCATTAATTTTTCACAAAAGTCATAACTCACAAGCACAGGGAATATTCTACACATTTTATTGTTTATGTATTTATGTTGTTTTCTTATTTGAAATGGAAAACATAAAATGTAAAAAAAAATTAAGTCAAATAGTTTTTGTTATAATCAGTTATCGTACGTTCCACGTTTGGACAATCATTAATACTTTTGATTGAGGGGGGTACTCATGGAAAGACAAAATGCCCAGGGGGCTACCCAGTTCAAACTGAATCCCATTTTCTTTGCCTTAGTAAAAAATGTCTAGCTTTAGTGTCTATATTCCATGCCAACTTTCTAATGTTGATTAACCAGCTCATTGTCCTGTGAGTCATGCTTCCATTAGTTTGATTGATGTTAAATTTAGGTTTAAAATTTTCATTCTGTCTTTTTAGAATCTGTTTACCATTAGATCATCTTTGCCTCCTGCTTTCACGATTTCTCCAAAATCCACCCCTACATTCACAGATATAATTCAGTTTTCTGAGAGTATGGTAAGGATATGTTTGTTGAAATATTAGAGCATCTCTATATTGAGATTAAATAAGGGCTGTGTTTATTACTCTGTAGATTAACTGCAATCTACTGCAATAATGTGGCATTTAAACCTTGGTTATAGTACGAAGAAAAACAAAAAGAAATTTAAATTAAAGGTATTGACCAGCTTTTGGTCCTTGCATTTCAATAACAAAAAGCTCCAATAAATCTTGTTGCAAATTCTTTGTCATGTTATATGGTTATTTCAAATAATAAATGAATTAAAATAATTGACAAATGTCATGGAAAAAGTTTGTTGGTTTTTCAGATAGAAAAAAGCTCAATTAGGGAGTATTTCTAAAATAATCAATATCTTTTTTAGTAGAATTGCATTTTTCCCCTAATATCATAAACAAAGCAATACAATAAAGAATCTAAAAAAACTAAGTTTAGGTGTATTACTTCCGCTAAGTGGTTGCTTGTCTTCTGTTGCGTAGTTTGTGGGCAAGATGACCAAAAGCTTTTCTCTGTTCAAATACTTAGTCAATCACACAATCTTTTTCATATAATGAAAGCCTTACAAATGAATAATGATGGGAAAAAAACAAATACAGAGTGAGCTTTATGACAGCATTCCTGGCTGAAACAGCTTATTGAAGCAGCAAAAATCACTTTTCTGAATGACTAAACCTCTAAGTAATCCATCATTGTTTAACCGACACACATCTCATATCTGAAAACAAAGTTGCTGCCATACATGGTTAAAAATGTCTTGATGTATAATGTTTTTTCTTTTTCCACTTCACTCATATGGTAACTTTGGTAAACATATTAAAGCATGTTTGTGCTCAGACTTAGCTTCAGACTAATGTCTGCACCATAAAACTCATAAAGACTCCTCCAGATGGCTCTCCAGCCTCACCTGGCTTCCTGTGTGTTTCTCCTATGAACCACAAGTTATTAAAAAGGTCAGACCCAACATTTTTCTGCAAAGAGAGATGATACTTATTTTTAAATTTCAAGACACAGATCAGTCTGAAAGCTACAAATACATTACTTCACATCATAATCAGTAAAGGGAAAGTTAAAACACATAAGCAATAGTCTACATTAAAAAGACTATATGGTACATGATTAACATTTTATGGGTATATTAACTTTTGTGAGAGTTCACCAGAAGATTATTGATATTGTTGATTTTAGATTCTTTGATAGGCTATGTATGCATTTTAATGTATCGATTTTAATGATTGTCTTTTTACTCTGTTTTTAATGTTATCGTCTTTTAAACTTGTTTTAATTTTCCCTTTTTTAAATGTAGCACTTTGAGATTTGAAGTCAAATGTAAAGTGCGTTATGAATAAAATTCATTATTATTATTATGAATATTTTAAATACCTAGAACTGTAAATTACAGTTGATTAATATGTCATCAAATCAAGAGTAAAAGTAATTAATTATTATCAGTTGAATGAGTAAAACTGTAATTTGCTTACTGACTTGGGTTTTTAGCCTCTTACCTAAAGGGCTGGACTCCTGAATCCGGCTGTTAAAAATTCAGTTGTCTTTCACCAATTTTGTAATTTAGACTATGGCTATCGGCAACATTATTACTCACCAACCAAATAAGTTTGTCTCTGATCATTCAGATAATACTCAAAGATGAGTAAATCCAGCCTGAGTGATAAGACATTAACTGTGTAAAATAAAGACAAAAGACTTCAAGTTAAAATACAATGGTAACTTTATTAGCTACAATCACTTGGTATTATATCTAATAACTAAGAAAAAACTAAACACTACTGAAAATAAGCATAAATGAAGAAATAGTGTTGGAAGAGGGCTTTAAAATTCCCTTCAAAGTCTGAAGGATGTTCGAGGTTTAAGGCTTCATGCATTTGAAAGGCTTCTTAAAAAAATAGCGGCAGATAAATGTGAATAAACACTGACTCAGAGATGTTAAATGCAGTCAAAACAGTAGTTTCATTAAGTATATGGTGAAAAATGAATAATTATTTAGGAATGCATTAAACTACGATGAGGCTCTAAGACTCGTTGCTTAGCTGGCCCCAGGGGTTCTGGTTCTGGTTTGGTCGGGTCCAACTGAAACAGTGAAAGGGTTAGCTCAAGATGCCTCTTTAACGTGTTCAGCACGAGTTAGTTGGAGCTACAATGCTAGACAGTCCACTGCAGCAGTTAGCTTCAGAAACACTTTTCAGTCTACAGTATGTAGTAAGCATTAGCATTCAGTTAAACTCTTAAAACGATCAGCAGTTTAATCAAAAAGCTTATTCAAGTAAAACACACACACAACTACCTATTCTACCCAGGTCACCCAAGCAGTGCACTAATTAAGCATCAGATGAGGGGGTGGGGAAGGATAAGGTTAGTGTTTTGGTTCAGTGTAGTGAAGGCCTTCGGCTCGGTCCGGTTTTCTGCAGGTGCCATCTTCTGTCCAGTCCGTTCATCCAACAGCAGCTCTCAAACACAGTTTGGATCAATTTGATGCAATAATAAGAGGCGACTTTGCAAGTGGGTCAATTTTATATATCACGGTAGCCGAGACATCTCCCTTTTAGCTGCCGTGGTTGGCTTGTAGCCGCAACCTCGAACAGCAGCTCCTTTGGTACTTCTCCGTCTCTTCGTTGCAAGCAGTCAAGGGTCTGGCTGCTTCTAACGGCTCCTTCGGCGAACAGCAATTGGGGGCCCAGTTGTTTGGCGGTTAGATTTAGGTTAGCAGAGCTGGATTAACTATTCTCTGTCTCTGCTGCAGCAAGCTTGAATCGCATGAAAAATAAAATCACAGGAATCACAGGAAAAAGGCAGTCTGACTCAGTCCAGCGAATATGCAGACATCTGGAGGGATTTGGTTGCTACTTAATGTAGCCTTCAGCTAGAAGAGCTTTAGTACTTAGCCTTATGCGGCCCAGGGCCACCAGACAAACAGAATAATGAAACAGGAAGTTCCATCGTTTAAAACCTCCGCCAGAGGGGTGTGTGTTCAGAGGGGAGTAGTTCTGGTTACATCAGCAACACTTGAGTACATTCACATAAAACTAGCATTTTTGGAGACCATAATATATTATTCTTTTTTGTTTGTTTCTGTGAGAACAGGTGTCTGCCCATGCCCAAAAATCATACAGTGGAAAAGGAATTTGATGGAGTGGACCAGCAAAACCACCTGTTATGGATCAAATTACAAGTTAATTGTCAGAGATAAGATTATAATTGCATTTTGGCACAGCCCGTCCCTCTGACATCCTTATAGAGATGGCTCTTTAAAAGTGCCTGAAACTCCTTTTTTTTTTTCACTGGACCTTCGTCTGGATACAAGGAGAGGCCCAACACTCCAGCTGGACATCAAGATTTGCTGGGGAAAAGGACTGCATCCTTTTTTTTTTAAAGAAGAACCTTTAAGCTGAAGACACAGCATAACCTTGCTGGTACCGCCTGTTTGTAAAACGCATGAGGAGTTTTTAATCTCTGCCCAACGATTGACTGAAACAGGCAGCACCCAGTTCTGTCCTGTCAAGACATTCTGTATCCAAGGTGTCTTCTGTGCTGTGAATGGTTCTAACCCATGAACATCCAAGACGTTTCCTGCATTGTGAGCGTTTCTGACCCATGATTACCTGAGACGTTTCCTGCCGGGTGCGCTGTGAACGGTTCTGAACCATGAACAGCTTAGACATTTCCTACCTCCTGTGAGCTTCTGCAGGAATACCCTCAACGTTTCTCTGTGCACGTGTCCCTAACTGTGTATACATGTTGCCACTCACATGTGTTTGTGGGCCATCTCCTGGAGGGCACCTCAGTTTATGGACCCCATGAATTTATTTTATGAAAATGGCTTTGGCCAGGTCCGTTCTTTTGTGATTCCTGGACTGTGTGTTTACCCTCCCAGCTACTAAAGTACAACACAGCCTGACTTGCAGTAAATTTTTGTGGTTGTGTTGGTTAGCTGTTGTTAGCTGTGAATTAGCTGTGTTAGCCACTAAGCTATTGGTTGCCTGACAACAGAAGTCTCGCATCCACACTACACCACTCATTTTCATGCAAATTTTTATGCCAAAAATTTTATTTTTATTTAAATCTGTTAATTCTATTTTATTAACTGTATAGTGTATATTTTCTTTATGTAAGATTTATCTTGCATTACAGTTTTTTATTATTACTTTTTTGTATGTTTTTCATTTGTATGTATCTGATTTATCCATCTGCCTTTGACCTTGCTGCTTTCTGATTGTACACTATTCTATTCTATTCTCTTTAATACTATTCTATTCTGATCAAACTGGTTCTGTCATTACATACTGTTACAAACGTCTTATTATCAGGGCATTCTTTGGCATGGTAGATTTTATGTTGTGCAAATCTGTTGAATAACAAGTGGTATGTTTGTTTTTAGTCAGAATATAAAATCAGAATACACTTACATTAGACAGTAATCAAAAGTGCCATTTATACACCCTTTCAGCCAAGTATGGGATTGGACGGGACGGTCCAACTCTTTCCACATTTAAGTTGGCCAACAATCTGGTAGCATCATGGGGGTTGGATTGTGTTAAGTTCAGGGGCAAGATGGCTGACTTGGATGTAGGCCGACATGGAGGATACAAATATCAGAGGTTAAAAACTGTTCATACTAAAGATGCCATCTGCTGTGTCTGCCTGAGAGCAACTAATCTGCAAGTTCCACGCTTGCACTTGCAAATCTTATGGATATTAGCAAGAGATACGGTTTCACACTGTATTTACTAAGTGACAAATCAAAGGTTTAAGACTATGAAAATAAAAGATATTCTTATGGAGTTCTACCCCCTATGGAAAGAGGATACAAGCACTTACACTCCCTGTCTGACCTAAACTTATTTTTGCCTGGTGGAAAGGACAGGACTGCTGTATCCTTGGGGTCTTGTGATTCATTGCAAGTTCAGGCAAGCTCGCTGCTCCATGGTCAGACAAAAAAGGGAAATGGCGACGAGCAGTGGTATATTTGTAAGTAAACTTGAATTTTAAAAATCTAACTCATAATAATTTAGCACCTGATCATCAGAAAGCTAAGACTGAACTAGGGCATAATAAATCTATTGTTATTAAAGCAGCTGATAAAGGAGGTCTCATTGTTGTAATGGAAAATTAAAGCTGACTTGAAGGAGAGCAACCAGACTAAAGTTTGCCTGAGGCACAAAAATAGTTAAATCTACCATAAAGTACAGAAATGGCAAAATTACAATGAGGACCAAAAAAAAAAAAAAAAAAAAAAAACGTTTTAGTAATATAAACCTTTTAGTTTTTCATTATGTAGATAGAACAGCTGGGTCAGGAACTTATCCATCTAACTATTTCTTTCCTACAGAATAGGCTAGGGGCACAACATTTGCTGGCGTGCTGTCGGTGTTATTTTTTTTTTAAACAACAAAAGTAATCTTGGCTCATTGTTATTGTGTCAGGATTCTTCTTGTTATAATGTAGTCAATCATCTGCATTGTTGTCACATGCTTGTTTGGGCTGAACATGCATGTGCTATTAAGTTATTGACTAGATGCAATTAGTTGAACTGACGTGCTGACAATCCTTCTGTTGCTTGGCATTACTACATCCATTGACTGGACTGTACTGCATTATTATTAGGATAGAAAAGCACAACGTGTTTTTGAATCTGGCAGGTGGTATTGTATTAATATAAACAGTTGCACGTGAAACAATTCAGAGCTAATAAGATACTTAAATTCGTAGGAAAGTCATATTTAAATGTCAAATCATTCTGGCTTAAACATGTATATAAATGTACTCTTTATCAGACCATATTGTCCCAAAAGTTAGAAATGTTCTATTTAAAAAAAAAAAAATCCTGTCTCAAAATCTGTGGGGGGTTTTTTCCATTATTTTATGCAGGCCTGTTAGTTATACGTCAGCTCGCACACCTTAATTCGGCCAATCAAATATTACGAATTTAAATGCAAATGAAGGAAGCGTAATTTTTTTTCTTTAGTGGAATATTTTTACACCGTTTCTAAAAAGGAGCGCGAATGCTGGCAATTAGTATTTAATACCCTGTGCAATAACTTGTTACTTTATATTTGACATCCATTTCAAAAGTTTATATATATATATATATATATATATATATATATATATATATATATATATATATATATACTGTAGATATATATATACTGTAGATATCCATCTATATAAATACCCATGTAAACATGAAATAACCCTGTATTATAATCCTGTTATAAAAAAAAAAGTTGTCATATGTGGACGCACTGTATATCCTGCATATAACCCATACACCTTTTTCTTCCTTTGGCACCTTCTTCTTCTCTTTTTGACTGTTTGAGCTGATGTGACGACTAAATTCCTCCACTGTGAAATCAAAAAATTCAATCAATCAATATGCTTTGAGATTTGTAATTTAAAGACATATAAATACATTTAATTAGATTAAATTGATATTTAAGATATGCATGTTTAATAACACAAACTAACTGAAAAATAGTTATATGAAAACATAGAAAATAATTATTATTGTGACAAATATACATGGTATTTTGGACAGGGAACACATGTGTGATGAAGTTTACCCTCAACCATTGAGTTCCTCTTAGTTTCTTTTTTTTTTGTTTTCTTCTCTCTCCCAGAAAATAGATTATGTTAAAAGCAACAGCTAATTATTCAGGACACATCTTTAAGTCTCCAGAGTTTTTTTTTTCTGACACTAAAATAATAGGATCAGTTTGTTGCCCTCCATCTTTAATAGTTGCCATAGCTTTCTAATTTCTGATTATCAGCACTCTTTTTCCATGTAATCATAGCCGCAAATATTGTTTTAAAATTTTAACAGAGTTACAAATGGTTGGGCTTGTTTTTAGTATCACCATCACTGACAGAAGATAAGCAGCAGTTGCATTTGTATCCAGAAAAGATAACTTAGAACCAGATCATATATTCAGGAGGCCAGCTTCAATGCATTTACATTTTTTAGTATTAACTAGATTGTTGTATCCAACCCATTGTAAGACAGAGGCAAGTTGCTCATTTAAATTTTCGTTTAACTGACATGCTGTTTGTGCAAATGCAAATTATATGGTGTGATCTGCATATATCACCATAGTTGCATCTGTTAAGAGTTGCAAATCATTATTAAAAATGGAAAACAAAAGAGGTTGCAGACAACATAACAGCAATCCATCTGTCCAGCAATTAAAATAACTGCTATTAAAATTAATTAATTTATTATTTTTGGTAATTCTCAATTTTAAGGCATGGAACTGAAATAAAAAAACAATTTAATATTTGAAAAATCTATTTTATAATCTAGAATATATATATTCTAAGATAATGAACCCCATTTAATAAAAAAATAAAATAAAAAATACCTTAACCATTCTTAGTATTAGTTTCCTCTGACTAGTGATCGAGCAGTGGGATGGCCTCTTTTACTATAAATAACTGTTTCCAATTTATGAGCTGCTAAATATTCCAGTATTTTCTCAAATAAATTCTATGTTTTCCATTATTCTACTTAATGTGGGTAATAAGCTTATTGGTCAGCTATTTTTACTTGACGATAATTCTGTTGACGCCAAGAAAAATGTCAGTATAAGTCGTATTTAACAAGAATTTGGGATCTGGTGTTCTTTATTCATACCAACATTTTAGTAACTGTTTGCAAATGTGGCAATAAGAATAATAGTCTTGATGCCAAAAAGAGCCCAACAGATTTTACTTCCACAAGTGTAGCAGTATGGCAATTGCCATATAGCTCCACTTGTTTCATGCATATAAATTGCTTTATTATAATTATGCAGGGAGTTTTACAGTTTATATGGACACTGCAATGTATATAGAGCAGAAAAACAGAAGAAAAGGAAAAAAGAAAAAAAAAGAGAAAAGATGAAAGCAAGAAGAGATAGAAAGGAGACAATGACAAAACATTTTCAGTCTGCTTCATCACCTGTAACGAGATGAAAAATGAACAGCACAACCGAAAGACATGGTACGAGACATACAATAAAGCAACACCTTGAAACTATCGCTAAAGTAATATTATCAAGTCTGACATGTACTCTGTGTTACCTGAAGATATGGATGTGGACTTTCTGTATGGAAGTGAATCTCTAAGTACCTGGAGCCAAGCACCTGTACAGGTTACACAGACTTTTAAAAGATAGGACTCGCACTATGCCTTGTGTGGTAGGTGTCATGGTTTTGGTTTTGTTCAAGTTTTATCTCTGAGTTTTCATTGGTTTTATTTCCATTCTTCTGTTCTAGGTATGTTTGATTGTATTTGAGTTCTTATATATTTCTTGTTTTCCCTTCATGTGTCAGTCTCCTTTTTTCCTAGCCCCCTTCTTGCCTCTGTTCACACCTACTCCCAATCTGCTAATTAGCCTGGTCTTTGTTTCTCTCTCCCATTTATTCTCCTCCTGTTTAATCACTCTTTGCTGGTTTGTCATCATTTCTTTGCCCCCTTGTTTAACCACCTCAAGCTTTTGGGTCTGCATTTGGGTCCTGTCAAACCTCCACCCCTCACTGTGGCAGTACAAACCAGCCAAAAATGGACCCAGCAGACCTGGACTCAGTTTTGGGCCCCAGAGAGAGACAGCTGAACATTCAGGAGTAGCAACTGGCATTACTGCAACAGCAGATTAAACAACTGGATACACAACAGGGCAAGTTCGTGATATCTTAAAAAAAAAAAAGTAAATTTCCTAGTCGAACAAATCCAAATATTTCAGTGCTCCTCTGGTCTGCCTGCTAACCATACTCCTCCTAGCCTCCCTCCACCACCCAACCTATTCAGTTTTCCCTCTCCAGGTTCAGCCCGCTCTAGTGTCCCCTCTCTAGTCTTAGCCCCCTCTAGTGTCGGCTACCTAGTCTTGTCCCACTCTAGTGTCCCCTCTCTAGCCTCAGAATCCTCTAGTGTCACCTCTCTATCCTCAGAACCCTCTAGTGCCCCTTCTCTAGCCTCAGAACCCTCTATTGTCATCTCTCTAGCCTCAGAACCCTCTAGTGTCCCCTCTCTAGCCTCAGAACCCTCTAATGTCACCTCTCTAGCCTCAGAACCCTCTAGAGTCACCTCTCTAGATTCAGAACCCTCTAGAGTCACCTCTCTAGCCTCAGAACCCTCTAGTGTCCCCTCTCTAGCCTCAGGTTCCTTTAGTGTTCTCTCTCTAGTTTTAGAGCCCTCTACCATTCCCTCTCTAGTCTCAGGTCACTCTAGTGTCCCCTCTGGTGTCTCCTCTCCAGTCTTGGAGCCCTCTGGTGTCCCCTCTCCATGACCAGGTCTCCTTGGTGTTCCCTCCTCAGAGACCCCTGACCCCGCCCTGGCCCATCCAGAGACCCCTGGGCACGCTCTGTGCTGTCCAGAGACCCCTGAGCCCACTGATGAACTGGTCTTTGACTTTTTGCTCAGTGAGAGTTTGTCCTCAAGGCCCTTCAGCGGGCCCTCCTTGCCCCTGAGGCCCCTCAGCGGGCGCTCCTCGCTGCTTTGTCGTGGGTCCAAGGCTGTGTGCCGCAGTTGGCGGCCCCCAAGGTTCGAGAGCTGCAGTCGGCGACCCCCAAGGGTCCTGCAACAGAGACGCCGTCCTCCAAAGGTTGTGCTTTGTCGCTGTCCTCCAGAGGTCCTCCTTCTTTGCCGTCCTCACGGCCGCCGTCCAGAGGTCCTCCTTTTTTTGCCGTCCTCACGGCCGTCCTCCAGAGGTCCTCCTTTGTTGACGTCCTTACGACCGTCCTCCAGAGATTCTCCGGTCTCTGAGGCCGCCTCCAGGAACTCTGCCTTGTCTGCGGCCTCAGGGCCGGCCTCCAGAGAATTTGCTTGTCCTTGCCAACCTTTGGTGGGTTGTTTTGTGTTTGGACTCTGTTTTTGGTTTTTGTTTCTTGCCCTCCTTCCTGGTTCCCACTCCGCTCACCCTGGGTGGGTTGTAAACAAAAAGGTTTATCTTTACTTTCTTGCAACAATTTTTAACATGATCTTCTGTCTCTTAAAAAAATTCAAAGAAGTTTTTGGCTTGCATCATATTACTACTCATTGATTCATTTGAAATATTTTCTTGTTTAAATTTCATGTTAGTCTAAAAGTTATGTTAAAGTAGTTTAGAGGGAACATAAAAAAAAAACAAAAAAACAAAAACAAATTAGCAATACAGGCCACTTGATGAAAAGTTGAAAGGAAAAAATGTTTGGTGGGGAAAGGTGGATAACGCAGTTACCAGAACCATGGCCAAAGACAGTGGAGTGTGTCATCATTGGTGAAGGTGTAAGCGTCAAGGTAATTGTTACTCAGAAGATGCCTTGATAGGTGACACTTCCTATAGTCGGAGTGTTAATTAGAATTTTTTACTAGTGTGGCTTGGTTATCTGAGACTTGTTGCAGAAGTTGGACTCAATTAACTGCTTTCACAGGTGGTGGACTAATCATTGAGATACTGATTAAGGCTGACTTGTGAAAAATCAAGTTGGGCAATGGTAAATGGCCTGTACTCATATAGGGCTTATTTTTTTCAAATCAGGTAACTTGACCAAAGGGCTTTACACTACATTCTATAATTTACCCATTCACAGACACACTCACAAAACTGATGTCCTTATTACAGATATTGCAAGTAAAAAGCCTTACTATTTATCCTGTTCATGTAAACAGATTACTATACATCAGTGGTACTAAACTTAAATTATTAAGCTCTGGTGTTCAGCAACATTTACACACATACATGAATGAAATGGCTACACTAGCATGCAGTCAAGCTATGCAAAGCTCTGCTAAAGGACTCATAATGGAGTCAGATTTGCTGAAGCAGAGAAGCATCTGAATGTATGAGACTCCTGTTTTAGAAATTAGTAATTAGCTCCCTTCAAAATTCATCAAATTTAGGGACTTTTAACCCACACCTAAAGTTGGCTGTGGTCACTGGATTTAATGCAGCAGTCCACAGTTCCTTTCCTACTCATGTAAGTGTTTTGTTGATGCCCCGAAAAGTAGCTAGGGACAAGAGTTAAAATTTGCACTATATAGATTGAGGTCCACTCTTTGCTGTTCAGTTGGAAATCCTGAAATGTCTGCCGCTGATCCTAAGTATTCCACCTTCAACCATTAAGTTTTTATAACACTGGGAAGCAATTAGTAATGACAACAGCCATGAAGTGGTAGGCCGGAGTGACAGATCCTGAAGAACATCAAGGGCCACCCACCAAATTTAAAACCCCCAAACTTTATTTGGCCTATAGAATATCTGAAGAACAGTGTGTCTATTGGATTTCAATTGCTGAGCACTTACATCCAAGTTATACGTCTCAAAGTGCAATACAGTGTTTTGGGATGTAGCAATGTAAAGCATGCTGCCACTGGAGTCTAGAGCATTAGAGGGATGTTTTCTAGAGTAATTAATCACTCTTCTCTATATTGCAACCTGAACAATGAGTCTAGGGTTTGGTGGTTGCCACGAGAATGGACTGTACTGGGCCAAGAGTAAAGTATGGTTGAGAGGGGGTTATGTTGTGGAGTGTTTTTTTTCTTTTTTTTTTTCTTTTTTTATGAGATAGGCTTGGCCCTCCAGTAGCAGTAAAATAAACTCTGAATGCTTAAACATACTAAAAGATTATGAACAATTTATATACTTGGTTTTAGTCTCCTTCCCTTTGAATACGGTTTTGTGCCAGTACATAAATCAAGGTTCACAAAGACATAAATGCAGAAATTTGTTGTGTATATGGTTTACTGGCCTTTACAAAGTGCTGGCCGAGAGAGAAACTTTGAGATAATTTAAGTTGGAGATTTAAAGCCAAGCCTTCTCCTCTGACAGAGTAGAGCTCACAATTGTGTTTTAGGAAGAATGTTCAAGAATTCCTCTAGAGGTGCTACAAAAAAAAAATAAAATTAGCCGGACAACCTTTCTAGAAAATGTGGAGCTCTTATAGTTGCCAATTGTGCACTAAGATCATGAAGTAAGCAAAGTAATGTAGGGCAAGGAAAAGTCAGTTTATGTAAAGTATATAGCGCATTTTAGTGGCAAGACAATTAAAAGTGTTGTTCATGAGAAAAAAGAAAAGTATAATACAGCGGCATGGGGCAGTATAAAGATAAATTAGATAGAGACATCCCAAGTCTCCCGGAAGTTCCGGGAGTCTCCCTGACATAGATAGTTGTTCACTGATGCCTGCGAGTCGGATAAATTATCCCGGATTTTAGACTCTGCAAGGTGGTGTTTTTTAATGCCAGTGAGAGCGTGCAGGCAATGTTTCATGCATCATCTGCGGATTACAACTACTTCGACTGTGCAGACAACAAGAGAGAGGGGGTGTGGGGAGGAGGTTACTTGTGAAACCTGTACAGCGTGTCTGTCCAGAGCGATGCTCTGATCAGCTGATTGAATCAGTCCAATAGGTTTCTGGTTACTCTCTGGCAGTCACCTAGTTACCACTCAGAGCTGTGCATCCTGTGAAACGTGGCAGGGGGCCAGCGTGTTTTCATGGGGGCACAAAAAAGCATGAAATAAATAATCAGGGCAAAGGATTAAAATATATTAAGAGAGCTGCATAAAGAGAAAATTATTTTCAATTAGGTTCAATAGAAATTCTATTTCTTATAAGGTCAATGTATATTAAAAACATCCCCCTGAAATGAGTTTTTGGAACTTGGGATGTCTGTAAGTAACATATTGAAATAACAGGGTTATATAAATATATAAAGATAAAAACATTTTAGGAGGACAAAGTTATTTAAAAAATGGAATGATATTTGGATTGGAAAGTTGGATGAAACCATATTAACAGAAGGTGTGAGCTAACTTTTGAACGCTCTTCTTTTGGACCAAAAAGTGAATCTTTGGAGCTAAAGAAAATGTTGGCACATCTACACATTGATTTCTTCTATGCATTTACCCAGCACTTCAATGGGTTTATAGTTAACTGGTGACATTGTAATGTTGTTGTCATACCTAACCTTGTTAAGAATGAATGATGTTTGCAAGACAGTGCATGTACCTTGATATTTTTGTTATCCGACACAATCAGATAATCCTCAAAGAATCAAACTTTATAAAACTTCACTGGCATAAAATCACAGCATATATCTTTTAAATTAATAGAAAAAGGAAGTATATTTAATACTGAATGCCAGCACTTTAGTTTTGTTGCCATAATTTCAATTTAAAACTATTTTTTCTTTCCTGAAATCCCCTGGAGTCATATCAACAAGATTTATGTGTGAAAATGAATACCAGTACTTAATCTACGCAAACACCTTGTTCACACACGGATCTAGGCTACACCTAGCATTCACCCCAGAGGCTCTTTGTAATTGCTTTTACGCTTATACATGTGCCAGTAAAAATACCCAGCAGTGGTTTGGAGAGACTGCAAATGAAAGTTCTCTCAGAAGCCTTAGTTTGACATTAGTGTCCTGGATATGTGCCACACCTTCCTCTTTCCATCTAATGTTGATGCTCATGCTGAGGAGGGACATGGACTCTAATTTGAAAACCTGCCACTATTACTCAGACCATAAACAGTGCCCTGTCTCTTTCATGGCAGTTGAAGCTATAAAATACACTGCATGGGGGATTAATCATTGAGATGTTAAAAGAAAATTAGCTGTCCATCTTTGGGAATGAATCAGATGTTTATTACTCTGACTGTCAACCCTCCAAATTAGATCTTGACGTCAAGGATGTCTGCCACTTTTTTCTCATTTCTTGTATCAAAGGTGCTACTATTTTTTTAAGTAATATTTTGGTGGAGTAAACTTAATAATCATAATTTTTACTTTGCATTTTTAAGATTCAGTAAGAACTAGAATGTCTTGCTGGATTTGTCGTTCCCCTTTGTGTCCCTGTGCAGCTTCTCATGCAGTCTGCTGTCATAGTCCACTCCACTTCCACACCTGTCCCTCTCGCCCCTTCACCTTAATCAATCCCCAGCAATCCAGCGTTCCAGCAATAAACGAATATCCAAACTGTCACTAATCCTAATCAGTTCCTTTCCTGTTCACAATAAAAGCACACAGACCAAGTCCACAACAAACAATAAAAGTTCATAAATACACAACATCTACAAAAATAGAAAAAAGTGGGATAAGTGCTGAGTCCAGTTCTGAAAAGTTCTCAAGCCTAATTTTTCAAGCTATTACATTTCTTGTTAACTAAAAGTAACGTTCCATATTTTAAGGCTACATCAATTTAATATCTTCTGTTTCTGCAATTATAACTTGCATTTTTATTTGTTTATGACATAACTACCGGTCACTACACTTGCAGTTGTGATGTCTGTGTTCAGGGGACACAGACAAGCCATGCGGTAATTTTGTTGTCATTTCGTCAAAAGAAAGAACAGCCATTGAGCTCTATCTATGATCAAGCTACAGTACCCCTGAAATAACATCTGGAATATAAAGGAGATGAGAGCTGAGAAATATGTTTAGCAACTTGCTGCTTGAAACTCCTCTAATGCTAGCACCTGCATTCAGTTCACTCCATGGTAACTTCTTTATAAAATAAAATGTGGAATGTTTTGATTGGGTCGTTCTGAATTTTTCAAACTAGAGTTTCACCTTTAACATTTTTATATCTATGCATTGTATGACAGATGAGAGATGTATCAGAAAGTCTAATGAAGCAATGGCAGACATGGTCTGGAGATGTACAGTACACGTGCGCATGTGCATTAAAAGTATATTTTAAAGAACGTTGTGTTGTGTTGGTTAATGGTGAACCAATATTAAGCATTTACACCATATGTATGTTCCACCTCCTGCCTCCATCAGTAGTTTTCGGATCAAATGATTTGTATTATCATTTTTATTTTTACCTTTGTAGCAGTGCAACCACATAATTTACAACTTTTGTGATTTATTTCACTGCTTGGCTTTTACTGGTCCTTTAATTCAGCTGCTCAGCTCTCTGTCACCAGAACTGCAATCTCCAATCTCCTTTCCTATTAATGAACAAGGGTGGGAAGTCATGGCCTTATATGTCTTTATTGGAGCGGTAATTATGTAGATTTAAATTTCTCTGGAATGCGTACTCACTTATGAGAATCAATCACTGAATTTAAAATGGTTTGTTAAATCTGATTTGGTGCATTCGCAAGAGCTCACAGTAGAAGAAAAAGTCAGACAAATATAGAACAAGAATATGCTCATTGCTTTGGACAGGTTTATGTAAGTAACTTGATCTTTAATATCTGTGTGTGATCATTTTGCTTAGCTGTGTATGCATGGTTGTGTATCTCTCTTTTACTCTGTGATGGACTGGTGACCTGTCAAGGGGGTACCCCACCTTTCCCCCAAAGACCTCTTGAGATAGGGACCAATTCCACTGTGACCCTAATGAGTTAAGCAAGAGAAGACGAGGAGCTCAGCGGTCGATCACAGAAGCCTGCCGGAGTCAGTACCAGATCAGCTCGGGTCCCTGCCCCTCCTGATGTAGTTACCATATGGCAACGTCACTCAGACAAACTGCATTGTGTGCTGATGAAGAGTCTCAGTCATCCAGGTCATAGTCATTCCGTAAAAGTAAAAAAAATAAAATAAACAATCAACTGGACTTGGTTTCCAAGATTTTAAGACGTTTCGCTTCCCCTCCAAGAAGCTTTCTCAATTCAAATGTCTGGATCCGCACTGAGTTTGAGTCTTTATATAGACAAAGCCTACATGCAAATTGAAACCGACGAGTGGGTCATTTGGTTCCATTGTTAGGCTGTAATATCTTAAAGCTTTCTATGATTCTGAAGGTTGGTTGTTAAAGGGGAGGATTGTCGTTAAAAGGGGGAGATTGTCTCCTGTAATACCTGAAACCTGTCTATGATTGTAAAGGGTCGACCGACAAAATCCTAAACAAGTTTTGCGTAACAGCAAATCTAAATAATGCACATAAACACAATCCCAATGACTTTCAGCTCCATATTTGACATCATAAGCATCTAAGCATAAAAATTCTTCAAAAGATAGAAAAAGTTGACATTTAGATACCAAAACTTGGTGCCATGGAAACAAATAATACGGTAAAAGGTAAAGAAAAATACTGTAATTTGAATAGAAAAACAAGTAGGGATTCCTGTTTCAGAACTGTTGTCACTAGTTCAGAAGTAAAAAAAAACAAACAAAAAAACAACAAATTCCTTATATATAAAACTAAAGTTCAAAGCAAAACCAGGAGACTCGGTAAAGCAGGGAAAGCACAGGCGGAACTCAGGGAAAGTAATGATGGCCCTGTGACATTTGTAGCCCACTGAGTGACCTTGCTGAAAAACAAGGGCTATGTAACTAGCACTGTTCAAACTATGGCAAACATTTATTGTTTAACGACTATGCTACTATTTATGAGGTGCCCCCAGGGACATAAATCAGAATTAACTTGCATATACACATATTAAATTACACTCTTCCATATAATATACTGAAAACCTCACACAAACACTAGTAAAAAGCTCTCACATAAACTAGTGAAAACATTTACCTCTTATATAATCTACTCAAAAGCTCTCATACAAAGTAGTGAGAACTGTTCATATAAACTGGTGAAAAGCTTTACCTTTCATACACACTACTAGAAAGCTTTCATATACACTATTAAAAAGCTCTCATATACACTAGAACGCTCTCATATACACTATTAGAAAGCTCTCATATACACTATTAGAAAGCTCTCATATACACTATTAGAAAGCTCTCATATACACTACTAGAAAGCTCTCATATACACTATTAGAACGCTCTCATATACACTATTAGAAAGCTCTCATATACACTATTAGAACGCTCTCATATAAAAACACCTTATGGTGTCTTAGAGAAGTTAGTAAATATATCATCATTGTATAGGAAGGCTAACAGCTAGTTAGTTACACTCCATCGGGATTCTACTGCATTATCAAATTTGGATCAGTCTTGGGCTTGTAAAAGTTTTATAGTAGGTATTTGATAGATCATTATGTAATTTTATGAAAAAAACAATGTGGCACATTACAGGAAAGTAGTAGCAGTAGTCGTAGAATGCCACCACAAATTCTACATTATGAATCAGAGATTGGTGGGGAAATATGAAGCTTTTTTTTTTAAACATCCAACAGCTCAGATTGTGGACAGAGGCTTCTGTATTTTCATTTTTTGTATTTTTGTTTTTTTTTAACTAAAATTAAGTTATTTTGTAATTCGATCAATTTCTTTTCCAAATATAGAGGAGAGTAAGCATTAATATGTGAACATTTCCTGATGATAAACTTATTATCTATTGGTGTCCCAAAATATTCAATTCAACACAAGTAGCTGGAAGTAAGAATTCCAAAAACCGTATTTACAAAAGAAAAAAAAAAAAAATTGATAAGAAAGAAAAATTGTTTCCAGAAATAAAAACACAAAGTGGGAAGCCGCAACTCTTATATTTTAGATTTAATTTACTATTTCTATTAGATCTCTTACCATGAAAAATCTGCCTTTAACAGGGCAAAATACTGACCAATGCAACATACTATAAGCAAGTGTTGTCTATATACACATGCACGAATCCAGGTGCACTGCTTCACACAAAATCTTATGATGATGACACATTATCACCCAAGGGCAAACTGCCAACCTTCTCACACTCGACTTGTCTCTGAGACAAGCTGTGGATTTCTTGAAGTGCACTGGAGTGAATGCCACTATCAGACAACCACAGCAGCACAGCAGGCTCATTCTGGCATCTCTAGCTAAACCAGACTCCACTGTCAATTTCACATTGAAATAATCCAGGGCATAAAATTAGGCCAAATGATTGTTTGTCATTAACCAATTCATGCTAATAAATCTTATTTTTTTGAATGTAGTTGCTTTCACCTTATTCATTTCTTTGTATTTGTTGTTTGAATCACCTTAAAACGGAGGTCTTCAACAGGGGGTCCACGACCCCCAAGCGGTCTACGGAGGTACTGCATGGGGGTCGCGAAAGTTTTGGTTGATTAGAATATTTTTTTTTTTATTCCCCCCTGCAAATTTAAATGTCTTTAAATACACATTAACATGAATTTTTACACACTGAAGTAAACAGATAAAAGGAGGCAGAAAATGTCTTTTGGTCATTAATGCACACATTCAGCGACCCACACAGGGGTTCTTTCAAACTGGGCACTGTTTCATTCACACCTGTCCCATCAACGAGGAATCCGAATAAGAAATATTTGAATCCCAGGGCGAAATTACTTTCTTAATATTACTCCATATGTAATAGAGTGACTATAGGACCAGTTTGATATAACACAATTTCATACAATATATACAATTAGGGGGTCCCCGCTCCATCTTGCCATCAGTTATGTGGTCTTTGGCCTAGAAAACGTTGAAGACCCCTGCCTTAAAACATCGGATTTTGCCTGACCCACCAGACCTGATTACAAGGAGTGTAACTAACTCTGGTAAACTGCCATTGACTCCCGCCCAGATCTGATCAGACCAATCACGTGGGAGGCAGGACTTTATGATGCATCTCAGCCAGAATAACCTACAATGCAGCAGCATTTTTCTGCTCGGGCAAAATTGAAATTGAGCCCTTCCATCTCTTTACCAGATTGACATGATGGACAGTATACATGGCATAGCGGTCTGGCTGGCCAGGCTAAGTACTCTGGCTTCTATCGACAGTCAAAAAACACAACTTTTAACTCTAAACTTCTCTTAGATGGAAGCATGTGTGTACAGTTGCCTGTTTCTACCCTGTAATGGACTGGCAATCTGTCAGGTGTACCTCATCTTTTGTCTAACGACTACAACAGATGGGCAACAGCCCCGCCTGACCCTGACAGACAAACTGTTGAAGATGGATATAAGTCTCAAAGTGTGTAAATTTCAAACATAAATGAACAGCAATTATTTTTTGGTTTAAAAGATGCATGCTGAAACTCAGTTTATCTTATTTAACATCAGTAAAATATCTTAATTATTCAAATCATCTTATGTCAAATATGATATGTCTTAAAAGCCATAATGATCTGCTTTGGAAAAAGCAAAGCTGTTGATCTATCAGCTAGCTCTGAGACATCTGCACTATTCCCAGAGCAATATTGGCAAAACCGGATGCACAAAAATAAATAAATAAAGTCAAGGTATTAATTCTTTGTACATGCTGATTGACTTTACTAAATTAAGTTTGGAGCTAAAATATTTCTCTTTGTTCTGTTAAAAAAATGTATATAAAATGTACCTAGCTTTTGTTATACAAAAAAAAAAATTATAATATTTTATCATTGACTGTAAATTAATCACCCGACAACATTCAACTATCCTGGTTCTTATTAGAGATTGCCAATCCAATACCCAGAGAAGATATCGGCTCCAGTATTGACTGATTAACTGGATTGTATATCGGATGTATGATGTTGATCCAGCATCCTGATCAGTGTTACCAACTCCTCAGTAAGGAAAGTAGCTATTGGCTGTACTATAAGTCGCTAGAAGTTGCTGAATGACGTCATTGCCTAATTTGCATAATCTGCCACACGATGTGATGTGTGTCATTAGAGAGAGACAAAGTGAGTAAAAACACTCAAAGTATATAGAGGTACTTTTTCTGTTCATTAATTTTTATTTATTTATTATTTGTTATTGTTTATTTTAGTACAATACTAACCTTCCTCCTTTACCCAGGCTTGGGACCAGCAAAATGAACCATAAAGAGACCATGGCGGAGATTTTTTAATTTTTTTTCTCAACTTTTAATTTTTTTACTTTTTCTTTTTTCCCTTGTGGCCCAATAAGGAGCTTAAAAATCAAAATAATTTTGAACCATAAAATTATTTACATGACATTAACATTAAAAATCTACATAGAACAAAAAAAGACTACAAAGAATCAATGACAATGTAAGCAAATAATGGTAATTATTGTTATTTTTTTTTTTTTTTACTAATAAGATTTCCCTCCACACACAGGCTGTGCTTGCCTGCTCACAAAAAGATATGTCAGGTTTAGCAACTGAGGGAGCTGACTCTAGCGTGGTCAACCTGTGCCGACAATCCCGCCGCATGCATGTAGTTAATTTGCAGTCTGGACGCTGAGGGTAAACATGCTGTGGCACTGACTGCAGCGCTGAGAGGGACTCATGCGGTAGCAGGAGAACAGGGTTGGTATGGGGGAGGCTCCCAATGGCAGACACCAGAAAAGTCGCTAGATTTGTCGTTAGTCGCTTTTTTGAAAAAGAGTCGCTGGACGGGTCTGAAAAGTCACTAAATATAGCGATAAAGTCGCTGAGTTGACAACACTGATCCTGATCAAGTCATGTCTTTTGTTATCAATATACACAACAGTACAGTTACCTAGTCACTGCAGTTCTGTGTTTGTGATGGCAGTTACATCATCAGACAGAGTACTCACAGCATCTAGTGATGAGCAAACATACTGTAGAGCAACATAGAGCAAGTGCCAGACCGTGATAATTCTGCTTTTTGGAAACATTTACTTCAAAAAGGCGTAATATTGATAACTTTAAAACCATCATGCTGAAGAGCATACAGAGCTCAGAGTGAGGCTGATGAAAAGTAAAATGAAGAAGCTAACTTGATCTAGCCTAAGGTCAGGAAACCTGAGTTTTCAGTTTCACAACAGCTGCTATGCTGATGAAGATTCTCAGTCATCCAGGTCATAGTCATTCCGTAAAAGTTCAAAAACATCCACTGGACTTTGTTTCCAACATTTGAAGACGTTTCACCACCTCTCCAGGAAGCTTTGAGGTGGTGAAACGTCTTCAAATCTTGGAAACCAACTCCGGTACATTTTTTATTTTTATTTTTACGGAACAGCTGCTATGAATTAGTTCATAAGCTCCAAGTAGTTCCACACAGAGTTAATTGCATGCATGACATGTTTAAAAAGCCATCATCAATGGCTCGATAAGTCACCATGACAACAGGTACCAGGAATTGTCTATTTTATTTCACTGGAACTGGAGATTTCAAATGAAAAGAAAAATTGAGAATGTGTTTAAAAGAAAAGCAAGAGCGCTAAAGCTACAAAGGAGTAGAAGATAGCAAAGCAGATGATTGTTCATCCATCCATTTTCTTCCATTTTATCCAGGGCTGGGTCATGGAGTTGGCAGTCTAAGCAGAGAGGGCCCAGACTTCCCGATCCACACACACCTCCTCCAGCTGTTACTGGGGGACCCCGAGGCGACACCAGGCCAGCTCAGAGACATAGACCCTCCAGCGTGTCCTGGGTCTTCCATGAGGCCTTGTCCCATAGGACAAGCCTGGAATACCTTGCAAGGGAGAAGACCAGGAGGCATCCGCAACAGATGCCCGAGGCACCTCAGCTGGTTCATTTGGATGTTGAGGAGCAACGGCTCTAATCAGAACTCCTCCTGGGTAACTGACATCCCTACCTGATCTCGAAGGATGGACCCAGCCACCCTGCGAAGAAAACTCATTTTGGCCGTTTGTATTCATGATCTTGTCCTTTCAGTCACTATCTATACCCAATGACAATAGGAGAGGGTAAGAAATCGAGAGCTTTGACATAGCTCTCTCTTCACCACAACAGTCCAGTACAGCAACCTCATCACTGTCGATGCCACACCAATACCTCTTTCGATCTCACGCACCTCAAGATACTTGAATTCCTCCACTTGAGACAAGGACTCTCCACCAACCTGAAGACGAGAGTCCACCTTTCTCCAGTAGAGAACCATGGCTTCAGATTTGGGGGTGCTCATTTTCGTCCCACTTCACACTAGGCTGGAAACCACCCCAGTGCACATAATCTGCAAACAGCAGAGATTATATCTTGAGGTTCCTAAAGCGGACACACTCCAGTCCCTGGCTGTGCCAAGAAATTCTGTCGATAAATGTAATGAAAAGAACCAATGCCAAAAGACAGCCCTTGCTGAGACCAACATGCACAGTCACACAGAGAACAGACAGCCCTTAACAGAGGTCCCCAGACCCCATACTCCAGGAGCAACCCCCACAGGGCACCATGAGGGACATGTTCAAAAGCCTTTTACAGATCCACGAAACACATGTGAACTGGTTGAGTGAATTCCCACGAATCCTCAATCGTCCAATGAAGGGTATAGAGCTGGTAAACCTGGTTTCGTTGAGACTGGGATGAAACCCGCATTGTTCCTCCTGGATCTAAGGTTCCACTATCAGCCGGATCCTCCTCTCCAGCACCCTGGAGTAGACCTTCTTTTGGAAGGCTGTGTTTGATCCCACTGTAATTGGGGAACGTCCTCCGATCCATCTTTTTAAAGAGAGGGATCACAACCCTGGTCTGCCAATTAAGGGGTACTGTCCCTGACCGCCAAGCAATGCCAGGTGCCAGCCAAGACAATCCTACAACATACTTAAGGTACTGAATCTCAATCTCAATCTTAATTAATCTCATCCATCCAGGGGCCTTGCCACCGAGAAGCTTTCTAAATACCTCTGTGTCTTTAGCCTGGCTGATGGGAAAGTACCAGCTTCTGGTTCCTTCTCGGAAGACGTGACAATGGGATTGAGGGATCCTCAAAGTACTCCTTCCACTGCTCGACCCCACCCACACTGTATACAATGTTGGTGAAGCACTGCCTCCCCATCCTAAGGTGCCGGACAGTTTTCCAGAACACTTTCGAAACCAACCAATAGTCCTCCTCCATGGCTTCTCCGGACTCTTCCCAGACCCGAACCGACTTCAGAGTCCTACCTGCTAACAAGGCCAGGTAGGCCTCCTTCTTCGGGTTGATGGCAACCCGTACTTGGGGGCGTCACCACCGTGTTCGGGGATTGTTGGTGCAACAGGCACCAAAAAACTTATGGCGAAAGCTACAAATGGCAGCATCAACAATGTCGGAGGAAAATATGGACCACTCCAACTGCATGTCTCCCCCTTCTCTTGGGATCTGGGAGAAACTCGTGGGAGTTTAAGAACCCACTGACAGAGGGATCCACCAGACTTTTCCAACAGACCCTGACAACAAGCTTAGGCCAGCCAGGTGTCACTCGCTTCTTTCCCTGTAAGTGGATCCAACTCACCACCAGTTGGTGATCAGTTGACACCTCAGCCCTTACCTTCACCCAAGTGTCTGAGACATATGACCGGAGACCAGATGACAGAACTACAAAGTCGATCATCGACCTCCGGCGTAGGGTGTCATGGTGCCACGTGCACTTTGACTGTATGATCTGGTTGAATTGTAAAGTGCCTTGAGATTACTTGTGTTGTGAATTGGTGCTATATAAATAAACAGAAGTGAATTGAATTAAACTTATGAACACCCTTGTGCTCCTACATGGTGCTTGTTATGGACAAACTGTGATTAGTACAGAAGTCCAATAACAAAACACTGCTGGGGTTCAGATCGGGGAAGCTTTTCCTCCTGAACACCCCTGTCCAGATCTTAGTGTCGCTGCCCATATGAGCATTGAAGTCCCCCAGTAGAACAATGGAGTCCCCATCTAGTACCCCTGCCAAATACTCCAAGAAGGCCAGGTACTCTGCACTGATGTTGGATCTATAGGCTGAGACAATGGTGAGAGACCTGTACCCAATCCAAAGAAATAGAGATGCAACACTCTCTTTCACTGAGGTGAACTCCAAAACGCTTGAAGGCTCCTGAGGAGGTCATGCAATTATTTGAATCAGATGAGCTGCAGCAGAGAGAACTACTGATATAGACATATCTTAATGAAAGTTAATAAAAGGAAACAAGTAGAAAATTGAAATTTTATCACAGAGTAAGTCTCATATTAATCAATGTAAAAAAACAAAAAAAAAAAAACAAAGAACACAGACCGAACAGTCCTTCAGAGCTACCTTCCTGCTACTTTTAGATGCATGCATGCTACCACTGACCTGAATCACACAGCCAGAAATCCTTCTTCATTGTTCAGCCATGGTAATCATCCAGCCATATTATATTGACTTACATGCGGTATAATTTCCTCCATACGAATAAAAACAAAACTGAGGTATTAAACTCCGGACCGAACGAGGAGCGATGCAGAACTAGCTCACACCCTCAGCTATTATAGCTAGATCCCACCGACTATGGCCAAAATCTTGGTATCATGATGGACTCAGACCTGAACCTTCAGAGGCACATAAAGGCAGTTACTATGTCAGCTATTTGTCACTTGAGGAACATTTCCAGAATTAAAGGACTACTGTCCAAACAGGATCTATAAAACTAATTAATGCATTTATCTTCAGTAGAATTATTTAATGCAACAGTGTCTTCATAGATTTGCCTAAAAAGTCTGTTAAACAGCTGCAGCTGATAAAAACTTTAGTGCTTGTGTTATCATTAGAACTGAGAAAGTAAAGCATATCAGTCCAGCTCTGAAGTCCTTCCACTGGCTCCCTGTAGCTCAGAGAAAAGACTTTAAAATCACTCTGTTAGCACCTCAATACATAACAAATTTGTAACCATCACCCTCCCAGACCACTCAGGTCTTCTAGTTCAAGTCTACTCTGTACACCCAGAACTAGAACCAAACAGAGGCAGCGTTCATTTTCTATGCTTCACTTATCTAAAACACCCAGAAGACTGTAAAAGTACTGAAATCGTGAGTTCTTTTCATTTCAAACTTAAAAATCCATTTGTTTAGAACTGCCCTTGACAGTTGAAGTTAAACTACAAACTGATGTATTATTAGTTTAAGGTTGTTTTACTACCTGCTTTTGTCAGTTTTATCCGTCTCTTATTTGTCCACTGTTTTCAGGTAAAGCACTTTGAATTGGCCTTGTAATCAATTGCGCTATACAACTAAACCTGCATTGCCTTTAATATGGATATATTTGTTTCAAGTTTTTGTTTTCTTTAACTGATGATTTATGACATGAATGAAACTAATTACAGAAATATACATCTTTAAAATACTGTTACACTTTGAGAATCACTTGTAGGTTTCAAAAACGTTTTATTCCCCCACACAACCTACTCTCACCTGCAGCAGAGCAGTACCAATCTGCATCATTTAAAGTAACCCAAAAAAAAAAAAAGACCTGGAGCCTGAAGCCAAATATGACTTGGCTTTTCGGCTCACTCAATGTCTTCTATTTTTTAAATTCTTACTCACCTTTTACTCATTGTGGAGGCTTTAAATGTCACTGATTTCTATCACCTAAAATCCATCCCCCAGTTCTCAAAGGAACACTACAAATCTAAAAATCATCTCACACATTAAGAGATACGGAACTTCATAAAACAGACCCGGGGGCACACTGCATGCCATTTATGATCTGTATCACAATTAGAAATCAAATGTCTGCCTCTTTCTGTGAAAAATGTCAGCTGAGTTTAAAGGAGTTCAAGACTTGGTTTGGGAATAGATGGAGAAAGGGCAGATGGTAATGATTCTGTCAAACACTTCTTGATGTATTTCTAGACCTCTGGGTTGCCTGTGGTGTTGGTTAGTGCTTATGTGCGTGATGTATTCATTTATGAAATAGACAACTCTGTGAAAAAAAAGTTTTTAGCTGCAATATATAGATAACCAGATTCTAATTATGTGTACTTTTTTTATAGTGTATCATATTTGCATTATTTCACCTTCTGTATTCATTTTTTTTTTCATTATATAGCCTTGATAACTCTGTCATCAGTGTTGGGCACGTTACTTTGAAAAAGTAATTAGTTATAGTTACTAGTTACTTCTCCCAAAAAGTAACTGAGTTACTAACTGAGTTACTCCACAATAAAAGTAACTAGTTACTAGTAAAAGTAACTATTGCGTTTCACGCCCCCGTAACCCTGGCCACCCAGCCTCCACCTTCTCGCTGTGTGTTTCAAAAGCCAGCTAAATAGAGCGAATGACAAAGACAAGAACCTGCAGAGAGTTTTGCATTTATTGCAACTCAAAGTAAATGATATCAGGGGGGAATGCGATGGGAAGTTTTTTAACAGGGCATTCAGATCTGGTGAGTATATGAAATTAATAAATGGGGATGTCTAATTCTGAAATCCTGTGTGTTTGGGTTACTATAGATACTGCAACATCTATCTATCTATCTATCTATCTATCTATCTATCTATCTATCTATCTATCTATCTATCTATCTATCTATCTATCTATCTATCTATCTATCTATCTATCTATCTATCTATCTATCTATCTAGATGTATACTCTGTGTGTGACATAAAATATGGATCTCCATCCCTGCCACAAAGGCCATCAAATAATGTTTAAAATAAAAAATACAGTAGGTTGAAAAGGCAGAGTAAGCTATCCATCCATCCATCCATCCATCCATCCATCCATCCATCCATCCATCCATCCATCCATCCATCCATCCATCCATCCATCCATCCATCCATCCATCCATCCATCCATCCATCCATCCATCCATCCATCCATCCATCCATCCATCCAGATTTCTCCCTTTCTCCATATAGGCTATCATTTGATCGTTCACGGTCTCCATAGTTCTCCTGTGGCGCGAGCACAGGGCGACTGTTACGCACCTTTAGCGAGCATGCGCGTTTCCTGTCGCTTGCGCGGTGAATCATGCCGCCTGGGCTGTGCGGAGATGCAGGGGAAACCGTATCTGATGGGGAAACGCAGCTTGACGTAGCACCGGTATTTCCATCTGGAAAACGCTGTTTTGCTGCTGGAGTCATCCTCACTCTCTATCTCTCTGTGTGTGCTCTACGTTAACACCCACCAGCAGAAACACCCACCTACCCAACTGACAGACGGAATCTCACTATACATCAGCCAATCTCATCCTCCCCTCTCTCATGACAAGGCGTGCACGAGTCCTATCATGAAAAAAGGTTCATTGTGCGAACTGAAAAACGCGCAGTAACGGGATGTCAGCAATGGTAACTGTGTTATAGTTACAGTCAAAGTAATTAGTTAGATTACTCGTTACTAAAACAAGGTAACGGCGTTAGTAACGCCGTTAGACCCATCACTGTCTGTCATACATAGGGATTACTAGAGAAAAAAGGTATTTCTTAAACCTGCTTCTAGTGCACTATCTGTACACATGTGGAAAATGTGGAACCAACAGAGAATACTGTTGGTACACTTTGTTTAAGAAAGGAAAAACCAAGTTACAGCAATAACTTGAATCTGATAGTTGTATAAAGTATTGATAAATGAAAATTCTATGAAAAATTATAAAAGTAAGAAATGACCTTTCAACCACATTTCAACATAATGACTAAAAAAGTATGTTTATGATGCTTGCCATTAACTTCTGAAATTTCTAACATTTATTGTGCCTGGCAAAAGGTTAAATGTGGTAAACAGGTAGATTTCGCAAAATCATGAAAAAAAGTTTCTTGGAGTTATGAGCTAAAGCCAACAGGAAGCCAGCCATTATGGGTTAAATTAAAGTTGTAGGGAATTCATATTTAAATTTAAAATAATTCTGGCTTAAACATGTTTATAAATGTACTCTTTGTCAAATTATATTGTCCCAAAATTTGTTAAATTTTGATAAAAAAAAATCCTTTCTTAAAGTATGTGTTTTTTTTTTCTTCTTTATTTTATGCATGCCAGTTAGTTATATGTCAGCTTTTAGGTACACCTAAATTCGACCAATCTTATATCAACGGTCATCTGTCGATCAAATTTTTTCAGTCTTGGCGTCTTGATTCATATGCCGCAGCTAATATACGCAACGCTTGAAAAAAGAGAATTATTATTTACTTTACCATTGAGTTAAGTCCCAGTGTTCACGGGGATGGACATCCATGTCTTCGGCATGCATAGAGCTAACCAAACTGGCAGTGTTGCGATGCAAGGGCTTAAACATGTACAGCTCTAAGCCTTCTACACCAAACGAAGCTTCTCCTGCCCTGAATATGTCGTCTTCTACAACATATTCCTCCACACTTTCCTCCTCTAAATAAAAAATGTATGATGGAAGACACTCATCCACGACCTACGACACAAAACTCTCCTCCTCTTGCATGTTTCCACTGTCCATAGCGTTCCTTGACAGTGTCGTCGCTAAGTCACCAATTTAGTGCTACTTGGTCCCAATGCAATTTCCCATTGGGAACCTACTAGCACTGAGTTGCTACCTGGTTAGCAAGATGGTTCCGAAAAACCGTCCACAACCAAATAGGCACCTTCCGCCACAACAATCCTGCCCCCTTGATAAATGACCAAACACATTCACTTTATTCACTCGTGTAAAGTCGGGCACCACTCGGTAGAATTCGGAAATACAACGGTTAGAACAGCGATTTCCCTACGACAATAATATTTTGTTGCACAACATTCTGAGGCAATCACTGCAATCAAATGATTCATGTAACTGCCAATGAGACTTCTCAGAATGTAGTTTTGGCCCACTCCTCATGAGCAAACTGCTCCAGTTCTCCAAAACTTGAAGGATTCCTTTTCCAAATAGCATGTTTCAGATACTTCCGAAGAAGCTCAACAGGATTTAGGTTGGGGCTTAAAGAAGGAAACTTCAAAATTGTCTAATGTTTTCCTCTCAGCCATTATTGGGTGTTTTTAACTTTGTGTTTTGGGTCATTGTTTCGTTGCAAGAACCATGATCTGCAACAAAGATCAAGCTACACTGACCAGCTCATTTGTATAAAAAAAATATATAACCGCGGATGTCTGGGGGACAGTGATTCACCTACATGTTAACAATGCTGGCGTACCATAAATGATAAGTTATGAACAGTTTAGTTTGTGCCCTCAAGTCATTTGCCCATAGGAAGACGTTACTTGGATATAACCTAACGGAATATCTTCAGAACAGCTCCAACTGACACAAAACTCATATGGGTGAGTAAAACATGATGTAATAACGTAAAATCAAGGGCTCAATGTAAAAATAAAACTCTGTTTCCCTTTAATATCCTTGAAGTCGAAGTTCCCCTTTCCTTAGAATTTTTTTTGGGGAATATTCTGTTAATCGTCCTTTTGTCATCATTTATTTCCTCCTGCAGCCATGAATGTTGACTACAGTCCCATTGATCTTATATGTCTGAATAATTTGTGCAACTGTATTTGCATGAACATCAAGTTGCTACCCCACCATGTGACTTCATATGACAGGGACAACCTTTACCCCTAAATATAGGACCACTGACTGATTAAAATATTGTAAAAACCTGATACTGATAAGTGAAGAGACCTTAACATGTCCCTTTGGACAAATTGATTTATGTTGTTTTACAGAAACTAGAGGATTGTATCAGTAATCCTGAGGCTGAGGCAGCAGTGACGATGATGATGATGATGATAATGATGATGATGATGATGATATTGATGATGATGATATTGATGATGATGATGCTTGAGGGCTCAGAGGGTGGAGGTCAGTCAGCTCTGATGCAAAAGTTTGGTGAGTATTCTTGGAGACAGAAATGGAAGTATCCATAAGATCCTAAAACTGAAAGTAAGGCGTCCTAATGTTTCTCGAAGACTAGTAATCAGATGTACTGAACATCCTTGGAGAGAGAAACTGGGGTTTCCTAAGAGACAGGGAGACAGTAACTTATATGTCTGGATGACTTTGCAAGCAGAAGCAAGAGCATTAATGGTGAATAATGGGCAATAATGTAACCTTATCTGAGCCAAGAACAGTGGGAACACAATCATAAAATTCCATCAAAAAAAGTCCCATTTTAGGACCCCTTTTTATGCCTTTAAACAGGACTCCAGCCTGTTTGTCACCTAAAACTACTAAACTATAAGGAGAATCAATTAGAGTCCTGCATTGGTGAAACAAAGAAGACAATAGTATTATTTGTTTTAAGGTGTTTTGCCTTTGAGCAAAAAACTCACTTAGTGCAGAAACAGATAAAAGATCAGAGCTATTGGCTGCTGGCATGCTTACTCCAGGTGCTGCAGGTGGGCGGGGTTTAATAGTTGCAGAAATCTGGCTTTAGTTCCTGCTGACACGTAAGACTCTTTGCAGCGGTGTGAGAATGAAACAGCAGAAGGTTGCTGTGACTGGTGCTGGAACATGGAGCTAAACTGTCAGGACGGAAGTTGGTAATGTAAGAGGAGCCCTTACTGTACATCATTGTATTCACTCCAACTAGGAAGCAGCAGATAAAGTTAAGGCTTGAGATGTTTTCTGTTATGAGGCACATCTTAGAGTAACTAGTTTTGGTGAGGTCTCTATAAAATGGAAATAAAGCACTTCACTCCTGATCCCCTCAACTCCAGAGTGTTGTTCTTTCTCTACCAAGACATTTTTGACTGTCTTACTAACTGAGAGTTGATCATCTATTGCTGCAGAAAGTAGGGGTTATTTAATGAATTGTGGGCATTAATATACCTACCGACCGAGCATTCTGATTTAGCAACTTGGAGTTTTGGCATCCTTGAGTTTGGACTACAAAACACTTAAACAATATAGAGAAGGTGAATTAGAGAAATGGTCAGCCCGAAAAGGATATTGTTTCACAATCCTTTGAGCAAACAGTATATTATTCTTCAAAAACATAATAGGCAAAGAAAGCTGAAAGGATTAAAATATATAACTAAAACATAACACAAAAATATCTATAAAGCTCAGATTTATCCTTCCTGCTTTCTGAAGGAACCCATGTGGAGAACAGAATGTATTCAAGGGCTAAAAAGGTGGATTGTCCAAGATCTGTCCACTTTAAGAGTTTTAGTAATACTGGCACTGTGCTGCTCTTAAAAGATTAGAAATGTTGTTTACAGTAGTTTTAAAGAAAGGTGTTTGTCATTATAATCTAACTTATAATTCCTGTAAGTTTAATAAAAATATCATGTTTGTTCAGGCATGGAGGTTACTGCAGTTTTGTTTTGTACAGCTAAAGTAATTAAATACATGACTAAAGGAAATATTTATTCCATTATCACATTTTGCAGTTGACTGAGTAAAATGCAAAACGATAGAAAATTGTCAAATATGTAATGACTAGTTTAACAGCAATGTTATCTTGTATCTTGTATGTATCTTTCATAGTGGATAAACAAGAAAATAATTGACTGTAAAGTCTTATAATAATATAAAACTGTGCTAAATAAATTTGTACTTTTGTAAGATTTAATTCTCAGTTCCTAGTAATACTTGAAAAGAATAAATGCTGAGCAAGGTTATTACAATTGTATGCATGAATGGATTAATAAATTACATGTATTAAATGTCTTCTGGATCAGAAAAAGATGATTACAACAAGGCAGCAGCTGTGGCAACTCTTGATTAGATAAGGAGTGAAGATGCTTCTTGAGGAGCACAGTGTGGTCTTCTTATCTTTGTTGAGATAAGTAATGGCATGTTGAGATGACAATGAGAGTAATGAGAAATCATGTAAGTCTAATGAAAAGCACAAAATGGTCATCTTTATTGCGGGCTAGGATCTAAGTACTGCTCCTGACATGGCTGTAGGCTCTGTTCTTTGTTTTTAATGTGTATTCTCTCTGTTTAATTTTTGTCTATTTTTTAAATCATTTTAGAATATGAGATACACATGAGAAATAGTCACCTCTGCTCCTTCACAAGCTCCCCTTCTCTTTTGGGGTTCTGTCAGTAAGACTGGAAGCCCTTTCGGTGCAGATTAAAATTAATCAATTTCCTTTATTTCTGGGTATACTTATTTAATAAGTAGATCTATGGTTCAATTTCCATTTCCCTGAATACAGAGTTTTGAAATGTGTAATAAAGAGCAAAGAACTTAAAAGAGTAGAAATATTGATAAATTAGAAAAAAGACAACAACTGAAAACAGATATACAGTAATTACAATCTATTGTATTTTTGCATGCTTATTCGGTTAAATGAAATTAAATCGTGAACAAAAAGATATTCCATTTAGAGAAAAGCAACTGCTCTCCTCAAAAGATCCTATGGTTAAACAATGGCTCTTAGAAACGGAACTTCTAAAAATGAAAAAGAACATGAATTTAAAACTAGAGACTTTCAACAACACCAATAGGATAGACTTGAATCATCCCTCCATCCATTTTCCCTCATGCTTTATCCCTGCTTCAGTCTCAAGGGATGCTGATGCCTATCTCCAGCTGTCTATGGGCATGAGGCGGGAGACTTGAATCACTAAAATAACATAAAAACTGCTGACCTGTGGAAGCTGTTTAAGCATATCTACTTTAGATTATTCACAGTTTAATGGTGGGTTTACATGAAATGTGACACCTGTAGCACCCCAACACTAAATAAATGCCTAAAGTAAAAGGAACTCACCGTGGACTTGAATGATGGGGTGTTTGGGTTCGATATTTTAAGAAGCTACCACGAAAGTTTACCTGTTTTGTGTGGAACTTTGTATAGCCTACTACCTTGGGAATAAACACAACACTGTTAGACTAAGCAGTGGCTTTATTCACTACACTGTTAAATAACTGACTCCCAGACAACTCTTCAAAAATAAATGAAATAATATTTTACTGAACAGTTGTGTTTTCAGTTTAACACAGAATACCTATGCTTTTAGTTATCAAACAACAATAACAATTATTCAAATGAGGCTTCTTTAAAACAAAATATAGTTAAGATACTAACATATAAACAAAGTACCCTTTACAAAATTTGGTCAAACAATGTAGAAATTCACACTTATAATAAGAAAAATAGAATTGACAATATCCAAATTTTATTAAAAACTTAAATTATATTAGGTCTCTGAAATACCTGGTACTCAACACTTTAGTGGAATTTCTCTGTACTGATCAGACTCATATCAAATATACTACTTAACTGAACTCTAACAAAACAGTGGGCCCACGCACACACTCTCTCACACACGCACACCAAAACAATAAACGTTGCAGGCCTGTGTGCTCCAGATGAGGTGCAGCAAGCAAATCCTTATCCTCAATGGCGATTAACAGTCACACAAAAACCCCAACTCATGGTCTGGAATAAGTCCTGGAGAAACAGTTCCTGAAGAGATAAAGATGAGCGTGAATGGCAGCACAAGTAAAGTCCTCCTCATGAAGCACAAGCAGTCCTTCCCGTTTAGCAATGGCATCCTCTTGAATGCTAGCGCGCTCGCTTTAGCTTAGTCCGCACAGTCACTCTTGCAATACTCCAACGCCCTAATCCACTGTGATTAGGCAAGAAATGCACGTTACTGTCAACTACAGCTTCTTACGTTACTTAAACGTTCCACAAGTTATTTACCAAAACGTTATTACTTCACTTTTCTCTAGCTCCGCATGTCTCCGTCTCTCTTCTCTCCTCCTCCTCTGCCCATCCCAACAGGCCACAATTATTGACAAATCCTGCAACCAATCAAACGAAACAGCATTAACCAATAACACAAAGCTGAATATTTATGTTTGGTTTACTACCCACCTTTCATCAGCTACTATACAGTTTAATGTAACTACTTAATTAACTATTTACACCCTACTTTATTTATCATGAATTTATGTTAATTGTAACATTTAATCTTTCACTGCTTTTACCCCTAAATTACTTTCAGTTTACTTGCATTACTACATTATTTCATTAACTAACTTAAATAATTAATTTGTATTACAAATGAACTTTAACCCCTGTACTTTTACACCGGGCTACACACCTATGAAAAATTTGCTTGTTTTGAGTTCTTTTGGTCACCTGACATCTAGCCAGAAATGTCATAGGCTAGTGAAAGCATTCGTACAGCAGGTAAATTTTCGTGGCAAGCAAAAGGCTTCACCACGTGCCTTTTGCTTAGATAGTGTGTGCAGGTATGTTCAATTCAATTCAATTCAGTTTATTTATATAGCGCCAAATTCACAACACATGTCATCTCAAGGCACTTTACAGTTCAACCAGATCATACAGTCAAATTGATACAAAGTTTTCTATCTAAGGAAAACCAGTTGATTGCATTGACTCATTGACTCAAATACAATCCCCCACACTAAGCATGCTTGTAGCGACAGTGGAGAGGAAAAACTCCCTTTTAACAGGAAGAAACCTCCAGCAGAACCAGGCTCAGTGTGAGCGGCCATATGCCGAGGCCGACTGGGGTTCAAGGAGACAGAAGCAGAGATACAAAAAGCAGCTGTAAAAGGCGGCCCCGTCCAGGAAACACACAGCCAGGCAGACGAGCTCCAAGGCAGCTCCCATGCCAGAGGACGAAGAGAGCACATCCACTCAGTCACGGTCAGAGAAACAGGACCACACTGGAAAACAGGCCGATCTCCAACATCTATTAACAAGGGTGTTGATAGAAGCAGCACAGCTGATGTTTTTTTCCAGGATGACGTCACAGCCAAACAGGAACAGACGAGGCAAAGCTACTCTGAGGAAAAGCAGAGAGAGCAGAAGGTTAGAGATTGAACTAACAGATTCTGCAGAATAGGGGAACAGAGAGAGAATGAAGCAGAATGATGAAATGGGGGTCCCTATGTCCTCCAAAAGTCTAAGCCTATAGCAGCATAACTATAGAGATAGCTCAGGATAACCTGAGCCACCCTAACTATAAGCTTTATCAAAAATGAAAGTTTTAAGCCTAGCCTTAAAAGTAGACAGGGTGTCTGCCTCAAGGACTAAAACTGGTAGTTGGTTCCACAGGAGAGGAGCCTGATAACTAAAAGATCTGCCTCCCATTCTACTTTTAGAAATTCTAGGAACCACTAGTAAACCTGCAGATTGAGAGCGAAGTGCTCTGTTAGGAACATAAGGAACAATCAGATCTCTGATATAAGATGGAGCTTGGCCATTTAAGGCTTTATATGTGAGAAGGAGGATTTTAAATTCTATTCTTGATTTAACAGGAAGCCAATGAAGAGAAGCCAGGATAGGAGAGATATGATCTCTCTTTTTCATTTTCATTAGAACTCTGGCTGCAGCATTTTGGATCAGCTGAAGGCTTTTAACTACAGTTTGTGGACTTCCTGATAGTAAAGAATTACAATAGTCCAGCCTTGAAGTAACAAATGCATGGACTAGTTTCTCAGCATCACCCCTGGACAGGATATTTCTAATTTTTGCAATGTTCCTCAGATGAAAGAAGGAAATTCTAGAAACCTCTTTGATATGGGATTTAAATGACAGGTCCTGATCAAAAATAACACCAAGATTTTTTACTTTATTATCTGAAATCAGTTTAATCCCATCCAAATGAAGTGACTGGCTAATCAGTTTCTTTTTCAGAGACTCTGGTCCAAAGACTATAACTTCTGTTTTGTCTGCATTCAGAAGCAGAAAATTAAGAGTCATCCAGGTTTTTATGTCTTCAAGACATGCCTGTAATCTATGTAATGGGTTAGCTTCATCTGGATTTATAGACAGATATAGCTGGGTATCATCAGCATAACAGTGGAAATTAATCCCATGCTGTCTAATAATTCTACCAATTGGGAGCATGTATAAAGTAAAGAGAATTGGTCCTAGCACTGATCCCTGTGGTACTCCACAGGTAACCTTTGAGCGTGTTGAAGATCTATCATTAACATGAACAAACTGAATTCGATCAGATAGATAAGATTTAAACCAGTCTAGTGCTGTTCCTTTAATTCCAACAAAATATTCAAGTCTTTCTAAAAGAATATTATGGTCAACTGTATCAAATGCAGCACTAAGATCCAACAGGACGAGCACAGATACAAGTCCATTATCTGAGGCCATGAGAATATCATTAGTGACTTTCACCAGAGCTGTTTCAGTGCTATGATGAGCTCTAAAGCCAGACTGAAACTCTTCAAAAAGTTCATTATGGTGGAAGTGATCGCAAACTTGTTTGGCAACTACTTTCTCAAGAATTTTGGATAAGAAAGGAAGATTGGATATACTTCTATAATTGACCAAGTCATCTGGGTCAAGAGACGGTTTCTTAAGCAGAGGTTTAATTACAGCAATCTTAAAAGCTTTAGGTACATATCCCTGTAACAGAGATAGATTAATCACATCTAAAATGGAGGAGGAGATCAAAGGGAATACCTCCTTAAATAACCTGGTTGGAACTGGATCTAACATACAAGTTGAAGGCTTAGATGAAGACAATAATTTTGCTAATTCAGAGAGTTCAACTGGATCAAAGCAGTCTAAACCCGGTTCAGATTCCATGACTACCTCAGGTACAATCGCGGATAGAGGAGTGCTTATGATCTTATTTTTAATAAGATCAATCTTATTTATAAAGAATCCCATAAAATCATTGCTGCTAAGAGCAGGTGGAATGGACGGTTCAACAGAGCTATGGCTCTGGGTGAGTTTGGCAACTGTATTAAAAAGAAATCTAGGATTATTCTTATTCTCCTCTATTAATGAGGAGAAGTATGCTGCTCTTGCTTTACAAAGGGTCCTCTTATACAGCAGTAAACCATTTTTCCAGACTAGGAAGGACTCTCGCAGGCCTGTGGAGCGATATTTTCTCTCCAGTTTCCTAGCATTTTGCTTCAAAGTACGCAGCTCTGCATTAAACCAAGGAGCAAGCTTTCTATTTTTAACGGTTTTCATTTTCAAAGGAGCTGCGTTGTCTAAGGCAATACGCAGAGAACTAGCAACCCCCTCAACAAAATCATCAACCTGTGAAGGGGAATAAGCTAAGCTTTTGCACTCTGCAGCACTGCTCAGTGACACAGAGCAGAGAGAAAGTGAAGCAGATTCTTTAAAATTTATAACTGCACTATCTGATAAAGATCTACTAAAATTGAACCTTCTTTTGGGGGAGGAGAACTCTGTTAAAGTAATCCTGAAGGTTATTAGAAAGTGGTCAGAGAGGACAGGGTTGTGAGGAAATACTGTTATTTCTTCACATTCTATGCCGTATGTCAGCACAAGATCCAAAGTATGAAGATGAGAATGCGTGGGACTATTCACATTTTGAACAAAGCCAATAGTGTCTAAGATAGCATTAAAGGCTGCTCTTAAGCTATCGCCTTCAATCTCAGCATGGATGTTAAAATCTCCCACTATGATGACCCTGTCAGTATTTAATACCAAATCAGAAAGGAACTCTGAAAACTCATCTAAAAATTCAGAGTAAGGACCTGGTGGACGATACAAAGTTACAAAAAGAAGAGGTTTTCTTGCCTTGAAATTTGGATCAGGGAAATTAAGGGTTAAATGTTCAAAAGAGTTGTAGGAATTAATTGTTTTGGGAGTAATCAGTAAGTCAGACTCGAAGATTGTTGCTACTCCTCCTCCTCGCCCAGAACTTCTGGGGATGTGAAAATTTAAATAGCTTGAAGGAGTTGCCTCATTTATGCTCACATAATCCTCTTGCTGCAGCCAGGTTTCTGTAAGGCAAAACAAGTCAATGTGATTATCACAAATCAAGTCATTAACTAGTAGACTTTTAGAGGAAAGCGATCTTATGTTAAACAGACCGCATTTAATTGTTTTAACTTTTTCCCCAATTGGAGTTATTTTGATTTTAATTAGATTATCATGATTTACTCCTTTGGGAATCTTTGCTAATTTATTAGATTTTGGTCGTGGGCAAGACACTGTCTGGATGGAGTAAAGATTGGGTAACAGTAGAGAAGCTGCAGAGATGTGTGTTAAACTACAACTCTGCTTCCTGGTCTGCACCCTGGGTGGTCAGGGTTTTGGAGGACTAATAAATGTGGCCAGATTCCTAGAAAGAAGAGCTGCACCATCCAAAGTGGGATGGATGCCGTCTCTCCGAATCAGACCAGGCTTTCCCCAAAAGGATTGCCAATTATTAATGTAGCCCACGTTGTTTTCAGGGCACCACCTAGACAACCAGCGATTGAATGACGACATGCGGCTAAACATGTCATCACTGGTGCATAAAGTTTCAGTACTCTTTTTTTCTTTTTTTCGGGGGGGGGGCTGAGCAGAGATTCTCCCACTTCTGGGAGTCCAGCAGTGGCTGGATCACGGCCGCTGTTAGCAGAGCTTAAGGTAAGGTGAAACATCATACTGGAGCATCTTCTTTGGAAGTAGGAATCTAAAGCCTAAAGAAAATAAAGAGTGGTTAGGCCTCACCATAAAACAATAAAAAAAAATAAGTAAACATTTGTGTAACTGAGCAGCCTCTCATCAGACATGATCTTGACAGGCCAAAGCAGTGAGGATGCTATACCATAAAAAAGAAATGAAGAACATAAAAGCTAAACTTACAGTTTTTTACAGTCGCTAGGACCCATTTTTCAATACTTAAGTCACTTTTTCAAAACTCTTCACACAGTTCTCCAAACCAACTTTCAGCTTGGCACAGCAGTTCATTTCACATTCAAAATGCACTAAAACTACCAAATCACTTCATACATATCTCAAATCAACACATTCTTCCATAACACTAGCAAAGGTTGACAGCCAACAAACACACTTTGTCACCCACAAAACAATGACCTAAAAAACACTAACAACATGTAGCATTATACAATCTCGGTTAATAATTCACTGCAATAGAGGTTACTGGAATGAATCAGACATGATGCAGAATGCTTCAATATATTTTATGTCTTTTATTTGTTTTTAGGAGTAATTCCAAAATACAAGAATTTGTATTCACATCATCCACTGATACAGATACAATAGTAATGCTAATCTACTCGGTCTTCTCCATTTGGCCACAGGTTCTCATCCACATCACATCTTATGTCATCTAGGGCAATACACCTAGGAAAGAATCTTCTGGCATGCCTGATCCATCCCTGACAATCTTCTGCTGATATGTCCAGGCATCCACTATTCATTGCGTCCAGGAGGGACATTTGATTATGTGGATGGTGGTCATAAACCTTCCACCTCCATGAGGAAAAGAATTCCGCTATGGGGTTGAGGAATGGAGAGTAAGGTGGGAGGAAAAGTGACACCATTCTTGGATGGGCTGCAAACCACTCGGTGACTGCACGAGAGTGGTGAAATGCCACATTGTCCTATACAATTATAAATGTTGGTGGATTTCTTCTCTCTGCATCCCTTTCCTCACCTAGCACAACCCTTCCATAGAGATCATGCAGGAACGCAAGGAGACGTTCAGTGTTGTATGGCCCAATTAGTGGTTTGTGTAACAGCAGTCCATCAGTGGATATTGCTGCGCACATTGTGATGTTGGCACCCCTCTGGCCCGGGACATCCACTGTGGCTCTCTTCCCAATCACATTCCTTCCTCGTCGCCGTGTTTTGGCCAGGTTGAAACCTGCCTCATCCACAAAGATGAAAATGTGGGGCGTTTGCCTGCCTTCAATCTCCATGACTCTCTATAATAAATCCACAAGGCAACATAAGCTGTTACAGTAGTAAACATTACCTAAAAAAAATTTCTTTGTGTGTGTTTTGTTCAAAAACAGTTCTGTATTTTATTGTGATCTTACCTGGACATATTGGTTCCTGAGTTGCTTGACATGTTCAGAGTTCCTCTCAAAAGGCACAGTGTACAACTGTTTCATCCTTACCTGATGTTTTTTCAGGACTCTAGAAATAGTTGTGATGCTTACACTGTGAATATTTGCAAAAGTAATGTTGTCTGCCAAAACTGTGTCTCGAATCTCAGTGAGTTTTATGCCATTGTTTCTGATGACCATATCAACAATGGCAGTTTCCTGCACATCAGTGAGCATCCTTCCTCTCCCACCTGTGTGAGGTAACCGTTGAGTCCTAAGCAGAAATGCTGAAGCAATTACACACAAGTCTATTTACTTCTGTAATGTGCAACTCAGTCAAATGCCCTTGCAGAATACAAGTTACCTGTTGGTTTGCCGGAAAACTCTAACAATAGATGCCACTGTTGAGCGTTGCAGATTTGGCTGCACTCTCTGACCAGCCTCTCTCATTGAGAGACCATGATTTACTACATGATCAATTACAGTAGCTCTGATCTCATCTGAAACTACAGCTCTTGGTCTTCCTCTTATTCTTCTTCCACCACGCATACGTATTCCTCGCCCCCTCCCAGCCCCTCTTCTTCCTCTTTCAGCCACTTCTCTGTTTCTTGCTGGGTCCATGTTTACATCACAATACAAAACTATTCAGCAGTTGTCTCCTTTTGTAATGAAATTGAAAGAGTAACACCTGTGTAGATGTTCATCTACAATGAGAATCAGCTGTGGTTGGTCCAATTGTCCACTTATTTTTATAGCATTTAATTTTAAGATGTAAAATATATTTCATTAAAATATTCCTGTAGAAATGTTGCAAATTGCTGTCTTATTCAGTTTTGTATTATGTTATTGTTTTGAACATAAGTTTAACAGTTTTGAAAACAGTATGTAAGCATGTGCAAATTGTCCTGTAGGTACACAGAGTTTTGGCGGTTGTTGTGCCGAAGTGAGAAAAGAATTAATGTAATTTGAAAGATGTAGTCATTGAATGCATTTTGTGCCAAAGCAATGATAAATGATCCACAGTTTAGCCCACATATACTTCTGTTGTGCTCACTGTGTGAAGAGTTTTGAAAAAGTGACCTAAGTATTGAGAAATGTGTCCTAGCGACTGTAAAAAACTGTAAGTAAACTTATAATTTCAGTTTGGAAAAACTAAAATCCATCCTTCAAATATTAAGGTTTACATATATAAGCACAGTACAACGACTGCCTGCAATTTAGCTGATTGTGGAAAACATGTTCCAGACATCCCAAGTCTCCCGGAAGTTCTGGGAGTCTCCCTGACATAGATAGCTGTCACGGATGCCCGTGAGTCATATAAATTATCCCGGATTTTAGACTTTGCAAGGTGGTATTTTTTTTATGAGAGTGAGAGCGAGCAGGTAGTACAATACTTCAAGCATCAAGTGCGATTTAGAACTACGGCGATTGCGCAGAAACAATAAGAGAGAGCTGGTGTGGGGGGAGGTTGCTAGAGAGACCTGTCTGTCCAAAGCGATGCTCTGTTCAACCAGCAATCCAGGAGACTGGTTGTCAGAGCGTGCGCTGATCGGATTAGTCAGAAAATTAAGCCAATAAGTTTCAGTTTACTCTTTTACAGTCACCTAAATTTACAGCAGAATATACTAAAATGTTTCCATGTCTAGTGAAGGTGAAGAATGATGGAGTGTGCATGTATGGGGCACGGTGTGGCCAGGGGTGTCAGCTGACCCAATACTATACAGGGGCACAATAGGGCACCACATAAAATGCGAGCCTGCAAAGCACACAAGCACAGAAACTTTTGGGCAATTATTTATTTTAAAAAAGCATGGGCACAGATAATTAATGCAAGCATGCTAGCAAATATTTTTTGGCACTTATTTATTATTATAAAGCATCATAAATAAATTGTACAATAAGATTGTTATTTTCTGCATCATGAATTATCTACCTGAACCAAACTGAATTGAATTGGCCCACCTGTGAACTTAACTGTATATCTCTAATCCACTACTGATGAAGGCACAATTTATCTTTATTAAGTACTTGAAAACTGAAACCTTGAAATGTGCAACTGTAAAAGGAAAAACAAAAAAACACCTCTACATACATACATGTCTGTGTTTATCATTTCTATTTGTGCCCATCCTATGATGCTGTGATAGTGATGATCCTATGAGGTGTGATGGTGATGATACTATGATGGTGATGATCCCAGGAGGTGTGATGGTGATGATCCTATGATGGTAATGATCCTATAGTATGAGGTGTGTATATCATGGCCGGAAAGATGGGAGAGCTGGATGTTAATTTTTTTTAACAGTTAAAGGTAGCGTCTCGGCCAGTGGCGGCTGGTGGAGTTTTCTCCGGGGGGGGCCATAAATTCAAAATGGACGTATACCAAAACACAGTGGGGGGGTGGGGGGGGACGGGGGGGCTTTTAATAAGCATCTCCCTGAAATGAGTTTTTGGAACTTGGGATGTCTGTAGTATCATCAAATACATATCAGACATGATGAAAAGCATAATAACGGGTTGTTGTCTTGGTTTTACAGGTCTTATAGGTGCTATAGTGGAGGTGAAGCATTGCTTCTCTGCTCCTTCTCGGGACCAAGCAGGGGATCTGATGAAATACTGGGCTGAGCACAACACACTCTATCCAAATCTATTCAACCCAGTCATACAGTATCTTAATACAGCACTCTTCTCTGATCCCTGTGAATGAGTATTTTTCTAAGATGGAGAAGTTGTCTCAAAAAAAAAGAAAAAAGTTTGAGCCCTGCTACTGTGCAAAGAATAAAAACACATAAACACAAGCACCCTCTTTATAACACCTAGCACATGTCCAAAAACATTCAGTACACCAAGCACACAAAACACGCCAAATCAAATTATTATGAATTATTGTTTCATGAGTAAATTACTGACAATCTTTAAGGTACTAAAAATACATATATTAGTGTTATAATACAAAAGAGATGCACCACATTTTTACGACTTAATTTGGTGCAACAATTGCTACTGCCAGTAGATGCCACCCAAGGGAACTGAAAGAAACCAGAACTTTGGATAATAAACCACTTTATGATAAGATGGTTCAAAATAATTCAATGCTTCAAAAAGCCTCAATTTCCGAGTACTACGGTGCTGGGTGGACAGATTGTGCATGAGGAGTGGGTTAGGTCTATTCATCTTCTCTGGAGGGAGAGAGAAAGCACTTTGCTTAAAGGCTTGTAACTCTTAGGAATGGTTACTTGAAAAACAAAATCATGGTTGCTTTTGCATAGAGGTTCAAGGATCACAGGAGGGCTATAAAGTTACCTATCAGGACAAGACTCCAGTGGAAAAGCCCCAGTCACACCTTGATTTTTTAGACCAGCATATGCCTGACGTACAAAAACTCTGGCAAAGACGCTGGCATATGTTGGATAGGTTGTAGGTGGGTATTGTATAAGTTATGAGCACGCTGAAGCACACTTGCACATGTCGACATACAGGGAGTACATCAAGAAATTTTGAGCATGCTTAAAATTTTCTTCAGTATGCCAGCTAATGCTCATACGTACATGGTGTCAGGATCCGGGACTTTGCCCACCAGAGGGCGCCGTGGATCCAAGCCTGGGGAGCGAGGACGCAGCTTGATCAGCTGTTTCCAGTCTGCTGATTGCAGAAGCTTCCTATTTAAGCTGTGTGTTAAGTTCTCTCTGTGCTGGATCGTGTGTCTTACCTGTGCCATCATGCCTGTCTGAGCCTTGAACCTGAAGATTCCTCTGAGTGCCAATAAACATTGGACTTTTTATCCTCCCTCTGTGTCTGTGAGTCTGCATATGGGCTAGTAAACCATCGCATCATGACAGAACGATCCATCCAACAGACTAGCCCCGCAGACTCCATCTATGCGCTCCTGGTGAGCCCGCTCTGTGCCGTCTAGGAGACCCCTGAGCCCGCTCTGTGCCGTCTGGGAGACCCCTGAGCTCGCTCTGTGCTGTCTAGGAGACCCCTGAGCCCGCTCTGCGTCGTCTGGGAGACCCCTGAGCCAGCTCTGTGCCGTCTGAGAGACCCCTGAGCCTGTTCTGCGCCTTCCAGAGCCTTCGGACGTGGAGCCACAATTGGTGGATCCCTCGGTTCCTTGAGGTGGAGCCACAATCGGTGGATTCCTCTGTTCCTGAGGCGGAGCTGTATTGGGCGGACCTGTTGCAGAGCTGCGGGAGCGGAGACGGCGTCCTTCCCGGGGCTTCATGCGGAAGCGGAGACAGAGTTTCTCCCGGTGCTTCCTGCTGAAGCGGAGTTGACGCCCTCTTCCAAGGCCCTGCAGCTTTTGAGACTCTGCTCTGCTGCCGGTTTCATGGCCGGCCACCTGAGACTTTTTCTGGCATCCCTGGTTCGCCCTTCGCCCTCCATGGACGAGTTGTTTTTTTTGTTTTCTTTGGGGCGTCTGGAATCCGCCCTTGAGGGGGGAGTACTGTCAGGATCTGGGACTATGCCCACCAGAGGGCGCCGTGGATCCAAGCCTGGGGAGCGAGGACGCAGCTTGATCAGCTGTTTCCAGTCTGCTGATTGCGGAAGCTTCCTATTTAAGCTGTGTGTTAAGTTCTCTCTGTGCTGGATCGTGTGTCTTACCTGTGCCATCATGCCTGTCTGAGCCTTGAACCTGAAGATTCCTCTGAGTGCCAATAAAAATTGGACTTTTTATCCTCTCTCTGTGTCTGTGAGTCTGCATATGGGCTAGTAAACCATCGCATCATGACACATGGGGCATAAGTTACAGGCAGAGGTGTAAAATAAAAAAGTACAAATACTTTGTTACTGTACTTAAGTACACTTTTTAGGTATATATACTTATTTTTCTCCCTACTTCTGACTTCTACTCATTATATTTTCACACAAGTATCTGTATTTTCTATTCCTTACATTTTTAAAACAAACGTAACTCGTTACTCTTGGCTTTGGTTTAATGTTTCTAAACATTTATTTCACGTCATGTGCTTCATCCATGCACCATCCACATCTATTGAAAACTAGTGTAATTGGATGAGTCATATAATGCAAATAATTATTGGTTAGCTAAAGGAAATCATCAGAAGCAAGAAGGTGTTCTTCAAACTGCAAACGCAAATTGTCTATGCCATGCTACAATGCTGGATTCAGAAAAAGATGTTGAAATGTCTGAGAGGTCGGACACAGGCCAGACCGTATCGAGAGATAGAGAGGGAGATCAGCAAGACCTCCCTCATGATTGGCCTTATTTCAAAGAATATATTTTGAAATAGTCCGGAAAATTTAGCTTTCATTTCATATAGTGGCATCTCGCTGTTTTTTTAAAGGTTACTTTATACTTTTATAGTTTTAGTTTTTTTACTTCAAATTTTGCCAGAGTGTTTTTAAACTGCAGTATCTATACTTCTACTTAAGTAACAAATGTGTGTTCTTTAGACAGCACAGGTTACAGGTAAATTTTCTGATTGTTGACATATAGTAAGTTAAATGTAAGTTACTCATAAATTGTGGTGTCTAGTTTATCCAAAATCGATGCGTAAGTTATCAAGAACTTATCTCCCACGTATATCCCCGTATCTGACGTGTTTCAGACAACCGCCGAGCTATTTTCTCACCCCTCGTGGGGTGGTATGTGTCATCCTTAAGCTCGGGTCCTCTACCAGAGGCCTGGGAGTTTGAGGGTTCTGCGCAGTATTTTAGCTGTTCCTAGGACTGCACACTTCTGGACAGATACGTCTGATGTTTTACCTGGAATCTGCTGTAGCCACTCTCACAGTTTGGGGGTCACAGGCCCCAGTGCTCCAATTATCATTGGCACCACTGCTGCTCTTACTTTCCACATCTTTTCTAGCTCTTCCTTCAGCCCTTGGTATTTCTCAAGCTTCTTGTGTTCCTTCTTCTTGATGTTGCTGTCGCTTGGGATTGCCACTTCTATCACTACTGTCTTCTTCTGCTGTTTGTCGATCAACAAGATGTCTGGTTGGTTAGCCATCACCAGTTTGTCAATCTGGATCTTGAAATCCCAAAGGATCTTAGCTCGGTCATTCTCAACTACCTTAGGAGGTGTCTTCCATTTTGACCTTGGGACTTCCAGCCCATACTTATTACAGATGTTCCTGTACACTATGACAGCTACCTGGTTATGGCGTTCCATGTACAGTATGCACTTCCTGACTGCATTTGGATCTTGTTTTTCCCATTCAGCTGACTTTTCAGGACCTGCCTTACTCTTTGTAGATATTTGGCTGTGGCAGTCTTTCTTGCTGTCTCCTCGTGGTTTCCATTAGCCTGTGGCACACCAAGGTATTTGTAGCTCTCCTGAACATCTATAATGTGTCCTTCTGGTAGTTCAACCCCCTTGGTTCTGATCATCTTTCCTCTCTTTGAGACCATGCGACCGCACGTGTCCAGTCTGAATGACTTCCCAATGCTGTTGCTGTAGATCCTGGTAGTGTGGATCAGTGAGTCGATGTCTCGCTGACTCCTGGCATAGAGCTTGATGTCATCCATGTAGAGGAGGTGACTGATGATTTTTCTGCTTCAGAATTGGTATCCATAACCAGGCAGTGCACAGCTTTTTCTGCCTGGTCTTACATTCTCGAGTGACTGCTCTATCCACCAGTAGCTGGTGCTTGGCTCCTCTGGTGTTACTGCCTATTCCCTTCTGGGAAGAATGCATGTATTGAGCCATGTGCCTACTCATCTTAGCCGCTACAATGCCTGACAGGAACTTCCATGTGGTACAGAGGCAAATTATTGGCCGGTAGTTGGATGGGATTGTTCCCTTCTGGGGATCCTTCATGAACAGAATTGTCCGTCCTTGGGTTAACCATTCTGGGTGGGTCCCATCCATCAGCAGTTGGTTCATTGGTGCTGCCAGGCTTTCATGAAGTACGGTTAGTTTTTTCAGCCAGTAGGTGTGGGGATTGCTGTGATATGTTCTTAGATCCACTAGCCACTGAGCATTGGTGTTGTGGGATGCCTCCTTCTCCCACATGTTCCTTCAGTACTGTTCAGTCTCAGCCCTGGGTGGATCTGATCTTGTATTATTACCTGCCTCTGTGAGTACACTTTGGATGGGTTGGTGGAGAACATCTGGTTTATTCTCCTGGCTTCTGCTTCTCCCTTGTATCTCTTTAGGTGGGTGGCCAGGGTGGTGAGTCTTTATTTGGCGGTTTCTAGGGCCTCAGGAATCGACAGCTTGTTGTACTTAGGTAACCTCTTCCCTACACCTTTCTGTAGGTGTAAGAGCTGACTAACCTGTCGTTGTGTTGCCTTGATCTTGGCCTCCAGCCTTCTCCTCCATGGGGGGTAATGCTCTTTGTGGCCTGTGGTGTTTATCTTATAGCCAAGCATCTCTAGGGTCACTGTAGCTGTCGCATAGATCAGCTCATTGGTCTCAGTTATGTCTTTAGTAGGGATAGTATGTAGTGCTGCATTTACATCTTCTAGATGACTTTCAGAGAGTACTCTGACAGTTAGTTATGTGTATTTTTGAACACATAACTAAGTTATGTGTTCAAAAATAATCTTATCTAAACCAACCAATCCAATTAGGAAGTGTTTTTATGCAATCTACATTTGTACTAGGACAAACCAATACCAAATGGCCACATTAGCCAAAATACTTGTTAAGTATTATCTCAACTTTCAAAAGTCTAAGGTGGATCTAAAACCAACAACCTCAGGAGTGGAAGTCATCTTGCAATTGACCGCACTAGCAATGGTAACTGTTCATCAGAAATCAACACTATTTAACACTAATGTTACAACTGTAACCAGTGGCTTGCTCAGATTTGTTTAATCTAACCAAAATAGTTTTAACCAACTAGAGTAGTTGTTTTTCAAACCAATCTATTCTTAGAATTTATCCAAACTCTATCCAACTGACAGCAACTCTCCTTCAAACTCCCACATCTTGACTGAGTAAGGCTGTTTAAATGCCTGTCAAAGTTTTTGCACAGTCTGAACCACTTCCTGAAGCGCTCACGTGGTATCACAGTAGAGAGCTTTCAGATGTCATCAATTTTGGCCCCTCCCCTTAATGAATCACGCCTCGACATGCGCTTCTGGGAACCACCCCCTCCATTACTTGACAGACTCCTCGAAGCCTCGGCTCATTTCCTAACAGAATTTCTAGAATTAATTTTATTCAAAATAATGATAATTAAAGGTGCTGTAGAAGATCTTGGTAAAATGGTTCCACAAAGCTATATTTTTGAACATACACAACCATGCCTCTCCCTTCACACGACCCCTTGAATCCACGCGATAAAAACACATTTACATGCTAACAACAATTAAATGCTATGTTCACACCTAAAGCAGCAGAGGCAGCAAAAAGGAGCTAGTTTATATGCAAAGTCAATGGTTGATGCACATCAACCATTCACTTCCAGACCTTCTATTTCACTGCTTGCTAAGTGATTGTTGGGAGATCTTCAAGCCACATGGTAAAAAAAAATATGTTAGAAAACATCTCCTACTGCACCTTTAATAAAAAAAGTTGCCAAATATTCGATCTATCCTGTATGATCAGTGCCCCCACTCGGCTGGTAAACTCTTGCTTTTTCCATCGGGCAGTAGTAGATCCTTCTAAATTGTAGGACCAATAGGCTGAAACATTGATTTATTCCTGCTGCCTTTTCTCTCCTGAAAAAGTTAGTCATTTTTTTTATATATTTTTTTATTTTATTATTTATTTATACATTTAGTAATTGTTGTTAAAAATGTGTATATTACTGCTACACATTGCCTTTTTAAGGATAAGTGTTGGGCCCACTGGATTGTGTGCTGAGCTGTGTTAGGGATTTTCTTACCTTTTCCTCCTCAGAGACTCCAGTCCAGACAAGCCTCCAGCTGGTTCCACTTGGATGCAATTAGGGAGCAGTATTTAGAGGAGTGGATTCCCTGGGACGGACGCCAGTCGGTTAAAATTCCACATAGTGGTAACCTACCTGCTAGCTCTCCTAAAAACTGAACTTAGTGCTAAGACTCAAGCTTACCTCCTTGTCCTCCTTCTCTCTCCTAGAAGCCTTGCAGTCTCCAAGCCGGTTCTCCACTCAGTCCTCCTGGATCCATCCTCGATTGCTTACCTGCCTGTTCACCTTCTGGAGCTCTCAAGCCGAAGCCCCCCATCTCAGCCAAACTCAATCTCAGTGGGCTCATCCAACCTCCCCTCCACCTGCTACACTCTCCAAGGAACTGTAAGGAATCAGCATCATCTCTTAATTACTCAGATCCTCCTTCCAGCATCTAACTGATCTCTCTCCCCGTGCAGTTCCAGACTAAGCCGCAGTTCCCCGAACCATCACTCCGGGCCAAACTATCTTTCTGTAAAAACTTCTCAATAAACATTCTAAACAGCTTCCTGACTCGTATTGTGTCTGCACCAGAGCCTACTATTGAATCATGTCAAGAAGAAATACTACTACTCAGTTATTTAAAAATTATGCCAAAATGCCAGTTCTTGCAGCTAGTGTGTGATAAAACCTGTTATTAGGTTATAGATATATTTCATTTTTTGCATCCTTTAATAAATCTAATAAGCATATCAAACTTGTTTTTATTCACTTTGGTGTTCTTTTTCTTATATATAGCTAAAGATCTGACAGTTTTAAGATTTTTAACATAATTTTAATGGCTGCTCAGTTTGTATATGAAATGCTGCACAGTGAGTAGCACTGTTGCCTTGCAGCAAGAAGGTTCCGATTCTGGGGTCATTCTGCATGGAGTTTGCATGTTCTCCCGGGGCAAGTGTGGGTTCTCTCCCCTGTACACCGCTTCCTACCACAGTCCAAAAACATGACTGTTAGGTTAATTGGCTTCTCTAAATTCTCTTTAGGTGTGAGTGAAGGTTTTTTTTTTTCTCTGTGTTGCCCTGCGATAGACTGCTGACCTGTCCAGGATGTACCCCGCCTCTTCACCATTGACAGCTGGAGATAGGGACCAGCACCCCTCGCAACCGAAGCAGGGATATGGATGATGGAAAATAGATGGATAGATGGAAGTTTGTATCTGAGACTAAATAGCTGGATCCAACTCAGCACCATCAGACCTTTAACACATCTATTCTTTGACATTAAAACTGGATGTGTGCTGGAAATGCAGCACAAACTTAATGCACAGATCAGGCTTAAAGTTCAATAATGACAGTTATCACACTTGCAGCTTATTTCTTAATTCAAAGTCTTTAGCATAAATATAACACTTTTAACAATAACTCCCACAAGCAGTTTAAAGTTCAAAAAAAAAAAAAAAGAAATTATGCTGTGGATTTAGGACACTCCACAAAGCTAAAGATAGACGTAAGCCTGCACTTTTTTAGAGTACTATACCTTTTTTTATACAAGGTAACAATTAAACTGCAGCTGTCAGCAGAGGAAATATTAAACACTCCTTGTTCTCTCCGTCTCACTTCTGATGGTGACCTTGATGGGTAGACAGAGGCTGACCATTAAAGCCTCATGCTGCTTTGAGAGGGTTTGTATGCTCCATCTCATGGAGAGCCAGCCATCTGGGATAGGGATATTCATCATGCAACTAGAGCAAACACACACACAGCCACCCACACAACCTCTATCAAGCCTATCATCATAATCATCAACACTTCCCATGTTTTTAGGCTTTGTGTAAATCCTGGTTTTCCTGTCTTACCTTCTCACAAAAATACTCAAGGTCAGGGTTAACTGCAGGTATCATATTTTCCAAGGATCATTATCCTGTAGCAAAAACATTCTAAGTAGTTGTCCAATATTGTATTTGAAACATAAAACAAATAGGCAATAAATAAAAGATAAGATTATAATTTCATAACCGACTCATGAAAAAAATCTAAGAAGAACTCAGATAAAAAGCTTTTTTTAATGATATGAACATGCAGATTTGCTTTCTGTCTACTTTACATTTTCAAACAAAATTCAATTCAATTTAATTTAATTCCAAAATAATTTATTAATCCCAAAGTGAAAAAAAGATCTTGCAGGAACTCATACGTTATTTATTTATTTTTTTTTAAATAGGTTTTGTAATGTCAATATGTAGGCCGGAAGGATCTTCTGCACCGCAGTCTTACACCAAATCTGGAGAAGCCTCTTACTTTACACACTGTGATTGTTTAAAAATCTTCTGAAGAGAATGCATAGTACTGTCTATACATTTCTTCACTTTATGAATAATTCTTCTTTGTGAAATAGTCTCCAGAGGTTCTAGAGGAGTTTCCAGAAACGAGCTGGCCTTATTAATTAGCTTGTTGAGCTTTTTTAAATGTCAAGATTAATATTAGTGGTAAGATACATTGTACCAGGTAGACAGAATGCTAAGGGATACGAGTATGACCTAAATTTTTTTTTTACTCTGCTTAATCTCAATCTGTAGATGTTTGCTGAGGCATTAGAATAATGTATGAACCGCACATTAAAACCTGTTTTACATTGTCATTGTTGGGATCCTCAGGTTTGCCCACCAGAGGGCGCCGAGGATCCCCTTCTGCACTTTACTATTTTTCTTTAGGGCTGGAGTTACTGTGGGGATCTGGAGATTACCCTCTGTCTCCAGCAGAGTGCGCCGTGGGTCTTCTGGAGCTGGAACCTTCCTGCACACCTGTTGCTAATCCTCTCATCAGAAGACCTCTCCTTTATAAGCTCCTGCCTGACCTTGATCCCACGCTGCAGTGTTGATCTTAGTTGGTTAGCTTCCTGAGCCTCTGTTACAGAAGAATCTTTGTTATCTCTAGTGTGAGATCAGATTCTAACTCTTCCTTGTCTCTGCCTCACAGGAATCCTGTCTCTTCGTGAAAGCTCTGGATGAGCTTAACCTCCTGTCTCCTCGTGAAGCTCTGGATGAGCTTAACCTCCTGTCTCTTCGTGAAGTTCTGGAAGAGCTGTCTCTCTGGCAACCTGTCTCTGGCCTGCAGCTCTGGGAGAGTTGCATCACAGGAAACCAGTTTCAAGCCTTAAAATCTAGGAGACCTAACCTGCTAATCTGCCCTGGTGAGCCAACCCAAGTTTCCTACGTGGTTGAAACCTGAAGACTTCTATGTGGAGTTTCCCTAGAGGTTCCCATGTGGATTTTCCCCTGTTGTTCCCTAACCCGAAGAATCCTACGTGGTTGAAACCTGAAGACTTCTGTGTGGAGTTTCCCTGGAGGTTCCTACGTGGAATCAGTTTCTAGAGCCCTTCGTGTTTTCCCCTGTTGTTCTCTGCAGTGAGCTGGAAGCTAAAATCTAGGACTGCCACGCTAAGCCCGAAGCTTAGCCTCTAATGAACTCTGCTAACAAACAGTCTCCAGTCCCAGTACAATCTCCAGTGAACCTGCTCCCCAGTCTGAACCAGTTCCCGTGTCATATCCATGTTTGTGCTTAAATAAACCCTTTTGGACTTTTACCCAGTTTCCCCGTGTGTGTTCTGCATTTTGGGCTTTACTCCCAGAACCCATCATGACAGTCATAGAAGTTCTAGAAATCTAACATTTCTGATCAGAAGAGATGAATACCCCACTAGAAATTTTTTCAGGTTATTTTTTAATGGCTATTAAAAATACCTTTCAAAAGGACAGTTATCTTAATATTGCTTTTGAAATCAAATATTTAAGTCTGTTTGTGTAATTTTCGATGGTGTGCTGATTAAAGGAAATCCACAATAAATATATACATCAAAAAGTCAAGTTTGTTTACACAGTTTGACTAGAATCCATTTATATGAGGTCTAAAATAAGAAGTGGTGGGTATTATTAAACAAATTAAGTTAAAAATAGAAAAACGAGTTGTTAAAGTAAACATTTGATATGTGCTTACAGTTTTATTTGATTGCTTACACACATTCTCTGATAATATGACTCATATTATACTTTCAATTCAAAAAATATAATACATAATCTTCAAACCCCTTAATTCCCATGCAAATTCAGACTTTACTCAGACAATACGAATTCCTCTCTCAACACCATTTTGTTGGCAAATGAGTCACACAAACCTTCAAATTAATAAGCATTTATCAGAACAATTTAAAATGTATTGGCCAAAATCTTATATTTTAGGCTACTGGTTGCTTAATCTCCAGGTAGGCTTTGGCCCAACATGCACTCAATCAAGATTATACAGGTCTTTGGAGTTATTCTTAAGGCAATTTTTTTTCCTACAGTATGTCCATTGTCTTTCTATATCCATTTAGAACAAATTAAACCAACATACCTTCTAACTAAGGACAGTAGAAAACCACTTGCCCCTTCTCATTTAGCAACACCTAAACAGAATGACACTTGACCTTAAATAACCCCATCCAACTTTCAACATAAAGTACAAAGTGAAATTCCCCCCCTGGTGGAGATAAATACAGAAAAATAAGGTAAATGGCTCCTATACGCCACCTGCTAACTGCATTTGACAGAAGACAAAGCAATAGTTTCAGACAATAATTTTTTGTTAATGTACTGTAGGCTGATAAGGTAGTGAATTAGAACATGAACGAATTTTAAATTCAAACAGCTTTTTATTTCAACAATTTCTTGGGACCTGAGTGCTAAAAATTGCGACTCACTTGAGACTTGCATGTATGGAATTTACTCCCATCTCTGTATGTGAACAATTGAGAAAAAATTGTATAAAAAAAATACATATAGATGTTAATCATTGATTGGGAGGATTATATATTTATAAGCATGGTTGAAATTAAAATGTTACTTGGAAGTTAATTCACTTTCAGTATAACAAATTTCAGTGCACCATGATTCCATATTGTATTTACTTCCTTTAGAGAACAGAAGGTTTAGCAACACAAACACACCTATTAACGTAAGCCCTAGGAGGCTCTTCTGCCACATTGCTGAGAAAATATTCTGCTTGAGTGCCCACGCTCTAGTTGCTCTCACATCTGGAGGAGCAGCTCCTCACCCCTAACCTCCACCCCATCTCTATTCCTGCCTCTATCACCGGCACTTTCTCTGCCCCATTCTATTTCCATTTCCTGTGTCACTGCTTTCCCCTCTCTGATCCCCTCTCACACTTCTTCTTCACTTCGCTCTTCTTCTCTCTGACTCTGTGTCCAGACCTCTCCTTCGCTCTCTGTAAAAGGATGCTTTGAACTCATATTGTGTGTGGGTGAGCAACCCCTAAAAGAAAAGGGCTCCTCTTGCCACAGGTGAATCACTTTGCTTTGCTTTTATCTGGCAGCCATTGAGTCCCACAAAGCCAGACATTTGTGCATGAGAAGGAGCACAGTGTTTTAGATGTCCATATTGTAAAGCCAAACATCTATGAATAATGAAATGGATGTGTGACATAAGAGGAGAGACTCACGGCAAGACTCCCTAATGAGGGATTGGGTTTCTGTTTCACAAAGGTATTTGGGAGCATGATCAATAATTTTACCACTGTGAATATTCTTAATAAAATTTCTTTTTTACTGAGTGGAGCTTTTTCTATTGAATTTATTACGGTGGCCTAGTTAAAAACATCTCTGTTATTTATTCACTTCTCCAAATTCTGATTTATCTTATCAACTCATTTTAAAACACTGTAGGGAAAATAATAAAAAAAAAGAATAGCAGACGTCTTGCTAGCTTCCAAAACTGCAATACTTGCTTTTGACATCATGGGAGACATCTCAAGGTCTTCCAGAGCAGCTCTCTAGGGTTGCTTAGCTACCAGGCAATTGCTTGTCTCACAGCTCCCACTCTTTTCTTGTAAGCCTTGTTCAACATGAACTGAATGTTTGCATCTCCACAGAGATTGAAGCAGACTGCCAAACACTACAATGGAAGTCACATCAACACATGATAATCATCCTGCGTAAAAAAATCTCTATTTTTTATGGCACAAAGGAGCTCTTTCAGTTAATAATTAAAGGCTGACTGGGATGATGGACTCAGTACATTGTCAGGGAAGCCTTTAATAAACTCTCTTTTTCATATTATGTTCTGAGTAGTACAGCAGCACATGTCAGCAAGTCATGGCTGAAACTGGATAGGCATTCCAACCTTAATATATTCCTGTCAGTGGGTGTCTTATGTTTTATCTTTTTATGTTTGTCCATCTAACAAAAAAAATTATTGTGGCAACAGCTTGATGATTAAATTAAAGAAATTTACTCAGAGCATTAAATAGACCCAATGCAGTTGTTAAAATAAAGTGATTTTATTTTTCTAAAATAGTACAAAATATCCCAAAGATAATTTTTTTTTTTTTTTTTCAAACTCCAGGACTTACAAGCAGCTATTGTCTTACATTTGTAGTCATAATAATGACCAGATCAATGCATGGCTGGATTAACCTCTGGATTAACTTAAACTCACATTTGTCACTCTGAAAAATATAAAGCATCACTGTTGATGATGTAACATCATTACAGGACTCACATTTTATAAACGAAACAAGTAAGTATACTTTTTATGCCTGAAAACTAAACACAACTTACTATACTTATCTTTGTGTCACAAATATTGCTTTAAGTGTAATAATCTTGGCACTGATGCTGGGCTGATCAAAACACTTCTTACACCTGCCCAGCTTGAACCTTTCCGCAATCAGCACTCACAGGCTTCACTCACAAGCTTACCTGTTTTGCCCTCTGTTACTGAGCCTGTCTGACCCCATTCTGGATATCTGCCTGCTGGAAGTCTGATCTTACTGTAAAAAAATCTAAATCTTAATGAGTCATTTTTTCTTAAAATAAGTGCATTTGTTCTTGAATTGAGGAGATAAAAGAGGCATCTTGCCAATGGAACGAGACAATTTAGATTTAAAATAAGAAAACACAATTGCATTCTCTTATTTCAAGTGAATACCATCTAATTATCTTATTTTAAGAGTAAAAATACAGATTCCATTGGCAAACTCAAATCTCATTTACCTACTCAAATCAAGGGTAAATACACTTAATTTAAGAAATTTTTACTTATTTCTAGATCGTTTTTCCAGTGCTAATCTGCCTCTGGGTCTCCGAATCTGCCTTGCCTGAACTGCCTGCCTTGGTGTACAACCTTTTCTGCCCTCCACTCTCTGGATCACAAACCCGGAAAAGCCCCGCACAACCTGCCTGTGTATCTGCCTGCCATCTGTCAGCCTGCGCCTCTCAAGTCCTGCCGATCACTGTACCTCTGAGATCCGACCCCGCTTGCCAAACAGGTTTTTGAAATAAACTGAATTCACAGGTTGAGCCTCTGTTCCTCACTTTAAGGGAGGTTCTTTGTGACTATGGCTTCCCTGATTTAAAGATAACTACAGAACTCCAAAATGTGGTGTCCAAAATTAAGACTCCAGTAATGTCAGCATTTTCCTGGTATTCGTATTACTGTACTGATGCCGCTGGCCCTTTGTTTGCCTGGCGGGCCTCTTCCACCTATTGCTTTCCTCCTTCAAACCTCCGCAGGTAACCTCTAAAGGCTAGCTCCGGCCAGCTACAGCCTCTCCCTGCTCTGTTTCCCTGACGGGATTCTCAAATGTACCACAGTTCTCCTTCTAGCCAGCTGCAGCCTCCCCTATCTTTAGCACAGTTTGATTGTGGGTTTCTCTGCTCCTTTGATCCTCCGCAGTTATCCTCTATAGCAGGGGTAACCAATTAAAGATCAGCGGGTTCTGAATAAAGAACATCAGCAACCAGTAAAGGTACAGAGACATTTGAATTTTTTAATTAAAAAATATAGTTTTTTTCATTGTTTTTGAAGAAGAGAAGAATAATCTTTCAGTTTTGTATATAAACAATTTACTGACTCACATCTTTTATAAGATACTTGAACTGACCATTTTTTTTTCTTTCTTTTATCTGGCTTGAGATATCCATATGATATATGGCAATGAGAAATAATAAGAGAAACAGGTTTTACTCTTCCCTGCAAGGCTTTTAAAACTGTGTTTGAATGGTGACAAAGCCATTCTCAAGCACATATCAAGGTGCTCAGTTTGAGCCTGGATCGATTTTTATTTTTGATTATGGTCATGGTGGAGAATCCTGCTTCACAGCAGTAGGGTGAGCCAAACATTCTCAGAATGTGCAGGGTCATCGTTGAGCTCACCATTTCACTTTTCTTCCTCCAGTTCAACATGCTTCTTCCAGCAGTTCACTTTCTCTGCTCTTTTCCTCATCGTCTTCTCCCTCTTTCCCCATTGTTCTGTCAGCTCACTGTGTCAGGCCAGTAATTACATGGAGTTTCCTCTGTCTGCCTTACAGTTACGTTGTTTTATTTCCCGATTTAGTCAGATTTTGTTGTAGTTTTGTGCACATAACATCAAAAAAGACCTTCACTAAGTCCACCACACACATTAGCTTTAAAAAAACATTGCATCAATCAGTTTGATGAGGATGTTTTTAAAGAAAGCACTTTTTTCACAGAGAATTCAATATTTCTAGGGAGAGGATTCTAAAACTTATTGATAGGATATGATATTTTTTTAATTTTTTGTTAAATATGAGCAGCATGCCGATCGTTTTATTTTTATTTATTTTTACAGTACATGAAGAACAACGGAAATTATTTTTAGATTACACACAGATTACATTAGATTTAGTAATTCCACGGGGGGAAAGGAATTACTTTAGGGTCAGGATTAGGATTAGGATAAGCCTACTGAGCCTACTTGAACAATCTGAAGCCATTCTTTGGGACTGATAACCGCTAATGACCATCATGCAATCATGCATATTACTAAGAGTACGCTGGCCTGACATGGTATGCTGAGCTGACTGGTGTGGTCCGGGTGGCTTTACCATACCAACAGGAGAAGCGGCACAAGTGGTTAGACACTGTCGTGGGACAACATGCAGTAATTTTTAAATGTTTTAAGGTTGGGTCCGGATTAGCCAGCAGGTGGGTCTGGATCCGGACCTCTGCTAATCCGTGACTCGGTAAGGATATTCTAGGAGTTCTTAAGGACACTGTGTGCTATTTTAAAGTTGTACTGCAAAAGTGTACAATACACAAATAATCTAATGAGTTTTTATGTATAGTATTAAGCTTTTCCTTTGAGCTTGCTGAGCTGAGGGTCAGTCAATCCTGAGCTGAAATCAGTCTATTATTGTTTTCATCTAGTCATATCGCCCTTCTGACCTAACAGTAAGGTCTCCCTCTCTGTCCATAGTGCTCTTCATGGACACATTGGAGATTTTTTTTTTTCATTGAAGTTTATGTAGTTCTGGTCAAATTTGATTGAACAACCAAAAGAAAACACCTATTTATGGCTTTAAACAGTGTTTTAAAGAAAACATATAAGGAAGAGAGAGAATTAATTCTAAATCTAAAAGCTTTAGTCTTGCATTAATAAATCATCAGTTATTTCAATAGGTCATTTTATGAAATGTTATGAATTACGACTTCCTGGTTGAGAACTACAAATTATCCGTTCAGGACTACAACTCCCATATCAGAGAGCATCACATTCTGGATCTGTTTTGACACAGTCCTCCCCTCTGAGGTGACATCCTGCACCCTCCAGCGTGGCCCCTTTAAATCTGAAGAGAAAAAAACATTTATCTCTTTCTCATGGACTGCCTCCTGGGCATTTGGAGAGGGTCAACAACCCAACTGGTCATCACGGTTCACGTGGTAAAAGGACTGTATTTCTTTTGAAATCCCTGAGCTGAAATCCCAATATAGCATTGCTGGTGAAATACGTCTGTTAAAACAACATATGAGATTGTTAATAAATTGATATTTTTAATCCCTGCCTGTCAAACGACAAAGAAACTCCTGGCTCCTCGCCCAGGCCAGGTGTCAAAGTATCCGCCAGTGTACTTTTCTATGCTGCAAGCACTTCTTATGCAAAGACCACTGAGTCGTTGCTTGTAGTCATGAACTTTGGAGATACAAGAACAAACCCCCGCAGAGCTGAGGTCCTCTTAATGCGGACCTCTTGAAAACTTGACAGATTACTGGGACCAGATCTGCTGGAGGAAAGCTGTCACTTAACAAGCTGCTCATAAGGGAGCGTACATTTATTTTCTTCCGCCACCTTGGATCAACAACAACTTAACAATCTTATAATTTAATGGGTATCTTGCCTGAGCGAGGTAGGAAGTAGTAATTAGATGTTTATTGGTTAATTTAAAATGAGCTCCTGAAGTATCTGTATAGGTTTATGAAAAATATTGAAATTGTGTTTTTGATGTTACAAAAACGTTCTCCTTGTCTTGTTCCTATCACCTTCACATGTGTCTCTTTCTCTGTCATTTGTATTTGTCTCCCAGCCAGAGTTCCATTTGTAACGCACACTGTCACTAAAATTTGCCTGCGTCCATCTTGTGCGAGGCAGTTTGGTTTGTCATCTAAGGGTGTGTTTGATTTCAGAGGCTGCCTCCTTATTGGACTAGGTCCTCCAAGAAGATTAATCTAGATTAAAATTATAATCTATGCCCACCACTAAAATAAATAAATAAATAAATAAATATATGCATAGATAAACTAATAAATATATATTTCGTAATGAAAAATACTTTTTTTCTTGTATTTCTCTGTTAATTTGTGTATTTATTTGTGTATTTTTTTCTAATCATGTATTTTTTAAATAATTTATTTAGTTTTTCTATGAGGTAATGTTATGAATTTTTGAAAGACCCAGCTCTTCACTTAAAAACAAAAAAAATGCACATGTACAATCCTGTACCTGATCCCAAGAGGGAACACCTATTAAAGGCGTGCAAGAGCATGCACAAGCTCATTTCTCCTCGAGCACGCTCTGTTTAAAAGTTGATGTTTGCATCGCTCATACAAGATTTGCAATTTTTCCGTGTTCCATGTCAAACTCGCCACCATTAATTGAAAATGGGGATGAGCACGTAGAGGACGGCCTTATGTACACATATCACCAGAATGATTGACAATTAATAGAACCACTTATTTTGATGATCCACCAAAAAACATCCTCCACTATACTGTGCCTTTAAACAACCCCATACAGTAGAAAGCCTTGCAGATACTGTACTTCCCGTACAAACTAAGGAAATAAAATATACAGAGAGGATTATTAGGACTGACCTTCCTTCTGTGCAAGACCTGCATTAGGCTAAGGCAAATAAGAGAGCTACCAACTTCTCTGTCATTCCCGCATATGTTGGTCAGAGGCTGTTCACACTAGTACCTTCAGTTTGGCACTACAGAGTACTAATGACCCAAATAGACAGGCTGAGGCAGAATCCCCAAGCTGTCACTGTGATGAACGCAATGAACACCTTACAGCCAGAGTAGAGACTCCGCTAGAAGTCAGACACTCTGCTAGAAACAAGTAAGCAATTTGTACTATTACAACCTGCCTTCCCTCCTCTGCCTATTTATATTTAAAAGATGGGCTATAGCTGCAGACATGTAAATAATGACATTATTCTTGTTTTGAACTGGTTGCTCCATCCCTTTAATTTTATTTTGATAATGATGAATGACTTTTGATGAACACGGATTTGGTTATAACGGTAAAAATAAGGTTGGTAGTGACTTCAAAATACCCTGGTTTCTTTCTGCCAGCTTAACTTGGAAAGACTGTTTGTTCTGACTTGTGCATTAAATTGGAGCCATTTTACACCTTATGTAAGCATTTGGAGAACACACACAGATGACTCACATCATGGCTTTGAGTGGTTTTGAAAGCCACATCAAAAGAGGGGATCCAAATTCCTAAAACATAACAAATGAGATGCCTGATTTCAAAGTAGCTTTGATGTGATATTCCTTAATGTTCCTTCACATTTTCTCACACAAAGAAAAATGTCTGCAACCACGAGAGACATCCTAACAATGTATTGAACCATGACTTTTAAACCTGCAATTCTTCACCTTTTTTTCTCTTGAAACAAACCTGAATTGCAAATCTTAATTCAAAGAAACAATGGAATAAGATAATTTCTTAAAACACAGTGTTATTATCAGTTATCTATTATCATTATTACAATAATCATCAGCAGCATTATTTTATTCATTATTATTTATTATCTGCATTACTACGTTGATGCCTTATCTATTTTGAGTCACATACAGACGCTTTAGTAGAAACACAGCCGTTGACCATGAGTAAGTAAAACCAAATAATGGCCAATTTTATTTCGCTACTTTCCAGAGATTGGGCAGTAAAAAATTTTTTAAAAGCTGTGCAGTCTTAAAACATCACAGTCTTTTGTGCCTTTGCTATCTAATTGCTATGAAGGATTTCTTCTGCACAGTGGCTCAGTTTGTTGTAGGATGCCTTGCAGAAAAAAGGTCTCGGTTTCGGTTTCTGCATGACATTTGCAAGTTCTCCCCGTGCATCCTTCGATACTTCCTAGGTACTCCGGCTTTCTTCCATACTCCAAAAAGATGACTGCGGCTAGTTGACATCTCTAAAATTAGGTTTCAATGTGTGTGTGCATGGTAGTACATCTCTGTGTTTACCTGTAACACACTGGCGGACTGTCCAAGGTCAAGAGCAGCATATTTCTCCTCATTAATAGAGGAGAATAAGAATAATTTGCCAAATACACCAAGAGCCATAGCTCTGTTGAACTGTCCATAACACCTGCTCTTAGCAGTAATGATTTTATGGGATTCTTTATAAATAAGATTGATTTGTATTAAAAATAAGATCATTAGCACTCCTCTAACTATGATTGGTTTATCTCTGGAAGGTAGAATCTGAACCGGGTTTAATGTTTTGATCCATTTGAACTTTCAGAGTTAGCAAAACTATTGTCTTCATCTAAACCTTCAACTTGTATGTTAGCTCCAGTTCCAACCAGGTTATTTAAGGAAGTCTTTGATCTCCTCCTCCATTTTAGATGTGATTAATCTCTCCCTGTTACAGGGATATGTACCAAAGGCTTTTAAGGTTGCTCTAATTAAACCTTCACTGAAGAAACCATCTCTAGACCCAGGTGACTTGGCCAATTATAGACCAACATCCAATCTTCCTTTCTTATGTAAAATTCTTGAGAAAGTAGTTGCCAAACAAGTGTGTGATCATCTAGAACATAATGAACTTTTTGAGGAGTTTCAGTCTGACTTTAGAGCTCATCATAGCACCTGACACAGCTCTGGTGAAAGTCACTAATGATATCCTCATGGCCTCAGATAATGGACTTGTATCTGTACTTGTCCTGTTAGATCTCAGTGCTGCATTTGACATAGTTGATCATAATATTCTTTTAGAAATACTTGAATATTTTGTAGGAATTAAAAAAAAGGCACTAGACTGGTTTGAATCGTATATATCTGACTGATTTGAATTTGTTCAAGTTAATGATAAATCTTCCTCATGCTCCAGGGTTACCTGTGTAATACCACAGTGAGATCAGTGCTAGGACCTCTCTTTACTATGTACAGTATAAGCTCCCAATTGGTAGAATTATTAGACAGCATGGGATTAGTTTCCAATGTTATGCTAATGATACTCAGCTTGCCAGATGAAGCTAACCCATTACATACATTACAGGCATGTTTTGAAGACATAAACCTGGATGACTCTTTCGACCAGAGTCTTTGAAAAATAAGCTGATTAGTCAGTCACTTCATTTCGATGGGATTAAATTGATCTCAGATCATAAAATAAAAGATCTTGCTGTTATTTTTTATCAGGACCTGTGATTTGAATCCAATATAAAAGAGGTTTCTAGAATTTCCTTCTTTCATCTGTGCAATATTGCAAAAATTAGAAATATCCTGTCCAGGGGTGATGCTGAGAAACTAGTCCATGCATTTGTTACTTCAAGGCTGGACTATTGTAAAACTTTACTATCAGGAAGTCCACAAACTGTATTTTAAAGCCTTCAGCTGATCCAAAATGCTGCAGCCAGGGTTCTGATGGAAATTAATCTCAGTGTTCAGGTTTACTAGTGGCTCCTAGAATTTCTAAAAGGAGAATGGGAGGCAGATCTTTTAGTTATCAGGCTGTTTTTCAGAGTAGTCCTGTTTCTCTGACTGTGACTGGCTGTATGTGCACTGTATATATATATATATATATATATATATATATATATATATATATATATATATATATATATATATATATATATATATATATGAATTTGAACACCCTGTTGTTTTGCAAGTTGTCCCACTTAGAGATCAGGTTTTGGGCTTTTACTGAGCAACACAAAGTTTGAGCTTAACCCACACTCTGTTGGGTTTAGGTCTGGAGACTGGCGTGTAGTTCCTGCAGAGGATAAAGAGGGCCCACCTGCCCCCACCCATCCTCACAACCTTCTTTAGAAGCACCATTGAGAGCATTCTGACCAGCTGTCCCACTGTGTGGTGTGGAGGCTTCAGTGCCTTAGACTAAACTCAAGAATGTGGGAAGAATCGTGAGAACAGCAGAGAGGATCATCAGGACTCCACTCCCCTCCGTAAAAGACATTTCATCCCAGTGCTCTGTTTCCACAGAGTGTAACATAATAATTGATCCCTCACACCCCAACCACGGACTGTTCTCTCTGCTACCCTCTGGGAAGGGGCTTTGCGGCATCCGATGCAGGACGAGCAGGTTCTGTAACAGCTTTTCTCCTGCTGCTTATCTGTTGAAAATCTATTCAAGTCACAATCGAGACTCTATATCACACTGTAAGCATCATACAGTTCTTGCACTACATGGCGAATTTTCACATCCCTTAGAATAGAATTCAACTCAGTGTTCTACTTTTTGAACCATATCATTTATTTATTTTTGCACTACTCTGAACCTTCCACATCAATGTCTTTTGCACCATGTCTCTCCTTCACTGTTTACATTTTGATCACTGCTGCAATGTATAAATGAAAATGTTCATTTCACTGCTAAGCTATAAATTCTCTTAAAGTTGTATTTACCTAAATCTTGTACCTAAGTCTTGTATCCACTCTGTGTATTTTATAGAATTTTAAATTTATGTAAATATATATATATATGGAACAAATTGTTTCAAATGCACTTGGATGGAGAGACCATGTTGGGGGTCAAGTCAAATTGACAAAATAATTTTACGCTCAATTTGTGCTAATGGACCAGGCAAGCTATCGTCTGAGATTTTCTCATTTTCAGTAAACCAGTGAAATGACCTTCATCACATACACAAGACAATTATCTCCCCAAATCAATGTTTAGGCATTATGAGAAATTACATTGTCAAGAAAACTTTGCAGGCTTAAGCTCTTTTTCCTCTTTCAATCACCTTTTTTCTAACCAGCCTTGTTCTTAATACATAGCCGATTATGATGTATTGTACAATTTAACTTAGACACATAAGAACAGATAAAAGTCCCGTTTTGGGGCTAAAATGGAGTTAATAGGTTTCTTGACCTCCTTTCATATGGAAGAAATTAGAAGAAAAAATGTGGAAATATATATTTTTATTCAGTGAGTGCTAAAAACAAGAACTGTTACCAGTTGTTAACAATTGGAAATGAGTAATCCCAAAATCAAGTCTAGGAATAAACTCATATTTATAACTGCTGCTCAAACACTTCAGCATCACAAAAACTCATCAACAACAGCATCCAATTTTTTTTTTACTACTCTCATGGTAGTACTACTACTCTCATGTTTTAAATCAGGTTGGGTCAAGATCAGCCATCAGGTGGGTCCAGATCCAGACCCCGGTCCGCTAATCAGCGACCACTGCCCTAATATGTCTTTGAAAATGCACTACTATAGAGGAGTAAACAATCCATGAACAGTAATAATAGCACAATTCTTTTCCCTAAATATGGTAAACTATGGTAGATATCAGTGGCGTGCTGTGCATATGGTACCTATATATACCATACATTTGGAAGATGATCAATATCACCACTTTCACATTTTAATAAAAGAAACCACCAATGGTATTCAAATATGAAATGTAACAAACAGAGGTATAATCGAGACAATCAGATTGTGCTAAAACTGTTCATAAATATTTCCTTTAATCATGAACCAAGCTGGCTTTCAATGGCCCACAATGACTTGATTACAATGGACCAAATCTTTTTTTGTTTTTTGTTTTTACAGCACTAGTGGCTCGTTTTTCTGAGAGTAGGCTGACAGGAAAAGGGGTGAAAAAGCGGGGAAGAGACATGCAGCAAAGGACCACAGCCCGGATTCGAACCCGCGTCAGCTGCATCAAGGACTAAGGCCTCTGTACATCGGTCATGCGCACTAACCACTATGTCCCCCCTCTTACAAAATACTCGTAAAAAACACAGGGAGAAACTAAGATGCAAGAAGATAAAAACATACAACAAGACACAACTTAGTGGCGAGACCGGTGTTCTTAACATTAAAAACACACAACTTGAATATTTGTCACCAAATTATCAGCAAAAAAAGCAGAGCACTCTTTTAATTTACCAATTAGAATTTAACTGCTTATTCTTCTCCTTATATGTGTTGGGATCTGGAGAAGTTCCACCTTTCTCCAGCAGAGTGCGCCGTGGATCCTTCTGAGCTGAGCCTTCTACACACCTGAGGCGCATCTCATCATTAGAGGATCCTCCAGTATATAACCTGCCTCCAGACCTTGCCTCAACGCCGCAGTGTTTATCCAGTTTGGTTAGCACCTGAGCCTAGCATCTCCTGAGAATCTTTGTTGTCTCTGATCTAGATTGGATTCTAATACCTCCTTGTCTCTGCTTTCAGGAATCTTGTTTCCCTGTGAGCTCTGGATGAGCTTAACCTGCCGAGCCTGCCCTCTGAGCCAAACCTGAAAACTCTTCTCTGGATTCTCATGCAGCTCTGGACTAAGAGCTGGAAACCCAAAACCAAGGTCTGCCCTCAAGCTAGAAGTAAGACGCTGAAGCGGTTATTGGACTCTGCTGAACTAAACAATCTCTGGACCCAACAGTTCCTCTCTCAAAGCCAAACCCGGACTCCTCAAGGTATTCATCAGAAACTCTCAAACCCAAACTCTTCAGCTCCCAAGGTAACTGAACTGTAATCCTCACAGACTCCAGTGAACCTGCCCCCAGGCCTGAACCAGTTCCAGTGTTTATTCCATGTGTTTGTATTCAATAAACATTGTTAAACTTTTCATCAGTCTCCGTGGTCTTCTGCATACTGGGCTTTTCTGAAACCCATCATGACAGAACACTGCGGCCAAACACAAGGCCCAGCAGACCACCTCCGTCGTCGGTTGGAGGAGCAGGTTGCTCAAATCCAAGGACAAACTCAAACCCTCTGAGTTACATAATATGGTCAATTACCATAACCAGATGCTTCAAAGCTATGCTAACTGCATGAGCAGTGCTAACACCACGTCAGCAGCAACACCGTTTCCGGGTCCAGTTCCGCCTCCGAGGTCACCGGCGGTGACATCACCACCTGAGTTCCGCCCTAGTCTTCCTGAAAAGTTTTCAGGTAATATGAAGGACTGTAAAGGATTTTTGTTTCAATGCCGTCTAATTTTTCAGAACTCTCCTGGCAGTTTCCCAACTGATCAAAAGAAAATAACGTTTATTCTGTCTCAACTAACCGGACGAGCCCTAGAGTGGGCGGAGGCAAGGTTTGCCTCCGGAGACAGCCTCAGATGTCAATTCTCAGACTTCGTTTCTGAATTTTCCCAAGTATTTAACCAAGAATCTGACCAAACGATTGACTCTCGTGCTCTTTTAAACCTTAGACAGGGAAATTCCTCTGTAGCGGATTTCCCTTTCAACTTCCAGGTCAAAGCCGCAGCTTCCGGATCGAATCAATGCGCTCTAAAAAGTGCATATTTCAAGGCTTTAAACGAAAATATTAAAGATGAACTTGCAACCCTCGACGAACCAGCAACACTTGAGGAATTAATCCGCCTGACTATTAGGTTGGATAAAAGAATCCGAGCTAGGAACAGCTCCAAACCTAGGAATCAAGGGTTTTTTTGAGTCAGCCCCTGCATCTAATAATGCAACTGTTTTTTCTGGTCCCACAGAACCCGTTTCCAAGCCGAGGTCTAAGACCCAGTCATTTTCCTTGCCAATTCAGGCCACTCATGCAGTGGAGACGGAAGCCGAACCCATGCAGGTTGGACATACGAGGTTAACTCCTGAGGAAAGGCTAAGACGTCTTAGAGGCAAGCTTTGTATCTACTGTGGTGAGACTGGCCATTTCATCGCTTCATGCCCAGCTAAATCAAAAGCCGGGGCCCGTCAGAGGATCTGAGGAGTCTGACGGGCCATTTAAACTCTGAGAAATCTCCTCATCTGATGCTCCCAGCTACATTGGTTTTCTCAGATCAGAATCTTACTTTATCTGCCTTCATCGATTCAGGCTGTGAACGGAATTTGATAGACTCCAACCTGGTTCAGCAGCTACAAATTGAGACCATTCCTCTAACCCAGCCTCTTAGTGTCTCCGTAATTGATGGAAAGAGACTCCACCAAGTTACCCACCAAACGCAACCCCTCGAGCTGTTAATCTCAGGTAACCATCGTGAAACCTTAACATTTTTTGTTCTTCCCTCTGCATGTTCTCCTTTAGTGCTTGGGTTTGAGTGGTTGGAACGACTCAATCCCCATATAAACTGGACTGATCGCCATATTGAATCTTGGTCGACCTCATGTCACGAAACATGCCTCCGTTCGGCAGCTCCCGCTGTGAGGTCTCCTAGAGGCGGGGGGGAGATGGACTCTCCTGACCTTACTTCTGTCCCTTCCAAGTACCATGATCTGGCTCCTGTCTTCAGTAAGGTCAGTGCTACGTCCCTTCCACCTCACAGACCATATGACTGTGCGATCGAGCTATTACCAGGAGCTCCCTTACCCAGCAGTAGGCTTTACAATATTTCCAAACCAGAACGTGAGACCATGGAGAAATATATTAATGAGTCCTTAGCTGCTGGAATAATCCGTCCCTCTTCTTCTCCGTTGGGTGCTGGTTTCTTTTTTGTTGGCAAAAAGGATGGTTCACTTAGACCTTGTATCGACTACAGAGGCCTGAACCAAATAACAGTTAAGAATAAATACCCACTTCCATTACTAGCATCAGCCTTCGAACCAGTACAAGGGGCTACTGTCTTTACTAAGCTCGACTTAAGGAACGCTTATCACCTCCTCAGGATAAGAGAGGGTGACGAATGGAAGACAGCCTTTAAGACTCCCTTGGGCCAGTTCGAGTATCTTGTCATGCCTTTTGGTCTCACTAACGCCCCTGCATGTTTTCAAGCCTTGGTCAATGATGTTCTCAGAGACTTTTTAAATGTGTTCGTGTTTGTCTACATTGATGACATCCTGATCTATTCCAAAGATCTTTCTGAGCATAAGAAACATGTCCGCCTGGTCCTGCAAAGATTATTTCTCCAGCAGAGTGCGCCGTGGATCCTTCTGAGCTGAGCCTTCTACACACCTGAGGCGCATCTCATCATTAGAGGATCCTCCAGTATATAACCTGCCTTCAGACCTTGCCTCAACGCCGCAGTGTTTATCCAGTTTGGCTAGCACCTGAGCCTAGCATCTCCTGAGAATCTTTGTTGTCTCTGATCTAGATTGGATTCTAATACCTCCTTGTCTCTGCTTTCAGGAATCCTGTTTCCCTGTGAGCTCTGGATGAGCTTAACCTGCCGAGCCTGCCCTCTGAGCCAAACCTGAAGACTCTTCTCTGGATTCTCATGCAGCTCTGGACTAAGAGCTGGAAACCCAAAACCAAGGTCTGCCCTCAAGCTAGAAGTAAGACGCTGAAGCGGTTATTGGACTCTGCTGAACTAAACAATCTCTGGACCCAACAGTTCCTCTCTCAAAGCCAAACCCGGACTCCTCAAGGTATTCATCAGAAACTCTCAAACCCAAACTCTTCAGCTCCCAAGCTAACTGAACTGTCATCCTCACAGACTCCAGGGAACCTGCCCCCAGGCCTGAACCAGTTCCAGTGTTTATTCCATGTGTTTGTATTCAATAAACATTGTTAAACTTTTCATCAGTCTCCGTGGTGTTCTGCATACTGGGCTTTTCTGAAACCCATCATGACAATATGTCTGCCTTTATCTCTTTGAAACCCAGTTTACCTAAGCAGAAGGTCACTCACACCAAGCCTAGTTCTGCTGGAGGTTTCTTACTTTGAAAAGGGAGTTTTCCTCTCCACTGTCACTACATACATGCTCGGTGTGAGGGATTGCTAAAGAGTCAATGACAAAATGCAAGCTCAGCAAGGAGAAACATGTCAAGTCAATGACTCAATGCCATCAACTGGTTTCCTTGACAGAAACTTTTGACCATTTTAACTGTTGTCTTTGTAAAGTGCCTTGAGATGATATGTGTTGTGAATTGGCAAAATATAAAATACCTAAAATGAAATAAATTGTTTGGCACCAGAAAAAACAATAAGAAAATCATTTTTTCAAATAAGCAAAATGTATTTCATTATTTCTGTCCTGAATATTTATTTCGGAAGAGAAAGATCAAAAAGATAAAAAGTCCTTTATAATCAGACTTATTTCTTAACATTTTCACACATGGTTTGTAGTATATAATCATTATTTTAGGAAATTGCAATGATTTAGTGTTACTATGTTTTAACACATTAATTACCACTTAAAGTTACAACTTATCATTTAATTTCTTGTTGTTCTGAGTTTCTACCTAAAAAAATAGAAAGATAATTTAAAAAAGAAATTTGACAATGGTTCAGACAAGCCTTTTCAAAACACTAAATTCTAAAGGTGTGTTAAAAAAACAGCTGAATGGGTTAAAACTTTTATAGGCTGATTAACCCTTATGTTACTCAAACGTTTGCTCTTGAAATTCAGTGTGTTGATAAACATCAGTTCAACATATTACTCAAAAAGAGGCCCTCAAAATGCAAAGTTTTGTGCCATTTGTCTGTGTTCAAATTAAAGATGCAGGATTTCAGATTTTAGGAAATAATTGGTCAAGAGATCACATTTACTACACATAAGCTGATGTGAGCTTTTAGCCTCTGTAGAACTCTAATAATGTGCTTCACGGGTTCCAGTACAAGCAATATTACAAGCAGCTGACCCTGCAGTTTAGATGAGTTGATAGGAGCTGAGTTGCTTTCTTTACATCCTGAAAGTGTCTCAGTGAAAAGAGGTGCAAATGCTTTCACTCTATTTTTCTTAACATGAAGAACAGCGTTGAATTACTACAACAGTCAAATCTTAAGGAAAAAGATACACTCAAATTATTGTTATATCTAGGCAAATTATAATTTTTTTTCCAGAGCAGATCAAAGTAAGCAAATAGGTCAGAGCTTCCATCCTGCAGCTTCTATAGTCAATATTTAGAATAGCAATCATCAATTCATGATCTGAGTCCTATAACATCTTATCATCTAGGAACAATAGCCTACCTTTTAAGAGGTAGGCTATTGTTTTATATATATATATATATATATATATATATATATATATATATATATATATATATATATATATATATATATAAATATATAAAATATAGGGGTATGTGTGTGTGTTTATGTATGTTAGAGAGGTCTGAGAGAGAGATAGAAAGAAAGAGAGACAGCTGAAAAGAGATCCAACTTTGTTGTTAGTCCAGACAAGTTCCTTTAAACATTATATTTTACAGTATAAAAAACACACATTCTTTGAATCTAGAATTCTTTCTCAGAGATTGGTGACCGACTATGAGACTTAGACTCTGTTCGAAAACCTGTTCTGCATCCTCCAAGGACGCAGTCTACCTAGAGTGGATCCTTCGAAGTCCGTGAAAATAAGGAGACCGGAAGAGTTTTGGCTGTAATTTCGAACAGGTCCAACCTTCGGCAGGTTTTACCGCTGTGGCTCTGTTGCTTAGCAACCGTGAAAGTTGACACACAAAGCAGGAAAAGAATGAATACCGAAGTTTTCAAAGCTGTTTGTTTATTTATTTACTTTTTATTATAAAATGCACAAAGACTACACTCACAAGAATCCAGAGTGGAATAAAGGTGCCAACCACCGGGAGCAGGAACAAATCAAATCAAATGTAATGATAGAAACCTTAGTCAGTTAAATAACATGCTGCTGTCATTTTGTCCATCTCTGATATTGCTGCTATTTTCAAATATCCATTACTGTAAAAATGTCCATAGCTGCATATTGGTTATTTATTCTCCAGTTATATATTGTTAAAACACTTTACAGTCTTTTATTGTTTATCTTTTAACTCTTCCCTATTATGTTATTCTTTTCTAAGGTCCATATTTGTGTGACCATTTTTAATAATCTTTCTGCTGCTGTAAATTTGCCCATTGTGGGACAATAAAGGGATTTTCTATTCTATAAAAGGGGTAGAAAGATATCAGTACATCTAAACAATGTATGTATAAAAATATGTCTGCAAAATTTCTAATATTCAACAACAAGGAAATACTTAACTAAGCATATTGTGCAAAACAGCGATAGAAAAATTAAACTCCTATCAGATTTATAGTTCCCACTCTGCAGATATATTAGAATCTGTCCTTAAATTACAGACAAACCCATTTACACAGTAACAGATAAAAACCTTTAGATAAACCCAACATTACCGCCACATATCTGACTCAATAACCATTAAAACAACTATTTTCATTCATTTCAGATGGAACTATTCACAGACTTGTATTATATTAAACTGAACTTCCAATATTCACCACTGTTCGGTGCCAAGTAACATTTCCTCTGATCACGGAGCAGCCGGCTTGCTTGGTCTCGCAATGAATTCTGGGATATCCAAGGATAGAGAGGATACATCGGCCCCCTCCTTCAAATCGGGCAAAAAGAAGGACGCCTTCTAAGGACGTGTCCTAGGTTTTCGAACAGAGCATATATGACATTATTTTATGTCACACCAGCTCCTCTGCTGTGTCCAACACCTGGGATTCATCACCCTAATCAGCAGTTGCAGTCATTTAAGGACAGATCCTCCACCTGCATGGAATCAGATTGCTATTTACTCCCGGTGTTTTTCGGCCCGTCTAAACCTGACCCCCCAACCTTGGATTCTTTCACGTCACTACATATCAAAGTTAAATATTGTATTTTCTACTCGACTACATTTTAAAGACGCTGCTAGCTCCTTGTTCCTTTTGGCTCAGCTTAGCTTTGTAATCAGCTGTTGCAATTTTTCTTTCTTGAAATACACTTTTAACCTGCAAGATAGCAGCCTTTAGGACTGTTTTTAAACACCACTGTTTTATAGATTTGCTTGACATTCCACAAATGTGAGAAACTCTGGGCAGACATTGGCCAAGTTGTTCAGTAGGATGAATTCTCATATCAGAGTTGTAGCTTCTTTGTGGTAATAGATTAAAACTTAAACCTTTATTCCACAGTGAAAGTGTGAAGAGAATCAAAACAATCCTGTTTTATTTTATTTATTTTTTATAATAAAGATCAAAATAGCTGTATTTTTTGCGGAAATTTTATGCTGAGGTTCTTTACAGATGGTGTATAATTTGTACCAGGTGGTTCTACGCATCAATACATCAGGTTGTGTCATTAAAAGGTTGTTTAAAATTACTCTGAAAATCATGGTACTAATGTTAGATAATGTAATTTGTATTTTTGAATACTTATGTACTTTGAAATGCAAGTACTCTCTAATACCTAAGTATTTCCAAAATTGAGTACTTCAATACTCTAACTTGAGTAGATTATTGACTAAGTAACCTTTACTTGTAGTTAAGTAAGATTAAACTATGAGTATCAATAATTTTACTCAAGTATTACTGTAGAGTACTTAGTTCCCCATTGCATTACTACGTCCTTCATTTATTTCTCTATGTAATTTTAATCATGGCATAATTGGTCATACTTACACAACAGTTTGCTCATATTTTTCTGCAGATGGGACACAAGTTATACTACATTGTGATATTTTACAAATCTGGCCCCCATGCTTTCTCTGAATCTCAGCATGAGCATTAGTCCATAAATGTTACGGTACTTTGACTGCAAAAGACACAGTAAGTGAACATGACATGCCAGGGGTGCAAGATCAGAAAAACACCAACACATTTTTTTTTTTTTTATTCAAATTTTAAAATGCATTACTAGTGGAAAATCATTACATCTCAAATCTTGACCTGTCAGTTTAGGACTTCTGAATCGAGCATAATCACTGACAAAGGTTTTCATCTTAAATGCACAATTTTACACGTTTTTTACAGATTTTGCTTATTTTGTATTTGAGTTTTTTTGGTCTTTCAGCATAATGTTGTTGAGACTGTATACGCCACTTAATGACTAATAAAGGGCTAAACAGTGGTGCAGTTTTTAGCACTGTTGCCTTGCAGCAAAAACGTTGCAGCAAGAACGTTCTGGGTTCGGTTCCTTGGGTCTTTTTGCATGGAGTTTGCCTCCTTGTGCATGCGTGAGTTCTTTCCAGGTACTTTGGCTTACTTCAACAATCCATAAACATGACTGTTAGCTTAATTGGCAGCTCTAAATTTGTTCTAAGGTGTGAGTGTGTGTGTGTAGCGTTGTGTGTCTCTGTGTACCCTGCCTTTCGCAGATAGACTGCCGGAGATAGATACCAGCCCCACCGCAACCCTTACGGAATAAGCGGAAGAAGATGGATGGCTTGATGATTAATAAATCAGTTGATGAGTATTTCAATAATTGATTAATCTTTTTTCCTGGCAGAGGGCATCCCTGTCTGTAGCCCCTAGATATTCTTATTTGAGCTTCATAGCTTCATCTGACAAGATTTTCAAAGTTATTTCAATGAAGGTTACCTCTGAATAAATACTGTAGTTTAAACCCCAAACAATATATTATGATGCCCCTACTATTTTACTAACTTTTTTTACTTGGTTTTTACTCTGAGAGGCAGTGAAAGCAGTAATCTGACCAATCTAATTACTGTCATCATATTATATATTAGAGGTAATTCTATGCTTCTTGGCTTGTTACAGCTGGTTCAGGGGTCATTTGCTGCCTAATTGACTTGACAGAAAACAGAAATGCACATAGCCAAAAGGTCTCTTGCTGTTTACATTTCCCTATTGGCATGCTTCCAATTGATCCTTGCAGCAGGTGCACATTGCAAGATTAGCTTTCTCATGTCAGCCATCCAGAAAGCCATGGTTATAAAAAAGAAGAAATATATTTTGAAAGAACAAGGGCGGAGAGTGGGGTTGATGAATAACGTTCATTAGAGAGTTTAGAAGAAAATGTTGGAACGGCTCCTTGACAGGTGGAAATAAATTAGTATTATATTAAATGATGCAAGATGTTGAGGAAGCGAAATACAACATGGGAAAATGACAAAGGATGGTAAAAAAAAAAGGACTGCAGGATTCAAGCACAATTTAAATGAACCAAAATTAAAACTCTGAGGAATGACTTAAGTAGTCCTAGTGTGTTTAGCAGCAAAGAAGCTTTATGTCTCAAAAGACTGAATAATGGACAAATTATGTCAAAATGTTGCTGTATTTTTGAGAACATAACAAAGCAAAATATAGCCATGATTACCTTCTGAAACTTAACAAATAAACCCAATTAGATCCTTTCTTTAAGTTTAAATGTACTGTAAATCAGATCTAAGTTAATAATTTATTCACACACTGCAATTCTTAGCATAACTGTTGGTTAATGTGTCTAAGGATATCTTCACAGAATCAGATCCTCTGTGCCATGAGAGAGAAATTAATTATAAAGAGGATGAGATATCAACCAGTGGGATTCTTCATTGAAATTCTAAAGTCTTCGAGAAATCTAATCATATAATTTAAAACATCTTCAGATACGAGTTTTATGAACTTGTCAGAATCACTTCACAAAGCCCAGTTGGCAACATGTTATGAAGTTCTGTCAAGTATCACTTATGGCTCCCTGACATGGAGGAAATTAAATGCCATTAGACTTTGAGAGAATGTTGGCTGGTCCTGGGCATTACACAATGGGAGCTTAATAGGTCAAATAGATCAGTCCTGATGGCTATGTGGTATAAAATGAAATAAAAAGAAGTAGAAGATTACATAAAAAAGAAGTGACCTTGTTAAACAACCTTTCGGTGTTCTTATCTGAGTTCATCAGCAAAAGCATAAATAATGCTTGTGCTTTATTTGCATTGGTAGACAGGTTAACAGAGCCCTGTGTGAATGTAGCATCAGAACTCCACTGTACGAGGCCTTGAAATTAATTTGCTATCTTCTTCACTGAAAAACCCAAAATATATATATTTTTTTGTTTTCCCGCAGGATCTAGAAAATGTAATCATGAATCTATTTATTACTTTACAGCCTTGGCTAAAATGAGGATTATGCAGCTGCATCCAAAATGTTGCTACCAATGTCCTCACTAAAAGTAAGAAGTAGAAACACATCACGCCTGGTATAAAGTTGTAACACTGGCTCCCCATGTCTCAGAGAATAGACAATAGGATACTTATATAAATTACTGAATGTCTTAACACATAAGATATTACAGACTTGTCAGTGCATTTATCACCTAGTCCTCTTAGGTCTTCTGGCTCCAGTCTACTCTACATACACAAAACCAAACACTACTCTGGAACAAACTCCCAGAAAACTGTAAAAAGCACTGAAACCCTAGGTGGCTTTATATTGATATTAAAAAAACCTACTTGTGGATGGTGGCCCATCACTCTACTATCTAAAACTAGCTAACTGTAAGTTTGTAGCCCTAATTCCTTTCATTATTTGATCATCCTTCATTTTATAAATTTTCTATAATCTTATCGTTTTATTTATGCATTTTTATTCTTTTTAATTATTCATATTCATTAAATATTTAATCATCTTTATACCACTGCAAAAACTTTTATGTCTGTTTTTTTCTAATGCTTTTTTTTTTTTTTTTTTTTTTAGAGCACTAGGAATTGTCTTCCAACTGAAATGTGCTCTTTATACTTGACTTGACTTGTCTATGGTGCATCCCTGATCTTACACTCTCTATTCCCATTGAGACTGACTATTACATCATTAAAAAAAGCTAATGTCCTAAGAACGCTGAATGTGCAAAGCTGCTTTGAGTCAAACTACAGTATGTGTTTTGTTAAACAACACATACTGTAAGAAGCTATAGGATGGGGTACTGCTTGGCCATATGGAAAGTAAAGAAACAATGGTGTGCTTATCCATTTATTTTATTCCAACATTTTCTAAATAGTACTAAGAAAACATTACAAGGAATTTACTACTAATCTTCAGGCAAGCGTGGAGGAGGAAGAATTCAAAAGGAATGTCTAAATAATAAATGCTCTCAGATTGGAAAAAAAAAGGGTATCAACATATCTTTAAAAACCAAATAGGACAGGGTTGCTTAGTACAAGCAAAAAAAAAAAGTCTTGTCACTTTGTTTTCCTACTGGCCATGTAGGAAACTGGAAATCAATGAACCAGCGGCTGACTTGTCATATAATGTCCCACACAAACACACACCTCTCCAAACTAATTTGCACACTGCTTAGCCATATGCACTTTTCCTGCTTGCTCCTCTCATGTCTTTAGTGTACTCTAACCACCTTTAAAACCTAAACAGATGAAGTAAAGAGATATTATTGTTTCTCATAAATCTTTACGCACTTTTCCACAACGCTGCATCCATCACTATTATTCTTTGAAAAAATACATGAAAAATACAATAATACACAACACATATTATGGGGTTATAGAACCTGTGCCAGGTGTCCTTTTATGCTCTTGCTGAAGCAGCTACTTCCCTTTCTTTGTGACAAATTATCATACTTCAAATGGTTGTCCTATGAGCTAACTGACCCAAAAAATATGAGCTAATGATAGAGTATGAAATGATAATTGCCATGTTTATAACAATACTGCTGTTTTTGTTTTAATTCTGGTATCAGTTTTCATAAGCAGGGTGTCTGAAAACTAACTTTTCTAAACCTGAAATAAGGGAAACTCTGAGTTTTCCATTTCACAAGGAGAGTTTACCCAGCCTCGGTTTCTGTTACCGTAGTAACATTCTCCCCAGAGCTAACCTTGTTCAGAGCAGGTTTTGTTCAGTAAACTCGGAGTGTCCTCTGTCTCTGCTCTACTTAGATACAATCACATTGTTTTTTCCTGATTCAGTCAGGAGATTTTTGTTGTAGTTTGCTCATAAAAGAAAACATTAACTAGGTACGTTAGACACATTAGGTTTTAAAATCGCATGCCATTTTGACAAGGATCTTATTATAAAATATCATCATTATTTTACAGCGAATTAAATATTTATAGGGAGAGGTTTCTACAAATTAGTTGACAGGATATGAGATTTATTTGTTTTTGGTCTGTTTAATATGAGTGACATGCAGATCATGAACATTTAGAGTACACAAAGAACAACTGAAATTATTTACACAAATTGATTACACATAAATAGATTAATTAATTCTGTAGGCATAATGGAATTAGCCTACTTTAGGGTTAGGATTAGGATTCACTCAGTGATAACCAACTGAGCCTGCTGGTAGGTAGGAGGCACGATCTCAAGCCATTCTATGGGACTGATAAGCATTAATGACTGCCATTAAGTGGGTTGATAACATTAAAAGTGACTATAAACAGCCACTTAGCATTTACTGTGTAATGTAAGGCACAATCTAACTGAAGAGGAACCCCATGAGATGATGAACAGGTCCTATCTATTAGGACAGCATTTTTAGAATTCATCTTCACCTGGTGCCAGGTGATTTTACCTAAAAAGAATACATTAATCCACTACCATTCAAGAAATAAACCTGTAATGTTATTCTGGTTACAACGATCCATGGTAAACTGTTTTGATATGTATTATCAAATCAAATATCAAATACATATTAGACTGAATATGTAGTTCTGATATCTGGAAAAAGAAAAAATCCTTGTCAAAATGACGATTTCAAACAACATGACTAGAATAAACATTCTGAATGACTAGAAATGAATTCTTCATTCACCATGTCTAGATCTCCATATTCCTATTGTTACTGGTCAGCATTTGTATTACTTTGACTTAAAAAATTTATTTTAGATATCATAAATAAATATTCAGTCAAGCTGATAAATGTTAAATTGGCCACTTAAAACGCGTAAACATTTCTGAGTATATAAAACTTAATTGTAGTAATTTTTTTTTTTTACTTTCTGGAATTCAGTTTCTGCTGCAAAAAATGTTTTTTAGAAAATCTATCATCACACTTTCAACTAGGAATGTGATTTTGACAAGGAAGAATCTAATTTTAGTGATCTACAAATGGAACAGCACAGATGGGAGTCCTTTTAATAAATGACAAAACCGCTCGCCAGAGCTCTCTTCATATAAACCCACACGTTAACTTGAGCAACAATCTTCCCCTTCGCCATCTTCCTCTCCTTTGCAGCTGTAGCACTGTTTCTGTGTTTTAAACACTTTTTTTTTTTATTTCTGCATTAAAATCTTTAGTTCCAGTGGGGTGAAATAGGCACTTCATGTTGTCTGTTGTCATGATCACTCGTCTAATCTGAAAATGGCTTTTCATACTTATTATGCAAGTGTTCAACTCTGAGTGGACCTTGACTTGATTGATTTAATTCACAGCAAAGTTTCCTTCACCGTAGGCTACATCAATTTAGAGTTGCAGATTTTAATCAGTTTGTTAAACCTGCTTATTGAAACAGACTGTTGCACAGAACTACAACAAAACTCTCCTGACTGAATCAGGAAATAAAACAACTTAATTGGCTTTAAAGAGGGAGGATACGTGATCCTGACCCGGTTAGCTTTGGGGGAGAATGTGACTATGGTACCAGAAAAAGAGGTTGAGGAATCTCTCTTTATGAAATGGAAAACTCTGTTTTTTACTGATTTCAGGTTTAAAAACCTTAGTGTTCAGTAAAACCTACTTTCTGAAACAGGCCTCGGGGCTTGAATCTAACTTGGAAAGAAATTTAGTGACACTAAATGGAAATGAGACTAATGACTAAGCAACACAGAATGTTCAAGTGAAAACTAGAGGATGGGGGGAGGGACTAGAGATAACTACAGATAACTATATAATGCCATGGGAATATAATCTAAAGATAACTGTACAAGCATCTATATAAATCAAAAGAATTATAACTAGAGATGATCGGATAAACACTAAGAAAAAGTTCAATGAAGAAGTTACGAAAACAGGATAAATCTAAATAAAAACCTTGAATGAACATAATTTTAATGGTAACTAAAAATATAACCCTAAAAAAAACAAATCTCAAAAACTGGGCACACCTTAGTAAAACAAGATTTAAAACACTTAACGAAAATACTTAACGAAAACACGGAATAACATAAATCGAAGCGTAACCAAAAGCCCAAAGTAAAAGATTACACAGAACCAAAAATCTACAGAATCAGATAATGACAAAAAACAAGTTGGCCATTTATAGTGGAACTTAACATGAACATATTATAATCTACACAAATGTATAATTTACATTTTCAACAGTTCTTTCCAGCTACTTAAGTAAAAGCAAGACAAAAGTAGCCCACATGCCTTTTATTGTTACCTACATTATACATTGTGAAAACGAAATCCATTGTTTGTTAATTGGACACTCATATTTAAAACATGGTTTAGCTGCACAGCTGGGACAAGTTTAATAGATGGAAGTCTCATAAATGATTTAGTTTGATAGTTTTCATTAAAACCCCCATTTGGCCTTCTGCTCAAGGCCACTTTTAACAAATAGTCATTAGATGGTCATCATTAATTATCTCTCTCCTCCACTGTCACCCTCTTCCATGCAAGTGGACCATAAAGCTTCTTAAATCCGTCTTTGGTCTGATGAATTATTTTTTTTTAAATACAAAGGGTAATTTATGACTAAAGTCCATAATCTACAATCTCTATTTGTAAATAACAAAAAATATTGTGATGATTATTGGTGAAGACTATAAATAGATGTATTTAAAGGCTAGATATACTACAAGGGTTTCTTTGCACACTCTCAGATATTAAATCAGACTAAACATCTCCTCTAGGCTGGTGTGGCTCACAATGTTTTTTGTTTGTTTGTTTGTTTTCCACAGTGTTGCCATTTGCTATTGTATACCATGGAATGATGAGATATGTTCAGTGCTTGTTTTGGTGTTTTTAAATTAGTTAATTACAATAAGCCAAGACCATTTAAAACTGTAGGAGGAACAACTCATTCATTCAATTCAGTAATTATCCAGATCATATTTGAATTGACAACTTGGAAAAAATATTGTCTAATTATATATATATATATATATATATATATATATATATATATATATATATATATATATATATATATATATATATATATATATATATATATATATATATATATATATATATATATATATATATATATTTACAATTTTGCTATATCTGCAAGGCAAACTGAAAGTTTTTTTTTTAAGAAAAAAAAATCAATTTTTTTGGATATCACATGTCTGCACAGCTGGGTAGATTAGGTAGTGCGCATGCGCAAAAGCAGCATGCTGCAGTTACACAGCTCCAGTTACGTTTTTTAACTTTCTTATTTTTATCTTTTTTTTAATGCTCTTATTTTTTCACAGTGACTCTGTGAAGTATTATCCTCTATAATGAGGTATCTCTGTTTACTCCAGAGAACAGCTGATCACTCTAATGCCGGCCGGCGTTTTAGCCAGACCAGCTTGAATACCATCCGAACTCTGGAGGAAAACACGCCGTGGTTGCAGAGGAGGAAAGCAACATCGTGGGATGAAAGGAGGGTCGAGACGGGACGGACTTATTGAAAGGAGAAGATTTAAGCGCTGTCTCCCCTCTGTCATTATGGGAAACGTGCGGTCTCTTAGCAACAAGATGGACGAGCTAACGCGGACACTAAGAGTGGTAAGCGAAAAGGAGGGGGGCTTGCCATTCTAGTAAACAGCAGATGGTGTTACCCGGGTCACTTCACCATTAAAAAACAGCTCTGTTGCCCGGATGTTGAACCGCCGGCCGTTGGACTCCGTCCATATCAGCTGCCCAGAGAGATCCCGCATGTCATCGCTGTTTATCCTGTACATCCCTCCTTCTGCAAATCCAACATCTGCCTGCAGCATCATCCACAATATCATCTCTGAACTACAGAACCAAAATCCTAATGCCCTCATTATCATGTCGGGAGACTTTAACCATGTCACCATGAACAAAGTTATACCGACCTTCAAACAATATGTGAGCTGCCCTACCAGAGATGAGAGGACCCTGGACCTGATGTATGCTAACATTAAAGATGCATACATCTCATCCTCTCTCCCCCCTCTGGGCAGGTCAGATCACAACCTGGTTCATCTCAAAACCCTGTTATGTGCCTCTGGTGAGGAGGAAGCCAACGACCACAAGAACTGTAAGAGGTGGTCGGAGGAGGCTTGTAAGGCACTGCAGGCCTGCTTTGAGGTGACTGACTGGCCTGCACTCTGTGAGCCCCACGGGGAGGACATTGATGGGCTCACAGAGTGCATCACTGATTATATATATATATATATATAGTTATATAGTTTAACACTGCAACATTTAATGTGCACATTTGGCTGTGGTTTCCACATTTGACGAGGGGGAATGTAGTCATCTTCGCTGTCAGTTGTGATTCCAATTTGGGCCCGAGTGATCATCTCTTCACCCAGAGGTACTTTGAAGTCAATGAACTTCATTGGTTTCTTCCCCAGAAAATGTTGGAGATTGTCTCCCTTACACTGAAGTAAGGTCCGAGTTTGAGATGCCATCCTCTAGAAAGTCAACATTCGATCACTCAAGTCAGCACCACTTATGTTTTTTGTTGTACTGAGCAACTTCCAGGGGCCCTGACACCTGGACAAACACTTTTTCCTTCTTGGACCATCTTCTGCATGTCTCTTGAGGTTCAATGCCATAGACGGATGCCATAGCAACACGCTTGCTGTCCAACGACTTTATGACAGGAAGTATGGGAGTGCTTTGTCTGACTACCATCTCGCATGGCCCACTTCCTTTCTTTTTAAAATCTTTGTCCCCTCTGATCTTGTTACTGTTATTTGTTATGGTTCCAGTTTCGGTCAGCCCTTTTTTTTCATGAGGATTTCAAGGAGGTTTAATGTTGTAAAGAATCTGTCAAAGAACAAGTGGGTTCCTTGGGGGAACAGACTCTGCCAAATGAACAACAGCTTGCTCACCAATACTTTTTCCTCCTGTAATTCGGAAGGTTGTGTTGCCTTGATAGACCACAAAGTCTAAGACTGGGCCAGTCGGTAAAGCCCAGACAGACACCTTCAATCCTGTTGGGTATGGTTTGCCGGGTATGCACTTCTGCACAGGCCATTAGCAAATAAGTGCAACCATTCAATGCACAATGTTCCCATTCTAGGAAGACTCTAATATCCTTGCCTCATTTTTGTCAAGAGGGGGCTGATTCTGCACAACAGATCAGTTCTTTTAGCCTCATCTGACACATCAAAGTCATTGACGACCTTAATGGAATTTCGTTACTTGTAAAAGTGATTTCTTTTCATGGATTCTGCCACAATTTGAACTTCGGTATTTGAGGCCAATACATTTGAATGTTTGGATATCTTAGACAGCCCATGTAAACTGAATTTCCAAAAAAAATATTTTTCACACATCGTATTTAGTTGTGCTCCAGATAAAAGGACTTCTCACCGATTTGTGCACTGCATAATTTGTTCAGACACAGATTCATCAATTTACTCCTTAAAACAATCCTTTGGTGTCCAGTTTTGTCATGTCATGACATAATTCTTCTGGATAATGGGAGGACCATTAAGTTGGAATTTGAATATTAAGAAAACAATAAGAGAAAAATAAAGTAATTATGAGTCTCAGTTATTTGAGAAAATGTTACTCTTTCAGAATATAAATTCAAGGCCTCCACGGTGGTTGCCTAACGAATGAGGATTGTCCTGCTTGGTCCGACTCGTCTGTATCTGCTTGCCCTGTCTCAATTTCATCCTCAGAACTCTCTGAATCATCTTCCTCTGATTCTCCCTCAAACACTGGATCTTGATCTTCTTCATCAGACAACGTAATATCTGACTTTTCATCTACAATCCGCAGTTAAATTTTGGCTACGTCTGAGTATGAGTCTCTTTCTTGTCATTTGAAAAGAAACACACAAAATGGTGGAAATAACTACAAATGTCCACTACAGACGACATTTTTGAAACACTGAAATAATATGTTAACTTACCATTCTTAGGATTTTCAGCAGAAATGCCTACAAAAGCCTCTCCAAATTCAAACTTTTATAGCCCTTAAGCCATATGGAGTACAATTAAAGTTCTCAAAACAAATTTCTAAAGGCTAAATTAGCTAATATACTATATATATATCTATATATATATATATAGATATATATATAGATATATATATATATATATATATATATATATATATATATATATATATATATATATATATATATATATATATATATATATATATATATATATATATAATTATTATTTCCATCCATCCATCCATCCATCCATCCATTTTCTTACATGCTCAATCCCAAGTGCGGATGCGAGGTCACCAGTCAAACACAGAGACAAACAGAACAAACAACCATTCATGCACACACTCACACCTAAGGGGACTTTAGAGAAGCCAAATAATCTAACACTCATGTTTTTGGACTGTGGGAGGATGCCGGGGTACCTGGGGGGAACCGGCGCATGCTCAGGGAGAACGTGGATTTGATTACATTTCATACATAATTTTATAATATATTATAATATATAATAATAATTCTATATATATAAAATGTGCCTGACTTTTAGTAGTAAAAAAAAAAAAGATGGCAAAACTTAAGCCACAGTTTCAGATCTTTTTGCATGGTAAATATTTACATTTACAGATGCTTTACTCATCAATTTGTGCAGTTTGGTCATTCAAATATAATCTGCATATTGATAAAGGCAAAGACACAAAAAACGGTTTGCATATGCTGTCTGCTGAATTGCAAATCAGTCTGTGCCTCCTTTGAAGATTTAGTTTCAAGATGGGCAAACCTTTTGAAGATTAGGTTCTAAATGCATTGCAGTGTTGCCAGCTCCTCAATAAGAAAAGTCGCTATTGGCTGTCCTAAAAGGCGCTAAAAGGCGCTAGAAGGCGCTAAGAGACATAATTGCCTTATTTGCATATTTTATGTCATCCAGCTGCAGAAGTAGATTCTGAATCCCTCCAATTTCATGTTTTTGTTGGCTTTCTACCAAAGCAGTATAGAGGTATTGGAAATGCTAGAAGGAAAAAAACTGTGGTTATTTTAAAGTAATAGCTATTATAGGAACAAGTAAAGAAAATACATAGATTACAGCCATTTCGTTCCACACTGCATACCAGTTGGTGGTGGAGGAAGCACATTCACTAGGTGAATCAGGATGAATAAGGCTGTAGAATAAAAAGTTGGGGATTTTACTTCATATGAGACAACCTTGTCAGTTAGAAATTATTTCATCATCCCACTTTGCAATCTAGGGTGGGATTAGCAGCATGTTTGCATGTGCACATTTTATTGGCAATCTGGATCGGAAGTTAAAATGTTCTCTTTTTGTACTAAATGCAAGCGTCTTTCCTGCATGATTAAAGCGGACTGTGTGTGAGAGAGAGAGAGAGAGAGAGAGAGAGAGGGCCGACGGCAGGCTTACTGATCCACGCGGCCCTTGCTCAGGATCTTTTATAGGGGAGTGTTTGCATTTTAGTTAGAGTGGTGCACTTGTGCTCTGAGAAGGTTGCAAGTACCAAGTTTGATCCCTACAGCCTCCACTCTGAGTTCCTGAGCAAAACCCTTAACCCCACACTGCTGCCCGGGTGCACACAATGGCAGCCAACTGCCCCCCAAGGGCATGGATCAAATGCAGAGAGGGAATTTCTTCATCGTGGGACAATCAAAGGATTTAAATTTTTCACATTTGCCAAAGTCTCAGAAATTCAAAGTGAACAATTTGTGACATGTAGAAAGAAGATAGCCAAATGTCAGTTTCTGAGGTTTTAAAATGGTAAACTGTGTTTATCGTAAAATCTCGCCTGGCATAAAGCTGCATATCAGGGACAACAAACCCTCAGCTTTACAAACCAGCTTTCTATGGCTCCATGATAGCTTTTAAGATGTTTGTAGCTTTGCTTTATTTAAAGCTACAGTGTGTAATTTTCAGCGACATCTAGCGGTCAGACTACAGACCGCAGCAACATGAACATCTCCCCCCCACCGCTTCTCCCCCCCAACAGTACGGCGAGCGTTACGGGACAAAATTTCTTCTACGACGTCCACATCACCTACCCTCTCAAGTGATGAGGTTTGTTTACATAGATAATTTTACAGATAGTATTTCATTAGTCTGTGTAGGGTATAGATTTCATGTAGACTTAAGATAATAAATATACCCGTTATTTTTTCTACATCGTTGTGACGTCTTGGTGAGCTGCTTTGCATGGTGATATAAACAGACGAAGTAATTGTAGTCATTAGTTTAACAGCGAGATTGTGTTCGCTGGAAGAATATATATCCCCCGTTTACAGAGTCCAAGTCATTTTGGTGGCACGGGGGTTACAACGCGAGGGAGAGGGAGAGGACGAGGGCGAAGGCAGGGAGGCCGTGCAGCTAGGGCCAGGCGAGAGAGGGGAGCCAGCGGGGTGAGAGCAGAGGAGGAAAGGCTTGAAGATCTCCAAAGGAGCCGGAGAGAAGTAACCGAGGTATATATCCAGAAAATTATTTTACAGAAAATTACTGAATCATTACCTGTGAAACGTCAGGGACGTTGCTGAATAAGTATACTGGAGAGTAACAGCATCATCACGCAGCATGTTATTGTTTTAGACAGGTCTGAGCATCCTGTACTCCAAAAACTGCAGTGATATTAGACAATTGTGTGTGTAGGATTAATTACCTGTCCAAGAGAAAACTGGCAACTTGAGCGTCACTTTGAAAACCTTTTTCCTCCATCAGTGACTTCCATCGTGTAAATGCCGTGCCAATGTTGATCCGTGTTTTTTGCCGTTTCTTGTCACGCTTGCGTTTATTCTCGTCGTGTTTCCGCTTCTTAGATGACGGGGGTTCGGTGTCCGCCGCTTTTCGTTGTGATACAGAGTAGGCATGATCCTCCATTCGTCTGATGTTTGGCCACACAGTGCCAAACAGTTTGCAAAGTCACTCACGCCTGCCGCCTTGTTCACCTTTCTTGTTACTGAGGCGCAGTATACCTGCTTCTTCTTCTTCTTTGGTTTCAGGCAGACTAAACGCTTCTCAGGCATAATACTGCCATCTACAGGTGCTGGTCATAAAATTAGAATATCATGAAAAAGTAGATTGATTTCAGTAATTCCATTTAAAAAGTGAAACTTGTATATTATATTCATACATTACATACAAACTCATATATTTCAGATGTTTATTTTGTTTAATTTTGATGATTACAAATGACAACAAATGAAAATCTCAAATTCATCATATCAGAAAATTAGAATATTACTGAAGACCAATAAAAACAAAGGATTTATAGAAATGTTGGCCAACTGAAAAGTATGAACATGAAAAGTATGAGCATGTACAGCACTCAGTATTTAGTTGGGCCTCCTTTGGCCTGTATTACTGCAGCAATGCGGCGTGGCATGGAGTCGATCAGTCTGTGGCACTGCTCAGGTGTTATGATAGCCCAGGTTGCTCTAATAGTGGCTTTTAGCTCTTCTGAATTGTTGGGTCTGGTGTATTGCATCTTCTTCTTCACAATACCCCATAGATTTTCTATGGGGTTAAGGTCAGGAGAGTTTGCTGGCCAATTAAGAACAGGGATACCATGGTCCTTCAACCAGGTACTGGTAGCTTTGGCACTGTGTGCAGGTGCCAAGTCCTGTTGGAAAATGAAATCTGCATCTCCAAAAAGTTGGTCAGCTGCAGGAAGCATGAAGTGCTCTAAAACTTCCTGGTATGTGGCTGCGTTGACCCTGGACCTCAGAAAACACAATGGACCAACACCAGCAGATGACATGGCACCCCAAACCATCACTGACTGTGGAAACTTTACACTGGACTTCAAGCAACGTGGATGAAGTGCCTCTCTTCTTTTCCTCCAGACTCTGGGACCTTGATTTCCAAAGGAAATGCAAAATTTACTTTCATCAGAGAACATGACTTTGGTCCTGTTTCTCTTTAGCCCAGGCAAGACGCTTCTGACGCTGTCTGTGGTTCAAGAGTGGCTTGACACAAGGAATGCGACAGCAGAAACCCATGTCTTTCATACGTCTGTGTGTGGTGGTTCTTGAAGCACTCACTCCAGCTGCAGTCCACTCTTTGTGAATCTCCCCCACATTTTTGAATGGGTTTTGTTTCACAATCCTCTCCAGGGTGCGGTTATCTCTCTTGCTTGTACACTTTTTTCGACCACATCTTTTCCTTCCCTTCGCCTCTCTATTAATGTGCTTGGACACTGAGCTCTGTGAACAGCCAGCCTCTTTAGCGATGACCTTTTGTGTCTTGCCCTCCTTGTGCAAGGTGTCGATGGTCGTCTTTTGGACAACTGTCAAGTCAGCAGTCTTCCCCATGATTGTGTAGCCTATAGAACTAGACTGAAAGACCATTTAAAGGCTTTTGCAGGTGGTTTGAGTTAATTAGCTGATTAGAGTGTGGCACCAGGGGCCATCAATTTTGAACCTTTTCACAATATTCTAATTTTCTGATATGATGAATTTGAGATTTTCATTTGTTGTCATTTGTAATCATCAAAATTAAACAAAATAAACATCTGAAATATATGAGTTTGTATGTAATGTATGAATATAATATACAAGTTTCACTTTTTAAATGGAATTACTGAAATCAATCTACTTTTTCATGATATTCTAATTTTATGACCAGCACCTGTACTGTTCAGTACCGTCTCAGTTAATCTCTCTCAACTTGCCGTAGTTATTTTTGAGCGTCATGGGAGATCTCGCAATCGCTAGTTTGTTGCCTCTGCGCTTGCCGTAGCGCAAAGATGTCAGCCTCCATGGCTGCGAGACCCGCTCCTATGTAATTATAAATAACGAATTCTAATGCAACGCAAATATTATGGTTAAAAGGCTGAGCTCATAGGTGATGATAAATAACATAGTTATGTATAATATATTAAATTTCTGACTTTATATGCCTGTAATTATTACACACTGTAGCTTTAAATGTAAAATTAGCCCCTGTTAAATATTATTCTAAACTTTTCTCAAATTCGACCCAATGCCCAATGTTGTTTCAATTAAAGGGATACTGGAACAGAAGTGCAAGATAAGGCAAAAATACATCATGACATCTGGCCACTCTACCTGGCAGTTACTATTCTATATGAATTAGGGGTGTGCAAAATAATCGTCATGATGATGCATCGTGATTTTAATTTTCGTGATCTACTGCATCGATTCTTGGCGCCAAGTATCGATTACTAATTTTAAAAAATAAATAAATAAAATTGCATGAATGGTTGGCGAACATCAGCCAAAAACAAGTGTAATACAACTTCCAGTCCAGTAGATGTCGCTGCAAATGTGTTGACGCATGCTGCCTTGTGTCACAAGCATTTCCGGCCGCGGGATACTGTGCCGTGTCATTCAAAAACAAAACGTGGAGGAGAAAATATTGCAATGCTTCGCATCAATTCAAGTATCGTGATGCATCATGATAGAATCACATCGTGGCCTGTGAATCGTGATTCGAATTGAATCGTGACTTCTTTGGCAATACCCACCCCTAATATTATAGCTTTCACTAATGAGAATTCCTTGTAATTGCAGGTTTTTCGCAATCCCTTTGTTGCTCTTCCTCAGCTTAAAATAAAGCTTAATCAGAGTATTGGTGATTATTTAGCACATAGACAACAATGGTACATGGTACCGATTGGCTTGTACTTGTGTTCCACCTCTATCATTAGTTAAAACACGAAAGATTAATCTTGCTTAGAATAGAATAAAATATAAAATCCCAACATTAATGTGACATCCTACCTGGATGGGCATTGCACATAATATCACAACAAAATGCTTAAACTCCTTTTACACAGCAGCTCAAACAAGACGAAAACAACATAATTTTACAGCCAAATTCATCAATGCTTTAACACTGTATGTCAGAACAGATAACACCACGTTCTAAACCTAACCTTACAGGCTAAAGTCAAGGTAAACAACTCTAAATATTTAAGTGAATTAAAAATATATTCCCTGTATTTTATTCAATTGCTAATAAGAAACAGCTTATTGATCTTATGCAATTGTTGAAATCACAGCTGATTCCCAGGAAGGAAGGAAGGAAGGAAGGGTGGAAGTAAAGAAAGAAGGAAGGAAAGAAAGACCTGCATGAGGGTGAGGAAGACAAGTACCAGGACAAGGGAGAGGAGTGGGGCAAGGTAGAGGGGGAAGAATAAGAATGCGTGGTGGCGCTCAAAGAAGGACCACAGCAAAGGTAACTGATCAAATAAGAGCCACTATCATTGAACATGTCATAAACCACGGGCACATCATACAGAGATGCTGGTGAACGAGTACAGCCAAATATCATCCGGGACACAGTGGCATCTATTGTGTAAATACTGTAAAATTACCATTTACAGTATAGAGTGACTTTATGCCTCCAGTCTCTGATATGTAACTTAATTTTGTCTCTCTAAGGATTCAACGTCTACCTCCCTCAGGGAGCAGAGGAAAGCTCCTGAATGAAGAACAAGAACTTGCTATTGTCAACATGGTGACTGCTGACAATGAAATAAAACTGACAGACATTCAGTCAAGAGTTGTAGAGGACAACCTTGTCTTTGGGAATATTTCATCAATCAGCATAACATCCATCTCTCGGACTCTAGCTAAAAACAGAGTCCGAATAAAAGAACTATACAAAGTTCCTCTCGAAAGGAACAGTGAACGCATCAAAGAACTCCATTACCAATATGTCCAGGTAATGTTATGCAATACAGTCATCACTGTACTATACACAGTGTGTTTTGCAGTAAACTTCTATAAACCTAGAGTACATTAGGACATACAGTAGATTTTCAGTACATCACAGCAGTTACATACACTGTGTCTAATTACTTTCACAGAGTCATGGAGTTGGAGGCCTAGCAAGTCCCCCATTAATTTATTTATATTGACGAGGCTGGCTTCAACCTGGCAAAAAGGCGTTGCCGTGGGAAAAACATAATTGGCAAAATGGCCACGTTTGCTGAGCCGGGCCAGAGAGGAGCCAACATCACAATTTTTGCCACAATCTCCAACAATAGTGTACTCCTGCATAAATGTGAGATTGGCCCCTACAACACCGATCGCCGCCTTCTTTTTTTAGAAGACCTGCATGAAAGACTTGTGCTAGAGGTAGAAAGGGGGCAGTTGGGAGACCAATTGCCAATATACACTCACCGGCCACTTTATTAGGTACACCTGTCCAACTGCTCGTTAACACTTAATTTCTAAGCAGCCAATCACATGGCGGCAACTCAGTGCATTTAGGCATGTAGACATGGTCAAGACAATCTCCTGCAGTTCAAACTGAGCATCAGTATGGGGAAGAAAGGTGATTTGAGTGACTTTGAACGTGGCATGATTGTTGGTGCCAGAAGGGCTGGTCTGAGTATTTCAGAAACAGCTGATCTACTGGGATTTTCACGCACAACCATCTCTAGGGTTTACAGAGAATGGTCCGAAAAAGAAAAAAACATCCAGTGAGAGGCAGTTCTGTGGGCGGAAATGCCTTGTTGATGCCAGAGGTCAGAGGAGAATGGCCAGACTGGTTCGAGCTGATAGAAGGGCAACAGTGACTCAAATAACCACCCGTTACAACCAAGGTGGACAGAAAAGCATCTCTGAACGCATAGTGCGTCGAACTTTGAGGCAGATGGGCTACAGCAGCAGAAGACCACACCGGGTGCCACTCCTTTCAGCTAAGAACAGGAAACTGAGACTACAATTTGCACAAGCTCATTGAAATTAGACAATAGAAGATTGTAAAAATGTTGCCTGGTCAGATGAGTCTCGATTTCTGCTGCGACATTCGGATGGTAGGGTCAGAATTTGGCGTCTACAACATGAAAGCATGGATCCATCCTGCCTTGTATCAACGGTTCAGGCTGGTGGTGGTGGTGTCTTGGTGTGGGGAATATTTTATTGGCACTCTTTGGGCCCCTTGGTACCAATTGAGCATCGTTGCAACGCCACAGCCTACCTGAGTATTGTTGCTGACCATGTCCATCCCTTTATGACCACAATGTACCTAACTTCTGATGGCTACTTTCAGCAGGATAATGCGCCATGTCATAAAGCTGGAATCATCTCAGACTGGTTTCTTGAACATGACAATGAGTTCACTGTACTCAAATGGCCTCCACAGTCACCAGATCTCAATCCAATAGAGCATCTTTGGGATGTGGTGGAACGGGAGATTCTCATCATGGATGTGCAGCCGACAAATCTGCGGCAACTGTGTGATGCCATCATGTCAATATGGACCAAACTCCCTGAGGAATGCTTCCAGCACCTTGTTGAATCTATGCCACGAAGAATTGAGGCAGTTCTGAAGGCAAAGGGGGGTCCAACCCGTTACTAGCATGGGGTACCTAATAAAGTGGCCGGTGAGTGTATGTGATCATATGGGACAATGTGGCATTCCACCATTCCCGTAGATTTACAGCCTGGTTTGATGCCTATCCAAGGATGGATTTCCTTGCATCTTACTCTCCTTTTCTCAACCCCATTGAGGAATTTTTCTCAGCCTGGAGATGGAAGGTATTTGACCATCATCCACATGACCAAATGTCTCTCCCAGATGTAATGGATACTGCATGCCAAGACATCACAGCTGAACACTGCCAGGGGTGGATAAGGCATGCAAAAAGATTCTTTCCACGATGCCTTGGTAGACAGGATATCAGGTGTGATGTGGATGAATACATGTGGCCAAATGCAGAAGACCAAGTAGATTAGAAGATTTTTTTTTTCTTTTTAATATTATTTTGTCTTGTGTTAAGTCTTTTTTGTTTTATTTTCCCGGTATATCTAATTGTATATCTTGCAGTAACTTCCTTTTGCAAAAAAAGTATTTATACTGCAGCAATTCTGTCTCTGTCTTTTGTTTCCTAAAATGTACATTTTATAAAGCTACTTTCTGCAGCAAACGAAACAAATGCATGTGCAAGAACTCTGTCACCAATATGACCAGGTAAGGTTATGCAATACAGTCATTACTGTACTATACACTGTGTGTTTTGCCGTAAACTATTCAATAAACCTAGAGTACATTAGGATACAGTAGACATTCAGTACAGCACAGCAGTTACATACACTGTGTCTAATTGGTGACATGTGGATGAGAACATGTGGCCAAATGCAAAAGCCCGAGTAGATTAGAAGTTTTTTTTTTTATTATTATTATTTTGCTGTTCCGGTGTTATTTCTAATTGTATATCTTGCAGTAATGTCCCTTTTTTTTGGCCACATGTCCTTTTGCAAATAAAGTTTTTACTGCAGAAATGCTGTCTCTGTCTTTTGTTTCATAAACTATACATTCTATGAATCTACAGGTGCTGGTCATAAAATTAGAATATCATGAAAAAGTAGATTGATTTCAGTAATTCCATTTAAAAAGTGAAACTTGTATATTATATTCATACATTACATACAAACTCATATATTTCAGATGTTTATTTTGTTTAATTTTGATGATTACAAATGACAACAAATGAAAATCTCAAATTCATCATATCAGAAAATTAGAATATTGTGAAAAGGTTCAAAATTGATGGCCCCTGGTGCCACACTCTAATCAGCTAATTAACTCAAACCACCTGCAAAAGCCTTTAAATGGTCTTTCAGTCTAGTTCTATAGGCTACACAATCATGGGGAAGACTGCTGACTTGACAGTTGTCCAAAAGACGACCATCGACACCTTGCACAAGGAGGGCAAGACACAAAAGGTCATCGCTAAAGAGGCTGGCTGTTCACAGAGCTCAGTGTCCAAGCACATTAATAGAGAGGCGAAGGGAAGGAAAAGATGTGGTCGAAAAAAGTGTACAAGCAAGAGAGATAACCGCACCCTGGAGAGGATTGTGAAACAAAACCCCTTCAAAAATGTGGGGGAGATTCACAAAGAGTGGACTGCAGCTGGAGTGAGTGCTTCAAGAACCACCACACACAGACGTATGTAAGACATGGGTTTCTGCTGTCGCATTCCTTGTGTCAAGCCACTCTTGAACCACAGACAGCGTCAGAAGCGTCTAAAGAGAAACAGGACTGGACTGCTGGTGAGTGGTCCAAAGTCATGTTCTCTGATGAAAGTAAATTTTGCATTTCCTTTGGAAATCAAGGTCCCAGAGTCTGGAGGAAAAGAAGAGAGGCACTTCATCCACGTTGCTTGAAGTCCAGTGTAAAGTTTCCACAGTCAGTGATGGTTTGGGGTGCCATGTCATCTGCTGGTGTTGGTCCATTGTGTTTTCTGAGGTCCAGGATTCAACGCAGCCACATACCAGGAAGTTTTAGAGCACTTCATGCTTCCTGCAGCTGACCAACTTTTTGGAGATGCAGATTTCATTTTCCAACAGGACTTGGCACCTGCACACAGTGCCAAAGCTACCAGTACCTGGTTGAAGGACCATGGTATCCCTGTTCTTAATTGGCCAGCAAACTCTCCTGACCTTAACCCCATAGAAAATCTATGGGGTATTGTGAAGAAGAAGATGCAATACACCAGACCCAACAATTCAGAAGAGCTAAAAGCCACTATTAGAGCAACCTGGGCTATCATAACACCTGAGCAGTGCCACAGACTGATCGACTCCATGCCACGCCGCATTGCTGCAGTAATACAGGCCAAAGGAGGCCCAACTAAATACTGAGTGCTGTACATGCTCATACTTTTCATGTTCATACTTTTCAGTTGGCCAACATTTCTATAAATCCTTTGTTTTTATTGGTCTTCAGTAATATTCTAATTTTCTGATATGATGAATTTGAGATTTTCATTTGTTGTCATTTGTAATCATCAAAATTAAACAAAATAAACATCTGAAATATATGAGTTTGTATGTAATGTATGAATATAATATACAAGTTTCACTTTTTAAATGGAATTTCTGAAATCAATCTACTTTTTCATGATATTCTAATTTTATGACCAGCACCTGTACTTTCTGCAGCAAAAGAAACAAAATACGTGTGCAAAATACAGACATGTGTGCCCTTATACATTATACAATAGAAAATGAATATCTATTGTATAAGGGCACACTTGACATATCTAAAATAATGCAGTGTCTGTAATTTCAGCTGATTATAGTGTTTTTTTGGTTGTAGTTTTATGATTGACTAAATGTTCCTATTGGAAGAGAACATGTGTTATTGTTTTGAATAATTATTTAATTTTGAAACATGTTTACAGTGTTTTGTTAGACATATTGTGTTGTGTTAGTGCATTATTGTATTTTGAAAATTAGTTTTGGAGTTTAGTTTACAATGTCGGAATTTGAACATGAAATTAACCGTTTCGCCTATTGTGTGTTTCAGGTACGTTGGTGAGTTAGAGTTTAGGAAACCTATTAAATGTATTGAAAACTCTGTCATATCGATTTCGAAAAACTATAATTGTAATTATTTGAGTTATGTAAAAAGGGCTTAGCATATTTGTGTGTGCGCACTGATTGTAGTTTGTCTTCTAAATGTAAAAATAGGAGTAGTCTACGTGGTTATGAATCCATCTGCAAACATCTTAGTACCAGTATGTGATGTCTCACATGATACTCACTGGTTCTGACATCACTGTGGTGGCTGGGTCAGAGTTGTTCACGGAAAACAGATCGGGACAAATTTTGTTGGATCGTAGCGTTTTGAGATGTAGTGTTGAAGTAAGCTGAAGTGTGTTCATGTTCACCCAGAAAATATAATATATTAATTGTACGGGTTGTTGTGTTATGTGGTGGTTTCTAACAAATGTTTTGGCTGGAAAACTATCTGGTAACACTGTTCCAAGGTTTGGTGAGAAGTTGGCAGCCCTGTACCACACGTTACCCCATGTGGTGGGACTCCAGCCAGCCTCTAGTCTCATGCATTTCCCTGTAAGATGCTGTTTCTTTGTCCTGCTTCCAAGGATCAAACTGTGGTGTTCCTGGAAGGAATTCCCTCTTACTGTTAGTAGGCAATGCAGGTGAAGTGTCTTACCCAATGACATTGAAAACATTAGCTGAGGCTTGAACCGACAACCTGCAGAGCAAACTACTGCATCCGACACCACTGTTGCACCATTGTTTCCAATTTAAAGCCTAAAATAAAGTTTTATTAATGAGTCTGTGTTTATGTTTTTAATTTGGAAACAAACTAACCATAAAATCACAAATGAAATACAGCTAAATGTTATAGGGCTATTTTTTTATTTATTTATGTATATATATTTATTGTCTTCATTATACTACCAACATGTTAAGATAGGGCCTGGTTGAGTGACCGAGAAATGCTGATAACAGGAAAATTAGGAGGCTTTATTCTCCATCTCTCACCGTGGGAATCAATGGTACCAAACTGTGAAACACAACAACCCTCTTGCAAAGAAAAGCAACGGAATGAAAGACTTATTGCCTGGAGTATTTCACTCGGAAGGGAAAAAAAATAAGTTCTAGCACTCGGTGCACATTGAGATTTTTCATTGCACATTTAAATGTATCAAAACAGCCTTTACTAATATGACAAATAATATATTTGGATACCTTTTTTCAAACTGAGTAAAATGGAGAAACTCAGATTAATGGAAGCCTTTGAAAATCTGAAAAAATACAAACTGTTTTTTTTTTTTTACTTTTCACTATTTGAGTTACCATTTTTTCTATAATCTTTTTGCTGCTGTAAACACCAGAATTTTCCCATTGTCAGACAATAAAGGGATTTTCTATTCTATTCTATTCTATTCTATTCTATTCTATTCTATTCTATTCTATTCTATTCTATTCTATTCTATTCTATTCTATTCTTAAAAAAAAAGAAGTTCAGGCTTTTGTACTTGCAAAGTTTGATTCTTGAGCTGCACTGTTAGGATTATTCAGCTTCTGTAAAAGCACATAAAAAAATGAAGTTTTTAACCATTTCTAGTCTCTTAGGAAGCCCTTGCCTTACGACAGTAATTTGAATCTAAACAGTTACAGACCTTGCACAAAACACTTAGGATCGAAAAAGTTCCTTGAAAGAAAACAAACCTTGGCTCATGGCTTCGGTAACATCAATGTGAATGCTTATATGCTCTGCGGCGGTCTCTACCCATCTTGTGGTTTTGCAGTGACTTATTCATTCCTCCCTCCTCTTCTGTTCTCTTCTCCATAGTTGATTCTCATCAATGCAATGTACTGTATACAAAGGGGCAGCAAAAGTGTGGATACTCAGATTAAGATTCTGCTCCAGGCTAAAAGCTTTAATTCAATACTCATGCCCTGCTGCAGAGCTTCTCCCCCAGACTGAGCAAATGTCTCATACTGTATTCTATGCTTCAAACTTTTTATTTCTGACTATACTTTATGCTATATATATATATATATATATATATATATATATATATATATATATATATATATATATATATATATATAAATAATAATAATATAAATAATATTAGTTAGTTGTTGACTCGTCTTGCGTTATTTCCCCTCTCTTTGTTGTTGCTCCTGAACCAGAGCTCTAAAAATGCAGTCATACCGAGCGCTATGATACCTGCATGCGGGGAGTTCACCACTCTTCATTTAAGATGCACAGTGTTCTCACTAACCATTCAGCAAATAGACTAAATGATTTATCATACAAAAGATCATGTGCACACACTCCAAATTGAATAGAAATAATATATTTTGAGCAGGTACTGTAAAACTGTTGTTTCTGTTGAATTGTTTTTTAAGATATAATCATTTCTAATTTTGGTCAATGATGTCACCATCGGAGATGAGATGCATAACATTTGAGGGTATTTCTGTGATGACATTGAATATAAAAATGGGCATGTTCACTTTATTTAATCAGTGGAATAATATGTCATAATACGTCATAATGAAGTTGTTTATCAGCCTCTGAGATCCTTCAATTTGGATCAGCCATTACTCCTTGCAACCCCATAGCATTTCCTGTCAGGGTCTCGCTGTCAGCACTTCACAATATATAATAGGTAAAATGTAATATAATAGATGGCAGCTAAATGGATCTCTTCACAACTTGTGAAGTGTCTTGGGGATACTATAAATTTTTGCGAAAGCGCCGGAACTACTGAAAAAGTAGATCACTTTGGTGCAGCAGTGCTTCATCTAGATGACTGTCAGTTTCGGCTGTAGTGGTGCTGGAGGTAAGGAAGGATGACGAAAAGTCCTTCAGAGGCTAAAATAAAATGGCTTTTTTAAAAGTCACCTAAAACATCCTCAGAGAATTCCTTATTTCTCCCTTTGTTGACATTATTTTCTCAATATTCCATTTTAATTGAAAGAAAAACCTTTGCCTTGACTGCACTTTAACCTAAGTCACTCGGAGGTGAACAGACAGCACAGTCAGGGATGAAGCCCACGTCTGTAAGTAGAGCTCCGTCTCGATTAGAGTATTGGTAGGAAATACGTCTTCTGACTGAGTGTTGGTGCAGGAATGCTGGCGTTTTTAAGGACAATTACTGAACTTTAAAAAAAGGGAAAGGGAGTATTTTGTTGGGTGTTTTTTTTGTTTAAATAAAACATCTTGGACTTGATTGTTTTGCTGTTTTGTTTTTTGAGTTGCTTTCTCCCCCTTGTCAAAGACTGAGTGTGGGGCCATATTATACAACTGACTTCAGTCCAGTGTGCTGGGATTGTTAAAGGGGGAGAGCAAAACCCAAAACAATCCAAACATGCCAAGCACAACAAGTCAGACCTCTGCCGTGACTGTGCTGTCATGTAGAGCTGGGCGATATGGCGATATATATCGTGAGGACGAGAGAAACATGTCTATCGTGACCTTTCTCCTCTATTTTTTCTATCGTGATAAACTTTTTTATTATTATTATTACTGCTAATATACATTTTAATATAATTTGTTAATATAACATTTTGCGTTTTTGCTATGCAAACTCTAAGTGTATATAACGAAAAAAAAAAGAGAATAAAAAGATAATGTGTAGAGAACGTGGTTTTGCGACACTACACCGCTTAAGTCACGCGGCTTTGCACCACACGTTTGCGACATTACTGACGGAGAGAGCCCGCGAAATTTCTTTCTGGCTTGAAAAAAAATGAATGATGGACACCCAAGAAGATGTTACCACAGCAGCGGTTACAGAGTCCAAAACGGTTGCCAGGTCACAGACACAACAAACATCACTTTTGCCCAAAAGGGGAGGCAGCTCGGTTGTTTGGTTATATTTCGGATTTCAGCCATCTGATAAAGAACAAACGCAGCCGATATGTAAACTGTGCAGCAAAGCCGTTCCAGCGGCTGATGCAAATACTTCCGGCCTCTTTTACCACCTGAAGAAAAATCATGAACAAGAACACGGGAAACTACAACCACTCCGATCAAAACAAACAAGGGATGAAAATACAGGAAGCACTAGAAAGAAATTCTCACAGCCGAAGCTTAAGGAAGCATTCGCCCAAGGATCACAATATGAGAAGACGTCTCAGCGACACAAGTAGATCACAGGTGCTATTTCATGCTATATCTGTAAATACACATTTCTTCTTAAATAGGCGAGGCGCCTCCTAGTGGAAAACAAGGTAAGTGAAAGACAAGAGAAAAACCTGGCCTTGGAATTTTATAAAATGTCAATAACAAACGAATATTAAATGATTAATTACTGCAGCGCAATAGCCAAGATTCTATACTGTTCACTGTCATGGCCGCAAATTGCATAACTGGTGTTCTTGGTTTGGGGTTGGGATTCTCATATTAGGAAACAAGATGATGGGTAAAAAAAAATAGGCGATGAAAGATTTTTTTCAACCCTGTCCATCTGACGGAATATGAAAACATAAAATGCAACATCAGTTGTGGTATATCGTGATATATATCGTTATCGTGATATAAAATAATCAATATCGTGATATAGTTTTTTTTCCATATCGCCCAGCCCTACTGTCATGTTTCATCGTGGTATTCTGTGCCTGGCATGTGGATCCCACCTTCACCTCACTCAGGAATGTGTCCGTCTCTATCCCTGTCTCAGCTCCTTTTATTTTGGCTTAAATCAGCCTCTGCTGACACCTGCGCGCCGCAGCTATGGAGTTCAGTCAGTGCACTCTGCCTTAGACAACCGACCTCAGCCCAGCTTGGATTGTTAAAGGGGGAAAAGTAAAACCCAAAACACTCTAAACATACAAAGCACAACAATAAAATTATAATAAAAGAAAAACACAATCAGGTTTTTCTCTGGGAATGTAGTGTTGGTGCGTGCAGCACAACTTTACCAACACTACATTCCCCACAATGCAATTGTAGCCTGCAAAGTCGTGAAGACTAGTTTCTCAGAATCACCCCTGGAAAGCATATTTCTAATTTTTGCAATATTCAGCAGATGACAGAAGGAAATTCTAGAAACCTCTTTGATATGAGATTTAAATGACAGGTCCTGGTCAAAACTAACACCAATATTTTTTTTACTGTATTATCTGAAATAAGTTTAATCCCATCCAGATTAAGTGACTAATCAGCTCTTTGGACTCTGGTCCAAAGACTACAACTTCTGTTTTGTCTGCATTCAGGAGCAGAAAGGTTTATATGTCTTCAAGACTACCTATAATTTATGTAATGGGTCAGCTTCATCTAGATTTATAGGCAGATATAGCTGAGTATCATCAGCATAACAGTGAAAATTAATCCCATATTGTCTAATAATTCTACCGATTGGGAGCATATAGTGTATATAGTAAAGAGAATTGGTCCTAGCACTGATCCCTGTGGTACTCCACAGGTAACCCTTGACTAAGACTAAGATTAAATCTAAGATGCCCTGTCAAAAACAACCATGTATGCCATAATTAAATGTTTACTAGGGGACACAACTGGCAACATCAAATCCTACCAAAAACTGCCTTTAACTATTTTTACTGAAACTACTGCCAGATACCTATGGACCTTCTGACAGATAATAAATTATGAGAAAGATTTTTCTAAAGTGCAGCTGATGAATTCAAGTTAAAAAGTACAACAGCCTAAAACAGTGCCGTACTGCATAATTTTTTATGGTCCCCTCTCTGATCCAATCAGTGATGACAAGTTTACTGTAGCTGCAATTTTGCCATTCAACTGCTGTTTGTTTTGATGGTGTCTGAAAATTATGATTTTGGCTCTGTTTATATAAACCTGTTTTTAGGTTTAGGTTTTGGGGAAAAAATGGTTTGTTTTGAAGAGACAACATCCATTCCCGTTTGAACAGTGCAATGTTTTTTTCTTGGAATCTTCCCAAAGTTCTGCAAAATATGGCATATTCAAAATGATTTCTTACCTTCTTAATGGCAACATCATTATTGCCATTACAGCCATAAAACAATTTTCATAATCTCTGCCACTTTTTCCATATTGCCTCTGACATTTTAAAAGTTTATCCTTTGGAACCAGCTGTAGCATTCACGATTACAACATTAAGCTTAGAAGCGATGTTTCATATACAAAATGTGATTTTTAGCTAAATATTAGTCATAGTAAATGCATCAGTGTGTTTTTTTTAAACCACCATATGTAATAGAGCTTAAAATAGTTGATGCCTGCGTGGGTACTTTCTAAGTGATTTTCATATCAGTCACTGTTCAGTTAATGCACATTTTGGAGCTCAGAGGGAGTGGGTGTATGCTCCTGAATGAAATGTAATGTGAGTATTATACACTATATTGCCAAAAGTATTTGCTCACCTGCCTTGACTCACATATGAGCTTAAGTGACATCCCGTTCCTAATCCATAGGGTTCAATATGACGTCGGTCCACCCTTTGCAGCTAGAACAGCTTCAACTCTTCTGGGAAGGCTGTCCACAAGGTTTAGGAGTGTGTTTATGGGAATTTTTGACCATTCTTCCAGAAGCGCATTTGTGAGGTCGCACACTGATGTTGGACGAGAAGGCCTGGCTCTCAGTCTCCGCTCTAATTCATCCCAAAGGTGTTCTATCGGGTTGAGGTCAGGACTCTGTGCAGGCCAGTCAAGTTCATCCACACCAGACTCTGTCATCCATGTCTTTATGGACCTTGCTTTGTGCACTGGTGCACAGTCATGTTGGAAGAGGAAGGGGCCAGCTCCAAACTGTTCCCACAAAGTTGGGAGCATGGAATTGTCCAAAATGTCTTGGTATGCTGAAGCATTCAGAGTTCCTTTCACTGGAACTAAGGGGCCAAGCCCAGCTCCTGAAAAACAACCCCACACCATAATCCCCCCTCCACCAAACTATACACTTGGCACAATGCAGTCAGACAAGTACCGTTCTCCTGGCAACCGCCAAACCCAGACCCGTCCATCAGATTGCCAGATGGAGAAGCGCGATTCGTCACTCCAGAGAACGCGTCTCCACTGCTCTAGAGTCCAGTGGCGGCGTGCTTTACACCACCGCATCCGACGCTTTGCATTGCACTTGGTGATGTATGGCTTGGATGCAGCTGCTCGACCATGGAAACCCATTCCATGAAGCTCTCTGCGCACTGTTCTTGAGCTAATCTGAAGGCCACATGAAGTTTGGAGGTCTGTAGTGATTGACTCTGCAGAAAGTTGGCGACCTCTTCGCACTATGCGCGTCAGCATCCGCTGACCCCGCTCCGTCAGTTTACGTGGCCTACCACTTCGTGGCTGAGTTGCTGTCGTTCCCAAACACTTCCATTTTCTTATAATACAGCTGACAGTTGACTGTGGAATATTTAGGAGCGAGGAAATTTCACGACTGGATTTGTTGCACAGGTGGCATCCTATCACAGTTCCACGCTGGAATTCACTGAGCTCCTGAGAGCGACCCATTCTTTCACAAATGTTTGTAAAAACAGTCTGCATGCCTAGGTGCTTGAATTTATACACCTGTGGCCATGGAAGTGATTGGAACACCTGATTCCAATAATTTGGATGGGTGAGCAAATACTTTTGGCAATATAGTGTATTAACATCCCTGCTATGTAGTGAACTATTGTGTAATTGTGGTAAGATGTAGAGACAAAGAATGCCTTAACAGCTTTACAGTTGTAATTTTAATGTACAATTGACAAACTTCAATTGTATAACAAACAGCATGATTTGGTCATATTAACAGTATTGAGGAAAGATTACATTTCCAAACCCACATACTCTTACATGTTATGTGCAGGTCTTTATGGATGAAACAGAAATAAGTCAAGAGAATTATAACAGTGGATCTTGACTATATAACTCTTGACAGTACAGTTTTTGAATTCATATTTAATTTGGCAGCACAAGGTGTAATGAGCTCAGAACTTAGGATCCAGAATTCAGGCAAGACAGACAGTGGGAAAGTTCAAAGCGTTTATTTAAAAACAGTGTGGTGCGGCTGCTCGTTAGCTGCGGGGGGGTTCACTGGATTTTCTGCAGGTGTAGAGGATCAGGTAAGTGACTGTAAAACTCAAACGAAGAACAGCAATGAGCATGAAAACCACCAACCTGGCAAAGTCAGTCCTAGCCCAAAAGTTCTGCTCCTATGGAATGAAGTCCAGAGGAGCAGAACTCTGTTGTTTGTTATGGAGCCAGTAAAAGAGATCCAGAAGAGAAGAGAAATAGCGTCTTGCAGCAACCAGAGCATGCAGGGGAACTGATGGATCCAGGAGGGTAATCCAAACTGTGGTCAGGAGTCAGGTCCAAGGTCGACATCATGCAGAATCGAGGTGACAGCCAGGAAACACAGGACAGGTAAAACAGAGCAGACAGAAAACAGAAGTCCGTGGACACAAACAGTCAGGTTTGTGCCAGGCGGTCAGGAAACAGACCTAATAAAAAACACAGGGAATGCTAGAGTTAATCTCGCAAGAAGTGCGCATAATCTAGCACCAGCTGCCGGGATAGAGAGGCATGAATAGCAGCAGGAACAGGTGGATCTGATGAGTGATAGTAAGCACATCGCAGAGCAAAGCAGATGAAAGCAACAAGGCGGAAACCCCAGACTTAAGGTGCCAAGATCATGAACAATACTAATAAAAAATATAGCTGAGGAACTTCAACTTTTAAAATTGAACAATGTATGTTACGATACATACATTGTTGGAAACCCTAACCCTGCTTATAATTAAATAAATGAATCAATGTGAAAATGACATTGGGAAGTACCTGAGTGCAAGTACAGCTTATTATTAAGAAATATTTTCCTAAGAATGAAAACAATGATTTAATTTGAAAATATATTCCAACAATATAAAATATTTTTGAGGAATTTTTATTTAATTCCGGGAGTTCAAACTGTATCTTTTAAAATGCAAATTTCTTTTTCATAAAAATGTTTTACCTCAGTGCCTGTTATTTCACAATGACAATTTAAACCCAAATGACCATGTCATTCAATCATCTTTAGCGGGTTGGGTTGGCTGATCCAAACAGTGACTAGTCTTATTTCTAGTATCTGGCTGCCAGCTTGTTATGCCAACAACAACTAGCTTGGTGGATGCTAGACGCTGTTCCACCTTGTTTTCCCCTGCCTTAAGCGTCTGCTTTAATCTGCTCTAGTATAGAAAATACAGTAAAAACACTTTTTCAACCTGGATTGAATTGCTCTACATTGAAGTTGATCTAAAAGATAATAATACTTACTCTGCAATAAATTAATATTCATTGAAAACCCAGAATAACTTTTTAAATGGCTCAACCACTAAACTGAATGGCTGAAACTTCTTTTTTAATCTGTTTTACATTTTTGCTTCTACCTAATTTCTCAATTTTTTATTTTTATTGATTTTATACATTCTTACAAGTATACAGTTTATATATATATATAATTTTTTTTTGTTTTTGCATATGAACACATTTGTTAGTTCAAAAATAAATATGAGCATTAATAGTTGATTGATTAATTATTTTTTTATTTTAAAGTTATGTCTAAGCCAAGTTTGGTAACTTTTCTCATTACAGTTAACATTAATTTGATCCTGTCTAAAGAAAACATTTGAAAGGCTTCTGTTGAGATGGTTTTACAACTTCCTAGCAGTTTTGACAGGTTGTTTGTTTTTTTCAAAGTAAAATGTGGCTTCACTTTACCAAAGACAAATGTGCTGTAAAAAAAAAAAAAAAAAACTCTGATGGAGCCCTACTTTCTTATAGAAGGGAAAATGCCATTTATCAACTTAGCTCAAGATGTAACTTTGTGGTTACATCTATTGTGTTCCATTAGTGTACAGTAATATTACACTTGTAACACTTCAAAATTGAATGGTGAGAATAGAGTCCAGATATTTATACAGTATGGCCATTAATTAAACTTTAACATATTAGATATTGTCTGAAAAAGTTCTTGCCATTAGTTTAGAATAAAATAATCAAGGTTTGAAGCACATTAGTACTGTACTTTTTGTACTGGATATCTTCTAATGTTGTCCAAATGCAAAAACCTTGATGATCTTTAACAATCCAAATTATGTCTGATTTTTAATAATTTAACACTAATCTTTCACAGCCAGCATCCAGACCTCTGATTTGCATGCAGTCTATGGGAGATAGGATCAAAGAGTGTGAAGAGAACTTCATTTAAGTGTTGTGAGGACCCTGTTTTAAGTGTTAATGTGTCCAGCACCCAAAGTGGAAGAGTTGTTAAATCTGAACTTCTGCTGGTGGATGTTGATTGACAACAAGAGAAGCTGATCCAGGAGCTGCCTGGGAGACAGACAAAACATGCAAGCCATGATCTCTGTCTCTGCAGGGCTATGAGCATAAAATATGAAAAAATAATATAGAGAAAGGGATTTAACTCCACTGGTTTTACCGAAAAAGTGAGGGAAATGTTTTTTGTCCGAGGTAAGGGCTCTGATCAGTGCTAAGCAAAATAATTTTTTTACGGAACTGTGGAAAAAAACCTGATGGCAAAAAATATTACATTTTATATTATGATATTAGCAGGGTTTACTACAAAACGTAAAAACGCTTCATATTTACTTTCAGCTGGAAAAAGAGGGATATCCTAGACAGCCAAGCAGCTAGGTAACGGAAGGAAGACTATGCGTTATTTGGAATCAGCCAATGGAACGAAAAATTCAATAGGAAAATAAAAAAGTTGACTTTTTTGAAGTTACATTTTGAAATAAAAACTGATGGAATTAAATAAAAATGCCTACAATCTAATTTATATTATCTGTAAAAATTGACAAAATAATATTTTATTTCATTAAAATTAAATATATAGTCTATAACAATAAGCTGAGAACTTTACTTGAATTCCATTGATTCATAATTCTGGTGTCACATTTAGTATTTATGTATCACTTATTCCAGAAGATATTTATTTTACAATCATTTATGGATTTATTTAATTTTAAGCACCTTGGCGTTCCATATGTGAGATGCCTTTATCCATTCTGTCAAAATGTGACCTTTTAGCTGGCATATAATGTAAGACAGCCAACAAATGAAGATGTCCCACACAAAGGTCATGCTCTTCTTTAGAAAGGATATCAGAGAAACACATCTGACTAGTCCAGTCATTAAGAAAGTGGTTGGAGACTGAGAAAAAACAGTTTTTCCATAGGAAACAGATTTAACAAAGGGTATGCATATTATTTTAAGAGAAATGCGATACAGATGATGACAAAACCTTGGTGATATTGGTAGAGCCACTCCCTAACCAAGGCTGCATGCAACTCAGATCAAAGCATAACAAGAACAATGCCTAGAGAAGCTGACTTATTACAAAGCTCCAGAACAAATGGTTGGTCTTGAACCCTTTAATTTTTATTAAGACGTGTCCAATCTCAAGGGGTCTAAAACCTGAGTTCAGTTCCTGTTTGGCTAACGTATATTCTGTTTGGAAATGTTTTACACTAGTTTTATCATCCATTTCATTGTCTCATTCTCACCGTGAGGGAGCCCAGGTGGCAATGTTAAAATTTTCAGACTTAGAAATAAAGTGGTTGCATTTTAATGCAGCTATGGTGTTCACATGAAATCCCAGTAAAAAATTTAATGTTTTAGATGTGGTCTTAAAACATCAAGAGCAAAAATTTCAAGTCAAACACATCTTGTACATGAGCAGCATATGCTAAGCATACATTTACAAGTGTGCTAAAGGCAGTGTGGACATGGAAATATTTTTGTACAAAAATATAATTATTTAATAAAGGAGAGACACGCTTATTATAAAATCAAAAATAAAAAGAAATATCAATTTCAAACATTAAAACTCAAGCAAAATAACCTGCCCAGCTTTATTCGGTGTGGGTTTTTATTCTACTTTTTAGCACTGGGCAAATAGAAACAAATAGTTTTTCACCAAAGAAACAGTGATTACCAATTAGCACACAGCTTCAGTTAACAGAGCCAGAAACTGCCAGTTAGGTTCAAAATCAGGGTATAGTGATGGACTCTTATCTGAACCTTCAAAGTTATATCAAGACAGTAACATGGTTAGTCTTCTGTCACCTAAATAACCTCTCAAGGATTAAATGTTAATTGCCTCAGTAGGACCTTGAAAAACTAGTTTCTGCTAATTATTTGATATTTAGTCAAATTGATTACTGTAACAGCATCTTTAGAAGTCTGCTTAAAAATGTCGATCAGACAGCTGCAGCTGATCTAAAATGCTGCTGCCCCAGTACTCACTAAAACTAATAAAGTGAAGCACATCACCCTATTTCTGAAGTTATTACACTGGCTCTCCATATCTCAGATAACAGACTGCACACTTCTATTGTTAGGATTCCAGTTTGTCGGGCTTGTTTTTGCCCTTTTGCAGTTTCACCGTGCACCCGCAAGATGCTGCCATTGTCCTCTGCTGTTCTGGAAGTTGTTCCTGTTCTTCTCACCTCACACCTGCAGCCTATTGGGTAATCAGTCCCTGAGGAGTATTTAAGGAGCAGACTGTCTTCACTTCCTCGCCAGAGTGTTTGCCAGTGTTGGGTATTCTAGCCCCTCTGAGTTTGCGGAGTCAACTTTGAGTCTAAGTGTCTTCAGAGCTCTTCAGTCCTAACCTTATTTTGTCTTTGATTCTCCGGCAGAATTTTCCAGATCCTCTGGATAAGCTGGCCCTTCTAGTCTGGAAGGGAAACACTCGTCACACTGAGAAAAGGAGACAGATCTCCTCATCTGAACGCTGAGCCCTTCAGGAACAAAGAGTTGTTCCGCTAAGTTGCTCCTTAGGATTCCCATAGTCTGCCTGTCCGCCCTCCAACGAACCAAGCCTTCTACAGACCAAGCCTCCACAAACGAGATCTCAGAAAACCTCCCAAACTGTGAGTCCAAGTAACCTTGAATTCAGACCTTCGGCCAGTTTTCCCTCAGTCATTGAACTCACCACTCTGATCTCCTCCTAGAGCTTCCGCTTCCTGTTCACCAGACCGCTGGAACCTCCCGAAGCTGGGGAACTGTTTTACCTATCTGTGTACTTTTTCTTACAATAAACTGTTAAATCTTTTTCGGTCTCTGTGAAGTGCTTCTGCATGTGGGTCAAACATATTAGACCCATCATGACATCTGTAAGTCCATAAATCACTGAATTTATAGATTACAGACTTGTTGTCAATGTATCGTTTGCCTATCCTCTCGGGCCTTCAGGCTCAAATGTGCTCTGCATAATCTGGAATAATTCTAGAGAAAAACTGTAAAAGCTTTGATGCCGGAAGTAACTTTACATTGACTTTAAAAGCATATTTGTTTGGAGTGGCCTTTGCATTAATAGGAATAACGTGAAAATAATATTTACACAAAATCCCATACTGAATAAAGCTGGGAAGTCAGGAGGCTATTTTGTAGTTGGAAATGTATGTTTTTTTGCTTAATGATTTTCTAACTCTAACTGTGTCCCTATCATTTATCAAATAATTATCTTTTTGTACAAAATTTTTTTCAGACTGCCTTTGAGCCCACTTGTAAATTCATGCTTAGCATATGCTGTTAGTGCTGTGTTTCTCTGCTGACTTTGGCCTAGATTTTCATGGAATCAGTGATCTCTCCTTGCACCCCACACAACAATCCTGATCCCTTTCAGACTCACAGTCCAATGAGACCTCATTAAAATGGATTCTGTAGAAAGGTTAGACACAACCCCCCCCATCTTTCTAACCTGATGTTTGACTATGAGAGCATCTGATCAAATACGGTCTAGACTGCACACCTTTGCCATCCTCTGGCTTATGTGGAACTTAATCACTTCTTTTTCATTTGGGCCTTTTTAATTTACCAATGATCTTTTACTAAAGCCTTGAATATCAACCTTAACATACCTTAACATAACTCAAATTCATACAATTTTTCCGGTAGATCCAGTTATTTTACTGTGGACAAACATAAACAGAGGACTTTATTTTCAATTACTGAAATTATTACTTTATTATCATATAGCAGCATGCTGCACTGTGTTCAAACATTTTTAACTCAGTTGTCAGGTGAACATATCATTTATATTACCTACGTATGAAGTATGCACTGAATCCTATCAGTCTGGATCTTTTGATCTCAGTTCCATTTCACAAAGTAGTTTTAACAAACTCAGACTCAAATCCCCAACTCTGAATTGATCTAGCCTAAGGTTGGAAACTGTGTTTTCAGTTTCATAAAAGCTCATGTGAGCTAATTTAATCAACTCTAGAGTTGAGCAGGCATGTAACAAGTATGAAAAGCCATTATCAGTGGAGCATGACAACAGGAGGTGCCTATTTCACACCACTGGAAATAGGGATTTCAATGAAGAAACAAAAGAAAAATGGAGAAAGTGTTTAAAAGAAAGGACAGCAGAGCTACAGCTGGAAAGGAGAGGGAGATGGCATAAGAGAACATTGCCCCCTAAACTTATTGTCAGACTACAAACTTTATGATACCATAGGTATTTAAATTAATCCTCGCTTTTACAACCCACCTCCAAAGTCCATTACAGTACAAATCCTAAGTTTTGAGGTAATCTCTCATCCATAGAGACCTAGAGCTAATGTGAAGGTCTGCATCATATATCTTCAACAGCTTTGATGTGAATACACCCTATGAATTCAAAAGAAACTGTGAGTGTTCCCTGCTGACTAGACCCAGCGTTTATGTTAATGGATGCAGCATCCTATCAACATTTGGAAACAAAACAGTAATCAAGGACATTTGTTGTGGGGATTCAACTTTCATTAAAGCACAAACCAGCATAAAACCCCTAAAGCTTTGTGTATGTTCAGCCAACAAATTTATAAAGCAATATGGCTGCCGTATGGTCCACAGTGACAAGACCGAATGACTCTCTTGCCAAAGATAATCAGCTTTGTATGTCATGTTGACATGAAGTGGTTGCTAAGGCATTTTGCACTTTGATGCTGGCAGCACTGGAACAAAGCTGATTTTGAAAAATGCAATTGGAGAACACAAAGAGAGACATTACTACAGTTCCTAAGTGGCATGTGAATTAAGCAACAAACAGAGAGCATAAACTGGTTAGGAGTGGCTTGGAAACTCAGAGATGAAAAAAGTGAAGCACTTATGTCCATTTTACAAAACACAAGCTCATAAACAAACTCATCATTGCACCTGTCTTAGGGCCTACGGATATGGGAAGTAAAATTAAGAACAAGTTTTCAGTGTTTGCAAATGTTAAACAATGGATGGAAAATACAGAGAAGAATAAATATGTTTTTAGCATAAAACATGTGTAACAAATACTATTTGGGGTGTTTCTGCATCATGAAAAACAAGTAGAGAATAGAAAAATCCAGGCAAAGCCACAGAGAGAGGGAAAAATTACAAGCAGGAAAGGTTTTTATAAATTTGATTTCTACTTGGCATGAGCACATTGCATCTCTGTATCCTGTGCCTGCTGTGCCACAACAATCTCAGCAGGATTTCAAAATGTCTATGGTTGCAATGATAATGAGATATAACCCCTAACATCATCTACAGTCTCAAGAAGAATTACAACGACACTTTGCATAGCAGTATTGCCTAATCTATTCCGCCCCCAGTTTGGTAAGGGATGCATTATTATTCTTTTAGCTGAATAGTTGATTAGCATTTCTTTTTTTTTAATCCTTGAACCATTGTTGACTACTTTCTTTATTTTGAATGGGTCACTAAATGCGGCACATCAAATTCTGTTTGTACAGTAAAGAATTCTTAAAGTAATACATATACAACTTAATATACCTCAATATAGTCCAGTTTCATAATGTCAGAAATCATAATAACTTGCATATTGGGTTTTTCTGAAATCCATTTCTATCATGTTAGTCAGACCAAGGAATTGCATTGCCTTGCAGAAATATTTCAGTGTATCATCTTAAAATCTAATGTGATCAACCAAAATAAAGAAGAGCATAATTATAAAATGGAAGAAAAGGTTGGGTTTCAAAACATAAAAAAGTGTCTTACTGTTGTGTTCATACACCTTTTATCTGATAGCATTAAAATAAAAAGAAAGACAATTATACACAAAAAAGTCCTAAATTGCCCCCCTGTAACGCTGTAGTACTAAAGCTGTACAGAGCCACTGCTGATGTTTAGGTATGGTTTAAGGCAGGGGTGTCAAACTGGTTCCAGAAAGGGCTGTGTGGCTGCAGGTTTTCTTTCAAACCAAGCAATAGCACACCAGACTCCAGTCATCCTATCAAGTAAGTCCAGTCTTAACATGATGACTTGATGAGATGAATGGAGTCTGGTATGCTATTGCTTGGTGGGAAAGAAAACCTGCAGCCACTCGGCCCTTTCTGGAACCAGTTTGAAATCCCTGGTTTAACGGATAAACTATTAGTCATGCATTCCATAAACTGTTCTTTAGGTTCATAGAAAGAATAAGACTAATATTTTTTCCAGATAAACTAATATGCAAAGCTTGTTAGGACACATCAAAAATACTCCCTGCTGTATGGAGGATATGAAAAGATTACGAGTAGTGTGTAGTAAAAAAAAAAAAAAAAGGCAGTTTATATTGCTCTATTTTATAAAAGGTGAGTGGTCATTTTGTTTAATTTTCTATACAAATGTTATCCACCAAATCCATACAAAGTGTGGGTATGAGGGGTTGTTTAATTTTTGGGAGCTGGTGGATTGCCAAAATTTTATTATTGAGCATCTTGAAATTATGGAACTAAATCATTAAATGAACATCACAGAAATTATGACCTCTACTGCTTAAACTTTTAAACGTCATTTATCTTATTTCACTTCACCAAATATATACCAGTGGCTATGGTTTCCAGGACATAAGTAATTTGAAAAATGGGACAATATGTTTATTTTATTATGTTTGTATTTATTCATATAAACATGCCAGTAGGTCTAATCTGATCTGATTGGGCAAGTTTGAAATGAAAATTGTAATTTACTGAGAAGGGAGGGTTATGAAGAATGGAAATGTTATCTGTGTTAATGTAGATGCTTGTCAGGATTAAGTTATTCTGAAAGAGGGAGTTAACATTTGCATCCTGCTTCCGCATAAGAGCCATGTCACAAAATATTTTGACCTTCAACTTTACATGACATATGATTAGAGAGACCTGTAGTTTTATTCTAACTGTCCATATAAACAGTACAGTCTGGTTATTTTATATTTTTGTCTTCACTGCCTAATGTACAGTTTCCACCTAAGGACAAACTAGCAATTATTTATTTCATGATTACATTTTTTTTATATATATTTTCTTTTCTGACATAAACTTATATTAAAAACAAGGAAATTATCTGGATTATGACCCCACATGTTAAAACAAATTCCCAACATGTTTGCACAGATAAATGAAGACTTTAACTGCAATCCACAAACAGAAATGATTTACAATTATATCAAGGAGGCATTTCTCCGCCCATTATTAATGCCAAGGAGGCCTCTGTGTATGAATTTGAAGCACAGCAGCCCACATTTTGTAATCAAAAGCATTTCCTGGCCCCTTGCAGTTGTATTACTTCCAGTTACAGCTCATGAATAACATCAAACAGACCATGAAGTGCATAGAAAAAGAAAATGTGATAACTATGAGGGTGTAAGCAGCCTCTGTTTGAAGTAGCTTTGAGCCTCTGGATCTTAAATGTAGGTAAAAGGAAATGCTTATATCTGTAGTGCCTTGTAATTAAATCACATGATGAATCCGTTGATTAGAGGATATGGGCATTAAAAAGAAAGTTGCCTAAGGCATAGAAGTGAAAAAAAAAAAATCAGAGACATCAGTTTCCTAATGATGGCTTGAAACCAATATTTATTAAAGACTCAGATTTGCTTGCCTAAGACATATACACATCATCAACGAGTTGACATTTCTTTATCAATTTTGTTGGTCCAAATGCTAATGAATAATTTTCTATCAACAAAACAATTGCAGGTTGATTAGGTTGTCTGCCGTTAACCTATCCCTAAAGACAGTGCAAGCTACCTAGGAGACAACATGACAGATGGAGACGGGGTTCATATCTTAAACATATTTACTGGCTCAAAAAAAATCTTAAATTCGATACTCTTAACAGATGAGCCTATGCACTGATTACAATTTGAGGTTTGATATGGTAACAAATTTAAGATATCTAACATAAAAAGTAACAGAATATCAGGTTGTGATCAGTGTTGTTTTTGACAGCCATTTTAGATTTAGTTTTAGTGTTCAGGATGAAAAACTATTATTAGTCTTAGTCGCATTTTAGTCATTACAATATGTAAGAGTTTTAGTCGGTTTTAGTTGAATAAAATTTAAAAAGGTTTTAGTCTAGTTTTACCCAGTTTTATGTTGCAAAAAAAAAAAAAATTTAACCTTAAAAATTTCAAATAACAACCACAATTTTTTTTCCAGACTGACAGCTTTTTGTCTAGCTACTACAAATGCTGGGCATAGAATGCTGCCATGCAGTTAATCATTGCTGTTGGGCAGGAAACTTTGATTTATAGAATTCAGATAAAGTTTTGATATATTAATGCGCTAATTTATAAATAAGTGTCTCATAAAAGCTGTGAAAATAGCAGATCTAGTTCAAAACCCCATATTGGTTAATATAGCAGATAGACAAGCTTATAAAATGTACAATAAAGGAATGGTTTTAGACATAAAAGGTTTCCATCATGAAGCAAATACTTCCTGATATACTATGAATCATGCATTACACACAGACCAATACAATCTTCATTATTCCAAAAAAGCAAAGAACAAAAACATTCTTCTTTCTACTTCTGCAATTGTGGCTTTATTTCTTCAATTTGCCCCTTTGTTACCGCTGCTCAGGGGTCAAAGATTTAAATTCATAGGGTTTTGATATAAAAAACATACAGAGAGAGCCTACATAATTACCTTCTAATGCCATGGCAATCCAGACCTAAATTGGATGAATATGCTAACTAAAATGTTGAAATATTTAAAGGAAGCAGAGAAAATATTTTAATGACAACACAAGGAAGTATTTACATCATATTTAAATAGATATAAATGAGAACAATGAGAGATGAATATTCAAAGATCTATGTAACATTGCATACCATTACAGCATGCAGTGAAATATTTTCTTTGGATATAATTTCCTTTTGGTCGAAATTAAAGAATGTATCTCCTCTTGTGAGCTGGAAGAAATAAAATGTTGATAGTTAGGCAAAGGGATTTTTCACGATTGATAGAGGATGATCAGTCACATTGTTTATTAAGTAGCACACAATCTGACGTACGTGCACGCAAGGACGCATTTCTGCACAAGCAAAGCTAGAAGATCAGTTTTTCAGAGTTGAGCACACAGTAACGGATGATTCCATGTTATTTTCCGCTCTGCTACTGCTGCCATGTTCCATCTGTGGACATGCAGAATGTGTAACGCCGCATGCCATGTGGGCGGCAGGATCAAACAAGACGCAGCAGCATGGCAAATACTGCTTAGCAGATTACAGCACAATAATGCATTTTAAATTTCTGACCGACCAGCCACTAATCTTTTTTTAGTCTTGTCTCAATCCTCGACGAAAACTCAAACCTATGACTAGTCATGCTTTAGTCATCAAAGATCCATGTTTAGCTCGTCAGTTTTCATCATCGTCATGAAAAAAAGGAGCCTCAAAAAAAATTTAGTTATCGTTGACAAAAATAACACTTGTGGTGATGCCTGAAAAAAACACAATGACATGAATTGTTTTTTTTTTTAATTCCTTATGTCACAAAATTATATTTGAGTCTAACACCATATAAAAGAACAGAAAACAAACACAAGACAGGTGAGGATGCAGCCCGGTGGTTTTAAACAGTAATAATGATTTAAGCAAGATGCCTCAATTTTTATTATTGATAAAAAAAACTAAACAGAATATACTGAAAATGAAATCTGCACCATAAAATTAGCTTATCTGATGAAGATGAATTTTGTGATTTGCTCTATGAAAAAGACTTTTGCTCAACCATTCTAGAACATTCTGATTCATCAGCTTTGCTGATGCTGACATTATGGAAGCTTTGGTTAAAACCCACTAATAGAGTGGACAGAAACAATGACTATTAACGTTTAGGTTTTATTTGTCTTTTTTTGTTTTTTTGACTGCACTTTAAAAGCATGTTGGCATAAATGGTACAAGCACATTTAAATGAGCAGTTCCAAGGATAATGTAAATAATTCATAAAGTTTAAGCAGTGGCGGCTTGTCCAGAGCTTGGCTAAAAAGCTGACAGCAAACATTATATCTTAAAATGATGAGCTGTCACAAACTGTTTTAAGAAGGACTGGCTGTTTTGTTCTGTAGCATGGTCAGAACGATATAGAGTGATACTTTACAAGACCAGTAACCAAATCTGAGGTAAGAAAATGATATTACCAAAACAGACAATTCTATATCTGTTTAACAGCATTGCTTCCACCCCCTGCAGCTGTCTTTCACCTCATTAGACACTACAGGAAGAGATTAGATATCTTTTCTATTCTCTTCGGTATGTATAGAAGAGAAGTTAAAAGCCATGTTTCTTTTTTCTTTTTTTTTTGCACCTACCTGACATTTCAAAACTAGTGTTAGCTCTACCATTACTGTAACATCATCCAAAAAAAAAAAAACTGGAGTAGTTCTGCCACTGTGGGGTACAAGAGTGAATTTTTCTCTCATATACCTCCATGTTGGGTTTGAGCAGATCTAGATACAAGGCTGCACCGTTCATAGTTAACTAAAACATACACATGATCTACAATCTAAAACTAAGAAACTGCCCCCATTCTATAGTCGGATTGCTCAGGCTTGGCTGCACAGGTGGCCTTGGCTTTTCCAAAGCCAGCAGCTCCAATTGATATTGACTAATGTTTTGTCTCCTCCACAGCACCTTTCTCTCTTTCCCACCCATTTCCTATGTATCTTATTAATTACTTGGTGAGAGATACTACAGCTCTTTCTGAAAATTATTACTGTGATCTCAGTCCATCTTTCTGTCACTATCATGTTGTCAATCCATGTCTCAGTTACAGCACACACAATTCCCAGCCCATTACCTCTGCATGTAAGTGGTCCACCAGTAAAGGCTTTGTATTTTATATGTACATATATACATACGTATATATATATATATATATATATATATATATATATATATATATACATACACTAAAATTTTGGGGTCACCCAAACAATTTTGTGTTTTCCTGAAAAGTCACTTATTCACCAGCATATGTTGTAAAAATTAATAGAAAATAGACTCAAGACATTGACAAGGTTAGAAATAATGATTTTCTCTGAAATAAGATTTTTTTTTACATCAAGCTTTGCTTTCGTCAAAGACTCCTCCATTTGCAGCAATTACAGCATTGCAGACCTTTGGCATTCTAGCTGTTAATTTGTTGAGGTAATCTGCCCTGAAGCCCAGAATCCTGCAGCCGCCTCTTCACTGTAGAAGTTGACACTGGTGTTTTGCTGGTACTATTTAATGAAGATGCCAGTTTGGGTCCTGTGAGGCGTCTGTTTCTCAAACTACAGACTCTAATGTCTATCTTCTCGCTCAGTTGTGCAACGCGGCCTTCCACTTTTTCTACTCTGGTTAGAGCCTGTTTGTGCTGTCCTCTGAAGGTAGTAGTACACACCGTTGTAGGAAATCTTCAATTTCTTAGCAATTTCTCGCATAGAATAGCCTTCAATTCTAAGAAGTATAGACTGTTGAGTTTCAGATAAAAGTTCTCTTTTTCTGGCCATTTTGAGCGTTTAACTGACCACACAAATGTGATGCTCCAGAAACTCAGTCTGCCCAAAGGAAGGTCAATTTTGTAGCTTCTGTAACGAGCTAAAATGTTTTCAGATGTGTGAACATGATTGCACAAGGGTTTTCTAATCATCAATTAGCCTTCTGAGCCAATGAGCAAACACATTTTACCATTGGAACACTAGTGATAGTTGCTGGAAATGGGCCTCTATACACCTATGTAGATATTGCACCAAAAACCAGACATTTGCAGCTAGAATAGTCATTTACCACATTAGCAATGTATAGAGTGTATTTCTTTAAAGTTAAGAATAGTTTAAAGTTAGCTTCATTGAAAAGTACATTTCTTTTCCTTCAAAAATAAGGAAATTTTAATGTGACCCCAAACTTTCGAATGGTAGTGTGTGTGTGTGTATATATATATATATATATATATATATATATATATATATATATTAATGTGGGGTGATTTAAGGCTCTGGAACAGTGTTACTTAAGGAGCAACTCCATAATGGTGCGTTTCAACCAATAGTTCACCTGCACCACAGGCAGTTGACCCCTGTGCATCTCAGATGCATTTTGGCTTCACCGTGCCCATCATGGAGAGCATCATCAAATATATTGAGCTTATGACTCTGCTTCAATTCAACATGGAGCACTGGGATTTTTCCAAGCAAGTGACATAGATACCATTGTCATTGTTCATTTTTCCAGCTCTACAGCCTACACTATAGTCCCCCATCCAATTCTCCAGAGTTGGAATCGGTTTTGACAGTACCCCCATCTACTTCAAGAGTTGCCTCTGGATTTTGAAGTTGAAGGTGCTCCCTTTTAGCTAGCCGGGCAGAGAGCAAGAGGGCTGGATAGAGACAACAGCTGACAACAGTCAATGCTTGAGTTGGGACGACTAATATTGAATGATTCAATAGTCCTTAGAGTGGTTTTCTTAAAAGCTAAAAACATCTTAAGAGCATTCCGTATATCATCCTTGGTCAACATTACTTTCTCTATATTACATTGTGATTGAAAAAAAACGAACTGAGTTCCCCTCGTTGTCCTGTAACAACAAAGTCCACATTTAAAGGAGATTCCCAAGACGACACATTTCAATAAGAAAGATGTCCCTGGTTTAAGTCTTTGGGTGGACTGTTGTCAGGTTTAATTATCTGGAGAAGAGAGATGATCCTTCACCTGCTTAAATAAACGGCAGTCATCTTGATTGAGAAATGTTCTCACATGTGCAGCACCACTGGTCAGCCCAGCCACCAGCAAAGATCTTTCCCAATAGGGCTTTTAGCTACCTTGTAGCTCAATTACTTACTTGAACTAAAGCTATTGGGGGAAAAAAAAAAAAATCATTTTTTTTAAGAGAAGAACTATTTGAAATATAGAATGAATCACTGGAAAAAGTGGAATGTGTTTCAAATGTCTACACTAAACTAAGCTAATGGGTGACAAAAAATTAAAGTTATACATTATCTTTGTCAAGAGTGTTTGTTTTGAACACCTAGGCGTCAGGCTAACCTGACTCCGCCAGATGGATTTGCTCTGCATATCCATCTAGAAACCTTCGGTTGAAGTAATTTTGGGAAGGGGCGGAAATACTGGTTAGCTGATTGGCCTATGTTGGTGATAGACGGGCCAAATAAATCAATCAGATCAACAAAGCATATGACGTATTAACAGACAGGCTACTCTTGCCGAAACCAGTCGGGAGAAGAGCAAAAACATCTTTTCCTCTGAGAAAAGCCTCCAGAGCAGTGTTTTGCTCTTCTTTCAGTGAAGAAATACAGTGTAATTCCGTTAAAACTTGCTCGATAGCCACGCTAACGCTAGTTTCATTGGCTGAAGCCGCCATGTTCTTTAGACTGAACTGTCGCGCTTCTCGTTGCGTCACACCTCAACCCGCCTCAAAGCCAACGCTGATTGGTGGTTCGTTTGGTGAACGGCTCCAAATTTTCTTCAACGGAGAGTCTCCAGACTGATTAGCGAGTGAAATCTTGAAAGCTCGCGAGATCAGGATGGTCTCACGAGGCTAGGGTCAGACATCATGAGCCACCGTATGTTGGAGGAGAAAGCAGCCATAAAGAATTTCTGAGGCAGTGGCTCAAAACGATACAACACAGGTCTTTTAACTTCCTCCACAGAAACCAACCATTTCTTATCTCTCTGATAAAGACAGTAGAGAGAAATCCGACTGCTCTGTCACAAAGCGATCATTACAGAGATAACTTTACTTATGTTTGTGTTGCTGAAAACTGCCAGTGTGACACTGTTAATCAGCCAAAACCATGCCAAACCCTCAACACCCTTTCATATTTCACACTCCTCTAAGCAAACCTTTCAAGGACTATTTTCAAATATTAAATGTTGGAATTATAATAAAAACTCTAAATGGTGAAAGAAAAAGGTTGAAATAATGAGGAAATACATTATCAAGAATAAAGATCGTAGACTGGAAACAATCATGTCTTGTACTTGTGAATAAACATTAACAATAAACATTTTATCCTGATATCATTTGAAAAATGCAAGAGCACAAAGACTTTTCTTTTTTTTCTCTTTGTACACATGAAAGTAATTTCATATAGAGCTTCTAAAACTTGCATAATGTTTTTATTCTTTCTGCTGTGCAAATTTAGATTTCATTCATTGAGTTTTATGGCCGTACTTGTTTTAGCTTTAGTCTCATCCACTTTAAAAATATTTGTTCTCATTTTGTCAGTCTTGATCCAACTACTACAACTAAAGCTTATACATGTCAAATAAAGGTTCAATGTGACCCTTATACAAATGCAGTTTTTCTCTGCTTCCCAGAGCGGAGAAGCACACTATTTTCAAAATCCTCTGACACATTTAATATGAAGCGCATTCACAGCCACTTTTTCTTGTTGACCACTTTCCAGCTTGGCAGACATACAGTTATTAAGACATAATAAGTAACAGCAGGCACCTCCTCTAGGCCATCCATAGTTGTAGGTGTGAAGTAAAAGCCCTAGAATGAAGAATGCAAGTGGGAAATAATATAAAATTACATTTAAGAATCCTTGATGTTGTTTTGCTTTTGTTTTTCTGCATATATGTTGTTTATTTTCAGTGGCAAGAGATTCAAAGAAAAGACGCAAAGGTGAAATGAGAACACGCAGTGCCCCTGAGCTCTGCAGATACATTGCCTTACAGATATAATTTTTCATTATATAAGCTTACTTTGACAAATGAGGCCAGATGATATCTGGGAATGTGTACATGGCAATACATCATCCTGCAGAGCTCTGCTGAAGATGCAAACTGTGCTCTGCTGGCTCAACTAATATGAGGAGAGGAGTTTGTTTAAGGTCCTAATTAGTTATCTAAATCTTCATTATTAACCTGTTTAGCAGACAGCAGTTCCGGCACCACTTTATGCTGTCGTAAAATGAAAGTCATGAGCACAAATAGCAAGATGGTTTCTCATTCATTTAGCCACTTAAAGTAAATAAAAGAAATGAGCAATAGAGACACCTCAGTGTGGCACACCACTTTAGCCTCAATAATTGCAGCTATAACTTATTGTAGGCATTTCATCCCACGCAGCCACCTACGTATTACCTGATGTTGCCTGAAATCTGTACTTCTTTCACACAAGTACAATGTTTCTGAGTGCCTGTATTAACAATTTTTTTTGTTTTCTAGAGGTATATACAAAGTCACCAGTGATGTCCATAGTACAGTGTCACCTTGTCATCTATGCAATGTGTGTCTTCCTTCCCCCATGCAATAATTTGCTCTTCTCATGGGGCAAAGCGATGTGTTTTCCTGTTTTTCTCCAAGCAAAAGCTGAAATAAAAGTGCTGACACTAATTCTGAATAAGAATGTATTATCAAATCCATTGGGCTCTGAGCAGCTTGGTATGAGTATTCCTCCTCCACTGACTGCAGGGTCAGACAGGCTGGGGTGTCCTCACACCTGGAGCTTGTCAACCCCAATCAGGAGGAGCTTAACTATGAGCAGATTCCTGTAGGCAGACGGCAGATTGACTTGCTCACATGATTGGTTATTAGACTTCTTAGCTCCTTGGTTATTTTGCTAATCTTGCTGTTGTTCTAAATAATATGTTTTTTTAAAGGCTTACATACATCACTTTCATAACAGAAACATGTTATATGAAACTGCCCTAGTTCCCTGCAGAAAGGCCTAAAACCCAATCAATATCAGATGTTGAATTTCTAAGTAAAGCTACATACAGCACACACATATAAAGATAGAAAGCTCCATAGACGGACAGACAGACCCTCTAATCAGCCCCTTTGACTATTTTATAAAAGGGGTACACATTGATCAAAAAAGTAAAACCTGAGTTTTACACAGCCTGTTTAACTTTATATATTAATTTATATATATATATATATATATATATATATATATATATATATATATATCATTGTAATAACAAACATAATTTTGCATAAAATGGAAGCACTGCCATTTCTAATAAACTGATGTTGTGCTTTTGTGTGACTTTTGTCTCATTACATGAGTAAGGTGATCCGCAAGTGGACCTTATGTCCTTCTGAAAAGATGAAGAAAAAGACCAGAAGTAGTTAAAGGATGATGGTTAGGCATATTTGGATTCTTGAGGAGACCTAGTTTTTTTTACATTTAGTTCGTGAAGGTACAGCCGTGGTGGAGATATGGAAATATCTCATGTGTTCAGGTCTTCTGCTGCCATTTTGTTTTTTGGTAGTTATTGCATGAACAAACATATTCACATGCAATTTTTGTTGTATTTCCTATTTATCAGATATACTAAAATAATGAAAAATTGCGTTTTAAAAATTAGCAGAACATACATATAGCTTTGCACATATTTGTAATGGATGGGCAGATACTGTTACAGATACAGATACTTTATTCTGGCAGTGTTGTCAGTAACATGTTACTTTGCTAACACATTTGTAACAGAGTAATTTAACATGTAACAAACCAAATTTGGGTAATATTATTACAGTTACTAACATTGGTAATGTGTTATCTTCTTAGCTGAACAACCCAAGGCCAACAGCTCAATTAAAATGAGGAGACTATTTTTCTTTGTTGTGGTTTTATAGTAGAAGAGTGTTATTAATAACAAACCTTATTTGAATGTCCAACAAGAGGGTTTTCCAAATTTTTTGACATATTAAAACATAAAAAATAACTATATAGTTACTTTGACTAGTAACTAGTTACTTTTGTGGAGCAGTAACTGAGTTACTACTCAGTTACTTTTTCAGAGAAGTAATTTCTATAACTGATACATTTTTTAAAGTAACGTCAGCTCTGAACGTTGGTGAGTGTTTTTATACAGCTCTTCTCACAGAAGCCGATGTAGAATGTCACATCCTCTGTAGTTTTATCCAGATTGTAGATAACGAACATTATTGAAATATCCATTACAGCGTAGAATAGTTGGGGGTCATTCTTAGAGGCACTGCTAACTGTGATGAAGCAGTAACTTAGTCTTCCAGTCTTTGTTTGTATAAATCATAAACTCTATAAAAATAGCATTTTATGAGCTCGTAGCTGAGGTTTCCTTTGTTAAAGTTACAAAGAACAATAGCAAGGAAAGTCCAGGTTTGTCTACCACACTGGTAGTATGCTCCGTGTCATGCAATTTGGCCTGTGGTGTAATGTAAATACAAACCATAGTAGATAAAGCAAACTCACAGATCAAGTAAAAAATTTCACTTGTAATGAAAAAATATTCCAGATCAGGAGAGCATTGTTGTTGAATCCCATTCATATCGGCTCACCAGCTGCTGTTAATGTAAAACAGGTTCCTCAACCTTTGGCTTTGCCAGAGTACTCCATAACTGACACCAAGGCAGCTCTATGCAACTTTATCTCGTTGTAATCTTCTGCTGATCCAAAGCAAAACAAGTGTGTGTTTTTTTTAGGCTTTTCACAATTTCTTAAATGTATGATTCAAAGTGTCATTTTTAAATGAAATTTTTGGCCTGTAAACCTCTTGCGTTTTAAATTGATTGTATATTTTCGTTATATTATTTGCAGCTGCTTCTATTATATTGTTGTGGTTATTGTTCTGCTTTGCATTCTGTTACAATGTTTACCCGTCTCTCCATTGAATGGAGCCGTAAACAGCACAAGGTGACTCTCCGTGTAGAACTTAAGCACTGTACCACAATCTATCTGGCAACTTGAACAAGAAATGAGAGGAGGAAGTACATGCTTTGTGTACATTTTTTTTGTGTTTTTGTTGTTGCTGTCTTCAATGTTGTGGCATTGTAGTTTGCACCCAAATCTGCAACTTATTTAGACCATGAAAATAATCATCTGGAAAAACAGCGCTGATTGTTGGCTTAGATTAATTCCATATTGTAATTTGAAGAGCTCTGTACTTCTAAAATTGTGATGGTTTAGTCTTGACAGCAGGAATAGTGAGTGTCCTTTGAATCTTGGTTGCACTGTTTATGATCTATTAATAGATATGCACAGACTAGAGATGTGAAGCCAAGTATTCTTCTAAGTTTCAAATAAACAGAGGAAAAAATGACGAAGAGTGGTGAATTCTGTAAGTGCAGTTTAATATAATACAAGCACAGACAAAATTTTGATCTCAGAAGTTGGGGGAATGCAAGCATTGTTTTAATATTACTCCTATATGTTAATTCAGCGTGTTATTTAGTAGATCCTCTGTGTTTGTTTCCTCCACTTTCTCTGTATATTCCCTCCACTTTGTATGTTTCCTCCCCTTTCTCTTGCATCTCTTATATCCCTCTCTTGACAAAATATATAGACGCATGACATGAACAGTTGGACAATTTGGGGTGCAACAATCCATGTCAATTAAAAACACATAGTTTCACAATTATTATGAGATTGGATATAAAAAATCACATTCATAGATTGTATTTTTTCCTTTTTTTGATTATAACAATAACAACAATAATAATAATAATAATAATAATAATAATAATAATAATAATAATAATAATAATAATAATAATAATAATAATAATAATAATAATATAACAATAATACATTGGATTTATCAACTCTTTTAAAGAAAAAAAATACTTTGCAAAGTTATTAAAAGCTTTAAAATCTCTTGAAGGATCTTGAAGTGGATATGCAACTTCGTGGAGCCAGTGAAGGTTCTTTGAATGTAACTTGAACTTTGACTTTAAAAAAAAATTCTTATGTCTCTCTTTCTTTTTTTAGATATCCTGGCTGCGAGTCTAATAAACAAACACACAAACACATGCATGCACACAAGACCAATTTAAAAATTTGTGTAAATGAATACACCTGATGTTACAACCCTTTTAGATGACGTGATCTGGTCTACAGTAGTAGACCATCTCCTCAATTGTTATTTGCAGACCTACACTTTTCTACAATAACTGGACAGTTTAAGTCATCTCTAAATTTCCAAAACATACCTGAAAGCAAAGAAAAAGGCTTTCGACTCTACAGTTCTAAATACGGTAGCACATAGGATCACAGACCCAATTCAGAGCTTCTCAAGAGTGACAGTGTTGATAGGCAATCAATCAAGAAAATATGAAGGGCCAATCAGTAGCTTGTGGGTGGTCTAAACTCAGGGAAGCAGGCTTCAGCTTGAGCTGCGGTTTTCCAATTGGTCCTAGTGCTCATGTTTGTCTGTGTACATATAGCATAACATTGTTTTTGGACAATGAAAAGTACAGAGGACCAAAACTGACTTTTGAGGAAGTGCAAGGTATATATCCCCAAAAATAAAAATATGACGCAGAACTTTAGTAAGTAGTTTGGTATCCATTCTTTACCTGCTTTGTGAGTCAACTGTCACAGTTGCTAGATAACAGAGTGTAAGGGAGGTGACAGAAGGCTGGACCTATTTGAATCCACAGCGGCACTCTACAGCCTCCTTAATTTACAGGGGATGTAGCCGCTGAAATCGAACACAGCAGCTGACTGCAGAGGAGAGGAAAAAGATGTTTGTATAGCCCAAGGACAGAGGCGCAATATGTGGTAGGTGTAAAATCCATAATAAAAGGAATCTCTTTTGAAACATATATTATAAAACTGATTTCCAACTATAATGTTACTAATGCAGGGATTAAAGTATTCCGGCCCCAGGCCAGATTTCCAGCTCGTAGCGACTGCCCGTGGATGAAATAAATCACTCGAAAATAAATTGACAGTAAATTAAAAAAAAAGAAAATCCAAATCCCTCTTGCGTTTGTCAGGCAATGGTGGCAAAGGAACGCTCTGAAACTAACAGCAATAGCCAATCAGAAGAAGAATGGGGCGGGTCTTAGGAAAGCGTGTACTTCCTCCTCTCGTTTTTTGCTCAAGTTGTCAGATAGATTGTGGCACAGTGCTGAAGTTCTATACGGAGAGTCACCTTGCGCTGTTTACGAATCCATTCAATGGAGAGACGTGTAAAGAGTCAAAAGATAAATAGATAAAGGTCTTAAAATAAATAGTGCTTGACATGGCTGGAGGAGACAGGGCGAGATGGCAAGCCATTAAGCAGTTGGTGGTGGAAGTTAGGTGAACCAGGCGCTTGCTTCTGCACGCTGTGCTGCAGGAACTCTTAGCAGCAAAACTTGATATCAAAAGAAATGTGGTACATGCAAGTGGCAGATATAGATGCACTTTTGCCATCTTCTGGCAGTGTTTGGTATTGGATTTTCAAAAGTCAAATTTAGTCTTCAATCATTTTGCAATCTCTGATCCCATGACCCGACACCACCCTGGCATGGCTTGAAAATACGCACACCCACCCACACACGTGCCTGTGTCGAAAAAGTTCAATCCCTGCTAATGGTGGTGTTTGTCCATGCATGTCAGGGTTGTAAGAGCTATGCTGAACACAGACAGAGCAGTTTGTAGTACATAGGGATGTCCTGACAGAGAGTTTTCAAATGTAGTTGGTTTTGCATTTCATCTAGATAGGAACCCCATATTTGATCATGAAGCTTAAACACCTAAACCAGGCTTCTTTAGAACTGGGCCTGAGTGGCTCCCCTCAGTTTATTCAACTTAAGTCCTACAGTTTCCATCCCTTCCTGTAACATCTGGTATATCTAAGGGTTCCGTCCTAGGACCTGAACTCTTAATAATATACCTCTTTGTACAATAATTTTTGGAAGATTACCTTCATTTTCATTATTACATGGATTAACCCAGAAAGTCCAGTAAACCCAATTCAGTGTTTCTTCATCTCCTTTTCGTTTGAAGTAACATTTTCCTTCACTTCCAACTGCTGAAAATTTTGTATTAAAAACAAAAACTAAGCTCACTTTTTTGTAATACAGCAGTAATATCCAGAAAAAAAACTGTCCTCTCTCTCCATTGACATCTCCTCAGTCTCCCCTGATATCAAGTTAAGAGTCTAGACATCACCCTTAAGGGCTTCATACCTTCACGTCTCACATTAATAACATCGATCACCCTACGCATCTCCACCTGTGCTACATTAATTGGCTGTGTCTCTTCTTTCACCACAACTTGTTACATCCCATAAAGTTATTAAAGCTGTCCTCTATTTGTCTTCCCTCAAAAAACTCTCCATAATCATTAAATATTCTAATACTCAGTTGCTCACGTCATCACCTGAACTTCTTTTTCTCATCATATCATATCACCTCAGGTCTACAGCACCTCCTGTGCCTGACACTCACCCAAAATTGCTTATCTGATCTCCAAGTGGTCAACCTCTCTTTTGCTTCCTCAGGTACTCCTCTTCTATCCAGCTGTTCCCTGTTCGTCTCGCTATCTCGGGAAGTGGAACTTACTCCGCTTCACCTACAAGAATGTGAAGCTTTCTTCCACCAGATATCCATAGCAATGACACTTTTCTACTGTTAAGATCCAGACTTTACAGCACTTCTAAATAGTTTTCAATTTTTGTAGATTTTGGCTTTCCCCAGTGGAAAAAAGCCGTACTGCTTTGCCTGAAGGAACACATCATTTCCCATGAGGAGCTGTGGAAGGCATTGTAAAAACCCTTGTCTTCCGGGCACCTGTGTTGGGAGCTGGAGAAAATCCCATCTTTCTCCAGCAGAGTCCGCCGTGGATCCTCTGAGGGAGCCTCCTGCACAGCTGCAGCTCATCAAGATCATCAGAGGATCCACTATATAAGCTGTCTTCAGACCTTGCCTCAACGCCGCAGTGTTGTTCCAGTTGGTCAGCGCTAAAGCCTAGATCTCAGTGATATTCCATGACTCTAATTCCTGGTTGGATTCTAACCTCTGTTTCTGTGCCTCTAGGAAACTCGTGCTTCCTCCGTGAAAGCTCTGGAAGAGCTAACCTGCCGAGCCGTCCCTCAGAGCCAAACCCTGAAGATTCTCAGACAACCTCCAAGCAGCTCTGGGCTAGAGCTGGGAAACCAAGGCCAAGGTCTGCTCAAGCTAGACGTGAGACGCTGAAGCAGCTAACGGACTCTGCTACTAAATCCTTCTCCAGAACCAACAGTGACTCTCCCAAAGAGAACCTCAAGAACCCTCAAGGTACTATCTGTGCACCATTGGAAACCAAACTCCGTCAACAGTCCTTAACGTTGCTGTCTCTCACGCAGACTCCGGTGAAACCTGAATCCAGGCCCGAACCAGCCTTCTGCATATTCAGTGTGATTGTGCAAATAAACTTGTTAAACTTTTCATCCTGTGTCCGTCAGTGGTGTTCTGCATCTTTTTTTTCTCCATTAGAGAACCGATCATGACAACCTGCAGTTGGATTGAACTCCATTTCTATTCCCAGTGTGTGAAAGATGAATGGGGATTAATGGAGATTTAGTAATTCATCTAATTCTGGCAAAACAGTGACATATTGACGATTTTGAAAATAAGAAATGTTTAACTTTTGCTTTATACCCTTTTCCTCCACCACTGCTGCTTATAATTTTTGCTCTGACACCTTAATGATATACCATTTACATCTGTCTTTTTGAAGTACAACTCTCATCTACTGATTTCTTGCTTTTGTCATCTTCATTTCCTGTTTTCACTCCCATAATTAGTCACCTCAGAAAACATTTCCACCAAACCTCTGTTTTCCCAGCTCATCCAGTAAATCCAGTGCTTTATCTGCCAAATAACAAACTTGCAAAGTCCTCAAGTTTGTGATGTTAGGAGAAAAAACACTTTTTCCTTTTTTTTCTTTCTTTATCATTTACTTTTTTAAGAATGCAAAAGACAAACTTTCCTCTGTATCACACATTTTACTCCAGGGTAACATGATGTCAAAGATAATCAACTTAAAGTTCCCATACTCTGATCAATGCAAATAACAAAGTACTGTATAAGTAATCACAATTTAACATCTGTTACAGTACACATATAAAGGATGAGGTATACATTTTCGGTGTTTTATCATGGATGCCCCGCTTTGTCCCTCCCAGCCTTCTCAGGTAAAAAGAACAAAACAACAGCTTTTTAAATGTTATGGAATTTGCGTGTAGCTCCTTTTCCCAATTTCAGCAAAGAGGAGGAAGGTTTTCATTTGCTGACCATGGACATAGTTTAAATGTGTAGAAAGGTAAAGATATCAAGAGAAACATAAAATGATTTGTCTCTCGGAATGTCACAAGACATACTTTCTTTGTGTTCCATTATTGATCACTGATTGTTAATGTTGACATTACCTTGCTGAAATCTAATCCTCTTAGTTTTCTTCTTAGTTCCCCTCCTACCATATTTAAAGTAGGTGTGGGCTAAGTTTGATATAGATGGGGATTGAGTGGATGGCATTTTGGAAGCTCTTTTGTAATGGCTGGAAGTGTTATGATATTGGTACTGATGGTTGGCTTAATTGCTCACTTCATTCACCTGTCTAGCTCTAATTCACCTGTTTTCGTCACTGCTCATCTGATCCACCTGCTCCTGTTTCTATTTAAACACCTTGTTGCCAGATTATTCTCAAGCCTTGTGTGGGAGTTCTCTAGCATACCCAGTTGTGATTCTGATTACCTGATCCTGACTAGTTCCTGTCTAGTCTTTGGACTCCTGTTGGATTCTTCTGTGGACTGAACCTGGATCTCCATCTTGACTTCGCCCTGTGGATTATCCTGCCTTCCTTTGTCTGCTTGGATCTGACATCCTGCCAGTTCTGCAGCCTTTCTGGCTTCAGCATCTGGAACTCTGTTGCAGCATCCGTTGTGTCTTGTCAGCCGACCATCTCGAATCATCCTTGTTATCTGACCTGTCAAACCAGGTTAGTGACTCTCACATTCATAATCAATCTCTGTTGCTTTATTGTGGTCACTAACCTGTGTTTCTCTCCTATAAACATTACTGCTTTAGACGCTCTAGCCGCTGATATAGCATATCGACAGTCCGTTGTTTAGATGAATGCTTTTTAAGTTATTCCACTGTCTATCTTGCCGGAATTCTGGGTCCCTCTGTTCTGATTCATTACAGGAAGAAAAACATGTGCACTTATTTTCCTGCTCAGTTAAGTAAGAGTAATGACTCTGTCAAGGCTCAGAACTTAAGACTCAATATTCAAGCAGGCAGATCAGGGTGATAACAAAATATAAAATAATTTTAAAATAATAAATTAACATGGCCCAAACACCTAAGGACCATAACAATCAGAGAATCCTCAACAACAAATATCATGGATAAGGTTTATCATTTCCACTGTCTTTGGACAGAGCTTGAAACATGATGTGCATGATTTATAGTTTAGAGTGACATCATCAGGTCTGTACAGTGTGAATATTGTTGTGCATATGTGTAGGACATATGAGATACATATAAGTATTTCTAAAGTGATTTGTCTATCATTTCTCACAAAATGTAATGTTAAAACAAACTGCTTTTGAATTAAAGCTTTATGGTTGATTTTCAAAGTTTTTGACAAGAACCATCTCTAAAGTAAGGTAATATCTTCATTTTTTTTTGTCTTTGAATAAATTACAGTTACACATACAACACACATGTGGTGTGTTATAAAATTCAGTGGGTCCAATTGGATTAGAAGACAAACACTTCTTGCTTAAGTGACGGAACAGTGGAGAGCATCAATCAACAATCAGAGAGTTTGGGTCAGGTTCATTAGTTATTTTTGTTATTGTTAAAACAAACAAAGAAAAAAATAGTTTCAATAATCCAGGTCTTCAAAATGGTGCAGTTGGTAGCACCGTTGCCTTGCAGCAATGAGGTCATGCATTCAAATCCTGGCCTGAGGTTTTTCACTTGAGGCTGTGTGTTATCTGTGAGAGCGTGGGCTCCTTCCGAAAACCTTTGGCTTCCTCCCACAGTCCAAAAACATGAGTTTTGTAAGCTCTAAATTGCCTTAAGTTATGAGCCTGTGTGGTGAACAATTTAAAAAAGCAATGCCTGTCTAAAAATGCTGTGAGGATTTATGATTGCTTTATTTGTAATAGGGATTTCAAAGAAACAATTACATATTATAAGATTTGTCTTTTCTTTTCTCCTCAAACAAGAAATATCTTTCTGGCTAACCACGAGGTCAATTAAAGCTAAAAGAATTAATATTATAATACTTTCTGTAACTTTACTTTTCTTTGCTAAAAAACCTAAACAGATAATATTAGCTACAGTGCATTTAAAATAATAATAAAAAAAATAAATTAGAACCACATGCAAAGTTAACTTATGAAGCAAAGGGCTGCATACACTTTTTATCCTACAAGCTACCTATAAATGACACTGTCACCTATAAATACCTACAATAAAATTAAAATGCTTTACATTTGTTTATAAATAGATTGAATATTGTTATGGTTCTTTCTCCCGTCACGCTCAGCAGGATTAAAAATAGAGACTATATTCTTATGGCAGTGGCACAGTATAAACAGCATTTTCCCCAACTGCTGAAAAATGCTTAAAGTTCAGAGAAATGCATTTAAAAAAATGTCTGGGCTATTGTGCCTGATAAAGACACAAAAAAACATGACAGAATTGTTTTTGTTTTTTTTCCTGAGTGTGGAAAATAAATTGCTTCTCTCTGCTTCCATCATCGAATCAAACACTGGTAAATCACATGACAGGGAGCGAGACTAACCACCGTAACAACAGTAAAATCTGCATTGTTGAACACTGTCATGCACAGATATTTTTGAGAGCAGGAGCTAACATAGAAAAGAGGGCACTTTATGTGGCGTTTAGCAACGCTCTCTGTCCTATCAGTGTTTATTACAGGCAAAGCTTAAACATCATGTATGTAGCCATATTCTCTCTGATAAATGTCTTAAATCAGGCATCCCCAAAGTCGGTCCTCGAGGGCCGCTGTCCTGCAGGTTTTAGAGGTTTCCCTGCTTTAGCACAGCTGATTATAATGATTGCAGTAGACCAAAAGCCTGTTAATCAGCTTTCAATTCAAATCAGCTGTGCTGGAGCAAGGAAACATCTAAAACCTGCAGGACAGCGGGCCTCGAGGACTGAGTTTGGGGATGCCTGATTTAAATAATGTTGAACATTCTACGGGTTGGTTTCAGGACAAGATTGGTAACACAGTACAATTAAACAGTGTCTATAAGATAATTAACCATTTCAAACAAATAAAAGTTTTGGTGGGGCGTGAGGCCAAAGGGGGTGTTTTCGTGCAAAGTATAAAAGTTTTGGTAAAAGTTTTTAAATCCAGAAATTGTCTACACACTAAAGCTACACAGTTTTCTTTTTTGTTTTAAAGGAACCATCATTAGGGCACTTTTTTTGGTTGGGCATGAAAAAGGCAGGTACTCTAGCACCACCTTGTGTCTATTTGTGCATGTCCCCATTGTTGAGTAACTAAAAATAGGAGGATCTGCTACTTTTGCATCACTGTTTTAATGAATAGTAAACAATGTAAATCCTATTTGGTTTTTTTTGTTCTGAACGTACTCTGATGCTTTGCATTGAATGGAATCAGCCAGGGATGCATTATCAGAAAATACCGGCAACAGCCAGCCTCAAGCATACCACTAGACTTTTTTTATGCCTTGTGATCTAACAGTACAATGTTTGTGATTAATGGCCATGCCTGAGATATAACATAACAGACCTTGTGTCCCTTGCCAAGGCTGCAAAACTTATCCAAACATGTAAACAAAAGTTCTCTTGCAGGTGGATACAACTAACTGGATTCACCATGAGAGCTAAGTATACATGTTGACAGTTTATTTTAATTTCATAACAGACATATTTGGCTCTGTTACTTGAGAACATTCTACACAGACACCATTGGACTTTCAATTGTCATATAGGAACCAGGTTCTGACCCTTGTGCAGCAAAATCAAAACACAGTGAAAAGTTTTTAAAAGGTTTATTTTATTCAGCAAATATCCAGGTTTTCCTGGAAATCTTTGCTTCTGGGATTTTCTAGGGGGAGAGGATAGTAAGAAATTGTGAGTAACGCAGTAAGTTTTTAGATGATCTAATGTGAAGTTTAAATTGCTTCCTTTAATCCAGATGGAAACAGAGTTTCTGGGGGAGTTGGAGGATCTGTGAGGCTGCAGTTGGCAGGGACCTGAGAGATGCTGTGTTTGTGAAATGCAGTGGAAGCAGCATTGGAGGTTGGACAGTGACCAGAGTTATGGAATCTCGGAGGGGAGCAGGTAAGGTTCTTTGTTTCCCATGAGAAGGAAGGTGGACTTGGAACACCATGGGAAGAGGTTTGTTGTGGAAGTGAGTAAGAAGTGTCATGAGACATAAAGTAAGAGAATTGTCTGGCATCTTCCTCAGCCCTCTATTCCTCCTTGATGAGCTCTAAATAGATGCACCTGTGCTTCCCAACTAAGAAGAACAGGTGAAAAACAACACTGATAAGCACCTGCACACAACCTCAGCTACAACATCAACAAACAGAAATAGATAAACAAAAGTACCTTTCACACTGAATAAATCCAGAACTGATTTTTCGGTTAAAATTGACTGGGTCTAGACTTAGCATAACACCTGTTGAATAAAGCTGTTAAATTTCTGGAAAAGGAATGGAGTTGCACTTTCTCACTAAATGTTCGTAGTGAATCATTGACAAATTGGCTTATGATGTTTTATCAAACAACCATGCAAGTTTAAAAAAAAAATGACTGTAAACTGGTCGGACTTTAAAATAAACTTCTCGTTATCCACACTGAAGTAGAAAGGAAATTGAAAACGGTTGAACAGTATGGCGCTTTCTGTGTGGTTGGAGTGTTTTCCACAGGGGAGAGGTGTACAGGGAAACCTTTGAGAGAGTCTGGCTGAGGAATGTTTGTTACAATAGGTGTCCAGGTGGTTGCTTGGATGTACGATCCAGGGAGTGCTGTGTAGGGTGGACAGTATTCCACGTGGTTCTTGAGTGAAGCAAAATAATAGCAAGGTTCTACTTTCCATGGAAACCCCATGGTGCAATAGGAGGTTTGTAGATGATAGGATAGTAGTGATGTTATCAGATGACCTGAGGTTTTGAGGCATGTGTAAGGAAGTGGAGGGGGCGTTTCCAAGAAGCTCGTATTGAAGCTTGCTTCATGTAGGGGAGGAACCCAATCTATGACATTCCGAAGCCTCACTAGCACCATACCATGTGACTGCTTTAGGAAGTGGTTCAGATCACCTGTGAACTTCAACAGGCATTCAAACAGCCTTAGTATTTAGTCAAGATGTGGGAGTTTGTAGGAGAGTTGCGGTCAGTTGCATAGAGTTTGGATGAATTCTAATAGTTAGGTTGGAAAAACAACCAATTTAGTGGGTTAAAACTATTTTGGTTAGATTAAACAATATAATGATCAGAAACTGACCAAACCAGTGGTTTCAGTTTTATTATTAGAATTGAGTAGCATTTCTTTCCAATTAACACTCGTGGTTATAGTGGCTTCTGCTGTAGGAGTTTGTCTAAGGGTTATTGGTTTGACACCTGGTCTTGTCTTTTGAAAGTTGCTATACTACTTTGATCAAAGTTAACTATTTGTATTGGTTTGCCCTTTTACCAATATAGATTGGATAAAAACACTAACAAGTTAGAATTGTTATTTTAACCAAAAGATTGATTGGACAAAATAACTTTCAACCAGATTAAAACAGAAAAACGGTAGAAACACTATTATTTATGAATCCAAATGACTAACACCAACTCCATTTTCCTCAACAATACCCTATGATTCCATTTCACTAAAATGAAAAAAAAAAACTGTGTACCTTAGCAGATTGTTCTTTTCTAAGAGACTTTACACACAAAACATTTTACAAAAATTTATTATAAACTTCAATCAATAAAAATGTTCAAAGGAACAAATTAAAAAATCCAATTGCAAACATCACAGATTATATTACTAACTATAGTTATGCACTATGAATGTAGGTGATGACATGTTCACATGAACCTTCATGAAACGTGTGGTTTGTTGAAGCAATTTGCTTTAACGGTTCAATACCTTCATCTCACCATCACTACAGAATAGGAACCAATGAGATGCTGGAGTAGAATCCAAGACTAAATAGGGAACGATTTAGGCTAACCCTTAGGCTAACACTGAAGGACTGACAGCTTGCTCCTCTTAAGCTCCAGCTGATGAGACATAATGATGCACAGGTGTACATGAGCACACCTGCTGGATCCACCCAGCCAACCATGAGGTTCTCCGGTGGACAAAAGCAAAAAGAGGGAAAATCCTTTACCCTGACACTGGTATGTTTTTTTTTTCGACAACACAGTTGTGAACGCTTCTTTATTAAGGATGTATAAAAAATAAACACGAATAAAAAATAAATACATAAATGCTTGGTTGATCATTAATACATTCTTTTCTAGGATCATGGTTTTACTATGGTTCCCTTATAATGTGTTCAATATATGAAATTACAAGTTTAAAAAAAGAACAACATGATAAAGAGTTTCCTTTTTGAATCAGTGGACAGCCAGTATATTAGAAAACTAGGGAAATATACACTTTTATGACAGTAACAACATTTTTTTTTTTTTTTACCTTAGATAAAGGTACAATGGCCAACAAGACATCTACTACAAAAAGATTTGTGCTGGGTATTTATTATCATCTGTTGCACCAATACAGCCTCCCATGAATCAAGGGAATGTTCTAGCCTTTTTCTGATCTTTATCCTCTTTATCCTAATGAGGTTTAATGAGGCATAATGAGATATTCTCCCCACCCCCAATTAGTTCTCCCTCAACATGTCTGACTTTAAATTTTCTCTTGATCTATAGGGTGGAGATGAGCCATTTAATTCTCCTGAAGGTATTGGACATTTTGTTGGATTTTTATCCTGGTTCTGTAACACCCTGTTTAGCAAAAATCAGCAGGACACATGAGGTATAAAAAAAAAAAAGTGTAAAAAGTGAACACAGCAACAATCACAACATGGATATTGATGGGTAATAATTAGGATTTATACAAATATCTGTACATAATAAACATAACAAAGATGCATAAATGTGCCCCTTCACTTAGATAAACTATTAAAAGCGATAACTTTGATCCTAATGTCTCATATAAACACTTACTTGATGAACTATTTAGACAGGGGATATGAAATTTCTCAGTACGATTTGAAAACCTGACTATAAGCACTGACACCGTAAGGAAGTAAAGGTGGTTATATTCAGAAATGATTAAAAAATGTTAACAGAACAGAGTAAATATTTTGGAACTGAGTTGGAGTAAATGTTAATGTCTGATTTGCTGAGGAACTTCATTGCACAAAGAGCTTAAGTAGATAAACTGGAGCCTTTTCACAAATCTGCATAAGAAAACAGTGTCATCAAACTCTGCCAGAGTAAACAATCCATTTAGATTAGGCTTTAAACTCATGTGCCTGAAAATATATCACGATTCAACTGTCTAATATGAAAACTTCCACATTTGAAGGGTTTTGCAGCAGCATTTACAACAACAAACGTTTCTACCTTCTATTCTTCTACACTAAATTCAGTTGAGTACATTTTTTAAATCTAGATAATGAAGATAACTTTCCAAACAGTTCACATGGTTTTTAAGTCTTGCAGCAAGTGCTCACATGGATTGTATCCTGTATTTGGACCAGGGCATTCTAAGAAACAAATCTTCTGCCATCTGAAGAATAAAATTGAACCACTGACTGAATATTTAGGGCATTTCTCCTATAAGAGGGTGAACTTCCTTAGTCTTTTGCAGTCTCTGTCCTGGATTTAGCTTCATCCATGAACAGCTGCCCCGTCATTCTTACAGAAAAGTATTCCCTTAATCACAACCATAATATTTTACATGTAGCGAAGTCATGTGACATAAATATTTTTTTAAAAAGAAGATAAGTTAACATAGAACATACAGTAGTAAGAGTTACTCCCACTTAGTCAAGAAAAAAATAATAATAAAAAAAGACATTTAAAAACATAAACTGAAGAAGCCTGTCTGATGCTGGAAGGGAATTTATTCTAGATTAGCAAAATTGACAATATTATCTTTAAAAAAAAAAAAAACTGTTGTTAGATTTTGTTCACCTGTGCATCTTAATAATGCAGCTGTTTTGCACTCTAGCTAAGCCTTTTGTTAGTTGTTATTGGATTCTCCGTTTAGTTCAGAGTCTCCATTTCCCTCTGTTTCTCTGTAAGTTCATTATTCTGTTAAATCATCAAAACTCACACTGCTATATCCTTGTGTTATTCCGCAGTCTTGAAAAGCAACTGTTAAGGAAATGCAAACAAGACCTTTACTGAATAAAAAGAATATATATAGTTTTTTTTCTTTGCCAGTCTCTTTCTAAAAGGTGGAATTTGCAGAGGGCAGAGCTAATAGCCAGGGGCGTCTCTAGGTTTAAGAGACAAGGGTGGCTCAGCCCCTAGAAGATATTGCGCGCGCTGAGCGCGCGCCGAAATATTTTCAGTGCACCTGCTAAGGCGTTGTCTAAGACAAGGGTGTAACTTTGTGTTAAAAGTTGGTGGGGACGGCTCATAAGGAAAGGGAGCTACCTGCGCGACGCCTTTTTTTTTTGTTGGAAAGGATAAAGCCAAAAAAATGCGAATAACATTTATCAATTTAATGCTTACAGTTGAAAACATAACTGTTACAATATTCACTTATATATTTTGTGCAAAAAATATCACATAAATCTAAACAGACAGTACAAATCAAAGAAATCAAATAAATATATCAATTTTGTAGAACATTTATTGACAGTCAATTTTGGGTCACTTTTTAAAATTAATTTACTTTTAAACCAGGACTCGGACAAGATCTTATGGGGCCTTAAGCAGAATATGATTAAGCAACTCCGTCTTTCTGTCAAGAACATCCACCAGCAGGGTATCCAGGGGGGGATTTACCATTAGGCAATACTAGGCAGTTGCCTAGGGCCCCAAGTTCCTGGGGGCCCCATAAAACTCTGTTTCCATGTATGGTTAATACAACTAATCCTTATTTGTGCACATTAATTATGTTTTTGATAAAAATCCTTTGGCTAAAATGCCATCAGAACGCTGATAAATAGAGAGGAAAAAGGGACAAGAAGAGAGGGACAAAAACCTAGAACAAATAATGGATGTCTATTCTATTAACATTTCTCTATCTGTAGAATGGGTCTGTTTTATGGGTTTTCTTCTCAGGGGGCCCCCTGCCTGTCTTTGCCTAGGGCCCCAAATTTCCTAAATCCGCCCCTGAGGGTATCAATACTGATTTGATAGAATCTGGGAGAGCGGACTATGTTCAACCATCCATTTTCTTTAACCTTATCCCTCAGTGGGATCAGGAGGTGCTGGTGCATATCTCTAGCCACGTTCTGGGTGAGAGGTGGGATCACCCTGGACAGGTCACCAGTCTGTCGCAGTATGTTCAACCAGCTTAAAAGTAATCGGTAATCAGATTTATTATTTGCACTTTTACTAAGTGAACTTTCTAACTCCCTTAAATCTGAAAATTCCAATGCCAAATCTTTAAATCTTTTATCTTTGGACCCCCTGCAGAGTGACGTCACACCTGCAAGATCCTATCCATACCTTCCTTCTCGATTGCAAAAAGCAGCTTGCTCATGAGTTGTCAACTTAACACGCTAAATCTTAAATGTACGTGTACATATAAAAGAAAAAGGGGCGCAGTGCTTGCTACTGAATGGCAACACTATCAAAGTCAGGAAAAAGTTTTAAGTAAAGCCGGGATTAAAACAGTAGCTACAAGAAGCTTCAAATCGGTCTCCGCCAAGTGACGTCAATTGTTTACCTCGGGCGCGGTACACTATGCCTTTTCCACTTAAAATGGCGTCTTAGCAACAAATGTCACGTGACTGGCGGAGACCGATTTTCCTAAATCCGCCCCTGTTTTCAGGCTTATGTTAACTGTAATGACTTATCTTGGACAGGCTGCTATGTAAACAGGCCTTTAGTCCTTCGTTTAGCTATGCTGCGGTTGTTTACACTACACCTTTTCCAACTAAAATGGCGTCTTAGCAACAAAAGTCACGTGACTGGCGGAGACCGATAAAAGGTGTTCTTTATGTTCAACCTAAACACCAACTCCGATAGACCATCAGTAGAGCAGGTGTTTAAACTAATCAATCACTGCTGCGAAAGCTTATAGCAGTGAAAGCTAATATACCACAGCCATCACTTAATAAACGCAAAATAAACAACCCTCTAAAAACGGAAAACTTTAATGGACTGAAAGTCCTGTTTTTTATGTGGGAAATTATTTGCGTGTGTTTTAATTCTGATATATTGGCGCTGCTGTCTGTTTCTATGGCAACGATACTGAATGTAGTGTAGCTTAGAGACCTGCATGGGTCGAGTTTTACCAACCCGCACCCGCCCGAACCCGTTAGGATGACTACCGAACCCGACACGTCACCCGCGGATATCTTCAATTCAAATCCGAACCCGACCCGACCCGTTGATATTTAACCCGCAATCCGACCCGTTAACCCATCATAGGCTATTGTACGCTGCGCTGCACCCAGTGCCTGATTAATATAACATTTCTGATGTCCATAACAACACACACGCATAAAAAAAAAAATCACCAACTACCCGGCCGCACTAAAAAAATATACGCCCGACCCGTTTATTTTTTTTTATGTATTTTTCGCGGGTACCCGACCCGTTGCAGGACTCTAGTGTAGCTGACATAACAGGGCCGGAAAAGAGTGGTTTGAGTTTTTTTCTTTCAACGGTTCAGCTATATTTTAAATACGGTATTAACTTATTTTTACACTATTCTCTATTCTTTTACTACTTTAAGTCTCTCCTGACTAAAATTAGGTCTTAATATTTCCACAAGTCCCTCTTACTTGCAAGTCTGAGTCCACTTCTGTCCCTGAATGGGTTAGCATTTTTGGAGGGAAGCGACAGGTGTTATGGGGAGAGGGCGGAGGGGGGTGATGGGGAGAAAGCGAGAGGCAACAGATTCTTTTTTCTGAGTTTTTTGTCGGGGTTTGTGGACGGTGAGCAGCGGGGAGAACTTTTTTTATTTTCTTTCTGAGGAGCGGCATGAATGGGGTTTTAATCAGATATACACAGCACCGAAAGCAAAATACGTGTACAAAATATTGGTGGGGACATGTCCACACCAGTCCTTAAGGAAGTTACGCCTATGATTGTTCAGATTAACTTGTCTTCTTTATGGCTTTTATTCGGTGCTTTACTGCATTTGTTTTGGGAAAATATGAGGAAAAAATAAATACAGAAAAAAAAAATATTTTTTTTTAAATCGCAAAATAATTATAGGGTGGCTAATGCCAAAGAAAGGATGACTGAAGCCACCCTTAAATAGGTCTAACGACGCTTATGCTAATAGCTCTGATCAACAGATCTTTCCCGTCGTTGATATCTACAGTTCCTCCAGATTGGCCATGGTCCTCTTGGCTCAGTCTTTGATTAACAGTCTCCCTGCCAATGTAAATGGACATGCATGTCCTGGTAGTTCTGCAGGTCTCCCTGTTCTTCCTTCATGTTTAAATGATGGACTGAACAGAGCTCTGTGAGTTTCTCAAAGCTTGGGATATTGTTTTAAAACCTAACACTACTTAAAACTGACCCAGAGTGTTCTCAAGACATGTATGTTGGTTTGATAAAAGTAGGCTAAATACAATTATAATTGTTGGCTTTCAGGAACATGAGATTAAAGATGGACTATTTAAAGATGTGCCCTGTAAACAATGACACTCAGGAGCACCTGCAGTGTAACCTTACCGTGTCTGCAAGGGGTTTCAGAGAGTGGTCTAAGGAAGGGAACAGAAGAGAGTATAATGATATAAAGTATGCCTACTGAACACTGCCTCCAGTTTTACAACATTGGGCACATTTTTTTGACTCACAGACATTTTTAGCCATGCTGGGCCATATGGCAGTGGTAAAAATAATGTCAAACAACCAATGGGGAGTTTGGGTTTTTTTTGTGAATAATTTATCTCCGGAACATGGAGAACAAAACTTAATGTTTTACAAATAAATATGATGCTACACCAGCTTTTCAGAATTTGACCATGGTTATTGTAAATGTACCACCCTCACACTATTTCATATATTCTTTTCATTTCAATGGCATAGAAAGAAACACATTGCAATAGGAAAATAAGCCCCCTCCATGACTTTAATATATATTTCGGGCTAGCTCAAACAGTAATTATTATATATATATATATATATATATATATATATATATATATATATATATATATATATCAAGTTTATATATTTTTTCAATATGTCTAATATACACCAGGATGAGCAACCATAGCTTTGTGTAAAATGAGTTAGTGAAAAAAGATACTTCTTTTAATTTATCGAGGTCATATGTATTTTTTATGTGTTGTTCCCCCCATATGTAAAAATATGTATGTATATACATATATATATATATATATATATATATATATATATATATATATATATATATATATATATATATATATATATATATATATATATATATATATGTATATGTATATATATTCAAATTCTAGAATTTCTGTGAATTTCTATGGGCCGGATCTATCAAAGGTTTGCGTGTATAAAAACTTGAGCTATTTCACTGCGCACGCTAAAAAATGTACAAACTGATCTATCAACAGCGTGCTAAAAGGATTTGGTCTTTAAAACGTGCTAAATAGCGCCTCTTATCCATTTAGTACTTTTTCTGCAATGAATATGCAATATGGGGCGTTTACACGCAAAAGTGCGTCTTGTGGGAGGAGAACATGTAAATATATTAATTTAGCACTCGCAAAGTGATTTATTAAACCTGAAAGCAATTTTGCTAACGGTATCTGACTCTATATTTAACACGTTTCAAAAGAAGGTGCAAATGGTCTGTATGCGTAATTGCGCACACACGGCAGCGGTTATTGTCGCAAGAAGGAGACATCGAAATGAAGCAGGGAGACGCAGAGAACGCATTTTTTAACTCCGTGTGAATATTTTTGCAATGAAGGAGGAAACGATCGGAATAAACGAGGAAACGATCATCAAAACATATCGTTTATCCAGCATTGCCATTTTGGAGCTGTTGGGGGAACTCAGAATGGATTTGGAGCCAGCCACAAGGAGGACCCACGCAATACCAGATATCACAAAACTCCTTGCAACATGGCACTTTTTTGCATCTGGGTCATTCCAGCGTACGGTTGCAGCGAGAGCTGGGATCTCCCAATCTCGTTTTTTCAGAAGTGCTGTCCGACGGAGTCGGGGTTCTCCCCCTTTTTTTTTGTTGGGGGTCACTGTAAGATTTAAATTTCTTAATGCACTAGTTTGTACAAACTACTTTGCCGCAAACCACAAAACGCGCAAAACCATCATTTAAATAGGGCGTCTTCAACAGTTTTGCACCTGCCACCAGTTACGCAATCACTCTTGTTAAATGACCCGCAAACCATGGTTCAGTCCCTCGCGCAAAATTCCAGTTTGCGAGCGCAAATTACTGCACGCAAAATTGGATCTTGATAAATCCGGCCCTAAGTGTGAGAATATGGTAAATGAATCAGATTTAATAAATAAACTTTTTCATATCTTCGTGTATCAGCATTATTTATTTAACTTCAACCTTTTTCCTATAGATATTAATGAAATGTTGGAACTACATACCAGGGTAACAATGCCCTTACCACAACTACTGTATTGGAAAGCTCAAAGAGTTTTCAGACTAATCTATATGCTTTCTATTCTTCTGCCTTTTACATTACTGATAGGTGAAATTGTTATTCTACTTTCCATATAAAGGTACGTATCTGTCAGGGTTACAAAGTAAACAGAAAACAAATAGTCAGACTTGCTGAAAATTCCAGGTTAGGCAAAATAATTGCCTATCTTTAGTAACATTACTTATGCTAACAGCAGGCGTGTGGTGAAAGCAGTATCTTTCATTGTCATGGGCCTTTAAGTACAAAACAAATGGTTCATGCCATTAATGGGTTGTGGCATAAACAATGTTGTATGTGAAATTCTTTTACAGCGGGAGACTTTCCACAGTATGTTAGTGATTTTTTTGTGTGTGTGTTGTTTACATTATTTATCACTGTGTACTACAACTTGTTAACTGATTACTGTGGATGCATATGCAATTGCTACAGTTTACTTTTTTAAACTAGTCAATTATATAACTTTGCACCTGCTACTGCACATGCATTGTCCTTGTTTCCATGCAGTATGTTGCTGCTGCTTTCTATTTTTGTCTTGCTCTTCAGTCACTCTTGACAGCTGGCCAGCATTAAGCAGACTCCTCTAAACAGATAAGTTATGACAAAGAGATGAGACGCAAAACAGCATCAGCCCCAGGGATATTTAGCAATCAGGTTAGGAGGATGAAGAAGGGAGATTCGATTGCCTCTTTGCTCAATGCACTTTTTTCATGCTGTTGCCCCATCTCTTCGTATCTGTTTGATTTTACATATTCATCAAGCCTTATTTGTTTCTCTAAGGAGGATGGGCGGTGAACCTTTCTGTCTGACATGGCTGGAAATGGCACAGCAGTAATTTTCAAGAGCCAGAGCAAGAGAAGTGCATATCTGTCTGTGTGTGTTTGTATGTGTAGAGAGAGAGAGAGAGGGAGAGGAGGAGTGAGAAAAGGAAGAGGTTGGGAGGTGCAGTGAGAAGCAGGGAGGGAGCATGTTCTAGGGAGGGAGGGTGGAGGAAGGAGAGGGAGAGAGAAAGAGACCCACAGTGGGAGAACAAGCAGCCCATCTCATTCCGCCGCTTTCTCAGCATCCATTGCAGAGGAGCGACCCGCATAAAATGTAAATTGGAGAGAAACAGGCGGTAAAATCCATTGATGAGGGAGGATACTATAGAAAAGAAGACATAATCCAGGCTCACTGGTATCCACTGTGACATCTTACAGCTTTGGCGGAGGTGCGTGAAAGTTTCCATCCTTGAAAGAGGGGGGGGCACCCTCCCCTGATGTGGGGATGAACAGCAGATGCTGAAATTCACTCTGAAGAAAAGAGAAGAGCTATTGAGGAGAGGACCAACTGGATTCACTTGCAGTGGAGCTGGTAGTAAGCACCACATGAGAATTTACAGTTTCTCCTTTGGTTTTCTCATCTTGGTTAGTTTTTACACCAGTCTTTAAGAAGACATTATCTCACTGTGTCAGGGTGGAATACTACGGTGAAGGCAAACCAGACATCGTCTTATACCAGGAAAGTATGAAGCCAATGGATTATATACAAATTCTGTGAAGGACATCCTGCTTACAAAAAGAAAGCTCTGATCTGAAGCAGCTTTAGATTGGGTTCTGATTCATAGAGACTTGAAGGATTTGGACCTCTTTTCCTTTGATGTGGAGCAGCACTGACCTTAGTTTTTGATGGCTGATCTTGTGGACTATAGGAGTTAGGATAATATTTGAAGGTAAGTAAATATCATATCATCCTTTAACTGAAATTAGAGAGGCAATTTTCTCAAAATGGTTAAAACAGTCTAATAAAAAGAAGGAAAAAATATTCTTGGTTCTGATCAGTTTTGCTGAAGCCTTAAACTTAGAATATGCATCTTGTCAATATAGCATCCTTACATTGGAGAACATTCCAGCTTCTGGAAAGCTACTCTGCAGATAAGAATGTGTGCGTCTATCTACTTACTTGTGCATGTGTTTGCTGAAAAAGAAGACGCCTGTCTGTGAAACAATTCATTTCTTACCTCCAGTGCAATATCGTGTCACCAAGGGAGGTTGCAACTGGAAGGGGGCATAATTGCCGCAGTTTTGTTCTCCTGGTTTGACAATGTCTTGGTTTGCCTGAGGAGAATTAGTTTGGAGCAGCAACTATTTTTTATTGTGGGTGTATGTGAATGTTAAAGGATGCCTATCCTTTTTAATCTCTGTGAACAGAGAGCTGATTATGTCCAGTGTAGCTGTATCAGTAACACCCTGCATTATACAGTCATCCGAAGTTAAAGGCAATTCACTTCTGGTTCAGCATTCAATTTATTTTTTAAAACCTCTGCAGCTTTTGTTTTTGTTGTTTTCTCAAATCCTTAGTATTTTTGAAACGTCTCCCATTTTTTCTAAATGAACTGGAGTCCAGTTTAGGACACTGTGTACATACTTAAATCTAACCATCCTTCTCTGTCCTCTTAATCAATAAGAGACAAGTGTAAAACTACCTCTTTTTGTAACGCAGTGTTTGAAATATTTATTTCATGAGCTTCCTGTCTTTCCAATGAAATATTTAAAATCATTTAATAATGAATGGGCTTGCTGTCACAGCTTGGGTTTTGGCATGGGCCCATGATTATAATGCCACCTCCTCATGTAACATGCAAAACAGTGACCATTAAATGCCTTTGCCTCTGGATATAAAAAATTCAAAAGAAGTCTTTCTCCTCTTTCAAATCATCCACTGGGGGGAAGTGGAGCCTGATGGGAAGTTGATGACAGCTCCTGTGTACCTGTCATTGACTCGTCTGTCCCAGCTACCAGATTGCCAATTGTTCCAGTGGATATATAGCTTGATTGCAGGAAGCTATGGCACACAAACGATCTATTGAAATTGAAATTTAGCATTCAGTTGACATAGTCTCTTTGCTTTCCCTTGAAAGGGATGCAAACCCGTTATCTGTTCTGCCTGTTCATTTCATCCACTGACTTCACCCACACCATGCAGCTGTTAAAATATGCACCAGGAGTGTAGCTACGTGTATTAGAACCAAAAGTCTTTCTGTATCTAGTATATGTGTGGGTGTGTATTTGTCCAGACCTCTGAGCTTCATCCCTTTTGATGTTTTATTGAGATTTAACCATGCTACAGCTGACGCATTCCCTCTGATATAAAGCATAATGGTTAAAGGAAAGCACTAATATGGACTTTGCTTTTCTTGTATGTGCTTTAACTCTGAATTAGCAATGCACTATCTGCCTATTCGAGCCATTTGGATTTGGCAAATGATGCAGATTTAGGCTCATAAAGGTGTTAGTGAGCAACTCTTTCTACACACCTGTGTTGTTGTGTGGAATTTGTATACATAAGTGATGTAAGTAAGCATGCATAGGTGAGAGTGATTGCATACAAATGCATAATCTGCTCCGTCTGTGTTGCAGCACACAGCCTGTTTTCTGTCCACATTTTTGACGTTAATAAAAGAAGCAAATACAAGGCCCTCCATTTTCAGAGAAGCTGCGCCTTCCCTGAATCACAGGATAGGCAGAAAAGGGAGAAAGAGCTTTTTTTTTTTTACCAGTTTTGTGTTGATCAAAACATGCTGATAGAATTTTCCATTAAAGTGAAATCCACAAAAACAACAATTGGAACCAATATGTCAAGGGTTTTATTCAGTACTTGGCAGAAACTGCGATGGGCAGCCACAAAACACCATCATTAAAATTTTGAAAAATACAACAAGCAGTTATCTCCTTTATGATTCACTATGTGATATTTCATAAATCAGACTTCTTAGGGCTATTGTTTCTACATCATGTACAGTGAGATAGATTTTGAGGTAATGGATCATTACTTTGAATAAGGAGGTTGGCAGAATTATTTTCAACTTGTTTTCATTTTAGCTGTTTTCATGAAAGTTATGAATTTTTTTTTTTTAGAGAATATAAGTTAATTTGCCTTTTCATAAATGTTTTTCCTGAAGCCACATTGATTTTTACTTAATTTTTAAATAAGTAAATGTGGGTAATGGTAGTTAAATGAAAAATATTTTTTAACACAAACCTTTGATAAGTAATAATGTTTTTCTTCTGAAATCGTCTGTCTATGTCGTGATGTGTTCCCCTACATGAATTGTTGCAAACTCTTCAATATACAGTAGGATACGTTAACACTGGACTTCATCCTGTCTTTGCAGTGAAACAAGGTGGTGACATCATCCTAATGCCAGGATACTTTCCTGCAATTTGGAGCTTACCTTCAAGAAGTTAAAATTCTATGCCATGATGGACAATCTTAAAAAATTCTATAAGACTTGGCAACCATTTTTGGACCATCTTGCTCAATTTGATGGAGACCTTGAACAATTTTGAGACTCATAATGAGCCATTCACCTCTTTTTTGATAAAGTCTGTTTTGATTTAAAGTATCAGTGAAGCAACAGTACATATCATCATCTTGAATAATGCGCCCTGTATCTCCCTGTTATTTTGTTTTATGTCTGTTTATTTATTTGTTTTCTCTTTTCTTTTCTTTTTTCTTCTTTATTTTTTATTTATTACATAGACATGTGTTATTCCTAATTTATGTTACGTTGTACCAAACTACTTGGAAAACTTAATAAATATACTGCTTAAAAAAAACAAAAAAAAGAAGTTAAAATTTAAACCTAAATCCAACAGAGAACCTGTTGGAAGAATATTGTTATCTTGAAGACAACATGGAAAAAAAATTGTATACAGATGCCGATGGGAGTTTAGCCATAGTGCCAAAGGATGTACAGCTCTGACTGCAGTGGAATCTGGGTTTACAAGGAGTTGAGTTTGGGAGCATTAGCGTCACCAACAACTTTCAGTATTTTTTTATGTAGAAATATTTAAATATCATACGTATATGTCCCTTTATTAAAACAATTAGCCTACACCAATAATCTTGCGGTTTTAATGTATAAAAATATTGAATTCTAACCATCCATTAAAGACCTGGGAAAAAAATCAATGATTCAGACTGGAACACACGGTTTCGGATTTATCTTTAGTTTTCCTCTCTCTGACCTTTGAATAAATTTGCAATATGTTTGGATGTTTGTCAGTTACAAACTTCTGCTTTTCAGTCTAGTATTAAAATACTCAGCTAATGTATTGCTGTTCTTTAATATTTCATTTTAGACTGATGTGTTTTTCTTTACAAAGACAAGTGCAGTATAATTGCTGCCATAATGAGCCACATGTTTGGGCAGCATCAATACCACCACCTGGCTGAACCAGACTAAAGTACTTGTTTCAAATGCAGGGCTGGTCAACTGGAGACATGGCTGTGAGCGAACGCAGCTGATCTGCTGTCATTCCCGATGAATTCCCGATGAGGCGAAACACAATATGCTCCAACAGCTGGGTCATTTATGGAATCTGCTTACTCATCATTGCTGAGTGCCCCATAAGGAGGATAGAATTCAGGTTCGATTGTGTATGCCAAACGGAAAGAGGAATTCTCACACACAATCTTATTAGGGCTGACATGAATAAAAGCTCTGGCCAAGTCTAGTTAGGCTAGAATAGAAATAGCCTTTATAGTCCCACACTGGGAAAGATTCAACTGTTGTAGAAGCAAGTGAAACAGAAATGGAAGCATACATATACAGAGAAGGGTAAAACATATAAGAAATGACAATAGGAGCCTCTGCAGAAAGGGCAAATTTATAACATAAGTTGTTAAAAATGTCATAATCAAAGATGGCACATTTACCACTGCTGGAGTAACATTCTTCAGCTTTGCTGTTTAGTTGTAAGACTTAGCCAGCCCTTGTTAGGCTTCATATGAAGCACGAAAGAGCCAGACAAAAAGCTGGGAGGTAGAGCCACATTTCTGTACAGAAAAAGGACCCTCAGATGTTATTTTTCTTCTGAAGAAGTGACGTGCTAAGTGACTGCTGGTGGCACCGTAGTGCTTTTGCGGTACAGTAACAGGGGAGAGACGGTCTTGAACGAGACAACTGATCTGCCAACAGCATTCACTGACGGTGACCTTGCTGTCTGTGTCACTTTGAAGTATGACCTTCCTGGGCAAGCAGCCGAGGGCAGTGTGTGTACAACAAGGAGCATTAGCCGAGGTCAGGGGCGAGCTCGCTGGCTAAGAATACGGGGCAGAGGTTGCTGCACCATGGCAACTGAGACAGAACAAGGAAAGCGAAAAAATATTTTACGGCAGTCTGAAAAATTCTTCAAGCACCATCTGCAGCTTAAATGTAATGATTTTGTATTCTAATACTCATCTCTACCTTTTCTTCTCTTCATATAGTGCACTGCGGGAAAGTTAACTGTTTTCTGGGTATAGCACCACCTGCATATTCACTGTATATGATCAGGGTCTCTGCAAATTTGTTTTCAAAGTCCTTATTTTTCCACTCTACGTTTTTTTTTTATTTCCTCCATTTATAAATCTAGGAATTTGCACTAAATATAACACTAAAAGCTGCTTTAATAGTGGTCAGGTTTTATACATCTTAACTTCAATATTGCAACACAATGCTGATAGTGGTTTGTTGACAGGACTCTTACCTATTAATACTTTTTTATAACAAATGGAGCTTCCTGTTCTGCAAAAACAGGCTTTAGACTGTTGCAGCCTGACTGCTGTATCCCAGGAGTGTTCTGTTTTAGCTCCATCCATCATTGCAATAATTTTGAACACCATTCCTGTTCCTTTGAAAAAAAAAATTCCCTTAGGATAATGTTCCCTCCATCATGTTTGCTGTGGGGATGGTGTGTTAAGGACCATGTATATACTGTATGGAGCCTTGCATCAAGCCCAAAAAATGCAGACTACTGTTTGTTGGAGTGATAAATAACATACCAGTCTGGAAAAGAGCTGGTAGAGGCTGTTTCCAGAGACCACACCAGAGTGGGACTAACATAATAATCAGATTACTACAGATGAGACAAAAACACCTTTTCAAAAGAAAAAAGTCCTGCAGCAACCAGTTGTTAAAATTTTAAAGACATATCCAGCTCATTGCCGCAATCTTGAGTGTTATGGTTACATAAATTGACTGTGGTATTGTGGGTAATTCTGGCCCAAATGTGAACTCCTACCCCCGTTGCTGTAATAAGATCGACAAGCCCAAGCCTAACCAGAACGACTTACATCCCTGGCTGGCCAGGCTCACAAACTCCAGTCCTTGATAGCAAGTGTCCTGCTATGTTTACTTATGTTCCAGGACCAAAAACCTGAATAAAATGGTTGATTTGACTCCTCAGCTTGAAGTCAAGTTAAAGAGTAAAGATAATGAGATGATTTTCAGATTCTTGTTTGCTAAGGCAAAGGCACAAATAAAAAATGCAGGATGCTGCCCTCAAGAAGTAGAATTGTTGCCCAAAGGTGTGTGATTAATTGGTCTTAGGTGGATAGTAATGAGTTACATTTACTCACATGTTGCATGTACTTCAGTAACATTTGAAAAAAAAAAAAAAATAGGGGTAGTAATACTTTGCTGTACTTTTACTATTACTTCGGTTATACTCCTGTGAGAGTATTGTTACTCTAACATGCGTACATTTTTTGGTTACTCTCCTCACATTCAGAATTTAAGAGAAGTGCAAGGAGAACCCCCACATTAAGAGGATATTTATTATTTAAATTTAGTTAGTTGAGCTATTGAGTATTTAGGTGAAAATAGTAACAGTAAAAACATTCTTAACTCTATCCTGAAAAATATGTATTTACTACCCTGAAGACTGGTTTTATAGGTTTATGTTTATTTATTTAGTCTGTAAAGTGCTTTGTCTGCAAAAATGTGTTATTTTGTAATCATGTTATTTTTTTTTATATTTTTTTATTATATTTAATGCTTTAAAATACTTGAATTTGCAAATAACTATCTGTCTGATTAGATCATTTTAAACACTCATTCAAATTTTATAAGCCCATAATTTCTTTGGGCTTGAGTATCCATTTCACAAAGTTCTTTTTTACTCTTACTCGAGTAATTTCTTGGATGAACACTTTTGCTTGAGTAAAATAACAATTCAAGAGGTAATCAGCTGATAATTCCCATGTATAATTTAAATATTGTATTAAAATTAATGTTAAACCATAATTAGGAGAATCCATCCATCCATCCATCCATCCATCCATCCATCCATCCATCCATCCATCCATCCATCCATCCATCCATCCATCCATCCATCCATCCATCCATCCTCTCCCACTTATTCCATATAGGTTGGGGCCAACACATATCTTCAGCAGTATATGGGCAAAAGGTGGGGTACACCCTGGTTGCCAGTCCATAGCAGGGCAACATAGACATACACAGAGACATTCAGCCATACACACACACTTGCACCTGAGGACAATTTAGAGACACCAATTAACCAGAATGAGGCTTTTGGAAAGCAGCCATTCAGGTTAAGCCAGAGTTGGAACTGGAAAATGAAGAGGCAGACACACTGGAATCTGGGTCTACCTGCGGTAGTGGCAAATTACAGTACTGTAGCCCCCTTGTGAGATAACAGTCCTTTGCCCAAACACATGCCCACACACAGAAAAACAGGCAGAGCAGTTTACAAACATCCACGTGGCAGAGCAACAAATAGATCAATATACAATTGAAATATGTAGATCACACAAATATGTGGTGTTAGCAACATTTGCAGTTTTCCATGGTTTGCTTACAATAGATTTCTGTGTATAATAAATACAAAGGTAAAGCAGCAACACTTACCAACTGCACTGCAGGTGAGGCCCTAATGGAATCACTCCCTTTTCCAAATGTGGGCTTGATGCTATCTTTGTCTGGTATTGTCTCAGGTTAGTGAAACATTTGGGTTCAAAATAAACAGGAAGAACTAAAGGTAGAGTCACTGGAACCTTGTTTTCAAAGATGAACATTATACATTTCTCTGTAATTGTTTGATCAACAAGCAAACTAAAAAAAATGTCTTGTTTGTAATGGCAACTAATAACGGAGCATCTGTTATAAGCGTAATTTTTGGACATTTTATTTTCTGCACAACTTGCTACAGTAGTAATGGTGGCAACTTGATGTCATTACTTTAGGTGGTAGAAGACAGATGGACGTAGCTTATAACAGCCATAAAATAATTGAACTCAATTCATTAGCAAAACCAACATTTTAGGTTTTGAATATTTCACTCTTGTGGACTTTTCTGGTATAAAAAGCCTATATGAAAAAACAGGCTACTTTCATACTCCATATTTTTCAGCAGGTATTAACTGAAGCCAAGTTCCTGTACTCAGTGTTTTTACAATAAACTTTTTCATAAAATAAAAAGGAAATGAAAAAAAATCGAAAAATAAAAAAGTATGAAGAAGTACTTGTTTTTACAATAAATTATACAGAAAAAGTCCAATTTGACTTGTTAGTAGTGGTACTCTTACTTGAGTAAAGGTCTTGGGTACACTACCATCCTCTGATTTTGGATGATGGTAGACCTGTTCCTAAAACCATTAATGGTTCTATATTTATCAGGGAAAATAATGACAAAGAACTTGGATTTGTGTTATAAAGCACAGAATGGTATTCAAAAGAAAAAACATGTCAGAGTTGCTGGTGAAGTTTAAACCACAAAGACTCCTCAGGAAACATAACCTAATGTTGTATTATGTTTGGAAATACACTGCAAGTTAGATCACTGCTGCATTGTTTGTACCAAAAAGGCAGATACAGGAGAGCAAGTGATAAGTAGATGATTTTATTAGAACTGGTCACTAGTTTGCAATATGTTTCAAGATTTATAAATAACCCTAAAATCACAACTTTATATTGATATTTTTGATAGTAAAATGTACATTGTTCTGTACAGAATATTTTCTGAGTAAACCTCAAGCAAAGAAAAGTAAAGAGACTTTTTTTTTGACGTAATCTTACAAAAAGAAGTTCAGATTAGATGGTATGTGATAAAAGCAACCAGGATTTTTGCCTGGAGTTGTTAGATAATTTCCTACTTCATAATACACTATATTGCCAAAAGTATTTGCTCACCTGCCTTGACTCACATATGAGCTTAAGTGACATCCCGTTCCTAATCCATAGGGTTCAATATGACGTCGGTCCACCCTTTGCAGCTAGAACAGCTTCAACTCTTCTGGGAAGGCTGTCCACAAGGTTTAGGAGTGTGTTTATGGGAATTTTTGACCATTCTTCCAGAAGCGCATTTGTGAGGTCGCACACTGATGTTGGACGAGAAGGCCTGGCTCTCAGTCTCCGCTCTAATTCATCCCAAAGGTGTTCTATCGGGTTGAGGTCAGGACTCTGTGCAGGCCAGTCAAGTTCATCCACACCAGACTCTGTCATCCATGTCTTTATGGACCTTGCTTTGTGCACTGGTGCACAGTCATGTTGGAAGAGGAAGGGGCCAGCTCCAAACTGTTCCCACAAAGTTGGGAGCATGGAATTGTCCAAAATGTCTTGGTATGCTGAAGCATTCAGAGTTCCTTTCACTGGAACTAAGGGGCCAAGCCCAGCTCCTGAAAAACAACCCCACACCATAATCCCCCCTCCACCAAACTTTACACTTGGCACAATGCAGTCAGACAAGTACCGTTCTCCTGGCAACCGCCAAACCCAGACCCGTCCATCAGATTGCCAGATGGAGAAGCGCGATTCGTCACTCCAGAGAACGCGTCTCCACTGCTCTAGAGTCCAGTGGCGGCGTGCTTTACACCACCGCATCCGACGCTTTGCATTGCACTTGGTGATGTATGGCTTGGATGCAGCTGCTCGACCATGGAAACCCATTCCATGAAGCTCTCTGCGCACTGTTCTTGAGCTAATCTGAAGGCCACATGAAGTTTGGAGGTCTGTAGTGATTGACTCTGCAGAAAGTTGGCGACCTCTTCGCACTATGCGCGTCAGCATCCGCTGACCCCGCTCCGTCAGTTTACGTGGCCTACCACTTCGTGGCTGAGTTGCTGTCGTTCTCAAACACTTCCATTTTCTTATAATACAGCTGACAGTTGACTGTGGAATATTTAGGAGCGAGGAAATTTCACGACTGGATTTGTTGCACAGGTGGCATCCTATCACAGTTCCACGCTGGAATTCACTGAGCTCCTGAGAGCGACCCATTCTTTCACAAATGTTTGTAAAAACAGTCTGCATGCCTAGGTGCTTGAATTTATACACCTGTGGCCATGGAAGTGATTGGAACACCTGATTCCAATAATTTGGATGGGTGAGCAAATACTTTTGGCAATATAGTGTATCTCCAACAACTGCCTCGCAGGTAGATCTGGAGGATCAGCGTGAACAATAGTGGAAATATGAGTTCATCAGCTTGTCTTTAGCCTCTGTGGGGACTCTAAATCTCCACCACCGATTGTGTCTCTCAAAGTGTGTATTCTGCAATTACTCCTTCTTCCAACCTATAAAATTATCACAGCACGACAGTACTAAGAAGTTTTTGTGGATGTGTGTGAGTGTGTGCACGTTGGTGATATTTTTTCTCCCTCTGAGGAAAAATGACTGACTTCAGACTTAACTTAGAATTTTGCCCTATAGTAAATATACCCATAGTAAAGCCCTCCCGAGCGTCCGGAACAAGACTACATGTGATACAAATTAGCCAATGAGCTGTGTCAGTCTGGGTCGCTGCTGTTAACTACTTTTGCAGGGGTTTTATAAAATATGGGAGTTAGGAAATTGTCTACATACCAAACTGAACAATTGTTGTTCTCTACTTAAAAAAAAAAAAAAAAAACACACACTTTAGATTTTAAAATTGAAACATTTTCAATTTTTTTGTTCTATTTTTTCATCTAAAAAGTCAATGTATAATATTGATGCATAAACGCCTAATTTTAGTTCAGTGTTAAATTCTGTTAACATTTTTTTATTAAAAATGTCTCTGGACCTTTACTGGTTGTTGATCTTTTTTATTCGGACCCCACTGATTTTTAATTCGTTAACCCTGACATAGAATATTTACAGCTATGTCATCTGCTCAACTTTTGAAGTTAATGGTCAGGGAAAAATTTTGACAGCTATGCAGTGTAACTTTTACTCTGTACGGTGTTGATTACCAACCAGTTTTTGAGAGGTCTTCTTGATTTTTGACACTAAAATTAATTCTAAAAAGTTGACACTGGCTAGAAAGTAAATTTTTACATTAATCTGGAGTGGGACCAAATATTATCTGAAGCAGTTTTATTCAACTCTGTAGGTGTTAAATTAATACTTAGTATTTTACTTTGTAGGAAAGAGTTCAACTTTAAACATTTAGGGCCTGTTCTTCAAACACTTGAAATAAGGAGTGCTAATTTGCAAGGACAATTATTATTTTCACTTGTAGGGGCAGTATGTAAAAAATGGGAAAAAATTGTTGAGCAAATGTTAAGTAATGCAATCAGATTTGGTTCCGCCCATTAAGGTGAATTAAAATGCAGGTTTAACTGGCAGTTTGAGAGTGAAAATGAAAGGTGAGGTTTGAAGCCATAGATATGGATGTAATTGGAGGTTTATTAAATGGATATTTTTTTTCTTTGTTAATATTATTCTACTATTGTTAGTTTACAGTGTCCAAATATGTTTACATGCACACAGATATCCCCATCTTCAGGCAAATTAATAATGCCTGTTTTGTGACAACAATGAGGCACCTAACTTTCAGAAGTACGAAACTATTCACAAAATGCAGGTGCAGTTGTTTTTCTGATTTAGCAAATCCCTTTGCACATGGCAAATGTTACATTTGCATAACCTCCACCCATGCATTTGCACATTTTGGTCATTATAATATGTTCTACATATTGATGAAGTCACACACGATAAAAATGGTTTTCACATGCTGCCTGCTGAAGTGCAAGGTGCAAATCCCTTTGCACCATCTGCTATGTGTGTACAAAAACTTTGCACAAATAGAGTAGAAACTGCCTATATTATTTGTTTTAAGACATGCAAACCTTCTGACAATCAGGCCCTGAGAGTTTGTAAAGTGAAGTGGTTTGTCACCAGGTGTCAAAGCTTTCGATACTGTTACACTTCCTCTTGTGGTTTTATCTATCTCCTAAATGAACTTTAATTAAATCCCAAATAAACAGAAAAAATCATGAAGGTTAATAATGTGTTTTGGTATTGTGTGTGTTGCAGAATTTTTTTTGATGTATTTTTTGCTCTTCAATGTTCCATGATGTTTTTTGGAGCTAACATTGTTTACCTCTCAGAGACTGGAAATTTACAATAGGAGAAAAAATACCTGGCTTAATTCCTCTGCAGGCACAATACTCTGTTTTATAGCTCAGTACCTCTGTTGCTTTTCTATTAAGATAGCGACAGTTGGCTTCCATCCAGCCAGTGCTACCAGGCAATGAACCCAATTTCAAAACAGAGTTCTCCTGTACTCCTATAGACTGCAGTCACCCATTGCTCTATTTTAGGCTATTACATAAACTCTCAGTAAACTGCACGGATTTATGATGATTCAGTTTTCTATTTTAGTGTAAAGCTTTCTTCTTGGATATGTAAAATATCAAACAAAAGATTTATTTGCAGGATTTTCAGTGAATGGGTATTTCTTCTGGACTGCTGTCTTTATCTCTGCAGCTCCATCCTTTCCTCTTCCCTTCCTGCTCAGCGTGTTACAAGAGGCTTTATTGTCAAACTGAAACCCTAAACCTTCCACAGTCTTTCAGGGGGGTGATAGAGATTCTGATGCCATCACGTAATCTTCTGCCTGCTGTGGTCGCACTCTTGTTCGCCTTTCAGTTACACACTGATGCTCTTTGAAGATTCAGTTACTTCTCTGAAGAAAAGGTATTGTGTGTGCTGGACTATGTTGTTCCTGCTTTACTTACAGTAGATGGAAAAGGAGTTAGATGTGTTAAGGCCGACTGTGTGAAAGCTGTCAAGACAGTTTAAAGAGAAGACATTTCAGGTGGAAATAATTTTCAAATAAAACATCCAATGTTTTTCACTATAAAATCAATAAATAAACAGGTTGAAAGGATGAGCAACAAAAGCTGTCACGCTGGTCAATATCAAATACCAATACACTGAACCTGTGTATTCTGTGGGAGGAATCAAAGCAACCAGAAAGAAAGACACATAAAGTATAAAGCTGAAGCATGGAAGAAAATCCCACCCACATATAGATATGAAGGTGAGATGTACTTGGTGTAAGCCAGCAGTGATAACCACTTTGCTGTACTTAGCTGTTGATGCAAACAAGTAAAACCAGCTCTACATGTGGATATCAGTCAGCCTGTGTGGTAACTTAAGTATGCAGTTATAAAAAAAGGTTGGTTGGCCAAAATCTAAACGCTCCCAGTCAAGAAACTTTGCCTATGCTGTACCAAAAACACTAAAAGCCATATGTTTAATGTAAAATAACAATATTAGCCAGCTTGGCACCTTTGGCATATTTAGCTCCCTCTTCAGTGAGATCCAATGTTAATATTGTATTCCAAGCATCTCTGGTACTTTATCTTTATTGGTATCAGAAACTTTTTGCTATTTTTCACACATGATTACCTTTTTCTCTTTTTTTTTCATACCTCCCCTGGGAGTTCCATGGTTCTATTACATCTTGGTTTATACATTGCAAGCAGGCACAATATTGTACCTCTGATGAAATTATCTTGCTGTAAGACTCAAATACCCAAAATGCATATGTTTACTAAAAAATAGACCAAAAGCAAAGTGTTAGGGTGTTTTTCACAGGTTTATTATGCACCGATGTCTAAAATGATACTTTGTTCCATTTTTCAGTTAGTACCGTTGCTTTCATCCCATATTAGGACCAAACGCTTCAGTACTTTGAGAGCGTCATGTCTCCATGACAACCAGCTGAAATCCTGAGGCGCTGCTGCTGAAAAACACATAAGATGGATAAAACTTTTATGACGGTGTTTGAATGGTGTTTGAAAATGAAGTGCGGCTCCAAAAAATGTTGAACTATATACCAAAAGTGACTATATACTTATGTTATTAAGCACTATTTGAGTTACTGGCCACATAACTCTCTTTATCCACATCAACAAAAGTTACCTCTGTCGGGCACTAATTTTTACAAGGTAACATATGCTTACTATTATTTTCTGTTGTAAGTGATGGCAAAAAGTTGAATACACTCAGCTTAAATACTACTTTCTGTGGAAGCAGGAGACAGGTCAGAGGAACCAGCAGGAGATGGAGTCCGCTGGTTAGTGGTGCTTGTCAGCAGATGGCAGTCCACAATATCCACTGGATCCACAACTGGAGCTCCTCCAAGAATCTTGTTTAGATTGTCGAACAGTGGAAAATTTTCTCTCTCACTACCATTGCTGCTAGTTTTTTAAGCATATTGTGCACTATGATAAATGTAATCTACTTTCAGCTTTTTAACATTTTTGCGGAACTGCTCAACGGACTAAACACAGCCCCTTCATCTGAGCTTTTGTCTGAATATAGCATATATGTTGCTATTTTTGTGTGTGCTTGACAATTGCTTTAAGATTAAATCTTCTGACCAGATCTCTATCAGACACCCTATTTCTTTTGAGGTGCAAATCAGTCTGCAACAAGTTTCCATCTTTTTTTGCTGGTTAGCTTGTTGTGAAAATTACCCTGCAAAATCCACAATGCACCCTTGATTTTATTTTCATGGTTTTATCATCTTAATTTTACTGTGGTTTTTTTTGGTTTTTTGTTTTTTTTTACCTGAAAAGCAGTTACCTTCATGCGTTTGCTCTTGATAAGGTGAAGAGACTCTTTGAGATGCTTTTTTGTTTGTTTTGTTTTCTCATTCTGTCTTTGTGATGATGGTGATTGTTATTGTTGTTAGACTAGTTGAAATAGATTGGAATGAATTTAATAATCTTAGAGAACTCTGTCTTGTATGCCCCTGTGAATGACACTGATACCCAATGATAGGCTGGCACCTAAAAAAATTAATACTCTTCAAATCCCCTTACGATTAAAACTCTAGATGACAGCTCCATGTCATCGTGCTCTACCCTGCCAGGCTCTTAGAGTTGCAACTTATGGCAAAGATTAAAAGCACATGTCTTGAGACATCCTCATCACACACAGAATAAAATAATTTAAGCTGCCTTATTAGATATTATTCGGAGTGCAGTTTGAAAAGCTTGGATTTAAACCTCTAAATTCAAGCCCTGACCTTTACTTCTAAGTCTACAAGTGCAACTGTTATTGTCAACATGTGTAATTCCTTGCTTTGGATGCCAGCATGCTGGCTGTGACTTCCAAATCAATGAGCATGTATTAGTGTAAAATCCCCCAGCTCTCTGGGATTTGCTCATGGTGAAAGTATGAATTCGGGGAAACAAGGACATCACACCTTTATAGGCTGGTCTGCTTAGTAAAACCTGGAGCACATCCATACATGTATGCAGAGGATTATGTTTGCAGGGGTTCCAAATGCAAAAAAAGAAAGAGTGATATGTTTTATTGGCTGCTACTGCTTTAGTTAGTAAGATTTATCTTGTTTCAGTAAAAACAAGAGAGTGATACCAGGAATCAGCCCTCTATGTTGACCAGTCTTGGCCACTTGCTTTGCAGGACATGGAGGGTCTGCAGCCTTTAGAGCAGAATGTATGAGGATGGCTCAGACATCCATAGAAAAAGTGAAATACCACCTTGACCATGATTTTAAAGAAGAAATACCATAATATTATTGTTAATATGACCATTCTCGCCATGAGGTCACACAGAACTGAATTACCGTAATCAGTTTGTTCAGTAAGGAAACAAAGGAAACAAAGAAGCTGGCTGAAGTTCAGGAAATAGTGGATTTGCACATATTGCCCATTCTCAGCAGCTTAGGAGAGTCAAACTCTTAAATCGTTATTAATGGATTTTTTAGGCTTAAACGCAGAAATACTTGTTTTTGTTTACGAAATCCACTATGCACTATATAAAAACAAGGCAAAATGTTATTACAAAATGCAGCAGAAATTCCTATAAAATGTATGATTTTTTAATTTTTTTATTTTGTGAGTCCATTACATTTTGAACAAAAAATCAATTGCACTATTACATAATGCGGACGTATTACGTTATGTAGTGTTACAATGCCTTTTAAGCTTTTCTATTTGGGATACCATTATGTTTTTGTTGAAAAATCCCTATTAGTTATGTCATTAAATATCATTAAAACTAATACACTGGTTGTTCCTCATGAATCGATTTTAATAATATTCATTTTACTACCCTGACTTTTTAATCACCCTAATATCACCAGTAAACTAGCCTCACCTGCAGCCGAGAAAGGACCTTTTAGCTGCTGTCACAAGGAAAATGATGGACGCCAGATACAGATTGCAGATTAGCTCTATTCTACTTCAAAGCAACCTGGGCTTTCTAAACTCCTTAGTGGAACCTGATCCCCTCCTTGTTGCGCTAATGCAGTCACAGGCACACTGACGCTGTTCCTTAAAATACAGTTTTTATTGTTCTCTTACAGGAAACCAACTTTTGAGTTTTTATTTGCTGTAAGCCATAATCATAAGAACTATCAGAAATAAGGTAGTGAAACATATAACTTATTATGTAATAAATTAATTTGTATTTGGAAACACATATACTGATTGCAATTATGGAGGGAACAATTTTCTCTGTTCCAAAAGTTCTTGAAATAAATTCTATCATATTGTAGAAATCAACCTGTGTATATTTTTGTTTCTGAAATGTAGTTCTGTACCCCACAGACATAAAAATATGCAAGAAACATGAACATTGATACATAAAACTTGCGAATGACAGTGTTTGAGTAATTCAGATGCTGAAGATCCCGCCATGCTTTTCCCAAAACCAACACAGCCTAATCCCATGAATTTACTGTGTCTGACTGCATCATGAAGCTTACTTATTTTGTTTATGTGTGGAGAAACACACATTTAAATTGTAACATAATGGCCCTAGAGATGACAGATGCACACACAGAATTGCTAAAGTTTTATATATATATATATATATATATATATATATATATATATATATATATATATATATATATATATATATATATATGTATGTGTACATATTTTTGGCATAAACACAAGAATTTTCCTCTTGACACAGACTTAGCAGATTGCACAACTGATAGCCACACATTCTCTTGTGTACCCTACGGGAGAGAAAATTAGATGGTCTCAGCAGCTTACTTCAGGGACATATGATTAAATCATCAAAGTTTGAGAAGTTGGTACAAGAACTTTGTGTTCCCATTGTCCTGTTAACACAGTACTTCATAAACTGTGGGAATTAGGACTACATTATCCCACCAATTTCCCTTTTGTTAGAAGATGAAAGCCTTCTACCACTATTTTGTGGTCACTGCCTTTGGTCCTCAGGGTTAGTCATGTATTTAGCAGCCTCAGTTTCCCCTTGTCCAGTGAAACACCCATCTAATCCCATTACTGTTTGTGACTCCCTACTGTCGGGAGGAAAAAAGTGTGCATAAATAATGTATTCGTTGGGTGTATCCACCCCCAGATCAATGGCAATACAAAGACCATCTACAAAGACGGTTGGCTCAAGGCCATATTTGATCACTTCCACTGCGCACGATCACTGCTCTCTTTTTTGTCAGCCCGCTGAGACTCAATTATTTCCAAGTGTTTGTAAGCTATTGTTGAAAGAACATGAGCTGAATATTTAAAGTTGGTGAGGGGAAGAAAAATCTTTGATGAGACAAGCAGATGGAGGCTAATGTGAGCTGTTGAACACAGAGGGCTAGAGAGAGGAAAGATTAGGAAAATTTATCAACGTCCACTTCATCCCATTCTCAGGAGTTTAAAGTTAGACTGTGGCATATTCCACTGCATAGGACAGTTGCAGTGAATGACTTCACAATATAGAGCTTTGCCAAATTATTTGTAACCCCGACCCGGCTCTACATTTCTTGTTTCTAGTTGTAATTACAAACTCCAAGTTTACTGTGATTTATCGCAATAAGTCAGAATAAAGTAGCTCACATTTTATAATGGATTTTCAAAATGAATTTACAAGGGAATATGTGATTAATAAAGACCTGAGTTGCCTGTCAAAGAACATTACAAAAAAAGGAATATTAACATCGAGGAACACAACAGAAAGTAACAACGGATAACAGTTGTGTGTTGTTATAACTTGAAAAAAAGTTTATTTTATGAAATATTTGGAATGATCACAATGAGGATAAACTCAAGTTTATGATTACAAAATATAAAAGCAACCAACTGCAGGATAGGTCTTTATTGTAGTTTTAATAAGTTATCCTTTTGATTGCATTTAAGCATTGAGAAATAAATCTATTTGGAAATTAGATATAGTGCAAGTATTATGTGCTATTGCAATACTTATTTTTGCCAGTGGTGTGTATAAATTAATGGAACCGTGAATAAAGTTCTCTCATGAAAACCTTTACTGTAACTGAACAATGTTACTTGTTCAGGGGTTAATTTAGATACTGAGTACAGCTCATCTTTATGCTAACTAAAAGCCTTCAATTTTACATGGATAAAGGATTTGTCATGTTTCTAAAGGGGCAAACTTCTAATATTTTTTTGCAGACAAACACATTTTTCCCCCCTAAAAGTAAAGTGGTAGACTGGAGTGTGTGTCAGAACCCTATAATGATGCCTTTTTACCCAATTCAAGCTTCACAATAAAGATTTTGGACTGAATTTTAAGGAATTTATGAATATTGAATGAAGGTGCATGCCCTGACAAACTTATTTGATTTAACAAAGTTAAAGCTTTTAATCTATTCATGGTTAATTATTTGTATTTCCTGTTTCAACTTGAAACAAGTAAAAACACATCATTGTTACAATACTACCTCCCTAAAGATTGAATTCTGTACCTTTTATGTCTGGGCAAATATAGCTTAATATGGACTGTTCTCATTAAAGAGCTCACCAGAAAGACCACTGCTATCTTTTTCATTACAGAATTTAATTTCCCTCACATATTCCTAACCCTGAGAGATGAGCTCACAATGCAAAATTTCTGCAGCTGAATTGTATTAGACTAATCCCTTCATTTATTTATTCTCAATCCTAGAGACTAATAATTGATGGTGCATTTGATTGCCATGGTACCTTATTTTTGGCTATGTCACAGGTAATGAGTATTTGTATGAAGGGCAAAGCACTAAAATTAGATCAAAGGTCTGCACTCCATAGGCATCAAACGATGGGCAGGAGTCATGCTCGAGCCAGGGTAGAGCAGTGCCTGCACAGTTACTCAGATGTCAAACCACAGGTAATGACTGGATCTGGTTAAGTATTGCCTTTGATATGCAGATCGCACCTGGGAAAATCTTCGTTTTATTACCCTGCTTAATTTGTATTCCTGCCAATATTTGAGGAATAATGATGTGTAGCTTAACAGCAAACAGTCAAGTGTTGTCAGAACCATTGTTAAGTCCTTATCGAGTGGCATTGCAAAGAACTGCTATTTTGGACAAACATTCTGCATGGCTATTCTGTCTTGGATTTTGGATGTAGTATCTTCACACATATATTTGACAGTATGCTTGCAATATAGTAGAACAAGTACGTTTTTTTTTCACTTTTGACGAAAAGAAGAGGTACCATGATCTTTGAGGTAATGATGAAGAATAGATTATAAAAATTCTTAAGAAACCAACAGAGAAAAGAAAGTGAGCTGCTTGAGTATTTATTTGTAAAAATATACAGGAAACATGTCATTGTATTACCGTTACTAAACATTTCTGATGACGCTGTTAATTTTGTAACTTTTGAAAGATTATTTAAGAGGTTTAACATATTGGCCACTTAAAACTATTTTCCCAGTGTGGGCAACAAGACCGGTAAAAGTTCAGCTAAGAGATCAAATATGTGATCAGCATGCATGGAACTTAAAATATAATATCAGTTAAATTCAATCCCATTCAGTTCAAAAATACCAAGAATTCCAACTCCACAAGGATAAGCAAAATGTATGAGGTCCTGATAGCTCCTTACTGTACTTGCTAGTTGGAAACAGTCCACATTGCTAGTGGGAACCACCATCATTCACCTGCTTAACTCTACCCGGTTCCTGATCCCTCTTCATCCTATCCACCTGCATTTCTGCTTTACATTTGACTCAGCCCAGCTATCTGGGCTAGATCATTGTTTGTTTCCTGTCACTGAGGACTATTAGCTGAATTATGTTTACCACTGGAACAAGGCATGGGGTCTTCCATAACATTGGAACAATCTCCTAGGTCAGGCAAAGGTTTAGGAAGTGCTGTAGAATCCCACAGATCTGCTCTTCATTAGTTTTTAGGACTCTGGTGCTGACAACATCAGGACATGGTATCTTGATTCTAGTAGTCAGGTGGCAGGATGCTTCTCTCACCTGGAAACATTTAATTAGAAAAGTCTGTGACAGTGCAGGAGCATTTACTGTACTTCTGTTACTGATGTCTCATGAGATGGAGTAAATGTCAACAAAATAAACTGAAACTCAACACTGATCATAAAATGTTTCAAATTATCCAAGCAAATGATGAACAGTAAACTTATCCCATCTTTTTTTAACTCAACTAATTAGGAGGGCATGTCTAGATTTATTATCACTGATCAGCCTTTTTGTTCAGCAAGTCTACAAGACTAGAAAATACTCTGAATATAACACCTCAAATTTATTGTGCATGTGTTTTTTAAAGCTTATAGTTCCTTACTGATACTGAGATCGGATAACCTTGCATGTTGCAGGTCAGAGAGGAAAAGTGGTTTACCGTCATTAGATAAAAAGTAGGTCATTGTCATTGCTGGAACAAGATGCAGTAAATTACATGTGCTCATGCCAGGGGGACTTGCATTTTATTATGAAACACAACCCTGCTCTGTATCATGTCTGAGCTATTAGAATAGCTCATATTTAATTCGTTTTGATTAGATTTTCCCTGACATTTTTCATTTTTTTATGTTTAGACTATACTGTTTAATGATATTACAATAAGATGTTTACTATATCCATGCCTTTATAATGATGTAGGAATTACCAGATTTTTATAGGCAAATACTAATTTTCATTTTTTTTTTCTTGTGGGGAGTGGCATACTAGAAATAGAAATAGAAGCATTTGTGTTCAGCAGAGGTCAGGCTATTTGACAACAATAAAACAGGTGTCCAATGCTCTTCATAGCGGTAGCAGCATTGAATACAATTCAAAATAAAGGACCACACAACCACCTCCTTTCATTCAGGAAATTATTTTTTCTAATGCTTATCCTCCATTTTTAGCACTGCATGAAAAGTGGGATTTTCGTCAATATGCGGCACTGTAGATTGTCGTGGAACTTCAGGTTAGCGGCAGTTTACGACAATTTGCAGGCTTCGCCGAAAACTCCCGTAAATTGTCAGAAATTGACGTGGACTCTCTTAGGCAGTGTTCCCCCCATGCCTCCCCCCCATGGAATTCTAGGGGAGGCTTTAACATGTAAATGAACATGCTGTGAGCTATACAAATGCAAACCAGGGTTGCAGGGGGTGTTTTACCCCAAGTGACATCTTTCTGGGTAAGAAATTCTCTGATACAAAGAGATCAGGCTTAGTATAGCCTCTTACATTTTAGCTTGAATTGATTTATTTAATTAAAGTATAGAGACCAAAACAGATCTTTAGCTGACAGAGCAATACATTTAGAGCAGTAATTATAAAAAAAAAATTGCATTTAAGATAAAAAATAAAATGTTGTCTGTCAATATGCTCAATTCACAATTACTTAAGTGGAAAAGTTTCAAGAAATGAGTCTGAGATGATTCACTTTATAACATGGCGCATTATCCTGTTGGAAGTAGCAATGAGAAGATTGGTACACTGTGGTCATAAGGTCCGGCCAGGTCAAGATCCGCAATTGCAATCGCACCAAACAGGAAAAAGAACATCGACAAATTCCGGTTCGTCAAATTAAAATATAGCAGCAACAGATCGGTGACTAGATATTATAGCACAATTCTTATATATATATATATATATATATATATATATATATATATATATATATATAAAAAAAAACTAACACCGTTTATTTAAATGATTGGATCCAAACTATTGGTTATTCACCAACGAGGAAGCAGATTTCTCATCTCCATCAAAATATTTATTTTATACCAAGGGACTTAAACTTTAATCAAATCCATTCAAAAGAAACTTCTTATTACAGGAATGAAAAGAGATGCTGAGTTTGGAAGTAGTGAACAAGTTCATTAAAAAAAAAGCAGTTTTGAATTATCCTTATCCCCGTTACAAAAATCTACATATATATTTGGGCAGAAACTGAACATATGCTGGATGATGGTGGTATTTTTTTAATATGTCATATTAAATTAAGCACTCACAGGGTTCATACAGGAATGAGTGACTCTAATTTAATGCTATTTTAATGCTATTTGAAATTATTTTAATGCCATCAAGAACCATGTACACAAGTTATTAGTGTACATGAAATATGAAGGAGCTGCAAGCAGAGTTCCATGACTCCTGTATGTATGTAAACACACACACACACACACACACATATATACGTATATATATATCCTCTAGCTTTTTCTCCGCCTGGAGCGATATAATATATCTGACGAAATTGTTTTTATAAGCATTTTTTATTAAAGAATTATAAATACTTCGATAAACATATTTAAATAATTTTAGTGCCAATTAAGGCCTTGATAAAAAAAAAAAAAAAGAATGATTTTTTAATTATTTTTATTGATCCGCGGACACCCTGGTTCATCTCGCGCATGCTCCCTACGATCTCCAAGAAACTCAGAACGGCGGTGTGCAGCCACAGTGGAGGATGTATGCTTTGCTTTGTGCAGCGGTCTGGAGCTTCTGGATTTCGGGGTAAAACTCCTCTTGGACGCGATGGCGACTCTGCATCGAACAAGACGAACTCAAAGAAGAGATGCTAGCGGTAAATATATGTTCGATTACTGCCTGCTAAGCTAAAAGCAGCCTAGCCTAAGCTACCGGCTAATAGCGGCTAATAGTAGCCTTGCTAGAACAAGCTTTATTAAAGTGTATTTTTTGTGATTTACAGGAAGCAGTACGCCGTCTTCACAACTCGGAGACTAATTGCAGGCGCTATGAACCGGAGCAAGGGTAAGATTTAAAGAATATGCTTTCATTCTGCGGTAAAAGGCAATGGATACGGATGGATACCGATCATAGCTTTTACATTTTGTTTTCACAGACCTCCCATCTCGGCAAGTCCAGATTTGCACGATGTTGATAAAGACGACATTGTGTGTAAGTGACTTATTTTAATGTTTTCTCCTTCCTTGTTACTGTGACTTGCGTTTGATTTTTTATTTATACCACTCTCATTTAATTGTTTTCCAGCTGCCTGTAAGACGTATTTTCAGACGGTACGCAGGAGCTTCAGATATACGCAGCCAGCCACACGCTGCGTGCGGAGGCTATCTGCTCGGAGTCGGGCCAGAAGAAAGAGGGTAAGACTTTATTTGGTGACTATTTTTCAGGTGCATTAATAGATGTGTTGTGTCCATACGCAGTGCGCTGATTCATTGTTTTTTTTTTCAGCTGCTGAAAGCGAGGCAGAGTGTGCTAGCAGATGAGGAAGTGGAACTCTGGAAGTCCGCCTTCCTCGGCGGTGTCTCTGGATGGATTGTACGGTCGCCGCCATTTCGTAGGCCGGATCTCACTGAACTCTGTGTTAAGCTGCAGTCCCGGTTAGAAGCGATGCCGAAGTACAGGGCCACGCACACTAGGCGTCTGCACATCGGACCTGCCTCGGAGGGAATGCTGCCAGTTACCTCCAACCCCGAGGAAGCAAACGGACCGTTCACGGAGTTTTAATTTTTAGAAACGCATGTGTTTGGAAACGCGTAGTATATAGGTGTGTTTCAATAAAGCTCTTTCTTTGCATAAACAGCTTCCTGGCAAATCTTCATTTCCTGTATAAATTCATTCATGTCCTTGATGGTAGCATAATAATTGTGTAGTAGTGTAGGATAACATAAATACACACCATATGAATGAATAAATATATGAATGAATAAATATATGAATGAATAAATATATATATATATATATATGAATAAATATATATATATGTAAATTTATATGTAAATATATATATATGCCAACCAATCACGAGCGACTTTACTTGTTTAAAAAGAAGTGGTTCCGTCCAATACTCAGTAAGAAAATTAAAGCCCGGCGTGGCCACGTGTGGTTTTGCTGCCAATCACGAGCGATTTTACTTGTTTGAGAATAGTGGTTTCAGCCAATACTGAGAAGGTTATTCAAGCCAGACTTGGCCAGCCGCGCGGGTTTGCTGTATTCATATGCTAATTAGGGCCATTAGTACAGCTGATCGCTCTCCACATACGTCACGGTACGTTTCCGACAATTTGTGGCACGACAAACGCGGACAAGCACAGGTTGCAAATTGTCGGAAACTGACGAAAATCAGGCAGATCTGCGGGAGTTTACGGGGGTTTACGGGGACGAAAATCTCACTTTTCATGCAGTGTAGTTTACTAAACTCAAAAACAAAGGGCAGCTATATTGAAGGTTTCTTTTAACTGAAAAACATTACAGTTTTCTATTTTACAGTTTTTCTCAAATGCTAAAACACATTTCACAAACGTTTCGTCCATGTTATTCAATGTCTAAACACAACACCCTTTTCTAAAGCTACATAAACACAACCACACCTTCTCCCTTCAAAACTCAAACTTTCACACCAAAAGAGCAGCTCGAAGCTTTCAAAAATGTAAACACTATACACATCATTACACACTACAGCAAAACAATTGAAAACACAATGCTCAATTTGTGAGAAGGTTCTTTGTTTCTTTACTGCCAATGCATATTTTTAGAAACTTTATAATTATGGATCTTCTTAGAATTTTGCAGAGGATTGGGCATTTAGATTTGTGAGTTTCATATGAAGGGTATAAATCTATAGTAAATTCTGTACACTACTGTAACACAACTCACTGCAAAAGCAGAATCTATTGCACACAACAGTACTCTTGAAAACATCATCAGGGTGTGAAGTTTTTTTTATTCATTTTACAGTATTTACACCACAATCACTGTGCGGCATCATGTTGCTGAGCTGCATCAGGCCACATCACCTCATCCACATCACAGGCTATATTGTCTCTTGCCAGGCACCGTGGGAAAAACGCCCTGGAATGGCGGATCCATCCTTGGAAGTTCTCCACTGGGATGTCAACACACGCCAGCTCCATTGCCCTTAGGAGGTTTTCTCTAGTGTATGGTTGTCTGTCATAAACCTTCCATCTCCACGATGAGAAGAACTCCTCTATAGGGTTCAGGAAAGGGGAGTAGGGTGGCAGACAGATGTTTACAGTTTTTTTGGATTGCTTAAGCACGATTTTCAAAACAGGGCCCGTGTTTTCAAAACACTACACACAATTAGCACAACCACACACCCAATTTGCAAAACACTACAGATCCTTTGCATAATTAAACACTCTTGTAAAAACTATACACTTCTGTTTAAAAACCACACTTTGTTAACCATATGAAACACACACGTTTCACATTACTATACTCTGTTTGCACGAGTTACACGCTGCTGTGATAAACCTAAAACACTTTTAGCCCTTCTACTTCCCTATGATTAGAGTTGGCTACCATCAACAAAGTACAAATATAATGTAAATTCACCAAACACTACACAAGACCAATGTTGCAGACTGAAGAAACTCATTTATTTCTCAAAACGCCCAAAATGTTGACATGGAGATTCATAATACTGTAACAAAATGTCACTTTACGTATTGTACTGCAAGTTTACTGTAAAAAACAAAACAAAACAAAAACTAGACATTGTCTCTTCGCCTAGCAGGATCTGGCCAGAAAATTTCAACAACATCGCAGGTAATGTTGTCATTAGCAAGACACCTTGGAAAGAAACGTCTTGAATGATGAATCCATCCTTGCATTGCTGCTACCTCCATCTGGTCACAGGCCTCCTCCATGGTTTGGATGAGGGGTACCTCAGCCTGGAGATGGAGATCATATACCTTCCACCGCCATGCCGAGAAAAACTCTTCTATAGGGATGAGAAATGGAGAGTATGGTGGAAGATATCGGACGGTGAAATGTGGATGTTGCTGAAACCAGTTCTGAACCAGAGCAGAGCGGTGGAAAGACACATTGTCCCATACAACAATGTATTGCATATGATCGATTTCATTTGCTGCTGTTATGTTGTGCAATTGGTCCAAGAATGTAAGTATGAGTGCTGTGTTGTAAGGGTCCATATGGGCATGGCGGTTGAGGACCCCATTCTGTGTAATGGCTGCACAGAGTGTTATATTACCCCCACGTTGCCCTGGGACATTGATTATAGCCCTGTGGCCAATGATGTTTCTTCCCCTCCTTCGTGTTTTCGTCAGGTTGAACCCAGCCTCATCTACGTAAATGAACTCATGCTGGATCTCCTCTCCATCCATTTGTAAAACTCTCTGAAGAACAGTATCAGGCAAAATTGTGTTCAGTGTAGATCTAGTATACATATTACTGTACAGTAAAAGATTATGAGACAGTATGCAAGATCACAATGCTTAGGTGAATACATACCTCTGCATAATCATGCCGCAGTCGTTTCACCCTTTTGGAATTGCGATCTAAAGGCACTCAATAAATTTTCTTCATTTGAATATGGTTTTTTATTAGGATGCGTGCCAGTGTTGATGTTGAGACCTGATGGATATTGTTGAAACCGACGTGGTTATTGACAATGTTAGCTTGGAGCTGATTGAGGGTTATAGCATTGTTGGCCAAAACCATGTTTACTATCTCCCTCTCTTGCTGTTCTGTGAACATAGGAGGCCGTCCCCCTCGTCGTTCCTGACCCTCAATCCCATGTAGAAAAAAAAACAGTAAACAATAGTACAGTAATTTCACAAGAAACTGTACTAACAGAAGTGCTGATAGTACTGTAAGCAGTTGCTGAAACCGTGCAGATGTTTTTGATATGATGATATTTTTACAATACCTATTTTCCAGTCGAAATGTTCCTATCACACTTGCCACTGTGTATCGGCTTAGATTTGGCTGTACTCGCAGTCCAGCCTCCCTCAGCGTCAGGCCGTGGTTGACAACGTGGTCAACCAGTGTTGCGCGGATCTCATTTGTCAGATTCGGTCCTCTTTGAGCACGTTCTTGTCTTCCTCTTCCTCTACCACGTTCTTGTCTTCCTCTTCCTCTACCTCCAGCATGGCCTCCATCTCTTCCTCTTCCGTTGATTCCTCCTCTGCTGATTCCTCTTCCTCCCCTTCCTCCTCTTCCTCCTTGTCCTTTTCCTCCTCCTTGTCGTCCTCCTCCTTGTCCTTGTCCTCCTCCTTCTCCTCCACCTCGTCCTCCACCTCGTCTTACTATTTCTCTGACTCTTTCTATTGTGCTTGAAGACCGATGAACTCACCTGCTGCTTTTTATAGTGCTTATACACCTGATTGGTGTGTCTACAATTAAGCAAACAAGTGTTTGCACACCTGATGACTGTGTTGAATCAATTGGTTGGAAGGTGTGGTAATTTGACAGTCAGTGCTTTGGTATTGCAAGGAAGTGATTTCATAATAGATTTTTGTGTGTTATGTATGTTAAAGTGTGTTTAGTGTTTTGCAAATCACTGTGTGTAGAGTTTTGCAACAAGTGTGAGGTTGACAATGTGCTTATAGTTGTGCAAATATGGGCTGATGTTTTGCTTCTTGAGTGTAAGGTTTTGCTAATAGTGTACTACTTTTAACTTTAGTGTGTAAGCAATCCAAAAAAACTGTAAAAAGTGGTTACTGTTGGTGGTGAGCCACTCACTGATTTGGTTTGTTGTGTGGAAGCGTACATTGTCCCAAATGATCACATAAATGGAATGTTCGGGCCCAGGATGGTGTTGTTGGCGGTCTAGGAGGATATCTTTTAGCTCCTCTAGGAAGGTTAGGAGACGTTGGGTGTTGTAAGACCCAAGGACAGCCTGCCGGTGGACAAGCCCCTCCAAACCCATGGCCGCACAAAGAGTAATATTACCCCCCCGTTGGCCAGGAACCTCAGTGATGGCTCTTTGGCCAATGATGTTACGGCCTCTTTGCCTTCGTTTGTGCAGGTTGAAGCCAGCCTCATCCAGGAAGAGGTACTCATGAGGTCTAGCCATTGCGTCCAACTGTAATATCCTCTGTGAAAATGTGAAAGTGCACAGGTGTTCAGAGCAACAGTCAATCAGGTAGCATATTACGTACTGTATCGTCCAGAAGTAATGTAGGCCACTGAGCAACACAGTATGTTTACTAACTGTACTGTGAACATGGATGTATACTTACTTGCACATACTCGTAACGTAGGTCTTTGTGTCGTGCAGAGTTTCGCTCAAAGGGAACCCTATAGACTTGTTTCATCCGCATCTTTTGGCGCCAGAGAACTTGGTCTATTGTGGCCAAGCTGACATCATCAATGCCCTCAAAGTTCACATTATCGTCAATGACTTTGTCTCTGATGTCCCGGAGTCTGATGAGGTTGATCTCACGAACCATATGCACAATGAGGGTTTCTTGTGCCGCTGTAAATATGGCAACCCGCCCACCTCTATGTGGCATTCTTTCAACTCTAAAGAAAGAAACGTGTCGTCAATTGACATGTTTTACAATACAGTAACAACTGATTTGAAACTACTGTAATAGACTACTTTCACAGGCTTGTAAAATTGTATTGTGACAAAGAAAGCAATAGAGTACAATACCTGTTGTGTTGTCTGAATGCCCTGATAATGGTGGCCATGGTGAACCTACTCAGGTTTGGACGGACTCTTAGTCCTGCTTCAGCCATTGTCATGCCATGGACAATGACATGGTCAATGACTGTTGCTCGCATCTCGTCCGTAATGATGGTACGAGGTTGTCTTGCTCTCCCTCCTGGACCTTCTCTCCCTTGTTGGCCTCCTCCTCTTCCTCCTTGGCCTCCTCCTCTTCCTCCCTGGCCTGCTCCTCTTCCACCATGGCCTGCTCCTCTTCCTCCTTGGCCTGCTCCTCTTCCTCCCTGGCCTACTCCTCTTCCTCCCTGGCCTGCTCCTCTTCCACCATGACCTGCTTCTCTTCCTCCCTGGCCTGCTCCTCTTCTTCCCTGGCCTGCTCCTCTTCCACCATGGCCTGCTCCTCTTCCTCCCTGGCCTGCTCCTCTTCCTCCCTGGCCTGCTCCTCTTCCTCCTTGGCCAGCTCTTCTCCCTCCTCTGACGCGATTACCTCTTCCCCTGACTCTGCCTTCATCCATTGTGTTTGTTTGGAATCTTCAGTAAACTGTGCACTCTGAACTTGCTTTTATACATGTGGTCACAGCATTAGCAACAGGTGTTTTCAATTTTGAGTCGTTGTGTGTAATGAATGACGCTAGGTGTGTTCATTTTGTTCAAATATTGCTGACTGTGGCAAGCATTTTGCATGACATGAGCTTTCATTTGAGAATATGAGCAGAGTTCTTTTGCAACTTGTGTTTTAGCAAGGAAAAATGTGTTAAGATTTATGTGAATGGAGGATTGTGTTTTGTGAATTGTGTCTTCATGTGAAATGTGTTTATGATATTGGAAAATGATGGCTAGATTTAGTAAATGTGTTTAGACAACTGGTCATTTGGTTTAGAGGATTGGCTTTTGTGTTTTAGCATTTGAGAAAAACTGTAACATGTCATTCAGCATTCAGCATTTGGATAACAGTTCTGTGGTCAGATTCAATCACTTAAAAATCCTCAAACTATTTTAATGAGGTTAACTTTATCACCTTTATATATATATATATATATATATATATATATATATTTTTTTTTTTTTTTTTTTTTTTTTTTTTTCATTGAATTTTCTTCAGTTGAGTTTTTAGACAGACTAAATATGATGCACATTGTTCCTGTTTTGTGTAACAGAGAGGACATTTTTCATGACATCAGTGGTTTTATGTACACAGCAGAAATATGAAACAAAGAAATATTACCAACATTTCTTTATTAGCAAAGCATTCAGTTTAAAGTTACTTATAGTGTCTGGATTTTTTCGGTAAATTTGCACTAAATTACTTCCTATAAAGACTCGAAATTCATTTTTCGTTCTTTAGTTTCCAAGGCTTTTTAATTTTTAATGTTATTTATTTTTTTAGATTTTCATCCTTTCATCCTAGAAAAAACCCTATTACATGTTTACAAAGAAATGCACTTGCTTAGTAGTAGGGGTTACACCAGCTGCATAGCTAACTAAACAGGGAGATCACAAGTAATGCAGTCGGATGGAAGTCTAAGCGCAAGATGTTCTTTCAGACAGTTCCAATATGTATGCTCTAAGGCTGTGCTCTGAGTGGATACCCTTGGGCTTCAAGGGCTTATTTCAAAGATCCTCCGTGGGTTGTATTAGACTGTCTGTCTGACCCTCTAAAGAAGGAACTTTGATCTAACATCCACCCTGGGAGGTGGTGACATTTTGCTCACTGAAATCTTTTGAAGCTTTTTTTTTCAACCTATTGAAATTAGATTGCAGAACAGAAACAAATATCCATGGCATGTGTTTAGGTTGACAAAATAAAAGTAAGATATTTTTAAGAGCTTTGTCAACGCCTTTTGGCCTTGCTTTTATCATTAAATCAACATCTCTTGTTCCGCTTGTTGTTTCATGTAAAGTTTTCCTAAAGGCAAGAATCTGATGAACTGGCACAATTGACCTGTAAGATAGTGAAACCAGTCTGGGTGAGGAGAGGGTAACGATTTTTCAATAAGATTGCTCTTAGCACCAGTCTGCTCTGCAAAATTGGCATATAATGTACTGCAATTACAAGCAGATAAACAAGTATCAATCCTACTGATAAAGTTAAAGCTTACAATCATGACAGAAATTTGTGCTGGTTGTAAGATAATTCATAATCAATTTAATAAAGTATTTTCTCAGTTGATTGTGAATTAAACAATAAGATGATGATTTGATGCTCAACCAATCAAGCCAGTATTTAAAATGGCAAAACTACAGCACCCCTTGTGATTTGTCATATGAGCTGGGTTCTTGCGGTTATTTGCCAGAAATTAAACAACTAATGCAGCCATTTCCATGTTGTAGCCCCACATTAAGGAGCTTCTAAGTGCTCAGTGAGATTGTTATGAGGGAGAGATATAGTCCAGGAAGTAGTTTCTAAAAGGAACATTTTACATGTGGTGTAAATGTTTCAGAGGATGTGGGAAGGAGGTTTGCATGAGAACGACTGTTTAAGTGTTCACATAATAGCAACTATCCTCACTAGCAGCAGGCTGATTTATGTCAAATGTTTGTACATTTTTGACAGAAATTTGTATTTAAACTGACATAGAACGAAGTACTAAGCCATAAGAAGGAAACACATAATGACCAAGTAAACTGAACAGAAGGCAGCACTATACTTTCCTCTATAAAAAACAGACATATTTTGGCAGTGACATTTATATTATGGTGGACCTGCAGACATATTGTTTCTAGTGGGCAGTAAAGCCCTTTTAAATAAACATATCCTATGTAAGCATGATACATTCCCATAGCAAGATGAATTGTCTTCTATTTTTGTTGCTGTCAGCATTTTCCAAATATAATTGTTACTGTTTATAACATTAATTCTTAAAATCATGCTTCCAGATTTTTAATTGACAGGAGCATTTTGAGCCTAACTGAGCAGCCATACCATTAGTTTAGTACCAGTTGTTGTTAGTCATGCTACAGTAGCCTTTAATACCATCATATCATCAGCATTTATTCTTGCTTCTATATTGCATTCTGCAAGAAGACAGTGGATAGACAGATATGACATATTTGACTGGTCACATGTTAAACCTGTTTAGGGTTTACATCCTGTTTTGAGTTAATTATTTTGGCAGTTAAGGCTACACAGATTTCAATAGAACAGACCCATGCCTGGTCAGAAAAAAAAGCATTAGGTTTGGATCAATATCCAGACTGATCATTATGTTCCAAACAGGCAGATCCATCTTCCATAATGATAGTATCATATTCCAAATAAAATCTGGAATATGACAGAAGCTAAGGATGCTAGAACACACAGGAACAATTTAATAAACAGGGGTTTGGAAAAGATGCAATTCATAAACTTCTAATATTCTTGATGTTTGCTGTTGATCTGATTTTGTGAATATCTCCCAAATGTGCATTTATGTATAGATATTCTTGTGAACATTTGAAATAGTTGTTACCTACCTTTGAGATGCAGATGTGTACACATTGCACAGGCCCTCACATGGTTAGTCCTGTGAAGTGAGCAATTAAAAGTCAGTGTGTGGGCATGAGTTTTCATGGCAGACCACATTGACTGAATCATGGTTATAATTACATGCACTTTTTAAATTATTTTTATGCCTCGGCTCATTTCATGATTTATTGCCTTAACAGAGCTGTCAGAATGCAGGCTTCACTGATTTGTTCCTAAATGGGATTGCTATTAAAATGCAAGAGCAATGTCACAGAACAACCTAGATATTGAAGTGAGGCTCTTGTTGTTAAACAGAACAGCTGTCTGTTTGTAGGGAAAACAATATCATTATGAATGGATTGGGCTGCAAATACGGGTCAGTATTCCCTGATCCATGCCTTACGTGTAAGATCACCATGCATTATCTTGAGAAATGACTGCCCAGTGGAAATACTGCTATGAATTTAATATTCACTAAAGAATACACCACAAAGATGTGAGATTAAAGGTTTATTGAAGGAAGGTGTTAAAGGGGGAAAAAAACTGAGGATTAACTGAATGAGGATTAGGCCATCTCAGGAGACAGATTTGAATGCTTGGAAGCAGGAGCCTCAGCATGGTCCTCAGTTTATGTTTTGTGTTCTGCTTTTTGCAGCCCACTTTGGACCCCCCAAATGGAGACTGCATAAAAGATAAGATGATAAAGAAGTAGAGATGAGAGGTATATGATGAAGAGGGATGAGGATGCTGGGTTGAAAGGGAGGATTGGGTGAAATGGGTTTAGTAAATGAGTTAGTTTCAAATAATTTGAAAAAGGGCAAAAATTCACAGTTTGCACAGCTTGATATTAAGAAGCGTCTAAGTGGAGCTTCCAAATGCAAAAAAATAAATGGGAGTGGGACTAAAAAATTAATAAGCGATGGGAAATACATAGATAGGTCAGTAATAAATATGTTGTCCATCAGATGAACGCAAGTTTAAGAACATATCTAAAGAAAGCATTTTGTAAAAAAGGAAAAAAAGCGACTTTGTAATGTACAGATGCAACATTTTTGTTATTCACCTCCAAATTTCATTCAGCTTTCTTGATGCTGGTGTTCAGAAGGAATTTAGCTCCAAGTGGTGAAGATGGCTTCTTAATTGTTTGGAGTCAGTGTCAATTTTTGTAAACTTCTGCGCTTTCCAACCCCAAATGATCTCAATGGGAATTAAATTAGGGGAACACACAGTATGATCCTAAAGAGTGATGTCATTTCACTGGATGAAGTCCATTTTCCAGTTGGGCATTGTAAACCGTGGTGTTGTCCTGTTGAAAAACTCACTCTATACTACATGGTGTTTAGTCATGAGGAAATGGCCAAAGGTCAATCTCAAAATAGGTTTTTGTTTCTTTATTTATTCAATTTATGTTTACAAAGAAAGTGTGCGTAAAGCCTTCTAGCAGAAAACATTTTTTAAAGCGCTACAGTTATTATTACTGATTTTTGCACAGCATGTGTCTGAAGGATGTCCCTCCTGCTGTTTACCCCTCACACAGAGCTGTGGTATAGGCTGTGCAAAATGTGCAGCCACACAGGACCTATAACACGGTCCCCCTGATACGAGGGGGCCTCATATTTTGACTTTTTCATATATTTATACAGTATATCAAATTTTTTAACAAATGCATTTGTTATTATGGCTGTGTCTGTTTCTATCAAAGAAAAATAGAAGTGTAGAATTAAAAACAACAATTCAACTCACATTTTTATTGTTACTTTTTCATTATACGGCCAATATAAGAGAATATGACCACTTTTGTAAGCTAGAAACAGATTCTGGGAGTAAAAAACTGTGATTGTTGTTATTTATCAGCAGGATTAGAGATGTGGTGGATGTGCTGACTTTTATGAACAGTTTATGTGGATTATGCCCAATCTGCTGAGTATGTTTGATACTTTCTAGTTATTGTGCAATTGTGTAAAATTGTGAAAATAGCGTGCTGCACTGTAGATCGTCAAGTCAAAGTTGGGTCTTAACTATATAATATTTTCTGTTACAATCAGTGACATGTCTGTGTGACTGCTATGTCTGGCTTATGCTTGACATGTCTACACACAGAATATTGTCCCCACAATCTGCCTGAATCTAGGTGCTAGAGTAGAGCACAGACCTTAAAATTAAAACACCACAGTACGTGCAAAAAGTAAAACTCTCAGATGTTTAAACTGTGACAGCCCTTCTCCCTCATATTTTCATTTTTAATCAGGGTTGTAAACAAGTCAAAACAATTCTTGATACTTGGTTCACAAAAAACAGACCTTTTTAGAAAACTAAGAATTCTAAGTAATGAACCCAAAAATAGTACAGAAGTTTCATAATTCACAAACTGCTTTTAAAAACTCTGTAATCAGAGCAAAGTGTTCCACTGAAGGTTTGGTAGCTCGCATTTGCTATATTTTGCTTTTCTTATACAGTATCTTATCAATGTTTATTTTTATGCTTAATCCTTCTAATCTAAACAACATGTTGATGACATTTTGAGATATCTTAATATGTTACAAGTGTTGTTGCAATTGAAAATGTCTCTTGTTATTTATATATATATATATATACAGGTGCTGGTCATAAAATTAGAATATCATGAAAAAGTAGATTGATTTCAGTAATTCCATTTAAAAAGTGAAACTTGTATATTATATTCATACATTACATACAAACTCATATATTTCAGATGTTTATTTTGTTTAATTTTGATGATTACAAATGACAACAAATGAAAATCTCAAATTCATCATATCAGAAAATTAGAATATTGTGAAAAGGTTCAAAATTGATGGCCCCTGGTGCCACACTCTAATCAGCTAATTAACTCAAACCACCTGCAAAAGCCTTTAAATGGTCTTTCAGTCTAGTTCTATAGGCTACACAATCATGGGGAAGACTGCTGACTTGACAGTTGTCCAAAAGACGACCATCGACACCTTGCACAAGGAGGGCAAGACACAAAAGGTCATCGCTAAAGAGGCTGGCTGTTCACAGAGCTCAGTGTCCAAGCACATTAATAGAGAGGCGAAGGGAAGGAAAAGATGTGGTCGAAAAAAGTGTACAAGCAAGAGAGATAACCGCACCCTGGAGAGGATTGTGAAACAAAACCCATTCAAAAATGTGGGGGAGATTCACAAAGAGTGGACTGCAGCTGGAGTGAGTGCTTCAAGAACCACCACACACAGACGTATGAAAGACATGGGTTTCTGCTGTCGCATTCCTTGTGTCAAGCCACTCTTGAACCACAGACAGCGTCAGAAGCGTCTAAAGAGAAAAAGGACTGGACTGCTGGTGAGTGGTCCAAAGTCATATTCTCTGATGAAAGTAAATTTTGCATTTCCTTTGGAAATCAAGGTCCCAGAGTCTGGAGGAAAAGAAGAGAGGCACTTCATCCACGTTGCTTGAAGTCCAGTGTAAAGTTTCCACAGTCAGTGATGGTTTGGGGTGCCATGTCATCTGCTGGTGTTGGTCCATTGTGTTTTCTGAGGTCCAGGGTCAACGCAGCCACATACCAGGAAGTTTTAGAGCACTTCATGCTTCCTGCAGCTGACCAACTTTTTGGAGATGCAGATTTCATTTTCCAACAGGACTTGGCACCTGCACACAGTGCCAAAGCTACCAGTACCTGGTTGAAGGACCATGGTATCCCTGTTCTTAATTGGCCAGCAAACTCTCCTGACCATAACCCCATAGAAAATCTATGGGGTATTGTGAAGAAGAAGATGCAATACACCAGACCCAACAATTCAGAAGAGCTAAAAGCCACTATTAGAGCAACCTGGGCTATCATAACACCTGAGCAGTGCCACAGACTGATCGACTCCATGCCACGCCGCATTGCTGCAGTAATACAGGCCAAAGGAGGCCCAACTAAATACTGAGTGCTGTACATGCTCACACTTTTCATGTTCATACTTTTCAGTTGGCCAACATTTCTATAAATCCTTTGTTTTTATTGGTCTTCAGTAATATTCTAATTTTCTGATATGATGAATTTGAGATTTTCATTTGTTGTCATTTGTAATCATCAAAATTAAACAAAATAAACATCTGAAATATATGAGTTTGTATGTAATGTATGAATATAATATACAAGTTTCACTTTTTAAATGGAATTACTGAAATCAATCTACTTTTTCATGATATTCTAATTTTATGACCAGCACCTGTATATATATATATATATATATATATATATATATATATATATATATATATATATATTACACTAAATAGCAGAGTTTGCATTTAGAATGTGGTTATAAATTCAAAACCTTGTAGACTGATATCCCTAACCACTTGAATCAAATGGTTTAATGCTTTATATCATGCAGTGCAGCTCTACAAATTTCTGCTAATCAGCCAGTGTTTAAGCACAGACACAGCTTAAGATTGCAGGACACTGGTGCTGAAGATTGGAGCTTCAGATCATTGCTATAGGGGAATATGATACTGAAAACAACAATGTGCTACTATTAACTTGCTTTCTAGGATAAAAAAAAAAGTGTCTTTCCAGTGTTTCCATTTCTTTCCGATGACCCAAAATTCTATTTAAAAACTGGCTTCATTGCACTTCTGTCACCATGTGGGTTTGGCCTGTTCCACGCGTGGTCTATTGTAGAGGACTTTATCAATAAAACTGGAATTATATCCATCCATCCATTTTCAGACACGCTTAATCGCAAGTGGGGTCGCGAGGGGTACTGGTGCCTATCTCCATCTGTCTACAGCTGAGAGGCACTGGAATAATAATTGTTTTATTTTTTTAATGTTCTTTTTATATTGAAAGCTCTGAAGAACATGTATAATAGGGAGTTGAGGTTATACACTCACCTTTATATCATGGACCCGTCTTTAATATTCCCTACACGTAATTCACCAAAGGTCACAAGTTGACCGCTACTAGATAGATGTTTGACAAACTTCACTTCAGGAAAACTTTACTTTTACAAATAACAGTATTCTGTTTCAATATAGAAAGATGTCATCAATTCTAAGAAGTCAGTTGATCAAGACGAGTCGGAAGCAAACAGCAAAGTGTAGTTTATTCTTATTTGCTTGTAACCTAAAAAATTATATATATATATATTAATTATATATAACAATTATATATATAATCATATTGATAGCTGAAGATAGGCACCAGCACCCCTCGCGGCCCTGCTTGGGATTATCGTAATGGAAAATGGATGGATGGCTATAGTCATATTCTTGTGATTTAACAGATATACTTGTGTTTGTTTATTTTGCACTACAAGATAAAGTTCAGAGTTATAAAACCAAAGTAGGACACAGAAATGTTGGAGCAACTGTTTAGCATCTTAGGATTCTTGTCTCTTGTGTCCTGTTTTAGTAGTATACATGGAAGTAGTGACCATGTAAAAGGCTGCCTGGTGTGCACTCAGTCGGATAAACAAGCTAATACATGTTAGGAGTCCAGAAAAAAACAAGGTCTGCCTAATTAGTTGTAGAACAGAGCAGGGGTTCAATAAATGTCTCTGTGAGACAAGACTGCTGTTACAGCCAGAAACCTAATGGTTCAGAGAGAGTGAGTGATTATTGGTGTCCCAGCCTTTGACTATGGTCCCTTCAGAGCTGAGGCATCTAAAAGCCCAATCTGCTTAGAGAAGGGCTTCTGACAATAAGCATTCATTTTAGCTGCCCTTGGTTTAATGTTTCAGTGTGACTAGGTCATACCCAGGAAGAGCCTAGAAATAAATGAATTGGCAAAAGGCATGTCATATCATTTAAAAATTAATTGATTGACAGTGCTTTGACAGACCTGTTATATTGTTGCTTTTCTTGTGCCTTATTGGTGAGGCCTCTTTTGTAAGAGAAGAACTTTATCTCAATTAGATTGTGCTGTTTAAATGAAGGCTAAATAAGAAACCATTCCTCAAGCAAATGTTCAACCTGGAAGAAAAATGGTGTATATAATAGAAGAAGATTAAACTAAAACTGTATTTCCTATGCATTTTCTTTTAATACACAAGCCTTTTCATCATACCTGCATTTATCTTAAATACACAGTTAACAGAAGGACTGAGCAATCGCTGACATGTTTAGTCATTAATCCCAGAACTTTTCTTCTGCTGAATGCAGAACAATGTAAATATAGCATTAGCATCAGAAAAGCTTAGAGAACGCTGACTGTGGTTTTATGACCAGACATGGAAAGAAGCCACTATACAGTAGCTTCAGCTCTACCCTTGACCTGGGCCCATCTCTTTCTATCATAAAAAATTCAGCTGATAGCAACCTGGAAGTGGCTTAGTCTTTTCCTTCAAATGCAAAAATGTAAGTAAATCATACTAATACTGCAAACGTAGGTATTATTTCACACTCCATTGTCATTAAAATATGGAATAAAATAAAGTTTAACTAGAATGGGCAGATTTTTCTTAGATTTGACAGTCAAAAGTAAACTGGGGGTAATGCAAGGGAGGGAAGTCCTGGGTCATTCATAAACAGATTAAGTAGAAGAAAGACTGCACAAAACAGCATCAATCTAGTAAAATAGTGCATTGCTGCTTGGATGCAGCAAAACAGTGAAACTAGACATCAGTTTACACTTTATTTCTTGAGAGCAGAGAACTAGCACTGCCTGGAACAGAGCTGTAAAATTCCTTCCTTCCTTCCTTCCTTCCTTCCTTCCTTCCTTCCTTCCTTCCTTCCTTCCTTCCTTCCTTCCTTCCTTCCTTCCTTCCTTCCTTCCTTCCTTCCTTCCTTCCTTCCTTCCTTCCTTCCTTCCTTCCTTCCTTCCTTCCTTCCCAAAACCCTCATTTACTCACGATTTCCTGTATAATACACTTAATTCACAAAATAAGCATGATTAATAACTTAAAATGTTCCATGCCTGAGGCTTTAATATATATAATTACTGAAAATTAAGAAATAAGAAACAGAAGAAATTACAAATTTTTTAGTTGGAAAAGATTATTTCTGCACTTTAAATTTAGGTTTAATTAAACTATTTGAAATATGTTTCAAATTGTTTAACCTAAAACAAGTTTGCATTATGATTTGATTCAAGAACCTAAAGATTTTTCTTTTTAATTAATTTCATTTTGTCAGTTTTGTTTTGGATATAATCACAAGATAGTTAAGATTCTAAAGCTGCTTACTTTAATATCATTGCATCAGTAACTCTAGTGGGACAGTAAATACATAAAGAATCATCTGCAAAAATTAATTCAACCAAAAAAAGAAATTATTTTTTATATAATCATAAAATTAAAACTTTATTATATAGATTTATTACACAAAATTACATTATGTTTAATAAAAAAAAATAAAAAAAATTATGTTGTTAATTTTTATTATAAATCTAAACCAATCCGAAAATCACATCAGAATAACAGAATATTGCACAAGACAAACACAAAGTATGAAATGTTGCTATACTTTTGAAACTAAATCATGGGATCACTGCTGGTGCTGAAAGCTGTTTGATGATGTAATTTTCTTCTCCAGGTTCACTGTTTTATAATTCAGAGCAGTTGCCTACCAGAATATTTTTGATCACCTCTAATTCTCTCAGCCTATGGGCTTTATGGAAATGCTATTTTTTATCTTCCAGCTGGATTTGGTAGTTGTTAACATTACCAAAAGTCCCAGTAAATGGTTTAATCTCCATCGTAACCCCGTGTTTGACTGCCGAACAGTATGCCTGACCTAAATCCACAGAGAATCTTGGAGGTATAGTCAATAGGAACATAAGCAACACCAGTACCGAAAGGAATGATTAAAGTGAGCAGGAGTTCCTGAACACCTCAGAAAAACAAAGCAGATTTCCTCCATACCACGTTGAACTGAAGCTCCAATCATGTTGTGAAGTGGCCAAGGACTGAAGTAGCAGCAGGAAATCAGTAGTGGCATGCAGAGAGATATATTTTAACGATAAAGGATAGCCCACAGACACAGAGGGAACCAAAGAAATAAAGTCAAGAAAGCTGTCAGTGCCTAGCAGGGAGGCCGCCAGGAATGTTGATCGCCATGAATTAGAAGCCGTCTTCCATTAAAACCAGACATGACAAAAATGCTAAAGGCCAAATTTTAATCCATGAATTCTTTTTATTGTAAAACTTCATGTCTCAAAAGACACTAGAATTTTATTTTTTTGTTACTTTTTATCATTTTTGTTTGCTGAAAGCTATCGTCCCACAGTTCATAGGCATTGTAAAAAATATCCACAAATTAATGCAGAATTCTTAAAAAATGCCTTAGAGTTACATTTTGTAATTTGCAATACACAGATCAAGAGGAAAAAGTTTTGGAGGAAAAGACGCAGCATATATGTCTTTATTTTATTTTTAAACTCTGTTGTGTGATCTTCCTATACCATAAGATAAGTTGTTGACGCACAGCAGGGACTCTCTTTTCACTAATCTGCTAAGATATTAAAAGAGCAAAAAAAAAAAAATTGAAACCTTCCTTTGAGTCCAGAACACTTCTGAAGCTTCATTAATGTAGTGCTCATAATCACAATACTAAGAAAAACATATACAGTATAATCTCAGAAAAGTATTAAACTGGATTATCTTGATATAATCAGGAACTTGCAACATTCAGCAGGCTCCACGTTTCCAGCTGTCCAGACAAATGTCTGTTTTTTGCAAAATACTACTTATCTAAAATATATAATTTTTCTGTAAAGAAATAATGAAACACTAAGCAAAGATGATAGAGGTACCAGCATCATTGTAGAGTTAATATGGTATAAGGGGGTCATGGCTGCTGCTGACTCTGACTCATCTGTTTTTAAGTGTATAAAAGGAAAATGGCAATAATCAATATATTAATATCTTGCCAAACATCTCTCTTTCCTGATCAAATACTGATGAAAGCATGCTAAACACAGCTTCTTGTTATCTCACCATATGTTACATTAACCCAAAAATGTTAAACAGACCAAGTCCAGTGGATATTTTTTGAATTTTTAAGGAATAACCGTAATCTACCCACCTCTTTGGAGAAATAACTCGTTATAAAATCACACCCTTTTTTTGTTTGTCAAATAATTTCAAGTAATATTTTTTTCCTGAACCAAAGCAGCAAAAATCTATCTTATACTATCAAGTTCAGTTCAAAGACAGTTAGCAGAGGCATGCATAAACGAGGGATGATGCTGTGTATATATACAGTATATAATTATATATATATATATATATATATATATATATATATATATATATATATATATATATATATATATATATATATATATATATATATATATATATAAAATTGTTTACACACAAAGCTGGTACTGAAGGCACCACAACCACATCATGTTGCTCATGCACCGACCCTTTCCCTTTCAACCATTTATGCTGGACAAAACTCCTGTTCTTTCCTGCAGTTACAGTATAAATAACACTTTTTTAAACAATACATAATTCTCATGCACAGGCCTAATATTAATCAGCAAAATATCCTGTTTTCAAACACAGTCATTCAAAATTCAAATAGAAATTTTTTTTTTGACTGTGCACACCACTTATCACGTTGGCAAAAACTACACAGTTTTACATTTAGCAATCAGAGCTTGAGCAGGAAAAGGTAATAAATAAGACTTTCTGTTTTGGTGCAATGGAGGCAAACATTGAGATTCAGGGAAGGATCTCTTTGTGGAATGAATATATGCACCATAGTAACATCAGTTACATTTTTATTAAATATTTGAAATGAACCAGTTCAACAAATCCTTTACGCTGTTAGGGGTCGGTCACTCCATTATTCAATAACCAGATACAGGTCATTTCCCCTATAAACAAAACATCTACACTTGTTAAGCAAGAGCCAAACTATAATAGTTCTATAACAATTTTGAAATTTAAATGTTTAACAGGTTGAGGATATATACATTATACTGTGAGGGGTGGTGGAATATAGAAAGCACAGGACCTTAGGTCTCTGACAAGACCCTTCCAAAACCTCGTGGGAAACTTTGCTGTGGGCATAATGTAGATCTGGACTTGCTTTGGGACTCCATAAATAACAAGAGGCAGACGGTGACAAAGACAATGAGAAACTGAGGACAATATGGCAAGGAGGTTGAGAGCCTGAATGGGAAAGAGACAGTTGGTTTGTCCTGGAGACAAAAAGAGCCAAACACTGATTTGTT